>NC_062222.1:15778595-16403595 GCF_902686445.1 Sciurus carolinensis | reverse complement strand
GGGCTGGTAGGCGAGGATCTCCTCCAGGATGAGGCACTTCCTCTCTTCCCACCTGAGCGCTTCCACGGGGCATTGTACAAAGTTGTCCTTGCCCTCTCCAAGAGCTGTGGAGAAAAAGCCAGTCGGTGTTAGCTACTGCAGAACCGCCACCTCACGGTGCCCAGGAGTCTCCAGGCGCCCGGTGCCTCCTGCTTCAGATGCCCTGGGGGGTTCTCTCTATACTACACCCCCCCAAACTAAATAACCTCTTAGCATCCAGATGAAGCAAGCATCTGACTTCTTTTGTATAAAACTATTTCTTGTAACTATATTCCAAAATAAAAGATCTTTGGTTTTAGCATTAGAACTGTTCTTTGCTATTGTAGGAATCTAAACTATGTCAAATGCAACAAATATATTTTGCTCTATATACTAGTTTTAACACTGACATTAACAATAAAGCCAGAGACTGGGGAGATAGCTCAGTTGGTAGAGTGCTTGCCTGTCAAGCACGGGGCCCTGGGTTCGATCCCTAGCACTGCACAAAAAAAAAAAAAAAAAAAAAAAAAAAAAAAGCCATATGAACTGATACAAATAGACACTACTCAGAATGAACTTTAAATGGGCAGCTTTGCCTACTAGGTGAATGAACACCTAGAAAAAATGAAAGAATCAAAGATTGGTAAGTCAGCATATTCCCTTCTTTTCCAGTAGCTAAATACATATATGCATCCATGAATAAATGGGCTCTTGTTTCTTTTTCTTAAAATGTCTACTGCTACATAAAAGGCAATGCTATGGAAGGTTGACTGACATCTGTTTTTTAATTCGGCAGACTCAGGAAATAACAAAATAACATTTCAATGAACACAGAACTGAAGCAACATCTTTTTGGTCTCCAGTTCCACAGCTGAATGTGGAATACAATTGAGTCACCTAAACACCTAGGCGCTCCCACCCCAGCAGCTGTCTCCTCACAAAACTCTCCATGTTACCCATCAATGCCGTCTTACAGTGATGGCCTGGAGGCTGGAGGCAACGGGCTTAAGGATGTCCCACTGAGATGCCTGATAAATGACAGTTACCCCTTCCTTCCACACCTCTCCCCTGCACAGCGACACCAGAGCACTGGGCACATGCAGAGCAGAAAGTGGTCACAGCAAACCGAGAGCTCGGCATAGAAGCACCAGGCATACCTTGGGCGAGGATGTTCCATTGCATGACCCTAATGGGTGGGTGGCTACTGGGGCAATCTGTCCTCAGATCCACAAAGTCCCTCTGGTACCGGGGTGGTCGAGTGTGCAGGACAGCCCTGCACTCCTCAAGAAGCTCTTTAGGATCAATGGGCTCCAGATGTTCTGGGTCAGGTGACACCAAATACTCCGGGTGCTGAGAGGCGGCGCTGCTGGTCAGCGTCTTGGCGAGAGCACTGTAGAGTCTGCTTGTGCCGTTTCCCATGGAACACGCTGCGGAGAGGAAAGCACAGGTAAGCCGGCTCCGTCCCTCCTCCCGCTTCAGCTGCAAGGTAAGCAATGACGTCTGCACCGCTGGGACTCGGTGAGGGCGAAGGTGCCGCCTTCATGGGCAAAGCCAGTTCTACAGGTCAGTTGAAGAGCTTCCAGGGGCCTGCTTGCTACCTGGACAGGTAATCCAAATACTGTGGTTAACACCAGTCTCTGACTAACAGACGATTCTTTGAAGGGAAGAATACCTCGACCTGGGTGGCCTCTTCTAACCTCGGATTTGGCTTTATGATTTGTAACTCTGGTCTCACCCAAGAACAGCCAAGCAAAACCCACATTCCTTTTTCTACGGATCATAAGGTGAATCTGAAGATTAGTCTGTAAAGAGTGAAAGGTTAGAAGGCCCACAGTGACACTGGGTCACAGCAGACTGCTGCTCTGTTCATGCTGCCTGCGCAGGTGCCTGTCACCTAAGCGGTGGCTGAATTTACTCCACAGCCATTTCCCTCAGGTGTCGAGTGCACCGTCAGGGACTCTGACAACATCACTGGGCAGCATGGTCTGCAATACCAGCTGCTGGGTTTTCAAAATCCCTGGAAAAGGCCAGGAGTCAGCAGGTCTCCCCCGAGGACGCACCTTTTTCTGACTTGCCCACATTTCCTGAGACCCTACAATGAGAAAGGGTGAGAAGTCCAGAAAGTGCCAGCACCGCTGTCTTCAGGGCCCTTTCTAGTGCTTTCCTCTTCATCTCAATAGATTACACTCCACTAAGGACAGAGCAGTCCTCAACTGTGGAGCTCGGAGAAGCGACAGCCGCCAGCTCACCAGAAGCATTCGATGGCTCTTCTAGAGGTCAACCATGTTCCTTGTCATTTTCATATAAACCCAGGGGCAAGTTTTACTTGGAATCACCTCCAAGATTCTGTGCATGTTGAACCTGGTACTGAGCAATCTGATTTCTCTACCGCATGCGCAGACCCTTGCCTTCCCTAGAAAGACTTTTTTTTTTTTTTTAAATAAAATGTGCCAGGCTGACTGACAGCCTCTCAAACTAGCAGTCAATCAAACTCACTAAGGTAGGTCACAAAGCAAATTCAAACATTCAAATATCCTCGAACATCAAGGTCAATAAGTCTACAAGAATGCTCTCTTGTTCCTTAAAGTAGTGCCTCCTCAAAACTAAGAAATGGTACACTGGTTTTCGCAACATACATTCAGGTGTCTGGGCATCTCCAAGTAAATGCACCCACAAACACACATGCACATCGGTGGCAAGAGGGTTTCATTTCAACATTTTAAATCCATTTTAACTGATTTGCCTGCTTATCTGAATATATGAGACCAAAGGAAGAAATTTTCTACTTGGCTGGAAATATCACTGGAGGAAGGTCCAAGGAGGACCCAAAAAGGGGGACCTTAACTCAAAATGACAGGCCCTGGACATATGGGACAGAAATGAATTTCAGCTAGGTGTGGTGACACACACCTGTAATCCCAGTGACTCAAGAGGCCATGTAGACAGCAGGACCTCAAATTTAAGGCCAGCTTGGAAAACTCAACAAGAGCCTGCCTCAACTTAAAAAGTAAAAATAAAATAAAAAGTGCTTAGAATGTAGCTCAGTAGTGAAGCATGCCTGGGTTTAGTCACCAGTACTGCAAAAAGAGAAAACAAAACAAAACAAAACAAAACAAAAAAAACCAAAAAAGAATTTCAGCACAAGTCAGACAACAAGGCACAAGCAGAGATTCATTTAAGAAAGCAAGGATCACGCCCTTGAGGGCTCAACGTGCAGGTGAACTTTTTTTTTTAATAAAAATTAAAAAAAAAATTTTTACGCCTGCATTTTGATCCATTGTACACAAATGGGGTACATCATATCGTTTCTGTGGTCGTGCACCACGCGTGTTATCACACATGCACACAGGGACGTGATGTCTGTCATTCTACTATCTTCCCACCCAGTGCAGGCTACCTTGAGAGTGCGAAGCGACCTCTTGGGCTGGGGTGCTGGTAGTCGTAAGGGACAGCAGCTGGCCAGGACTGGGTGGAGCCAGGGCGGGGTCAGGCCACTCTGTAGGCCAGGCCAGGCCGCAAGGACCTGGCGGGGATGCCCGAGTTGCTTGTGCATTCCAAGGCTTCACGGGCACCTCTTTTTTGAGATGTGGTATTTTTCTGTACCCCCAAATCTCTCTCTCATCCATACCATTTTCAAACTTTCTTCTTGGTGAGTGGGGTGTAGCTCCATGGTAGAGCGCTTTGCTAATGTGCATGAGGCTCTGGGTTCAACCCCAGCCCCAAACAAAACACACAGCTAACCCCTTTGTGGTTCTGAAGTGTGGTCTCCAGATCTGCAGCAGAAGCGTGACTGAGATCGTGGTCCCCAAACTGTGTGCCAAGGAGCCCCAGGGCCTCAGTGCAAACTCAAGGGCACTCGGTATATTTTAAAGATGAGGTAAGCAGTGACTCTGGACAGCTGTCAAGCTGTGGGCACGCTACCAGCGCAAAGTAGACGCGTTTCAACAGCACGGTTCCACATTCCTTTGGATGACATTATATCTTTGCCAAGCTGTGCTCTGGGGCTGTTACGACACAGGACAGAAAAGAAATAAAAGATAGCTAGAAACTAGGAGACAAGAGGAAGGACAAAGAAATATGACTTTAATTTAAAAGTCCCTCCCTAAGCCTGCTCTCTCTTCCCAGCTCTATCACTCCCCAAGTAATTTTTCTTCCAGGTCCATCACCCCCCAATTTCTGAAAAATCTGTAAATCTTAAGGCTACTGTAAATTCATTGACTTATAAAAATCACCTTGTGCACTGCTGACTAACCTACATAATTGATAATTAGGCAAGAAAGAGATGATATTATAGGAAACCTACAATCAAGGGTACTTTCTAACATTATCTACTGATCCGATAATGGGGACCATGTCAGCCTAGGGATTCTGAGAATGTCCAGACGACCCTAAACTTGCTTATCATCACCAGACTGATGTCATCTCCACACACCTTCCCATGCCCACCTCCTCCAAGTTTATTTTAAAAGAGGAGCTGGGAACCCCAAATTCATCTCTTACTTTTGAGATGGCCCATGTGTGTCCTTGAATGTGTCTCTGCTTTCCTAAATTATATGTCTGTGTCTCTAACTGACATGCCCTTAAACTCATTCCTGCGTGTTCTGTCAAGAGCCCAAAGAACTAACTCCACTTGTCCTGAGTTGAAGTTGAAGTGTCCCTCTCTGGCAACTCCTCAATCTCTCCAGCGACAGTTACTGGGATAAAAAGAAAGCACCATGCAAAAATGAATATGAAAAGAGGTGGCACTGTCCAGGAGTCCAGTATTTGAGGGGCCGGGGAGGGAGGGAGCTCAGTGGTAGAGCCCTAGACTCATGCGAGACCCTGGATTTGATCCCCAGCACGGGGGGGTGGGGGGGGGGGATAGCCTGACATTGTTAGGTAAAGCCAGAAAAACTACCCTGAACGGCATTTCCTTCTACCAATTTGCACCATTTAAAAAAATCAATTCCAGATTAAAAAACAAAACAAAACAGAACATTCAGATAATGTAAGCGTGGCAGAAAGATGCCCAGAGGCAAATCAAACTGTGCCCTATTTCAGAGTGAACTAAAGGTCATTTAAGAAAATGATACAAGGTATGAAAAAGTGTTCTAAATCAAAATTAGAAACCCAGAAAGGAAACACCAGTCACACAGCTCATACATTCATCTTTACCAACTGTGGCTTAGGTAATTTTTCCATATAATGTCAAATTTTAAAGCCTTTGTAAATTGGAATCAAATATCTACATTGTCAATAAAGTATCCTGTATATAGATTAAATTATTTCCTTTAAGAAAGAGAAATGGCTGAGCATGGTGGTGCATGAATATAATCCCAGCAACTCAGGAGGCTGAGGCAGGAGGTCCTAAACAACTTAGCAATACCCTGTCTCAAAAAAAAAAGAATTAAAAAATAAAATAAAAATGTTGGGGTGTAGCTCAGTGGTTAAGCACCCCGGGTTCAATCCCCGGTACCCTCCCAAAATAAGAAGGGCTAGGCGTGTGGCTTAATGGTAGAGCACCTCTGCTTCAATCCTTAGTACCAAAAATAAATAAAGAAATAAATGTTAAAAAAAATGAGAAAAAGAATGTGAGAGAAACTGACAAATACCGAAAATAAGCAAAATTAAAATTTCTTAGGCATCTAGGTAACAAGAGCAAGCAACTTAATAAGGAAAATCTGTGTATCATCACACTTTAACTGCAAATGATTTGTTTGAAGAAAATGAAGTAACATTTTAAACATCCATAAGGAAAGAAAATGTGAGCCAAGGATTTTGCAAAACTGGCCATCTCCAGGAGCCGTAACCAGGAACTCACTGAAGAGGTGGTGGGCAAATTCCAGCTAGGTCTTTCTGTACAAGTCTTCAAGCTAAAATCAGTACCCCTAGTACCGGGATTGAACGGAGGGCCTCATGCATGCCAGGCAAGCGCCTACCACTGAGCCACATGCCAGTTCTTTTTATTTTTTATTTTTAGACAAGGTCTTGCTTAGATTCAGGCTGGCTTGAACTTCCAATCCTCCTGCCTCAGCCTCCCCAGTTGCTGGGATTACAAGTGTGTGATGCCCTGAGATTTTTACATTTTTCAAGACTTGTTAAACATACACAGAAATATGTGCCAGTATCATTTTTGGTCCACAAAGGATGAATATTTATTATCTAGCCCTTTTCAGAAAAACATTGCCACCCTAGAACTAGAGAATAAGACTGAGGTCAAAATGACCTGAGAGATGATGGTACAGAACATGTAGCTTCTCAGAAAAATCAAGTCTAAAAGAGGATTAAAGGTAAGGTAGAGCAGTATGGAGATTCCTCAATACCTGGAATGGAGCCACCATTTGACCCAGCTAGCCCACTCCTCAGTTTATACCCAAAGGACTTAAAATCAGCATACTACGGTGACGCAGCCACGACAATGTTCACAGCTGCTCAATTCACAACACTAGATTGTGGAACCAACCTAGATGCCCTTCAATTAACGAATGGATAAAGAAACTGTGGTGTATATATTTACAATGGAATATCACTCAGCCACAAAAGAATACAATTATGGCATTTGCTAATAAATGGATGGAGCTGGAGAATATCATGATAAGTGAAACAGGCCAAGCCCAAAAAACCAAAGGCCAAATGTTTTCTCTGAGAAGTGGATGATGATACATAAAAGGGGCGGGGGTGAAGGGGTGGGGAGAGAAAAATGAAGGAACTTTGGATGGTGTAGAGGAAAACGGAGCGGGAGGGGGTGGGGGAAGGAAAGATAGTAGAATGAGGAAAACAGCATTACCCCATGTATATGTTTATGATTACATGAATGGTGTGAATCTACATTGTGTACAACCACAGAAATGAAAAGTCGTACCCCATTTGTGTACAATGAATCAAAATGCAGTCTGTAAAAATAAAAATTAAAAAAAAAAAAAAAAAAAAAGCAAAGGTATAGTCTGTGAAGGCTACGTGATCCAGTAATGGACAAGAAGGTTTAGTCACCAACGTGGGGAGGGCAGAATGGGGAACACAGGTCCAAATTACAAGCCTTAAAACTGTTTTCAGGGTCACGGGTAGTGTTAGTGGTAGTGTTGCTATTCTGAAGCGGTCATGTACATGTGAGAGGAAGCAAAGGTGATATTCCAGTTTTCTCATTGCTTGTTTGTTGTGGGGCTAGGATGGGTATGCATTTAATAGGCGGTTAGCTGTAACACTCAAAGGAAAACACCAAGCCAGCTCATCTTACCCCAACAGTGGATTATTAAATCTGATCAACCAATCTATTTGTGATGTGGCCTCTGAAAGACTTTTAGTGGTTTTCAAAAATTAAATCTAGGAGCTGTGGGTATAGCTCAGTTGGTAGAGAGCTTGTCTTGCATGCAGGAGGCCCTGGGTTCAAACCTCAGCACCACATACACACACACACACTCAAAGAATAATAATTAAAACTACCCTCAAAAGACAAAGGTTTTCAGCCTGGCCAAGTATTAAGGCCTCTTATGGGGCAGACATCAAAGATGGAATTCAGTTGCAGTAGGATAAAATGGGAAATGCATCTAGAACAGATAGAAACATTTTACATCTATGTTCCCGGGCTCTTAATATACCATCTTCATTATAGGCACTGGAGACATCTTTTAATGAAGAAAAGGTGGATGTTTCATCCAGAGTGCCTATTACTCCCATCACATTTGAGACTCAGAATGGACAATTTCTTTTTATTGGGGGGGGGGGGCACCTGGGGTTGAACTCGGGGCACTCGACCACTGAGCCACATCCCCAGTCCTATTTTGTATTTTATTTAGAGACAGGGTCTCACTGAATTACTTAGCACCTCACTTTTGCTGAGGCTGGCTTTGAACTTGAGATCCTCCTGCCTCGGCCTCCCCAGTCACTGGGATTACAGGTGCGCACCACCGCGTCCGACAGAATGGGCAACTTCTACTGGATGGGACTATAGCACTCAGCATGGACTAATGCACTGGATGGTGCAGCGGCACACTCCCGCAATTCCAGCAACTAGGGAGGCTGAGGCGGTAGGACCGTAAGTTCAAAGCCAGCCTGTGACTGCAGTCACTCAGAAGGTTGAGGCAAGAGGATCCCAAGTTTGAGGGGAGACTGGGCAACTCAAAACAAAACAAAACAAACAGTCCCAAAAGACCCTCCACTCATTAGCCTCCTGGACAGTCTGCCCTCGGGCCAGGCTCGGTCCTCACTGCACTGGGCAGCTCAACCGGATTCTTCGCATCCACTGTCCAATACTTAATCTAATCCCATCCAATGGCAGTCCTTGAGGATCCCCTCCAGGCAGAATGTTGGTAATTTCACATTCTTATTTCCTAAGCTCTGGGAAAGGCCCTCTATGCCGACAACGAGTGCACTGATCTTTCCCCTGTGAAGTTAGTAAGTGGTGAACAGGCAACACTTGTGATCTAATCAAAGAAAAATGAAGCCCTTCAGAATGGCCAGGACATGACAAGGCTAAAATAGCCCGATGGTAAAGAGCAACCAGGACAAGACCAAGGAAACGGGACGAGACGGGGCCCAGTGCAGGGCCGTGCCTGTCAGTACTCCTCCCAGCACAGTTAGCCCTGCCTCACGCTCCAAGCTCACGGACGCTAACTGCCACTTGTTTTTTTTTTTTTTCCCCTCAAATGTTTCAATGTCCAGCAAGTGACAGACACTACTCTAGCCTCCTGGAGACACATTAGCAATAACAGAGACCAAAATCCATGTCTTCACAGAGCTGTGTTCTAGTGGGGAGAGACAAGTCCATATTAGTGATGAAAGGCTGACACGATAACTCTGCATGATTTTTCCTAAAAGATCAAATAAAATCTCTCCCCCTCCCCCCATGACCATTATTGTTTGTCCTGTGGAGAAAAAAGAAGAAGAAAGGTGTGTTGGGGACTCCTGGTGGAGCCATGCACTTGGAGGCCTCAACAAAAGCTGGAATTTGAGCAGAGAACAGAGATGGTAAGAAATGGCTTCCTGGAGGCCCAGCACAAGAGCCCCAGCAGAGGAAGAGCAGAGCAAGAGCTCTGGGGGTCAGCACTGCCAATCGGGAGTGGAGCTCAGCACTACCCTACCTGGAGCAAGAGAGAGTAACCAGAGGCCAAGGCTGAAGACGAGGTGCCGCCAGCACTGGCCACCTGAGGCGCAGATGGGGAGGCACTCCATGAAGGGCAGCACCTAAACCCACGGGGGCGGCAGCGCAGCACCCAGCTCATCATGGAGCGACTACGATGAGCCACCAACAAGCATTCTGGTTTAAACATACGGCGACATATTAAGAAAACACTGCATGGAGGGAAACCAGGGCGGCCCTGAGGAAACCCACTGGAGGCGACTCCCAGCGGTCGGCCCCGGGCTTGGATTCGGGTGGTGGCAGAGAAAGTGGTAGGTCTCTGCACAAAGCCAGGGGTCGGCAAACTTTGTGGGTGACTTGGATGTGGTTCAGTAGTCAAGGCTGGCCAACGATTCTGGCTGAGCACGGGAAAAGGAAGTTGCTGTGACAGTGGTCAGGAAGGCCTGCTGGTGTCTGCAGAAATCAGGACTTCAGCAACTAGTGACTGGCATCCCGGGAGAGGGGCTAACAGAAAACAGACAGCTGGGAGATGTCAGTGCGGAGAAGCCAGCGAGTTACCTCACCCATCTGTTTGTGGGCTTTGCTTGCTTGTTTTGCGGTGGGTCCTGGGGGTGGAACCCAGGGCCTCAGGCATGCTAGGCAAGGGCTCTACCGCTGGGCCACATCGCCAGTCTAAAGTGAGTTTAAAGAGAAAGGAGGCCAAAGGATTGAGCTCTAGGACAGAAGGGACAGTGTGAAACTCTGCCAAGGCTGAGATGACGTAGCCAGAGCAAGAAAAAATAGAAATATGATTTTCTTGGAACCAAATAAAGAGTTTCATCAGGGAGGAAGTTCCCACCTGCAAAGGGAAATGGCGATGGAGAACCGACTTGGACTTAGCACTGGAAACTCTGGTGACAAGAGCCATTTCTTATTTTTGGTGGAGTTGTGGGCAGAAGAGAATATAAGACAGAGTAGAGAAGTTATTTTGAAGAAGTTATAGCTAAAAAGGAGAGAAACGGAGTAGAGGCAAGGTAAGTTTTCAGAATTGGAAGCTAGTTTCCAGTCTGCTGGCCACTGTGTGCTGCAGGAAGAGTTGGGGCAGGCAGCTCCTAACTCCCATGATGGCGTGAGGGAGCCCACAAAGTCTCCCCCAAAGCAACTCCAAAAACGTGGACAAAATGATCAAAACCAGTTACTTCAATCCTAGAAATGGCAGCTCTGCCGGGTGTTACATTCCTGGGCAGCCCCTGGGGCCTGGCCAGAAGGCAGGGCCTGGCACTGCGAGAACTTTAACAGAACCCTGGCGCGTCAGGATGGCGATGGAGCTGAACAGAGATTCAGACTGCTGCTCATCTGTGTCCAATGTGGGGGTGGGGGAAGCCTCACAGATGCTAGGCAACAGCTCTACCACTGAGCTACATGCCCAGCCCCCGCAGCATATCCAGAAGTTTCTGGACATTGCCAAGACAGGCAGAATGTTTTTTCTATACAAAACCCAGAGCACATCCAGAAACCAGAGCATGTGAGAAAGCCAGGTGGCTGGAAGCAGGTACTGGGAAGACATCAGCGAGGTCCAGCACAAAAAGCAGCTGAAATTCCCAGGGTGCCTTGGCCTACCTGGGAGTAGCCATCTGCCCACACCCCTGACAGCTGAAGCAGGCCTGAGGGGTCTGGCCTGCACGGTATCGCCTCACCCCCAAGAGTTTTGCCAAACGTTCCTTAGCAGGCATGGTACTTTGGAAGAACTCTTTGCTACAGAATAATGAGTTGCTGTTATTTTAATGTTCCTACCTAAAATTTTTCCATTTTTCTGAGCTGGCAATTTCTTGAGTACTTTATAAAATACTGATAGCTTTGAAACCCAAGTTTTTTGTCTTTAGCAAAGTTTAAATGGTTAGTGTGATGGCAGATTCTTTTCAGTATTTTTGCCTTGTTTTAAAAATTGTAAGTTTTCTATGACTCCCTCCCTTTTGTGCTTCTAGTTGTTGAATTTGTTATGATGAAGGGAAAATTACAATAATCTGAGAATCAGGGGACAGGAGTTTGTTCATGACTTTTATGATAACTACCCATCCATGGTAATGCAGAAAAATGTGTAAATTTGATGCTTTAAGACTTTGAACTGTGGGCACAGTGGTATATGCCTATAATCCCGGTAGCTCAGAGGCTGATGTGGGAGGATCACAAGTTCAAGACCAACCTCAGCAACTTAATAAGGTCCTAAGCAACTTAGCAAGATACTATCTCAAAATAAAATCAAAAACAACCCACTTAACTACTCAAGAAGAGGAATCTGAGGCAATGTCCTTAGTGCTTCCAGAGCATTACTGAGTGTGGATATTTTGTTAACAAGGTCATAAAAGGGTTAAAATACACTTAGGGTAGTACAGTGATATTACACTAGGTATCTGAGTTGGTACTGGCTTAATTTGAGTAACTTTACATTTGGGGAGCTGAATTAGGGGTATGACATGCTAAATGTTGCTGTATTTTGCAGTACCGAACTAGGGGAAAGCATAGGGCAGAGCCTGTCTCCCTCCACAGCATGACAGCAGGACAGTTTGAGGGTCCAAGCTGACACTGACGTCTCTTTTACTTCCAAGTTTGGTGTGCTGATTTTTTTTTTTTTTTTTTTTTGATGCTGGGGAATCAAACTGAGGCCTTGTGCTTACAAGGCAAGCACTCTACCGACTGAGCTATTTCCCCAGCCCCTGGTGTGCTGATTTGTTTTTCCTTTTGAAGCAGATAGGTTCCACTTGTTCAAGGACCAGGGCACGCCGCAGAGCTCAGCATCTTGAGCTCCAGAGCACACACAGAGCCCCAGCCCTGCACTGGGGAAGATGCTGTCCTCTTGTAGGTTTCCCTGTTTTGCAGTCTCTTATTCGATTACATCCCTTTGCATGACACAAACACTCCACTGTCCTCTGAACAGCTGCAGTTAGGTGGCTCCTTTGTTCCCACCTTCCCAGGCCTTGCTCTCCATTCAGCTCCTGTTCTGGCCTTGGTCCTCACACCCCACCGCCCCCTGCTGTCCAAGAAGCCTCCTGATACCCCTTCCACTTCACACCCAGGGATGGGGACTTTAAAATCCTTTAAAAATTTTTTTTTTGTGTGGGGGTGTAGGTGTCCGGGGATTGAACTCAGGGGCACTCAACGACTGGGCCACAACCCAGTCCTATTTTATATTTTATTTAGAGACATGATCTCACTGAGATGCTCAGTGCCTCACTGTGGCTGAAGCTGGCTTTGAACCTGAGATCCTCCTGCCTCAGTCTTGTGAATGGCTGGGATTACAGGCATGCGCAACTACTCCCAGCTGGACTTGAAAATCTCTTCCTGGTCTTGCCTGCTGCTTGCTTGTAGTTTAGTGACCTTCACCTGCTTAGTATCCCTCCCGCCCTGTAGGTGCATGGGAATTAGGCACTGTTCCTTGAACGAGAGACCACACATATAGACAGCACTTACTGCTCATCTTACATGACACTGCTCCCTTTGTTTGTGTGCTATGTGGATGACACTTGGCTTGTGGACCTGTTATTACCAGCCTAGGCCAGCAGATCCCTTTGGGATGCACAGGTCAAGTAAAACTTTATGAAGCAGCTCTTGGTCACATTACAAGGGTTAAGCCTGGTCATCTCATGCTAATTAGAAGCTCTGATTGGCAATTATAGATTTCTTGATTAAAAACATAATCAACATAAACTGGTTAGTTTAGGGTAGTCTTTAATATGTGTTTCAATGGAAGGATTGGAATTGGTTCTACTTGGCTCTTACTGAAAATATTTTAATTAGCATATGTACAAGTTACTGCCATTAAATTCAAAAGTTATGTCAAGTAACAATTATTCAGTCTTGGGAGAAAAAAGTTCTTTCAGTGCTGTGGACACTGACCAACAGTACACCACAACCTGAGAAGCTTTTACTTGTGATGGTCACTGGGAGGTAAAGGAGGAGAGGGTTTGACATTCGTGCCCAGGGCTGCTCATCTCCCTGCCCAGTGTTCTACGGGAGCAGTTTAGCCAGGGCAGCGAAGCCATTATGAGCATCAGTAAGTTAAAATCTTTCCATAAAGGAAAGCCCAAGCGCCGATGGCTTCGTTGTGATTTTGATAAGAGAGTTAAATAAGAAATAAAAACTGGGCTACATGTCCATTAATAGATGAATGGAGAAAGAAAATTGGTACATGTACACAATGGAGTTTTATTCAGCCATAAAGAATGAAATCATGTCATTTGCAGGAGAGTAGATGGAGCTTGCGAGTATTATGCTAAGGAAAATAAGCCAACTCAGAAAGTCGAGGGTTGTGTTTCCGCTTGCATGTGGAAGTCAGAAAGAAGGAAAAAAGTGGGAGTGGGATCTTGTGAGAAGAAGGGAGATCAGCAGCGGTGGCACATGCCTCTAACCTCAGCTGCTTGGGAGGCTGAGGCAGGAAGATCTCGAGTTCAAAGTCAGCCTCAGCAACTTAGTGAGACCCTGTCTCAAAAAGGGGAGGGGGTAGGGTTGGGATGTGGCTCAGTGGTTAAGCACCACTGGATTCCATCCTCAGTACAAATAAAGAGAAGTGACTAGGACAGAAAAAACAAGATGAGCCACATAAGGAACCAATCAGAGTTCTCAGTGGTCAAAGCAGGAACAAACCAATGCAGTATTAGATTAAACCCAAAGTGTAACACACTGATGACCATAATAAAAATGACAGAGGAAGGGGAGGGTAGCGGGTGAGGGGCAGCGACCATGATAACCTTTCACAGAGAGAGGGCAGAATGCAGAGCTCTGCAAACCTTAGGTTGACAAGATGATCAATGTCAACATCATGAGTAGTTAAATCACGTTAGTTGAACCTGATGTGATGTGACTGCCACTTTACCTCTGTGGACTTCCTCTGCCAGACCTGGAACCACAGCCTCACGAGAAAAGCATCAGAAACTCCAGCTGAAGACACTTCAAGATGCCTGACAGTGTTCCTTTAAACCCCAAGGTTTTGAAAAACAAGGATAGACTGACACCGCCACAAAACAGGAGTCCAGCGTGACTCCGTGTCTGAACACAGGGTGGTCTCCTGGCTGATCCTGGAGCAGAAAGGGCACTGGGAGCCAACCAGCAAGATTCTTAATGTGACTAATGCACTTTGTAGGGTAAGATGTTGACCTTAGGGGAAACTGAGCAAGGGACATGAGAACCCTCTACAGTACCTTCCCAATTTTTCTGTAAATCTAAAATTTTTTCAATATAAAAAAATTTATTTGGAGAACAGATCAGGCTTAAAAGTAAAAACTCAAATTATACTTTAAAAAAAAGCATAGGAGAAAATCTGTGTAAATGTGTTAGGCAAAGAGTTCTTCAACAGAACTCCAAAAATATAACCATAGAAGAAAAAAATGGACAAACTGGATTTCATTAAAATTAAAATACGTTTGCCAGGCATGTGGCTGCACGGCTGTAATCCCAGCGACTCAGGAAGCTGAGGTGGAAGGATTGCAAATTCCAGGCCAGCCTGGACAATTTAGCAAAATCCTGTCTCCATATAAAATATAAAAGAGCTGGGAATTGTAGCCCAGTAGTATAGCACCCATGGGTTCAATCCACAGGACCACAAATAGTAAGTGAATAAAAAGATAAAACATTTTGCTTTCAACTATTAAGAAAGGGAAAAGATAGCTGGGCATGGTGGGGCATGAAACTCAGGAGGCTGAGGCAGGAGGATCACAAGTTTAAGGTCAGTCTAGGCAACCTGGAGAGACCTATCTCAAAATAAAAAAACTAAAAGGGCTGGAGATGTAGCCTGGTGAGCGACCCCTTGCCTAGCATGCATGAGGCCCTGGGTTCCATCCCCAGCACCAAAAAATAAATAAATAAAAATTTAAAAATGTGACAAGACACAGATTGGGAGAACATATTTGCAAATCATAACCTTAATAGACTTGTAAATCAAAACTGTAAGAAGCTACCACCACATACCTACTAAAATGGCCATAATCAAAAGGACCACATGGAATGTCTGAGGATAGTCTCCTCCTGCTGCTGGCATGGGTTTCAAATGGTACAGTCATTTGGAAACAGTTGTGCATTATTTTAAAAAGTTACACATCAGTTTAGCATGTGACCTAATCATTTCGATCTCAGGACTCTATTCAAGACAAATTAAAACATGTGCACACCAAAAATGGCTCACAAATGTTGCAGCAGCATGCATCTTCATAATGCCCCGAATGGAAACAACTCCATGAGCATTGTGGGAGTGGGTAAAATGCAGCATGTCTACACAGTGAAGCGAGGGACTCATGGACAGGAACTCAGAATCACACTAAATGAGAGGAGTGTCAGATGGCCCAACTCTGCAGGTGGAAACAGATCCTTGGATGGCCAGGCAATGGGGATGGGGTGCGGCTGAGCTGCCGCTGGGCTTGAGGGATCTGGGGGATAGACACGTTCTCAGCCTGGACTCTAGTGATGGTTGCACAATTATATAAATTCATTACAAATTACTGAACTAGCACCTTGTTGTTTTAGGGGCAGTACATAGTCCTCAATAAAGCTGGGAGGGGGAGTGATGGGCAGATTAATGTGGATACTGCCAAGTGTGGACCACTGTGAAGGGGATTAGTTCAGTCCCCTCTTCTGCTTACTCCCGTTCCCCACCCCCGGCCCTTCCACCTTCCACCATGGGCTGATGCAACAAGATGCTGGCCCCTCAATCAGGCACTCCTAGCTCCAGGAAATGTAAGAAATAAACAGGTAAGAAATAAATCTGTTGTTTGTTTTGTTTTTTCAGTAGTGGGAAGTGAATTCAGGGTCTCTTTACCACTTGGCTACATTTTAGCCCTTTTTCCTTTTTATTTTGAGACAGGGTCTTGCTAAGTTGCTGAAGCTGGCCTTGACCTTGCAATCCTCCTGCCTCAGCCTCCTAAGCTGCTGAGATTACAGGCATGCACTGCCAGGTGAGCTAAATCTGTTCTTTACGAATGACCCAATGGACTACAAAACACCCTGGAATCACTGCATGCTGGATACGCGCCACGCACTCTGCTTTGACTGTCTTTCAATCCTCATCACAATCCCAGGAAGTCACTACTCTAACAATGTCCACTTTACAACCAACCACCACTGTCTCTGCTTATCACCTAGGTGGGGCTGGGGGACTATAATGGGGGTAGAGCACTTGGTGAGCATGTGCCCTGGGACTCTATCCCACAACACACCCAAAGTCCCCATTCATTTCTCTAAGTATCAACCTAAAAATTTTCTTTTCCCACATAAATAAGTGTCTGCTTCCAAGATTTCATGCCATTTTACTGAAACTGTATGCCTTAATAAGAGCTCCCTGCTGGGTGTGGTGGCGCACGCCTGTAATCCCAGCAGCTCGGGAGGCTGAGGCAGGAGGATCATGAATTCAAAGCCAGCCTCATCAAAAGTGAGGCATTAAGTAACTCAGTGAGATCCTGTCTCTAAATAAAATACAAAATAGGACTGGCGATGATGTGGCTCAGTGGTCAAGTGCCCTGAGTTCAATCCCAGGTACCCCCCAAAAAAGTTTAAAAAAAAGGAAAAAGAGCTCCCTGTCAGGACTTCAGAAAGACTTTCAAACATTCAGAGAAGTTCAATGTTCAAAGTTAACTTTCTGAAGCTAGATAAATCCATCAAAATGAAAATCAAGGTATTGAAAAATACCAAATTGTGCCCCAAACTTCCAAACTTCATCTGGTACTCATACTAGGCTTCTGGATCTAATTTCATGTATGGAAACAAGCATTTTGAATTTGACCCAATATATATTCAGTGTGTGCCACTTTGCTAGAAAAAGTATCAGCCATCATTCTCAATGCTACACCCAAGTTATGATTTACACAGGTGACCAGGCACATCAAATGGCTGCACCTCAGGGTTGGGAGTGGGGCTCTGGGCAGAGTGCTTGCTGGTATGCCTGAGGCCCTAGGTTCCATCCCCTGCAGCAGCACCACCACCACAGAAAACCTGTTTCTTAAGACATCTGGCAACAGCAGCCCGTCCTTTGCCACTGATTCTACAAGCAAATTTTCATATGTGGTTAGAACGAGATGCTTTCCTCCCTTACTATAAACTATTATCAATACCTCACTTCTACTTTATTTCTTTAGAATAAATATCTTTTCTTAACCTTATAATACCCACTAAAGAATTGCTGAATAATTCAGATTTTTTAGATTTCTGAAATACAGTAATAAAGATTGAATATATCTTCTCTGAAATGCTTGGGACCAGAATGTTTTCGAGTCCAGATCTTTAAAACTTTGGAGTATTTGCACATACATAATGCAATATTTTGTGGCTAGAACCCAAGTCAAACATGACATTCATTTGTTTCACATTCACTCTATGTACCTAGCCTGAAGGTAATTTCACACTATTTCCCAGGTGTCTGCATTGTGACTGCAACTCATCACAGGAGGCCAGGTATAGACTTTTCCTTTGAGAAATCACAGGTACCCACGAAGTTTCAGATTTTAGTGCATCCTTAATGGTACCATTTACTACACACTTCTATCCTAAAGCAAACCAGGCAGATGACAATACAAGATCCTAGAGTAGTGACCACGAGGAAACTTCCCAAATTTAATGAAACACTTTCCCATCAATAATTAGGATACTGGATGACAAAGGTCCAACCCACCCTCCATCTGAAGCAATCCTGACACCATGCAGGAATCACAGACACCTCTCCAGATCTGTCCTTTTAGCTACCCAGGAACTGTGTGCTCCAAGCTGTGTTCAAACCATTTAGTCTGAATAATTTTTCTCAGTTTGAGCTTAGTATCTTAAAAGGGTGACTCAGCAAAAACAATGATTAAAAGTCAAAGAATATGTAAAAGGCAGAATTATCTTGGGTACATACCTGGAGGGCTGCTGAAGCCGATCAACCCTGGGCCCAAGGAAACCTTCAAGAATAAAGTACACAATACACCAAAACTACGAAGGACCAACGTCACAGGAAGGAATCATTAAAGCGGCAATCCAATGCTGCCATCTGCTGGCCATGTGTGGAACCTCCTCAGAAACTTCAGACCGATTTTCATTATGATTTGATTATGCTTATTAGAGTAGGTTCCTGAATAAAGGCACCTACTGGCACCTTCAAGACAAGCCAGCGAAAATGAACACAATACACATCGACATAAAACAGCATGGATGTTGACTACACAGTATATTTATTCCTCTTTATTTTTAATTTTGAGACAAAGTCTCCTAAGTTGCCAAGGTTGGCCTGGAATCTGTGATCCTCCTGCCTCAGTCTCCTCAGGTGCTGAGAGTACAGGTGTGCACCACCACACCTGGCACAATTCACTGGCTCTCGTTTTCTTACATCTGGCCTACACCCGTGGTGATCTGAATTCCAATCCTTGTCCAGCACTCAGGAGACTCTAAGCTCCAAGGGCAGGGATTATGACTCCATTGTTTGCTCAGTGCTTTAAAAATGCGACCAAGGCTGGAGATGCAGCTCAGTGGGACAGCACTTGCCTAGCACATGCATGGCTCTGGGTTCCATCCATAGCAGAGAAAAAAAATTTTTTTCCCACTTAATTTGAAAAGATATTCGTGAAAAGGGGATAAAATGACAGCAAAATGCCAAGGAATCCTGTCAAAACGCTAATGGAGGACTGCTCATCACGGTCTATCAAGCCCTCTCACTTGCTGCCAGTTACCCTCTCAAGAACTTCTGGGCTATTAACACAATTTTATAGGTGGGGACACAGAGTCTCAGCAGTTTAAATGACTTATCCTCATCAAAACTCAAACAGTACAATACGTCCCCTGAAGGATCACCCAGTAACTGAACAGGACCACCTTTAAATTTTATGTAGTGTGGACTTCAGGACATTAACGCCCAGATCCTAGAGAAGGCATTCAATGTGCCAATTTAGGAAGATATTTTCTGGTGAGGGTCCGTGGCAGTCTCCAAATCTGTTACTGAACACCCATGACTGAATGTGGCAGGCATGCCAGGAGTATTTATCAAGTGGGCTACGGGAGCCTCGTGGCCAAAGCGTCAGCTGCCCCGGGCAAGTGCAGGCTGTGAGTGAGCAGAAGCAAGAGGACCTTAACTGCCCCGACTCTGCGAGGCTGCCTGCTCCCAAGGCCTGGAGCCTCCTTTTAGCAATGGAATCCCTCTTTACCATCTGTGCTCAGTTTCTTCATCTGGGGCCAGAAGTAACCTGCATTGGTTACAGTGAGTTAAGCAAGACGGACCCAGCACATCCTAAGTGACCAGTCACATGTCAGCTGTCAGTGTCCCCTTGCTCGCAATCCTGTGAAGCAGGTGTCCAACTATTTTCCAGACTCGGATAGCGGAGAGTTACCTGCACCGTGAACTGCTACTGGTCAACGTCTCCACGTGTGGCACCTGCCTGTGAGGGAGGGGCCGGGCACACACGGTCACCTATCTTACTTGCCAGGAATAGACAGAGGTCAAGTTCCACCTCCTCCACCCGTCAGACGTCACGGTCATTACAGCACACGCGGGTACAGCACAAAGTGTACAATGTGGTGTCATGACCCGCCTGGCATTACCAGGGATATCAAGTGAAGGTCACGACTGTCAACCCAGTGTGTCTAAAAATACAAGCACCGAGACGCGCCTGACAACCCAAGCGACCTTCTTTACCAGGCTAGACAAGGACGCCTGAGTGTTTTCCAGAAAAGGCTGAGCTGTACCTTCAGTGACGACAGACTCAAAAGACATCTCCAAGGAAAAGGAAATCCCCTCCCCAGGAAAAGCTTGACCTGACTGGAGCCAATCCCTTCCACGAGCTGGGCTTTTCCAGAAGAATGCTCTGAAGAGACATGACAGAACCACAAACCAACACCAGCGATACTTCATCACTAGCATTAGGACCTGGAATACCAAGAAAACGATCCATTTTTAGTTATGAAAGCTAGAAGGAATATTTTGCTGACAGCAGAATTCTCTCCAGGTCAGGGGTCTACAAACCGCGGTCCGGGAGCCACACTGGCCTTTCCTGGTTTTTGCAGCCAGTAATCTGACTCTTTCTTTTACATTTCTAGTTAGAACATTTGTGTGTGCACATTTTGTTTTCTTGTTTGTTTCTGTAGCACTGGGGATGGAACCCAGAGGTGTTTTACCACTCAGCTACATTCCTAGCCCTTTTTTTAAATTTTGAGACAGGGTGTCACTGAGTCAGTCAGGTTGGCCTTGAATTTGTGATCCCCCTGCCTCAGCTTCCCTAGTTGCTGGGACAGCGGACGTGTGCCACCACGCCAGCTCAAAGTGCTCATGTTTAAACCAGGAACTGACATCTCACATACGACAGGTCCTTGGGCCTGATGGTTCTAGATCATGAGAGTAAAATGAAATCTACATTTCTCTCCTTCCCAAGACTTTTCAGTAATAAAGTTCCTATAAGTCAAAAACGTTTAAAGACCAAGTCACAGCCAGGCATGGGGCGCATGCCTGTTATCCCAGTGACCTGGGAGGCTGAGGAAGGAGGATGGCAAGTTCAAGATCAGCCTGGGAAACTTCATGAGATCCTGTCTCAAAATAAGATTAAAAGCAGGGGCTGGGGAGATAGCTCAGTCGATAGAGTGCTTGCCTTGCAAGCACAAAGCCCTGGGTTTGATCCCCAGCCCCGCAAAAAAAAAAAAAAAGATTAAAAGCAAACAAGGACGGGGAAGTAACTCAGAGGTAGAATGCTCCTGGGTTCAATCCCCAATACTGAGAACCAAAAAAGAAGGGGAAAGGTGGTGAATAGTCACTGTGCTAAGAATTACAGTCAAAGTGTTTATCCTGCCCCACAGCAGATGAAACCAGGGCAAATGTACCAATTTCAAAGGAAAACACTTAATGGCTGATACACAGATCTTACAGGGGTTGTGGGAAAGACCAGGTGTTTGCTGAATCTTCATGTAGAGTGCACCCTTAAGAAAACAACTTGATTTGGGCATGGTGGTGCACACCTGTTATCCGAGCAACTTAGGAGGCTAAGGCAGGAGGATTGCAAATTTGAGGTCAGTCTCAGCAACTCAGTGAGGGCCTGTCTCAAAATAAAAAATAAAAAGGGCTGGAGTTGAGGGTCAGTGGTAGAGTGCTTGAATGCCTGCCTAGCATGCCTCACCTGAGGCCTGGGTCCAATGCCCAGGACCATACCTCACATGGAGAAACAATAATATTGGAAAACAAGAAGGATGTGTCAAGGGGCCACACTTGGAGGAGCTCCAGGAATACAGGGACGGTTTGAGTTAACAGACGAACCAGAGTGGAGGAAAATGCAGCAGATCCCAAAGGCAAGCACGGCCCTTCCAAGGGTGCCCTGAAGAAGATCTGTAGATAGAAAGGGCAGGGGAAGCGGAGGGGCAGCTGTGAGGCTGCTGTTCGAGAAGGAAACCTGCAGCAGCGCCTCTGGTCTCAGCTTCCCTCTCACACAGGCACTGGGAAGGATGGCTCTGCCTGCTGGGTACAAACAGTACAAACAGAAGGCTCCTGAGGAAGTGGGTGATGTGCCACAGAAAGGCTCCCAAGGTGAATGAACCTGCAGGAGCGGACCGTATCAAGAGCTCGCCGGAACCGGAGGGTATCTACCTATCTCCCTGCCAACTGGGGACTGAGCCCAAGGATGCTCCAAAACGGAGCCACATCGCCAACCCTCTCTATATATTTTATTTTTTGGTACCAAGAATTGAACCCAGGGGCACTTAGCCACTGAGCCACATCCCCACCTTTTTTATTTTTTAATTTTGAGACAAAGTCTGTTTAGGTTGCTTAAGGCCTCCTAAGTTGCTAAGGCTGGCTTTGAACGTGCAATCCTCCTGCCTCAGCCTCCGAGTAGCTGGGATACAGGCATCCAGCTCAATTTTTCAAAAGGAAAGAGGTTAGACTGGGGGACACAGAATGAAGTCCTCCTTGCTTTGGCGAAGGTTGAGGTCTCCAGGAGGCTCTCTCATGCATTCTCCAAGGAAGTCCGGCTGCCAACGCACCAGACCCTTTTCCCACCCAGTTTACTACTGCTCTTCAGAAAGGTGAAAGAAAAAAAGCAAACATCTACTTGCATTTAAAGCTCCTATTAGACCAAAAGAGGTTTCCATGAAAAAAAGGGGCTACTGGAAAACTAGAAAATGTCTACACATGTAAAATGATTGCAAAACAGGACATTTCAGAAAATCTCATGAAATAAAGATAAAGGCATTAAAGAAATGAAGAGACATGGGGGATAGATCCACCAGGCCAACAGCCTAACAGGAGTTCAACAGAAGAACAAGATGCGATAGTGATAAGATCATCAAGAAACAACGGACAAGTTTCCTGTGCTGAAGGATGGCGTATCTTTAGACTCCACAGGCTCACCAGATGCTGAGACATTTATTTGGATGAAGCTTTAGAACACCGAGGATAAAAAAATCTTGTTAACTTCTACAGACAGTTCTCACAGTGATCTTTACACTTTGGAGGCAAAAGATTTTCATTACAGGCATGTGTTAATTTCTGTAAGTTTTGGAAAAAAATAAAACCCATCAAGTCATGAAATTATTTCCAAATAAAAGTCAGCAGACTTTCATTGATAGTTCACATTCATGAAAGCAAAACATAAAAAGGAAATAGAAAAATATTATATCCCAGGAATGATTAGAATAGACAAAGTAATTCACATGGTAGCCTGTGCTGGACCAGGTGTTGAGAGTCCCCATGTGCTTGCAGACATCAGACAGACACCCAAGCTTGCTTCCTTCTTCTTTCCCAAATAATGATTACTAAACACCCTCAAAGAAGGTGCGGTGGTGCATACCTGTAATCCAAGTGGCTCGGGAAGTTGAGGCAGGAGGATCCCAAGTTCAAAGCAAGACTCAGTAACTAAGCGAACCCTAAGCAACTTAGCCAGACCCTGTCTAAAAATGAAAAAAGTAAAAGGGCAGGGGATGTGGCTCCGTGGTGAAGTGCACCTGGGTTCAATCTCTGGTGCCAAATTAAAAAAAGGAATATCCCCTAATGCTGGATGTGGTGGTGCCTGTAATCCCAGTTACTGGGGAGGCTGACGCAGAAGGATGACAAGTTTGAGGCCAGCCTAGGTTGCCACACATGTGCAAGGTCCAGGGTTCTATCCCTGGTACTAGGGGGAAAATATCTGGGAAAGGAAGATAGCAGGAAAGGATGCAGTCGGACTGAGGGACACCTCACTGCAACTTTTAGACACTTACTTTCACAGACTTCTCATACTACTCCAATTGGATGGAAGAAAAGTGGCTCTACAATTTTAATTTTTGCCCAGCCCCCCACAGTCCCATATGTCTCTAACTTTTGGAGACATGAGAATCAACACATCACACGAAATTTATGGCAGGCTTTCAAGACTTGGCAAAAGGAGTCCCCGTTGGTGCCTACCTGTGCTGTCTACCTGAGCTGTATGTCAGAATCATCAATGCTCCAGCTTGATGATATTAAAATTCAAAAGATCTGAGTAGGGTCTTAGCATTTGTTTGATAGTAGAAGGAGGAAAGAACATTACAGAGACTTCACATTCTTTCCCTGGGCCCTCCTGCCCATGTCCCTGACATTCTGAACCCATCTGAACTCACTAGGTTTTAGGAATCAATCTGATGCCAGCTAGAGACAAGATAGCCAAAGTTTTCACTTGTGGTTGTATTCCTTCTGTGAGAAGGCCTTTTTATTCCAATTTTAGGAACAACAAATCCAAAATATCTTCTTAGCTCCTCTTTTTTTTTTTTTTTACAAAAGTCTAGTCCACTTACCATGTCCAAACACCAATGAATGTCACCCTCCAAATTTCTACTAGTTATTAAAGTATGATAACTACTATTTAAATAACTATCAAGGCCCCATAAATTCTGATTACTCAGAGGAGTGACTCCTAACAACAAATATTGATGCTGTGAGTCTCCCTTCTTCTCCACCCTCTTCTTCCAAGAAATCAGAAGATAATTGCCTCACTCTTTTAGTGAAGAGAGGAACATACAAACCTTGCTTGTATTTAGGGATCTCCTTCCACGACAATGTCTCAAGTTTCTTCTCATGGAACTGCATAAATACTCCAGTTCCTTCCTTTTCTTCAAACCCTTTGTTGTGGGTAAATGCTCTTGCTCAGGGGTCTGCTGAACTGCTTGGGCCCCGAGCTCAAAGATCTTACCACTCTTCCAGAATCCTCCATGGTTTCTCAAACTTGCCAGAATCACCCGGGGCACTTGTTAAACACAGCAATTTGCCAGTTTTCTCGGGAAATCGATCCAAACAAACAGGTACAGAAGCAGAAAATCTGTATTTTAACAAGCTTTCCAGATGATTCTGGAAGTACCTCTTTGCCAAAGATGTTCTCCACTGCCCCACATCTGCCACCCTTTTCCAGGCATTCCCTTCCAAAGTACCTTCCTTCCTCCCAAAGTAAAGATTTTCCCCTGATTTGTCTTCTCAATTCTTGCTGCAATTAGTCATAGGGCACAAATTAATATTTGGCTTTTCAAGTGTACTGTTATTCAATGAATAATGTGGATATAGTGCTATCAATTCATCTTATTTGCTTTTTGAGGTGAAGTCTAGTGTTAGGAGATGGCAAGCAAGGTTAAACGTTTGTATCCAAGGGGGCTGAATACGGTTCTAGAGCCACAGCTATTAACTCAAGAGCCACCTGCAGTTCACTACATTGAAAGTGTTACCACCAAATGCAACAGGAAAATGATACCTTAGTTCTCCCACAAGGAAAGCAATTTATTCCGTAGAAGCTTGATAATTACAAGCTTTCCCATTTCTTCTCTCTCATAAGCAGCTTACTCACAGAGTTAAGGGACCTCCCAAATAAAGCCGCCTCCTCAACAGAGCTGGTATTTGCCTTTAAAATTGTACCAAGAAAAAAGCATAGTGTTCCAGGGGTGGAGAATAGTAATCCAGCCAACCCCTCATCATCTGCGGAGGGCTCTGGGGCCAGCACTGACACAGCCACGACAGCTCCCCATGCATCTCCACCGGTATAGTGACTGCGGCAACTGCTACCTCTTCATGGGGCTGCTATCTCTGAAAACACTGAGATCATCTCCCAGGTCCCCTTTAAATCCTAAAACCCTTGCATTTGAAAACTGCAAAGGGACTGTGCTCATTTTCCCAGTAACTTTTTGAGGTAGTGTCCAGGTGCTCCACCACTGAGCTACACCCTTTTTTGTTGTTGTGTTTTTGAGATGGGGTGTCACTAAAGTTGCTGGCACTGGTCTTGAACTTGAGCTCCCCCTGCCTCAGCCTCCTAAGTAGTTGGGATTACAGGCCTACACCATGCCACACCCAGCTAATTTTCCCAGTAACTTCCAACTGCCAAGAGGCATAATTAGGGAAGGAACCGATTATCAGATGGGTCCAAATTGGGTCCAAACGTAGGGATTCATTACCACTCCCCACAAGACTGGAGGGCAGAGCAAAGCCGGTCCCACCTGTGCAGATAAATATTCTAACTTTGGCGCATTTAAGAATAGTCTGGGGCTGGGGATATAGCTCAGTTGGTAGAGGGCCTGCCTAGCATGAACAAGGCCCTGGGTTCCCCAGCACCACCAAAAAACCAAAAAAAAACAAACAAACAAAACCCAAGAATAATCTGCTTAGTATGCAAGCGGCCCTGAGTTCAATTCCCAGAACTCAACAAAACAAAACACCCCCCAAAATTCCCACAAAACTGGAGTTTTGATATTATTTGGCTCAGTACTGTGGAATGGGAGGGGCCCACTATTAACAATTCTGATTTAGCAGCTCTGCAGGAGAGATTCCAGCATCTGCACGTCTAAAAGCACCTGCCGGCAGGTTTGGGGAAGCACTGCCTACTTTGCAAAGCACCTCTTCTCCACCCTATCCCCCATGCCTTTCCCCAATTAATGCTTAATATTAATTTCTTCCGATCCTACCCAGGTTTCAAGGCCAGGTTCAAGGACCAGTCACTTCCTGAGGCCTAAAAGGATCACCCCGGCTGAAAGGGACTTTCCCCTTCCTGCACCCTTGGTGCCAGTTGCAAATCTTTAACTGAAAGAAAAAAAAAGCTGTTTCATTTCTTTCTTTTGCAAAGCTTATCTCTTCTACAACAGTTTAAGTATGACAAAGGTCCTTCGTTTCTTCTCTTTTTTTGGTGCTAGGGATTGAAGGCAGGGTCTGAGCATGCTGGAGCTCTACCACACAGCAACCTTGATGGGCTGCCGTGTGGGTGTCGTTCAATGGAAGAAAGCTTGCCTGGTATCTGTGGGCCCTGAGTTCCATCCCCTAACACCCCCCGCCCCCCCACACACAAGGAGCCCTGCTGAGTCCTTCAATTCTTCATCTATAAAACCAAGGGGATTTAGCTTTTAAAAACTTCATCAAGGGCTGGGGAGATGGCTCAGTTGGTAGAGTGCTTGCCTTATAAGCACAAGGCCCTGGGTTCGATCCCCAGCACTGAAAAAAAAAAAAAAAAAAAATTCATCAAATACTCCTATATCTGAAACCTAATATTTTGCCCCCGCAGTGGCCAAGGCGGTTATCCCAGCAACTCAGGAAGCTGAGGCAGGAGAATTTCAAGCTGCAGGACCGCCTGGGCAATTTAGCGGGACCCTGTCTCAAAATTTAAAAAGGACTGGGGCTGTAGCTCAGTGGTAGAGCACCCCTGGGCTCAATACCCAGCAGTCGGGGGAAAAAATGGCTTTTGGTGAACAGAAGGCATCAGTTTTATAAGACCTAAATTAAGACATACGGGTCACAGAATGACAGAAATATTAAGAGTGGAAGGCTCCAGATGGGCGTGGTGGCAAGCGACTGTGATCTCAGTGACTCTGGGAGGCTGAGGCAGGATGATCGGCAAGTTCCAGCCCAACCAAAGCAATTTAGGGAGATCCTGTTTCAATTTGAAAAAAAAGAAAGAAGACTGGGGATGTAGCTCAATAGTAAAGTGCCCCTGGGTTCAATCCCCAATATAAAACAAAGAGTGGAAGGCTAAAAAAAAAAAAAAAAAAAAAAAATCCAAAATAAATGTAACACCCCCAGTCAACATATGCTGTCATTAACATGACTTTAAGAAAATTCTGAACATCTAGGCCATGCAAGCCACATGATCAAGTAAGTGTCATCTCAGTTTTTTTTTAAACATAAAAATATTCCTAAGTACTGCAATAATAAGTGTAACCGGCAGAAACAATTTGTAGCCTTAAAAAGATTTAAGGTAGGTCAAAAGCGATAAATAGGAAAGCCCAACACGCAAGGGTCAAGCGGGAACCGGAGCAGCGTTCCGGTCTGGACCAGATGCAAGCCCCAGGAAAGGCACGGTAAAAGAGGAGAGGCCAGGGGCGCGGGACGAGGACCGGCTCGCAGGCCAGACCTGCGCCCGGCAGCCCCGGCATCTCATTCATTCGGGCTCCAGGTGGCCGCCGCGCGTCCGCCGCGCAGGGGACCGCCGAGCACTCACCTGTCCGGGAACACGACCTCGCGGCGCCCGAGGCCGCCGAGACCGCCGCCAGGAGCCGGGGAGACGCGGGCCGGGGGACGATGGCGGGCGGGGGCGAGCGGCGGCGCAGCCCGGGCGCGGGCAGGCGGCGCAGGCCGGGGGCGTCCCTCTGCAGCAGGGCGGAGCAGAGCCGCCGCGGGCTCTGATACATGCCGGGCGCCGCCGCCACAACCGCCGCGGCCGCTGCGCGCGCCGGAGGAGCAGAGCCTGGCGGAGGCCGGGGCCGGCGAGTCGACCGGGCCGCCGGGGCGGAGCGGGCGGATGCTCCCGAGCCGCTTCTCACTCCGCCGGGGAGCCGGGGAAAGTCCGGGGCAGCCGAGGCCGGGAGGCGTGAGAGGACGCGGCGGCGGCGGCGGCTCCGTCTGCCGCGGGCTGGCGAGAGCTGGAGCGCAACCGGCGAGCGCCGCGCTGACAAAGCGGGCGCGACCACGCGGGAGCCGGAGGGGGGGCCCGGCGCCCGAGCCCGGCGCGGCCGGGCTGCGGCTCCCAGACCCGGGCCAGTCCTGTCAGCACAGGAAGGGGGCCTCGAGCTGTGACAAAGGGCGGAGGCGGCAGGAGGACCAATGTGACGAGTATCCGCTGGAGCGATTTTAAACAAACCAGCGCCCCCTCCCCGCCGGCTGGAATGGAAGCACCCACAGGCTGGGAATCCCGAGACGGTTCCAGGGCTGTGGCCCAGGGGACACGTGTATGTCCGAGTGGAAGACGGCGTCCGTGTGTGCGCGCGCGGGCGAGGGCCAACACAGCTCCCTTCCCCCTGGGCGGGCTGCGTCGGGTTGGAGGAAAGTGAGCACAATAAAGCCCCGACTGTGTGCGAGGGCGACGCTAACTGCAGTGACGACCGCTGTCCTCGAGGATGTTGTCCTCGGGCAATGGAGGCAGAAAGCGACAGGAGAAATTAGACTGTACGGGTCTGCGACGTAGATAAGCTCAGGGCCACCCACTGGTGCTAGAGGTTACAATAGGCCCGCGATCTGTGGAAGGTTCACTAGAGGAGTTGGCATTTGCGATGGGCCAGGTGGTGGGGGTGGGGAATTTACACCTGTGGTACGGGGGTGGGTGGTGGGGAGGGGAGCAGGGTGATTTGTGCAGGAGGCAAGCAAATAAGCAGAAAAGCCTTGAGCGTATTTGGGGAAAGCACTCCTTATTATTTAAGATGGAAGCGAAGGAGCAAGAAGACAGAAACTTGGATATGTTGGATTATGGAGGGCAGAGATTACTCCTGACTGACTTCAGCAGGCGAGCCATTGTGAGCAGAAGAGCCAAGGATTTGGTCAGCGTTGTTGCACATCGTTGTGTTTGATTCTCTCTCAGGAGAGAGTAGACCAGTGAGATAAGGGATATCCTAAACCTGCACCAGGTCTACGGAACTGGAAAAAAGTGGGTGGAAGAAATATCTCAGGTAGAGTGGGCAGAAGTTGATGACTAACCAGGAATGCCAGGGGAATGAGGGGGAGGGAAGATGCACGGCTGCCTTCATTGCTGAATGACGTATGAGTTAGAAATGTATTCTGTTGGTTTTCCCATGCGTCTTTCTGCTGATTCCCTGCTTTGTGCACTTGGAGTCTTGGATCACCAAGGATATTCAAAAATATTTTTCAGTCCTGGGTTGAATACCTAACTCCCAGAGGGTGTGGATGAATCAGCTGGCATAAATTGACAACTCCCGGATTCCAGCTCCTAGGCACGTCTTAAACACTTAGTCTCAGTTTCTTTATCTATAAAACAATCATACCTTAGTCATTAGGTGAAATAAAAAAGTGGCAATAAAATTGACCCATAAAAAGTGTTTTGCAAATATAACAAAATGTAGATTCAAAACCCAGATGACAGATATATGGATGTTCACTTTCAATTCTTTTTCTTTCCTTTATGTTTAGAGATAGCCTTAATAAAACGCTGGAGAAAAGTGTTTTGAAAAATAGAGTACTGTTCAAATAGCAACTGTCAAGCTGGGTGTGGTGGGGCATGCGTGTAATTCCAGTGACTGGGAGGCTGAGGCAGGAGAATCACAACTTCAAGGCCAATCTGGGCAGTTTACCAGTCCCTGTCTCAAACTGAAAATGAAAATGAAAAAAAGAAAAAGAAAAGGTTGGGGGGTGATATGGGAGTGTATGTAGTGGTAGATGGCTTGCCTGAGCCCAGGGTTCAATCCCTGGTATGAAAATAAGAATAACTGTTCAGTATAAGGCCCTGGGTTTGATCCCCAGCAGCAGCAGCACCACCACCACAGAAACAAATATAAACTGTCATTATTGTTAGGGTAACTGGCACAAATATCCACGAGAGACACAGCTCTGAGTTCAAGCAAAGGTTTATTGACAGTTTGCCAGGCTGCCCCTCTGCAACGCACAGCAGAGCTGATAGGAAAAAAATTCTTAACTATATAGTTATGTACAATGGAGTAGTTAAAAAAATAACTGTCTGGCCCTGTGATTGTTACTTGATGTCTTTGCTGTGGTTTCGGTAGTTAGAGACTTTCAGGGTGGGGCCTACCGAGAAGATCATGCCTGGATGGGCCGGTGCTGATTTTCAAAATGGAGTTACTTTGGCCTAAGGACCTAACAGTTATTTTAAAAGATTCAGATGCTGGGGGTCGCTCAGAGGTAGAGCATGTATTTAGCACACACCAGCTCCTGGGTTCAATCCCCAGTACTGCGTGCATGCACACACGCAAGGATTCAAAGAGCATGTGAAAGTGAATGTTATTTCCATATTGTTAGGGGGCATGGTGTATTAAAGAGTAAATATTTCAAGATAACAGAAAAACAAATTAAAACTTACTTTGAAAGTTCATTCTAGAGCTGGGGGTGTAACTCAGTGGTAGGGTGTTTGCCTGGCAGGTGCGAGGTCCTGGCTTCAGTTCCCAGCACCATGTGCATATATACACAGAAAAAGCATTGGTAGCTTTTTCAGATAATTTCCTGTGATGCATAATAAAGGTATTCACCTGGGCAAGAGGCTCCTGGAGTAGTAAAGTTCTGCTAATGAAGACCATAGACTTGTAGGTCATGTCAATGTAGACGTCAAGCTGTGAAGGGCAGGTAGTTTAGGTGCTCATGGCTAATTACTTCTTGGCATCTACTTGGAATGACACAATTACACAGTAATTCTTTCTTTGACACTATAATGAACACTCAAACTCTTGCAGTAGTATAAGACCAGGATAAATTAAAATTTAATCTTGTGTTTAGACTAGTCTCACATGGACTCAAAGGAACCATCACACTCTCTCTTATTCCTGAGTCATAATGTTGCTGATCTGGGTCCTCATCCCTGATGCCAACCCAATACCAAGGACATGGTTTTGAGAAGGAGGAAAAAGTTTTATTGCTTTGCTAGCAAAGGAGAAATACAGGAGACTCCTGTCCCCAAGGCTGTGATTCTGCCCATCAGCAGGAACAGGTGGCTTTTAAAGAGGTGACTCAGGCTCCATTCCACATGTTCTCTGTTGGAGTTGTAATTCACTTGTAAATTTGGGAGATAGTCATTTTTGAGATCTTCTGTTACCATCCCCAAAGTCTGGATGACTTGGTTCCTGTGGTGGGTGTGGACTCAAGGACAGATGACTGCCTAGGATGGGGAAGAAGGTTGTAATCCTGTTTCCCCTGAGTTTAGGGATGGGGAGAGATTAGGGAGGATCAGGGAGAGAGGAAGAGAAGGAAACATGTCCATTTTAAAAATCAGATGAGTGAGGGCTACATTCAAAGTATAAAGTAGACCACTGTTCCGATAATATCCAAATATTCAAGCATATTAGTCCTGACTCATGGAAGTTCAGGTTCAGTGAAGTCAACTGAAATTATTATTCCTTATTTCTTATTTATGGGTCAAAAGAATATTTAACCCATAAATAGGAAATTAAACAATGTCAATTATCTCTTTTAAAAAAGGGGAGGGGGAGTGGGGTATAGCCAGTCATGGTGACATATGTCTGTAATCCCAGCTACTTAGGAGGCTGAGGCAGGAGGGCCACAAACTGGAGGCCAACCTGGGCAATTTAGTGAGACCCTGTCTCAAAGTAAAAAGGACTAGGGATGTAGCTCAGTGGTAAAGTGCCCCTGGGTTCAATTCCTAGTTCCAAAAAGAAAGAAAAAGAAAAGGAGAAAGAAAGAATGAATGGAGAGGGAGACAGAGAAAGAGAAGGAGAAAGAACATGTGTGTAGTTAAGAGAAGGTTTAAAAATGGAGAAAACACACCTCAAATGGTTGTAATTTTTGTGGAGTCAGACTGAGGGTCACCTATGAGTATCAGGAGGCTGGGAAGATTTGAATTTTGAGTGATAGAGTTTTAAAACAGCTAAAAGTGCAATTGACTCAGAATTAAAAGTGCTTACCTTATTCTTAAAAGATAAATGCAGTCAAGCTGGGTACAGTGGTGCATACCTGTAATGTCAGCAACTCAAGAGTCTGAGGCAGGAGGACTGCAAGTTTGAGGCCAGCCTGGGAAATTTAGCAAGACTCTCTCAAAATTAAAAAAAAAAAAAAAAAAAAAAAGCACTGGGGGAATGTAGTTCAGTGGTAGAGCACCCCGGGTTCGATCCTTAGTAGCACAGGAAACAAAGCGATGCCTACCTGTAATCCCAGCAACTCTGGAGGCTGAGGCAGGAGGATCGAAAGTTCCAAGCCAGCCTCAGCAATTTAAGGAGGCCCTAAGCAATGGTAGCGCAACCCTGTCTCAACTTAAAAAATAGAAAGGACTGAGGACATAGCTCAGTGGTAAAGCACCCTAGGTTCAATCCCCAGTACCAATCAAACAAACAACCCCCCCCCAAAAAAATGCAGAGAGCAAAAGATTTCTCTCTCTCTCTCTTTTTTTTTTTTTGCATAGCATTAGTGGTGTTATTGAAAACTTCTGAGTTTTAAGGAAGATAGCAATTGGGCACAATGGCACATGCCTATAGTCTCAGTGACTCAGGAGGATGAGGCAGGAGGATGAGGCAGGAGGATGGGAAGTTTCAGGTCAGTGTGCCAAAATGCACTCTACTGTCATGTAAAAGTACTTAGAACAACAGCAATAAAAATTTCAGGGTAGTCTCAGCAACTTAGCAAGACTCTGCCTCAGAACTGAAAAAAATTTAAAGGACTTGGTATATAGCTCAGTGGTAAAGCACCACTGGGTTAAATCTATAGTGCACACACACAAAATAATAATTAGGAAAGATAATTCGTATGGTTTATCAGTAGAAATTTCACAAAGTAAGTTATGTGTATTTGGGTCTATTGAAGATTGTAGTCCTGGAAAACCCAGACTCAAGTAATTTTGAAGATGTGGGCTTACAAAATGACAGTTGTATTTGTAGCTTTAAAGCCTCAAGGGGGTTGGTAATTGTACCACTTTTTAAGAATCTTGATTTGTGCTGGCAGAAGCTGTTTTGGGGGCTGGGGAGATAGCTCAGTCGGTAGAGTGCTTGCCTTGCAAGCACAAGGCCCTGGGTTCGATCCCCAGCACCGCAAAAAAAAAAAAAAGAAGAAGAAGCTGGATTGGGATTGGGTGCCATCATGTCCTTTGTATAGGTCATCAAGGTAACAAGATTTCAAAAGTCAACCTGAATCCAGACTGGGCAGGTCTGCAGCACTGTTCAACAGCTCAGCTGATTGATAATGGCCTCCCGCCTGCATTGGAAGTGCCCTAGCCAATGCTAAAAGTGCCCTAGCCAATGCTACTCCATTTTTTTTTTTTTTTTTCCTTGACAACAAAATGACTGTTGGAAACTTGTCAGAGTTCTAGGCAGGAAGCAAAAAGAAGGAAAACATTTTAAAAATGACTGCACCACCAATTTGTTCCTGTTGCCAAAAACTCAGGCCTTATCCCCAGTGCCAATCCAATAACAAGGACAAGGTTTTGAGAAAAAGGAAAAAGTTTTATTGCTTTGTTAGCAAAGGAGAAACTCAGGGGACTCCTGTCCCAAAGGCTGTGATTCTGCCCATCAGCAGGAACAGGGGGATTTTACAGAGGTGATTCAGAGAGAATAAGATTAGAGAGGATATTGGCATCAGATCTACCATTTTGCTGCTGCCATTATTCTGCCCCTCTCACCCCACACCATTTTACAACCCCGATCCTCAGCCTGCGAACATTCTCCGCAGCCATTGATCCCATCGTTAACCGGCGAACTTCCTTGTCAGCAATCGGTCTGATCATCATTAGCCTGCAAAACTCCACTACTTAAGAGAAACTCCCCTGCCATTTTCTCTCTCTCTCTCTCTCTCCCAGTCCTGAGAGCCGACACTCTGGTTGTCCGCCTAATAAAATCTCTTGTGTTAGTTCCCACATCCAGAGCGGTTTTCTGGGTGCCTTCATTGGGGCCCTGACTCAGACTGGGCACCCCAGAGTGCTTGCTCCCCTGGTTTCAAGGGTCTTAGCTGCCTTGGGACCTGAACTGAGCCGCATTTTTCTTACAGAGGAGAGACCAGGAAGGAGAGGATCAGGGAAAAGAAGATCTGGGAGGAGAAGGTTAGGGGAAGGATTGGGAAAAACCATGTAAGTTTCAAAGCCGCAAGGGATATAGTCAAAGCATCAAGTGAACCCCTGATACATTCCCATTTCAAAGGGTTTCTAGAAGGACTTCCAATAATTTCCACACACATCTCATTAGTCATCTGTGCACGCTTGCCTGAAAGGGAGATTGGAAATGTGGTCTACTAGTTGCACACACTGCCTTCAAGAAAGGGAGAGATTTGACTGACAGCCAGTCATGTAACGCAAGCTATCCTAGTGGCAGCTAAGCAAGAGATAGATTAAACCGGCAACTAGCAGTTCTGCTACCTGTAAGAACTAAGGAATACAACTTTTAGCCGGTTATGGTGGCTCATGCCTTGTAATCCCACTGGCTTGGGAGGCTCAGGCAGGAGGATTGCAAGTTCAAAACCAGCCTGAGCAATTTAGTGAGACCCTGTCACAAAATAAAATATAAAAAGGGCTGAGGATGTAGCTCAGTGGTTAAGCAACCCTGGGTTCAATTCCTGGTACCAAAAAAACCAAAACAATTAAAGACATCAATAAATTAGAACCCAGTGAAAACTTTTTTTTTTTTTAAATGTTCTGTTTAGATATACATGACAGTAGAGTGTATTTTAACATATTTTAGGTACATGGATTCTAACTTCCCATTCTTGTGATTGTATATGACGTGGAGTTTCACTGGTTGTGTGTTCATAAAAGAATGGATGTGAATCTCCAGTACCGATTCAGTGAAAACTTAATTTACTATTTTAGTGTGAATTATATGTTATTAACCTCCACACTGTTCGTATGTTATCTTATATACAAGGATCTGATAGAGAGTTTTCATTTTTTGCTCTGAGAACCATCTAAGCACATTGAAATCATACCAGATTTTGACTACTTGGCCCTGAAGGGGAGAAGAAAAACAACACTACTTCTACTGATGGGATCGAAACTCGATTTATACTTGTAATCCCAGTTGAAAGCACCCAGAAACCACTCCGGATGTGGGAATTCACCCCACAGAGTGTCTGCTGAGAGAGAGAGAGAGAGAGAGAGAGAGAGAGAGAGAGAATGGCAGTGGAGCCATTCTTAAGTAGTTGAATTTCCTGGGCTAATAACAACCGACCAGTGACTGACGAGAATGTTCGCAGGCTGACAATCTGGGTTGTAAAATGGTGTGTGGGGGAGAGAATAATGGTGGCAGCAAAATAGCTGATCTGATGCCAATACCAGTAACTGCGGAAGTGGAGGCAGGACGATCAGAAGTTCAATGCCAGCCTTGGCGATTTAGGGAGAGCCTAACTCAAAAATAAATAGATAGATAAATAAAATAAATAAATAAAATTTAAAAAGAGCTAGGAGAGCTTGGTGCGGCGGCACATGCCTGAAATCCCAGTGACTGGGGAGGCTGAGACAGGAGGATTGCAAATTCAAGACCAGCCTGGGTAATTTAGCAAGACCTGGAGCAATTAAGCAAGACCCTGTCTCAAAATAAAATATTAATATGGGCTGGGGATGTGGCTCAGTGGTTAAGTACCCCTGGTTCAATCCCCAGTGCTCCCCCCAAGACATCTCCTAGAGTTAGCCCGTTAATAGCTACATAGGGATTTGGAACTAGGTTTCCTGACTTTCCTGGAAACCAAGCCTGTACAAACCAGGCCCTCCTGGAATAGCTATGATTAGGAAATGAAACAGAACACAATTTGGGGAGGCTGAGGCTAGAGAAGTGCAAGTTCCAGGTCAACCTGGGCAACTTAGTGTGACTCTGTCTGGGAAAAAAAAAAAGGAAAGAAAAAGTTCTGGGGATGTGGCTCAGTGGTGGAGCACGTTCCCAGCAGGGTGAGGCCCTGCCTTCAATCCCCAGTAGCAAACAAAACAAAACCCAGACTGGGGGTAGTTGAACCATAGAGCGCATGCCCAATGTGCTGAGGCCCTGGGTTCAGCTCCCAGCCTCACAAAACAGCGACAGCAGCAACAAACCTGGGAGTACTGGTGGAGAGGGAAACAGGGAGAATCGGCAAATGGAGAGTTGAACAACATCTGTTTAAAATTACAAATGGAGACTACAGGGGTTGTTTTTATTAATTACAGCTTTATCAAGGTGTAATTCATGCGGAGTGTGGTGGCCCACGCCTAATCACAGTGACTCAGGAGGCTGAAGCAGGAGGATCATAAGTTCAAGGCCAGCCTCAGCAACTTAGCAAGGCTCCATCAAAAAAAAATTATTTTTTTAAAATTTAAAAAATAAAAATAAAAAAGGACTGAGGATGTGCCTCAGTGTTAAACCACCTCTAGGTTCAATGCCCAGTACCAAAAAAAAAAAATTAATTTGCATACCTATTCACCTGTTTAAACTGTACAATCCAGTGGTTTTTAATAAGTCAGAACAGTTAATATCATGACAATTTAAAAACATTTTCATCACTCTAAACAGAAACCCCACAGACATTGGGAACCTGTCTGCATTTTTCCCCCAGATCCCCGTCATGGGGGGGCAACCATGAATCTACTTTGTACCACTGTAGATTTACCTATTGTAGACATTTCATGTGAATGCAGTCACGCAGTCTATGGTCTTTTGTGGTGAGTTTCTTTCACTTAGCATAATGTTTTCAAGGTTTATACATGCTGTAGCTCAAACCAGTACTCCATTCCTTTTCACGATCAAATAATATTCTATTGTGTGGATATACACACATTGTTTATCCGTGAAACAGTTGGTGGATATGTGAATTGTAAATTCACAGCAGCAATCGTAAATAATGCTGCTGTGAACATTTGTATCCATGTTTTTGAGTAGACATGTTTTCATTTGGTATTTACTGAAAAATGGACTTTCTGGGTCATTTGGTAACTTTGGTGCAGTCCTTCTGAGATACTGTTTTCTAAAACAACTCCACCATTCCACATACCCCACAGCAGTGTGGGAGTGCTTGAATTCTTCCCCACCTGGCTACACTTACTATGTGTATTTCTTCATCATCATCTTAGCTAGTGGGTGTGAAGTGACATCTCACTGGGCTCTTGATTTGCATTTCCTTAATGACTAATGATGCCATCTTTTCATGAGCTTATTGGCTATTTGTTTATCTTCTTTGGAGAAATGTCTATTCAGATTTTTTGCACATTAAAAAAGTTGGATAATTGTTTTATTATAGAGTTGAAAGAGTTCTTTTATCTGACCTTCTCTAATCAGGACCAGAGAGTGAGCCAAATTTCTCTAACAGGTCAATTTTAATTGGCATGATAATGAAGTACCCTTTGCTTGAATCCTTACACAAAAGAAGTAGCCTGAAATAACTTGATGTTAATTAATTGTTTACTTTCATATTTTTCTGTTTCCATGTTCCCACCTTACAAAGCATGTAAATGCTTTGAAATGAACAGTCTTCTTTTTGTTTTTTGTTCCTGTTTTCTTCAGTCTTTCCCTGTCTATAAAACCAAACTTGTCTGTTCAGACCATTGCACCATGTACTCTATTTTATGGAATGAAATGTCCAATTCTAGGATTGAAAATATAGCGCTATGTACAACAGCAGAAACAAGCTGTACCCCATTTGTTTACAATGAATCAAAATAAATAAATTATATAAAAAAAGAAAATATAGGGCTGGAATATAATTCAATGGTAGAGTGCATGCTTAGCTCTGGATTCTATCCCCAGCTCCAGCCTACCCCCAACCCCACACACACATCAATTAAGATCTTTAAAATAATTTAAATTCTGTCCTTTGATTAGGTTTATTTCTGGACCGTGCATTTGATTCCATTGATCAATTTTTTTTTATTTTTAATTTTTTTTTTTTTTTTTTTTTTTTGGTACCAGGGCTTGAACCCAGGGGTGCTTAACCATTGAGCGACATCCCCAGCTTCTTTTTTTTTAAATTTATTTTAATTTTTTTTTTTATTTTGAGCCAGGGTCTTCCTAAGTTGCTTAGGGCCTCACTAAGTTGCTCAGGCTGGCTTTGAACTTGCAATTCTCTTGCCCCAGCCTCCTGAGTTGCTGAGATCACAGGTGTGCGTAACCATGCCCAGCTAATTCCATTGATTTATAAGTCTATGCTTGTGTCAGTATCACACTGTCTTTTTTATTTTTTAATCTTGGTGCTTGGAGTTGAATTCTAACACTGAGCTACATTCCCAGCCCCTTTTTTAAAATTCTTATTATATTTTGGGACTGGGTCATGTTGAGTTGCCCAGGCTGGTCTTGAACTTTCGAACTTCCTGCCTCAGCCTCCCAAGTAGCTGGGATTATAGGCATGTGCTACTGTGTCTGGTCACATTCTCTTGATTAGTATCCTTTATGAAAAGTTTTGAAATTTGAAAGAGTCAGTTCTTCAACTTTATTCTTTTTCAAGGTAGTTTTGGCTATGTTAGCTGGGTCCCTCGCACTTCTACATAAGTTTTTGGATCAACTTATCAATTAAAAAAAAAAAAGATGAGATTTTTTGACTAGCAGTGTTGAATTTATAGATAAATTTGGATACCACCATCATCTTAAGGCTTTTGCCTGGGTTCAGAGGTCTATGCTCGTAATCCCAGCAACTCTGGAGGCTGAGGCAGGAGTATTGCATGTTCAAGGCCAGCCTCAGCAACTTACTGAGACTTTGTCTTAAAATACAAAAATAAAAAGGACTGGGTGTAAGGAAATCCCACGAAACCATGCCGGACATGGGAAATCACATAAGGGAATTTATTAAGCAAACAGAGTGTCTCCCTGCAGGGTAAGGGAGAAAATGAGAGGAAAAGAGAAAGGAAAAGAAAGGGCACACGCTAGAGAGAGTGGAAAGCCAGGAGGATAGAGAAAAGTGAGGAGGACAGATGGAAAGATGGGAAAAGATGGCGGGGAAACTATAGTAAACAGTTGAATTCTGCTGGGCTAACAGGGGACCAATATTGGAGAAGGATACTTGCAAGCTGACTGATGAACCAATAGCTAACTAGGATGTTCACAGATTGACAAGTGGTTGGGAGGTGGGGAAAATAGTTGTACCTGATGGGTGGGAGAGCAGCTTTATACATTACACTGGGGATGTAGCTCAGTGGTAAAGCACCCTTGGGTTCAATCCCCAGTACCAAAAAAAAAAAAAAACCCCAAAAAACCCAATAACCACATTCCCCCCAAAATAATTAAGAACTCTGAGGCTGGGAGCCAGGGTATGGCTCAGAGATAGAGCATTTGCCTGACTTTTATGGTTCCTAGCATCACACACACACACACACACACACAGAGTAAAATTTCTTATGACTGGGATTCAGAAAATAATACCCCAAAGTGCAGTGCTTTGGCATGCTGTTTTAAGAAATAACCTGAGAATTGAGGACTCTGGAAATGGTTTTCTCTTGTCTAGAAACAAGACTGTCCTCCCCAACCCCCAGTACAGAGAGAGACTCTCTCCTGTTTCCTTACCTGACTGAGAAAACTTCCAAAAGAATTGCAATTGTCTTAAACTTCCTTCATAGGGATTTCATAATAACCAGGACATGTTAACCACCAAGAAAAAGAAAGTCACTACCTCACCCAGGCAGGCTTTTCATCTCTTCTTCTGAGGACAGCCTAGAGAGAGAACCTGGGGGACTTTGGCCACATAATAGATAACGGTTGCCCAGGCTGGCCTCCAACTCGCCATAATGCAGTGAAGCTCCAGCTCTCACCTTCCTTTAACCTCCCCCTCCCCCTCTGCCCTGTGAAGTAAGGTATATAAACATACAGTCCAAACTGGGTTGGTGGGTACTCACACTTGGTGACGGTCCCATGCAAATTAATACATTTGTATACCTTTTTCTTCTACTAATCTGTCTGTTGTCAGTTTCAGTTAACCTTCAGAGGGCAAAGGAGAAGTGTTTCCTTCACCTCTACATGATCCATGAACATGGGATATCTTTCCATTTATATAAATATTCCTTAACTCACTCTTTCTTTCTTTCTTTCTTTCTTTCTTTCTTTCTTTCTTTCTTTCTTTCTTTCTTTCTTTTTCTTTCTTTCTTCTGATCAAACTAAGGGCCTTGTGCATGCTGGGCAAGTACTCTACCACTACGGCCCATATTCTTTAGTTTCTTTCAACAATCTTTGGTTTGGGGGAAAGAACAATGACTTTGGAATCAGGCAGGTCTGGATTTGAATCTCAATTTCACCACATAGAAACTAAGCAACATTGGGAAAGTTACACAGTTCTTACCAAACTACACTTTTTTCATCTGATAAATGGAAGTCACCATACCTATTTCACAACTCTTTTTTTTTTAACACTTGTTTACAATTTTTAGGGTTAACGTGGTAATAAGCAGAGCTCTAGCAATAGAGTATAATGCATAGTAGGTGTTCAATAACTATTAATCCCTTTTGGAAAATCCCTCAGTGATATATCATCTTGTCCCTGGAGACCTAGGGCAGAGGCCTGACTCCGAGTATCTAACAAATCAGGTCTGGCCACTTGCTTCCAAAACCAAACAGAAAAGGTTGTGGTGAAAAGCATGAAAGGGAACTTTAATCAGTCTAGCTGCACTGGGAAGATAAGGGTGCCATGTCCTTGTAGGTGTCTTCCAGAGGCTGTCAATGACTTTGAGGTTTTATAGAATGGGAAGGAGGGCAAGTACCAGGAGTTTGCATAGCTGTAGGATTTCCTTAGCTGCCAAAGCAGGTTATGGTTTTTTTTTTTGTTGTTTTTTGTTTTGATGGTGCTGGGGATTGAACCCAGAGCCTTGCGCATGCAAGGCAAGCACTCTCCCAACTGAGCTGTATCCTCAGTCCCATCCAGGGCCTTGCATGCTAAGCAAGTGAGCCACAACCCCAGCTCCCAAAGCAGGTTATCTTGTTCAGGCATGATCTGGTCCTTGGGGATCTCAGGATAGGTAGGGTGGGAACTTTTCAGCAATACAAAAGTTGCAGTTGCCAGGGGGGTAGCTTCTACTTATCATAAAATGTCTATCTATCAGATCTGTTTTTCTTAGCATCCAAGGTGACTCAGAGCAAAGGAGATGGATAGGAAATGAAGGCAGAGGTAGCAAGTCTCCCCCATCCCCCGCCACTGCCCCTAGTACTGGGGATTGAACCCAGGGGTACCACTGAGTTCTGTCTCCACCCATTTTTATTTTTTGAGACAGGATCTCACTAGGTTGCTTAGGGCCTTGATAATTTGCTGAGGCTGAACTGAAACTTGCAATCCTCCTGCCTCAGCCTCCCAAGTCACTGGGATTACAAGCATGGGCCACTGCGCCAGGCTCCATGCCAAAGGTTTAATTCTGGTTTAAGTCACCCATCAGACATTTGCAGGCAAAAGTGAGGGGTCTAAATCCTTGTTAAAATCTCATGGTAAGCCCAGTGTGGTGCATGGCAGTAATCCCAGGGGTTTGGGAGGCTGAAGCAGGAGAATTGTAAGCCTCCATAATTTAGTAAGACCCTGTCTCAAAATAAAATAAAATGACTGGAGATGTAGCTCAGAGGTAGAACACCCCCATATTCACTCCCCAGTACCGAGAAAAGGAAATCTCATGGTAAACTTTCTGTTTCATGGATGTAATTTTTTTCACTTTTACATGGATCTCTTTTTCAACTGCAAATCCCCTACCTGCTGGGTATGGTGGTGCCTCAGCAAGTGAGTGAGGCCCTAAGCAACTGAGTGAGACGCTGTCTCAAAATGAAACATAAAAAGGGCTGGGATGTGGCTCAGTGGTTAAGCACCCCTGAGTTCAATCCCTGGTACCTACTTAAATAAGTAAAATGTAGGTACAGAAGCCGGGTATGGGGATGCACACCTGTAATCCCATCTGCTTGAATGACTGAGACAGGAGGTTGGCAAGTTTGAGGTCATCCTGGGCAATTTAGCAAGATCCTGTCTCAAAACATAAATATAAATAAATAAATAAATAAACAAACAAATAAATAAATAGCACTGGGGATGCAGCAAAGTGTCCCTGGGTTCATTCTCCAGTATCACAAATTAATACATAACAATCAAAGTGGTTTTTAAACATTGAAACTAATTGGCAGCCTGTAAAATCAACACTAAGAAAGGCTTAAGCCTGGCCAGCTGCATGTTCCAGATACAGTAAGTCATGCAACTGGCGAGAAGGCCAGAAAATGAGGAGGTGAGAACGTGGTGAAGACCAGGTGGGCCCTGAGGGGCTTCCCAAGGGGGATCAGTCCACAGGGACCCACACATTGTAAAATTTCTCTCACGTTTCCTGTTTCATCAAAAAATCACTGCAAATGTGGCCTCTGCACCAAAACATATCCTTGTTCTCCCCTCTTTTTTTTCTCTCTGTAGTAATACTGGGGATTGAACCCTGGGCCTCCTCACACAGGCTGAGCCACGTCCCCAACCCTTTATTTGATTTTGAGACCAGGTCTCGCTCAGTTGCCCACGCTGGCCTCCAACTTGCCATCCTGTGTCAGCCTCCTGAGTGGCTGGAGTTGTAGGCGTGTGCCACAGTACCTGGCTTGCATGTTGGGGGTTGAACCCAGGACCCACATGCTGTGCTCTACCACTGAGCCTGCTCCTAGCCCTGTCCGAGCTTATTATTTATTTATTTAGAGATGGGGTCTTGGTATGTTGACCAAGCTTGCCTTGAACTCCTGGACCCAAGGGATCCTCCTCTCAGTCTCTCGGGGGTGGCTGGGACAATAGGGACATACCACTGTGCCCAACTATATGTTCATTTTAAATAAAATTGTTTTATTCTTAAATTTATGTGTGGGTATGGGTACTGGAGATTGAACTCAGGGGAGTTTAACCATTGAGCCATGTCCCCAGCTCTTTTTATTTCTTATTTTGAGACAGGGTCTCTCTAAGTTGCGTAGGGCCTTACTAAATTGCTGAGGCTGGCTTTCAACCTACAGTCCTCCTGCCTCAGCCTCCTGAGCTGCTGGGATTATAGGTAGGTGCCACCACATCTGGCTCTCTGGGGTTTCATTCCTATATCTTGGAGTAAAACATATATTACATGGAAGATGTGCTACATTTATAGTGTGGTTTCAAAGAACCTCCTGTATGTTGCTGAGATCCAAACCCTTGTAAAGGGAGTAAACCCATTACTACGGGGTGCATGAAAGGGCTTATGGCTGGGACCCAGAAAGAGCTTTGTTTACAGGATGGTTGTCTCAACATGAAAAATAAATAAACAAAAAGCACTGGGGATGTAACAAAGTGCCCCTGGGTTCAATCTCCAGTATCATAAATATATAAATAACAATCAAAGTGGTTTTAAAACATTTAAATCAATTGGCATCCTGTAAAATTGACGCTAAGAGTTGACATATGAATTTGGGAAAGTTATGTAAATGGTAGGAACTTTAGTTTCCTAAATAATAAGTTGGCCATAGAAAGCCTTAGTGTGCCAGTAAGCATTTTTCTCTTCTTGTAGGCCTCTTGCCTGAGGTTTTTGAATTGATGGGATCATAGTTGTGTGCCACCCGCACCAGTATGACTTTGTGTGTGTGTGTGTGTGTGTGTGTGTGCGTGCTACTGGGGATGGAACCCAGGGCCTCATGCGTGGGCAAACACACTACCACTAAGCCATACCCTCAGCCCTATTTTTGTTCTCTTGAGTAACAGACCCTGATTGTTAGCTAGGCACAGTATCACCAGTTAAAATGGGACATTTTTGGACTTTGCTGGAAGAGGGGGGCCGTGTGACTAAATTCAGGTTAGGCATACAAGGAAGTGTTCTGTGGTAGTTCTGAGACTTCCCCTTAAAAGAGAGAAGTGTACCATTCTTTCTAATTCTCCATGTTTCCTGGAATGTGGGCAAGATGACTGGAACTCTGGGAGTTATTTTGAACCCTGAGAATGAAGATTACACTTCAAGAAGGTAGAGAACTAGTTTGGCGCAGCGGTGCACACCTGTAATCCCCGTGACTCAGGAGGCTGAGGCAGGAGGTTCGTGAGTTCAAAACCAGTCTCAGTAACTTAGTGAGGCCCTAAGCAACTTAGAAAGACTCTGTCTCAAAATTACACACACACACACACACACACACTTGTGTAATTGCAATACAGAAAGGAGCATTCCCATCACCCTGAAAAGTTCTCTGTTGCTACTAAGAAATTTCTGCCCTCAACCCTGGCCCTCAGCAACCACAGAATTCCATTATCTCACTATGGTTTAGATTTATTTTTTTCCTGGAGTTTTATGTGAATGTACTTTACGTTACAAACTCTTCAACACAAAGCTTTCAAGATTCATCCATGATATTATGTACCCATGAGTTCCCTGCATGCTATTACTGGGTCATGTTCCTTACATACTAAATTTTATTAGTTTACCTGTTGAATATTTGGATTTTTTTTTTTTTTGGTGGTGGTGTTGGGGATCGAACCCAGGGCCTTAAGCATTCTGGGCATGTGCTCAACCACTGAGCTACACCCCAGCCACTGGATATTTGGATTTGTTTCAGCTTTACTTCTACAAAGTGCTGTGAACAGCAGCCAGGTACAGGGTGCAAACCTGTAATTCCAAAAACTCAGGAGGCTGAGGCAGGAGGATGGCAAGTTTGAGGCCTGCCTGGGTAATTTGGCAAGACCCTGTCTCAAAATAAATAATTAAAAAAGGGTTGGGGATATAGCCCAGTGATAGAACACTCCTGGGTTTAATACTTTTTTTTTTTTTAATTTAGCTTGATGATAAATAGGCAGATTCTTGCTTCTGGGACTCATTTTTCTGGACTCTAGTCAAACCACAGATCTAGGTACAAAGAAACTTGTGTTTCTCTACATCTCCAAGTTCCAGTTGCATTTTCTTAAGGATGCACTCTACATGAAGATTCAGCAAACACCTGGTCTTTCCCACAACCCCTTAAGATCTATGTATCAGCCGTTGTGTTTTCCTTTGAAATTGGTACATTTGCCCTGATTTCATCTGCTCTGGGGCGGAACAGAAACACTTTGACTGTAATTCTTAGCACAGTGACTCTTTGTCTCCCCGCATTGTCCCTCTGAGCTACATCTCCAGCCCTGTTTGTTTTTATTTTGATACAGGATCTCATGAAGTTACCCATGCTGTCCTTGAACTTGAGATTCTCCTGCCTCAGCCTCCGAGCTGCTGGAATTATAGGTGTGCGCCACTGTGCATGACTTTTTTGCCTTTTATTTAAGAATGATCCTTAGAGTGTGAATTCTTGAATTGCAGAATATTTTTTTTTGGTACTGGGAATTGAACCCAGGGGTGCTTAACCACATCCCCAGTCCTTTCTTTATGTTATTTAGAGACAGGGTCTCGCTGAGTTGCTTAGGGCCTCACCAAGTTGCTGAGGCTGACTTTGAACTCACAGTCCTCCTGCTTCAGCTTCCCGAGCCTCTGGGATTACAGGCGTGCGCCACTGCATCCGGTGGTATTGGGACCGTTAAGCATGCATCTGTTTGTTCATTCCTCAACATTCATATCAAGCACCCACCGTTTTCCAGGCACAGTGCTAGGTGCTGGGGATACAACCGTGCTGGAGACAGGCAGGGGTGCCTCATGGAGCTTGCACTGTAGTTGAGGGAGGAGAGACAGATGACAGAGCAAACAGGTGACTGACGGATGTGGTCAGTGAGATGAAGGGACTAAGTAGGATGATGTGTCGGGGAGCGAGTGGCGTTTGAACTGAGGCTGAAGGGTCAATGAGCTCTGCTTGATGAAGAGGTGGGTCAGGGAGTACCAGGTTGATGACCTTGAAGTGGGAGAGCATGTGGCAACTTTGAAGGACAGAAGGGAGACCATATGACAGAAGCCAGATCACAATTGTCATATAAGGAGTTTGAATTTTATTTATTTTTTTAGTACCAGGACTGAACCCAAGGGTACTTAAGCACTGAGCCACATCCACATTCCTTTTTATTTTGAGACAGGGTCTCACTAGGTGCTTACAGTCTTGTTAAGTTGCTAAAGCTGGCTTTGAACGTGGGATACTCCCGCCTCTGCCTCCTGACGCTGCTGGGATTAAGGTGCACACTATCACACCTGGCTGAATTTTATTCCAAGCAATGAAAAGTCCTGGGAGGGTCAGCAACAAAGGAATGACAATGTCTGATTTATATTCTTAAATATAAAATATATTTAAAGACATGAAATATAAAATAGAACATTTGACTTCTGGGACTCAATGGGCCTGTAAGGGGGTGTGGTTGGAATGGAATTGGACTCTGCCACCTCCCCATGTCCTCTTTGCTGAAGATGGTGGCCAGGCAATCAACAGAAGCAGGAGACTGGCCTTCAACCATCCTCTCCTTAACCCCAGGAATCATTCCTTCCTGGATCCTGGAGGAAAAACCCTGTGTGCGTGTGAAGATGGCCAGGGCCCACAGGAAAACCTAGGCATCTGGGCCCGAAAGGTAGGGCGAGGTCTTTTCTAAGCTCCTTTTGCCGACTCTGACCATGGTTCCTAGGTTTTTGGAAGGTCCTGGTTTTGTGGGTGATGATTCAGTGATCAGTGGCAGGGCCTGAGCCACCAAGCTACGTGGTGTTAACAGGAACTGGGGAAATGTTAGTAGAGGTTCATGAAAACAACACCAAATAACAAAGTGTGAGCAAAATACCGGATGAGATTACAAAAACAAATAAACAAGAAACACAAAGTAGCAGGAAGAGGACCTCTAAGCTTTTAATTTACAAAAGGTAAATAATGGGAACTTGAAAAGCCAAGGCGTCCCAGAAGACTTGATAGATTATTCTCTCGTCTCAAAGACAGTTTGATGCATAAATGAACTTAAATATAAATGAATTTTCTTTGCTGCAGTAAACCTCCGACAGGATGAACAAAGTGCTCAGGATGAGGGTATCATTTATTTGTGTTTTTTAAATGTATACTTGACTTTTTATCTAACTTATTTGTGACATGATATTTCTTAAATCTCAAAATAAATAGGAATAGATTTAATATTGTAAGTAACCCATGTTTCTTAGAGTATTGAGCATCAAAGTGGAATATTAGCCACGTTATCTTTACTCCCTTTTTTAAATTAAGAAGAGTAGATGGTGAGTCGATTCGTTCATCATAAGCTAAAGAAGGAAGCTTGTCTATGTATGTGTGGAACTACCTGTCTGTATATATCTATGCCTGCATCTATAGCTATATATCTGGTCTTTCCATATGTGGGGAAATATGGGGTTTTAAAAAATTATGTTAAGGGCTGGGGAGATAGCTCAGTTGGTAGAGTGTTTACCTTGAATGTACAAGGCCCTGGGTTCGATCCCCAGCACTGCCAAAAAAAAAAAAAAGTTATGTTAAAATAAACATAAAATTTATCTTTTCATCTGGGTGTGGTGGCACACACCTGTAATCCCAGCAACTTGGAGGATCACAAGTGAACCGAATCCCTTTTCCCTTTCCTCACTGATGCGGTGATGCTGCTTGAAAGCCAGCCTGTACACTTAGTGAGACCCTGTTTCAAAATAAAAGGAGAAAACGTAACTCAGTGGTAAAAGGACCCTGAGTTCAATCTTCTTTACCAAAAGATAGAGTTGGGCGGAGAGAGAAGCAAAGAAAGAAACTCAGAGAGGGAGAAAATGTTGAAAACCTAAATCCTACAAAGGAACTACCATCTAGACTATAAAAGAACTCTTGGAATTCAATAGTAAAAAAAGCAAACAATTAATTAGAACATGGGGAAAAAGACATGAAGGGACATTTTACCAAAGAAGGTATACAGATGTCAAATAAGCACATGAAAAGATGCTCCACATCATGAGCTACTAGGAAAATGCAAATTAGAGTTACAATGAGCTCTCACTGTATTTCTATTGGAATGGCTAAAATAAAAAATCCATCCACTATGGAAATTGTGCTTCAGGAGATTGAACCCTGGGGTCATTCTACCACCAAACTACATCGTCAGGCCCTGTTTAATTTTTATTATTTGGAGACAGGATCTCATTAAGTTGCCCAGGTTGGCCTTGAATTTGCAATCTTCCTCATTGTCCCGAGTTGCCTGGAATTACAGGCATGTGCCACCATGCCTGGCTTGTTTGGCAGTTTCTTAAAAAAACCAAACATGCAACTACCATACAGCTCAGTAATTGTACTCCTGAACATTGACCTTGAAGACATGAAGTCATCTGTACAAAACCTGTACATTAATGTTGATAGTCGCTTTATTAGTACTAGTTCAGTTTCACCCAGATGTTCTCCAACAGGTAAATATCCAGCAAGAGTTACTACGTGCATTCTACGGAATGCTACTTGGCAATAAAAAGAAAACTTTTATGCCTATAACTGGATTCATGTTCAGAAAATTAAGCCCTAAGAATTTATATCGTATGATTCTATTTTGTATAACAGTTTGTGCTAAAAAAATTGTAGAAATGGAGAACAGATTTGTGGTTTGCCAAGGGTTAAGGAGGGGGTGGAAGGTGGGAGGGAAGTAGATGTGGCTATAAAGACTCCACTAGGATTCTTGAAGTGACAAAGCTGTTTGGGTTTTTTTTGTTTTGTTTTGTTTTGGTACTAGGGATGGAACCCAGGGGGCTTCTGCTGCTGAGCTACCTTCCAAGCCCTTTTTAATTTTGAGACAGGTTCTCTTTAAATGGCTCAGGCTGGCCTCAAACTTGCGATCCTCCTGCCTGGGGCTCCCAAGTCGCTGGGATTACAGGCAGGCACCACCATGCCCAGTGTGACAAAGCTGTCTGGATCCTGGCGATATTATTGTCAATATCCTCCTGGTCATGATACCGTGATAGAGTTTTGCAAGAAATTACCATGGGGGAAGCCTGGGTCAAAGGTACATGGGATTTCTTTTATAAACCCACAATAATCTCAAAGTAAAAAGTTCAATAGAAAAAAAGAAAGATGAAATCTGCTTGCCTTGTTCTCTGACTCCCTTTCTTGGCATTTGCTTTCAACCGTTAGGGAGACTTTGAAGTTGTTCCCTCAGCCCCAGGAAGGGTGTCAGTTCACCAGAAATTGCTTCTGATGACGCTTCTAAATGTGTCAAAGGGCCTGCTCTTTGGCAGCCCACAAAGGAAGTAGCACTCACATTTCCTGAGCAGATTTCTGTGAGCTTAAGTGGTTGAAGTTAGTAACGGGGCCATGAGTGGATTACAACATGAATTCCCAATGGAGAACCCAGGAGAAGAAAAATCCAGAGTTCTCTGTTATGTTCCCCAGAGCTTAGGAGGTAGCACATGGAACTTGGTGCACTCCGACCCTAAGCCTGAGCTAGTAAAGGGTTAGAGAGGCTGTCATGAAGAAATGCCAAATATTTAGGCACTGGACCACTGATGAAGACATCAGAGCAGGGCAGATTTGTGTCGCTGGGCTGTCTCCCACCCCGTCTTGCTGTCCAACCTTAGCAGGAGTCACATCACCTGTCTGATCCTTAACTTCCTCATCTGAAAAGTGGGGCAAAGGGTACCCTCTTGCCGAGAGAATGAAATCGCAGATACAAAGTACTTACACAACATAATGGCACTCAGTGAACACGAATCCCTTTTCCCTTTTCCTTATCGATGTGGTTACACTGCTTCTAGTTTGAAAGGCTGTCTCTTGGCTGCCCGGTTCAGTCCCCATAAATTGGCCATAGTTTCATCTAGAACAAAAGTAGCTTTACAACTCAATTGAATAACTTGGAATTAGACAATTGTGGGGGAACAGGTTTAAATCGATTGTGCCTTAGAACATAGCTGATAACCATCTCACAATTCATGTTTATTATTTTCATAGTTCGGGAGAACCTGTTCCAGCCTCCCAGAACATGTAGGGTTGTGGAGGAAAGTTTGGGACTTCAGGCTGATAAGACCCTGGGTGGGAAAGAGGCTACTGTTTGCCAGCCCTGGGCTCTAGGGCAGGATTGTTGACCTCAGGTTTCCCATTAGGGAACATTAGAGGGGAAAATTGAAGGGTTGCCATGAGGATTAAGGGAGAGCTAACTTGGGGAAGTGATAATGAATTCCCTCAGGAGAACCCAGGAGTGGAGAACATTATTTATTGAGCATTTATTATGTACCAGGCACTGCTCTCATGCACTCAGCTGCCATATCCAGAATCCTATAAGATAGGTACAATCATCATCATTTTGTGGATTAAAAACTCATGCCAAGATTACTCAGTTAAACCGGGTATGGTGACATGTGCCTGTAATCCCAGCTACTGGGGAGGCTGAGGCAGGAAGATCACAAGATCTAAGTCAGCCTGGGCAACTTAGCAAGACCTTATCTCAAAAAAAAAAAAATTAATTAAAAAATGGCTGGGAAGGAAATCCAGTGGAAGAGCACTCCTGGGTTCAATTCCCAGTAAAACTAAGAAGAAAAGAAAAGATTACAGTTGGTTAAATCTAGGCACTGTGTTGCCATAGCCCATGCCATTAGTCACCAAATTTATGGTCACCTGGGTACATAGCAGGCAATAAGTAAATATCAGTTTCCTATCTTTTCTTTGTAAGTTAGGCTTGTTGAACTGGAAGATATTTTCAAGTGAGGGGAAGTAGTGTCTCTCAGCATCAGAAGAGATGAATCCAGAAAACAGCTAATTAATAATGAGCATAATTTCTTGAATTAAACCATGCAATAAAAGTCCTAGGAACACAGTAGAACTTTCTAGCTAGAATGTAACAAAACACTTATCTTCATTTTATGGAAAATCTTTGAACATGGAGAAGGAATGGTCATAACAATCAGAAAGGGTAACCAACCATAGGACAGGGAATTCATATTGACTGAGCACGTGCTAGGTCTTAAACACCATGCTGGATCATGTGCCAATCTGGTTTTGTCTAATTTTCATAACATTCCTGAGAGTTCGAGATGGTACAGGTGTATGTTCTTTTCCCCCACACTCCCCCCATCTTTTGTGGTGCTGGGAATTGAATCCACATCTGAGCATGCTAAATTGTTACTCTACTCTGGTCTACAAGTTTTCTTCCCCTTTAATGTATGACACTGGGTGGGAGGGTCATACAAGGGACTGTTGATTTATATTTATGTTTTATCTGTGCTGGGGATGGAACCCAGGACCTCAGACATGCTAGGCAAGTGCTCTGCCGCTGAGCTACACAGTCCCAGTACGAGAGGTTTATTTAGATGAGCAATTGGGTTCATTAGATTTCTGTCACTGTGACAAAAATACCTGAGATTATCAATTTAAAAGGGAGGCAAGGTTTATTTTGGTTCCTGGTTTCGGAGATTTCAGTCCATGGTCACTTGGCCTGCTGCTTTGGTCTGTGGTGGCACAGTACATCATGGGGAAGCATGTTGCACAGGAGACCTGTTGCCTCATGGCAGCCAGAAAACAGACAGGAAAGCGCCAGGGCCCTAATACCCCAATGACTTAACAGCCTCGCACCAGGCCTCACTTCCTGAAGGTTCCATCGCCTCTCAATAGCACCATGAGCTGGGGACTAATCTAACACATGGGCTTTGGGGAACATTCAAGATCCAAACTGCCACCATCACCAAAGAGCTTCTGGCAAAGAATTCTTCTCAAGGTTAAAAAGAGTTTAGGCAAAGCCAGGCACAGTGGCCCATGCCTGTCATCCCACCAAAGAGGCTGAGGCAGGAGGATCTCGAGTTCAAAGTCGGCCTTGGCATAAGTGAGGTGCTAAGCCACTCAGTGAGATCCTGTCTCTAAATGAAATATAAACAGGACTGGGGATGTGGCTTAGTGGTTGAGTGCCCCCTAGTTTAGTCCCCAGTACCAAAAAAAAAAAAGGAAAGAAAGAAAAAGAAGAAAAAAGTTAAGGCATACAGGACTGAACTAGGCCTTTGCTTCAAGATCAAATGAGAAAGATATTTGCCTTTTTTTTTGTTTGTTTGTTTGTTTTCAACTCCAAAGGTTCCAGTCTTGAGCTCTAGAGCACAAAGCCCAGAACTGTCCACTGAAATGTGTAACTGGGACGATCTTATCATGTTCAACAACACAAAGGTGGGATCCAGCCCCCTGCCTTCGCCCCAGCAGCTCACTGCTGCAGGGAGCCAGCACTCAACAGGGAGGAAATGTGGGGTGCTTGGAGTTAAGAGGATTCCTTGTGCACATGGAAGACACACCGTAGGACGCCCAGAACCTGGAGGGGTGTCTTGAGTAGAATTTGAAGGACCCACACCAGCAGGTGGGGTAGAGTCCAATGAATAGTTTTGACTTTAGTACACAGCTCCCATTTCTACTGCTGGGTTGGTGTGATACACTTTCAGAGTAGCTCTTATCTCTAGCGATGTGGTTTGTGGCCTCTTAATCTAGTGGAGGAGACAGCATACTGATGTTAATTCAACAGTCTACAAATACGGAACTTCAAGGTGTGAGAAACCCAGGAAGGAGAAGTACAGGGTGTCCTGCTGGTTTAGAAAGCAGAATCTGATCTGGCCCAGGGAGGGAGAGAATAATCAGGAAAGGTTTTCCTGGGAATGTAATGTTTGCTTTGGGGGTGGGGGTTGCAGAAAGCCTAAAGCCGATGTCCTTCCTTCCCTTCCTTCCCTCCCTTCCCTTCCTTCCTTCCTTCCCTTCCTTCCTTTTCTTTCTTTCCCTTCCTTCCTTTCTTTCCCTTCCTTCCTTCCTTCCCTCCCTTCCCTTCCTTCCTTCCCTTCCCTTCCTTTCTTCCTTCCTTCCTTCCCTTCCTTCCTTCCTTCCCTTCCTTCCCTCCCTTCCCTTCCTTCCCTCCCTTCCCTTCCTTCCTTCCTTCCTTCCTTCCCTCCCTTCCCTTCCTTCCCTCCCTTCCCTTCCTTCCTTCCTTCCTTCCTTCCCTTCCTTCCTTCCTTCCCTTCCTTCCTTCCTTCCTTCCTTCCTTCCCTTCCTTCCTTCCTTCCCTTCCTTCCTTCCCTTCCTTCCTTTTCTTTCTTTCCCTTCCTTCCCTTCCTTCCCTCCCTTCCCTTCCTTCCCTTCCTTCCCTTCCTTCCTTCCCTTCCTTCCTTTTCTTTCTTTCCCTTCCTTCCCTTCCTTCCCTCCCTTTGCTTCCTTCCCTCCCTTCCCTTCCTTCCCTTCCTTCCCTCCCTTCCCTTCCTTCCTTCCCTCCCTTCCCTTCCTTTCTTTCCTTTCTTTCCCTTCCTTCCTTTTCTTTCTTTCCCTTCCTTCCTTCTTTCCCTTCCTTCCCTTCCTTCCCTCCCTCCCTTCCTTTCCTTAAAATTTTGATCCTCCTGCCTCAACCTCCCAAATCTCTGGGATTGCAGAGGTGCACCACCATGTCTAACCTGAAGCACATTTAATCAGGTCAAATAAATGACAAACTGAGCAAGACTCATGGACGCTGCGTCTCTGATTTACATCTTAAAATGCAGAGTTGCGTTTGTGAAAGCAGAAGATAGTGCCTGCAGGTCCATCCTGCGCAGTTGGTGAGCTGTTTTTCAAGGCATGTGGACGGAGGGTGTCCGCCAACCTGGACTCTAATCATGTCTCAGATACCAAGGGCTGCCTGATTTTAAGCAGATTTCATTTGCTTCCATTTTCTACCTGTCCTGGAGGGCAGAGAATGGAGTGGAGCCTGCCAGATGATCTCTGCAATGCAGAAAAAAGAGCAAACTTCGTGTTTTACCTTTTTTTTGTGTGTGGTGCTGGGGATCGAATCCAGGGCCTTGTCCTTATAAGGCAAGCACTCTACCAACTGAGCTATCTCCCCAGCCTGCTGTCTTTTAGCTTCTTAACTCCAAACAAGTGCTCACTCTTTCCTGTTGACGCTCCGAGTAGGCCTTAGGAGGAGAGAGTTGATTTTGCTATCGTGCGAGGTCTCATTTATTTACTCAACAGATGGGGCAGGGGCTGAGCATAAAGAAGAATAAGATCCATCACTACTCCCTGTTCCCTCAGTCCCCTGCCAATTTAGAACACAAAAATGTCACTGAGTCATTGCGATACAGTGTCAGAGCATTGCTGGAGAGATTGAGAAGGTGTTATAGGAATGCAAGGCCACCTGACCCACATATAAGAGAAGCAGTGTGGGTTACACTGGGAGGTATATACAAATGGGTGGGTAGACCACCGCAGCTGCTTCATACGTGGATGTGACTGAATGAATAAAGGGTTTCTGTTATTCTAACTTCAGATTGCTGGATAGCTGATTCCAAGATGCCTATTTTGTTCTTTTATGTCATAAAAGCAAAAATTAATAAAGACTGTGATTGTGATGATTCTAAGTAGCAACTAGGCTCTGTACACACTCGCTCGGGTAATGTTTACCTGGACTACATCCCCCCTCACTTTTATTAGGTGATTTTTTTTCTACCATTAATCTTTCCTCCCGGAGACTAGAAAGACTGCTCTTGGCCATTTTCATCGTATTGTATTAAATCTTTGAAAGGAATGAGTTCAATGTATATAACACAAGAGACAGAAGACTAATCCTGGGGTAGAGAAATTCAATAAAAGTGTTTTCCCCGAGGAGGGGAGCGCTCAGGGGTGTGAAGTGAATTTGTGAAATGCAGTCATTACTGAATTGTGCGATCGCACGGTCCAAGGCTGGGAGTCTTTCTTTCTTTTTAATTTGCACTGAACCCTTGCTATAGTGAAAAACGGGCCTGGGAGCCCTAAAGTGCAAATCATCCACTGCAGAAGAAAAATGCTACTTTTATGCTGTCCATTAAAACATTTGCCTGCTCCATATGCTCCGGCTCTTACCAGGGAAAGAGGATTTGCCCAATGAAAATTGAGAGCACTTTTCTGAAAAATTGTTTTCCATAAATCTTGCAAATTACTCTGCTCAAATATTCTAGGTCGGAGCCAGACGGACCTCTGGGGAGCCATCATCAGGGAAATAACCATGAACGGCAATAAGATCTTGGACTGGCAACACCAGGGATGTGACCTTTCTGCATGGAAGGCATTCACGTGGCCTCCTGAGTTGCCAGGAGCGCTGTAATTAATGGGGCACCCGAGAAGGCTTCTCCGTGAGCTGCTAATTACTCCTCCTGGAGACACATATTAGATCCACATCCAGGGTGTCAAGTTGCCACCACGGCTTCCTGGGCTGAAGTGGATAGGTGTGCCCCGCGCCCTGCTGACTAAACCCCAGCCGCACTCTGCCTGGTCCTTCGTTTTCTCCACAGTGGTCCCACTGGAGGGAGAGTAGAGTGACTGGGTGATACCTACAGTTTCACCTGTTAGCCCAAGAGCGGGAACCTACCTGCAGAAATGCCCCATGAGGTTGTGCAGGTGAGCCCTGCTCAAAGAGGCCAGCTGAAGGGACAAGAGAGACCTGCAATCCAGCCCCTGCCACTTAGCCAGCATGCTTCTTTGCACACATCAGAAGCCAACTAGTCTGGCTCCAACCGAGGCATTGAACCCAGGATACTCTACCACTGAGCTACATCCCAGCCCTTTTAATTTCGACTTAGGATCCCCCTACATTGTTGAGGCTGGCCTTAAACTTGAGATCCTTCTGTCTCAGGCTCCCAAGTTGCTGGGATTAGAGACATGTGTCAGTGTGTCTGGCTCCAGAATTCTTAACTACACAGCACATCGACTTTCTAAACTAATGGTTTACTGGGTTTTCATATCCTGGAAATTGGCTGTATCATATACTAATAGTCATTGAAGTCTGAGGACAATATTAAAGTTGGAGCAAACCTTTTAAAACCCCAGATTAAGTTTCACGTTAGGATATTGTCTGAGCTTGGTGTTTGCTGGAGAAAAGTCCTGCACTGCAGTACACCATTCAATATGAAGGTCTGTCAGTAACAGATGCAATGGTTTATTCAAAGCAGCAGCATTGTAGTTAATTTTGGGTTCACCCACAGGGTTTGACTGTTAATGGTGAATTATGAACATTTAGTGCTAAAAGCAGCATTACTTGGTGGTCAAGAGATGTTGGCGTCTCTTCCGGGAAACCATGGAGGTCTGGCTGACCTGCCTAAAGGTTGCCAGGTAACTGGTGTTTAACATCCTCTTACACAATTCTGCAGGATCAGTCCTCTCACACAGATGCTGTGTCCTTGGAAATATGAGTTTTAGAAGCAGAGCCGTGGTCTCAACCCTTTCCACCTGAGGGAACTTTGGCATATCAACTTCTGAGCTTCAGTCTCCTCATCTGTAAAGTGTTTCTTCCCATGGTTGGTAGAATTTAATAGAACAAGCAAAATTTCTAACAAGGGGCCTGAACATCATAGATTCTCTGTTTTTTTCTCTCATGGTACTGGGTGGGGGTTGAACCCAGGGATATTCAACCACTGAGCCACATCCCCAGCCCCTTTTATTTTTTATTTTGAGACAGAGTCTGGCCTTGAACTTGTGATTCTCCTGCCTCAGGCTCCTGAGTTGCTAGGATTACAGATGTGTGCCACTGCACCTGGCTCATCATAGGTTCTCAATAAATACTAGTCCCCCAATCCCTAGCTTGAAAATCGTGATGATTTCTATATTCGTTTCCTGGGCTGCCATAAGTACCACAAACTGGCTGGCTTTAAAATAGCAGAAATGTTTTCTCGCACTGTGCTGAAGGCTGGAAGTCTAAGATCAAGGTGTTGGCTGGGTTCCTGCTTCCTCTGAAGCTTCAGGGGAAGGAGCCCCCCTGGCCTCTTCTGCCTCTTCCAACCTCAGGTGGTCCTTGGCGGTGGCAGCAGAGGTTCCCATTCAGACGTCTGTCTTCCCTTCTGTGTATCCACAGGGGGTTCTCTTACTTTTCTGAAGCTGACTTTAGTTTTAAAGATTCTGAAAAGTATTCAGTAAAAATTTCAAAATGATTGCGAATCTCCCGGGTAAAATAATAATGATTTCTAATTATTTTCGTATAATTCCGTTTTGAACATATTTCAAGGTCTCAAAAAATTATGCTCCCTCAAAGAATGCACGTGTGCCATGTGTCAGCTTTAAGGGCTGCTTTGAAAAAGCAGTGACGCTGGATGTGAGGGTGATCTGGCTGTGACATCTGTCACCCTATCACCAGGGTTGGAAAAACAGCAACGCTGGTTTAAAAAGATGCAGATTCCTGCCTGGCGGGATGACACATGCCCATAATCCTAGTGACTCAGGAGGTTGAGGTAGGAGGATCACAAGTTCAAGGCCAGCCTCAGCAATTTAGCAAGACCCTTTCTCTCTGTCTCTCTCTCTCTCTCTCTCTTTTTTTTTTTTTTTTCAGGGGCAGAGGGTACTGGGGATTGAACTCAGGGGCACTCTACCACTGAGTCACATTCCCAGCCCTATTTTATATTTTTATTTTGAGACAGGATTTCACTAAGTGGCTTAGGTTCTCGCTGAATTGCTGAGGCTGGCTATGAACTTGCGATCCTCCTGCCTCAGCCTCCTGAACTGCTGTGATTACAAGCAGGCGCTACCATGCCTGGCAGCAAGCACTTTCTCAAAATAAAAAATAAAAGGGGCCAGGGATGTTGCTCAGTGGTTAAGTGCCCCTGGTTTCAATCCCTGGTACCAAAAAAAAAAAAAAGATTCTTAAACTATACTCTTTTCACCATTGTAGCAAATTCTTATTTAATAACTTTTCCAATTTACTGACTTTTAGAGAACATACTTTCCTTTTCTTCAATGCCATTTTAAAGTTATTGTTCATTTAATTTCCAATTGACTTGTATAAAAGATCTTTATAAGACACATTTCTGTTTTGATTTATAGTATTTGAAAGATTACTGAAAGTTTTACAAATAACTAAGACTGAAAAACTTACAGGTAATTTATAAATTACGTACTAATACAAATTATTAGATATGTTTTCAGTAAATACAGGAAATTTCAAGATTAGGTGATATGTATCAGTTCATGTTATTTGACTTCTTGATGGGGGTCGGGGGGGGGGGACCCAATGAGATTCTGGTGAATAAAAACAAGAACTTAGTACAGTTTGAAAGGTCAGTGAGAATATTTCGAAACGATTCACACGTCACCAGTGAGAATACCAAGATGGTTTAAATGACCTTATGTACAGCTCTGTAGCGCATTGATTTGTGTGATGCTTCCGTGGCTGCCAGTTCTCCTTGGTGTTTAACACTATCTTCACCGTCAGCTTTATTTAAATAGAATTGATTCACTGTTCAAGTATACACTATACCATGTGTGGAAGATACAGACACCTCCATATTTATAAACTCAAATCCTCCGTATTTATGAACACAAATCCTCTGCTGTTAAACATTTGACATTGTGCCTTTGTGTTGGGGGACACCAACCTGGCTTCTCTCTGCTTACAGGTAAATGATGAGACCTTGGTCATTCACTCACAAACAGGAAAAGACACAATACGAATATACTTTCGTATTCCATTGATGGGAGTATTATTCATGGTTACTCCCTGCCCCCCTTTTTTTGGTGCTGGGGATGGAACCCAGGTCCTCACACATGCTAGGCTAAGTGCTCTACCAGTGAGTCACATCCCCAGCCCTGGTAGCTACCTCTTAGGGAAAGCAATTTGACACTATCTGTCAAAATCTGTCATGCAAGCCCAATATGGTGGGCTGTAATCCCAGGGACTCAGGGTCAGCCTCAGCAACAGAGTGAGACTGGGAACGAAGAACCCCTGGGTTCCACCCCCAGTACCCAAAACAAACAAATACAAATCAAAACACTGTCATGGACATACACATCAAACCAGCAACGTAGGTAAAATGTACAATGATATCTATTGCAGTATTGTTCGCATTCTTGAAAACCTGAAAACAGCAAAATTGGGAAAGAGTTGTACTTTACAGCACAATGATAACTCTCCAACTCCTAGGGATGTGAGCTGGTGCCAGACATGCTAGAAACGTGGGAGATGTTTCTGATTTAAGGTTAAGCAAGTTTCAGAGCAATATGTTTAATACAAGCTAACACATGCAACAAAATGTAAAAAATAACATTCGCCACACCTCTACATATTCATACGCATGCCTCACACGGTGCTAGGCAAACCTTGAATACCCCAGCCCTGTTTTATCTTTTCATCTTGAGAAAAGACCTCACTAAGTTGCTCAGGCTGGCCTTGAACTTGTAATCCTCCTTCTCAGCTTCCTGAGTAACTGGTATTACAGGAGCCCAGCACAAATGCATTATCTGTAGCGTAAATCATTAATTATCAAAGGAGAAATGTAATTCATATAATGTACAGCTTGTTATTATTTATGTTGTCATAAATAGACATTAAGGCGCAGCCAAAGCATATAAAATTATTTAGGATTTTGATCCATTAGACTGAAAAAAAAAAAGATTGCATTTGAGGTAGGGGAATTGCTTTCTCACTGATGAAATGTTTATTTTCATTAAATGTCCAGCTATTATAATTTACTACTTCTCACCCTGGAAAAGCTGAAGTCCTGCTGGGCCTTCAACTCCAGCTGCTGAAAAGAGAATTTGAATGTAAGTAGAACTCAAGTAAATGGAATCCTCTCTTATTGGAAATCTGTTATTTAAAGGGAAACTTTTGGGCTGGGGATATAACTCAGTTGGTAGACTTCTTGCCTTGTAAGCACAAAGCCCTGTGTTCAATCCCCAGCACTGCAAAAGAAAAAAAAAAAAAAAAAAAGGAAACTTTTGCAGAGTGTAGTGGCACAAGCCTGTAATCCCAGTGGCTCAGGAGGCTGAGGCGGGAGGATTGCAAGTTCACAGCCAGCCTCAGCAACTTAGTGAGTCCCTAAACAATTTAGCAAGACCTTGTCTCAAAATAAATGTCTGGGGATGTGGCTCAGTGGTTAAGCACTCCCGGGCTCAATCCCTGATACTGGCGGGAGGACAAAAAAAGAAGTCTCTTTAAGGCTTTTCTAGTGACTGAAGTCTGTTGTTGCATCTCATGGGTTATTATGAAATTTCAAACACACCAGAGGTCCCTTCTTCTCTTCCTTCCTTTCTCCTTTCCTCCATTCCTCCCTCCTTCCTGTGATGGTTAATTTTATGTGTCAACTTGACTGGGCTAAGGGATGGTCAGACAGCTGGTAGCAGAATATTTCTGGGTGTTTCTGTGACAGTGTTTTCAGAAGAGACCAGAATTTGCATCAATCGGCTGAGAAGTTTGCCTTTCCAATGCATCCCATCTCTTGAGGGCTTGCTTACTGAGAAGGCAAGGGTGGAGGAAGGCAAAGCCGAGGTCTCCGGCCGTTCTCAGGTCTTTGGGTTTGCATTGAAGCCATGCCACTGGCTTTCCTGGACCAGACTGTGGGACTTCCTCTATGATCTTGTGAGCCAATGTCTCTTAATCTCCGGATACTTCCATGCACATTTTTATTGGTCTGTTTGGAGAACCCTGGCCAACACACTTCCTTTTCTTTTCAATGCTTTTGGTCTTATGCTGGCCAGGAAGGAAGGGGGACTGGGAAATCCAGGTGAAGCAGCTTGAGGTCCACCCACACGTAGAGGGTCAGAGGCCAGCCTCGCAGTGTACTCAGTACTCCTGAACACCTAGTAGCCTGGGGGCACCTGGTGACGTGATCAATCTCTGGGCAGCCAGCCCGGAGGGCAGGGGAGGGAGCCGGGCCCAGCGGCAGGGAAAAGGACTGGCTGAAGACCAAGTCCACCAGGTAGGGATGTCCAATGGTCAATTACAGACTTGGCGTAGGGAGATGAAGTGGAACTGGCCAGGCAACAGTTGACTGAGCGCAATGACGTGTGGCATGGGGGACTGCAGAGCCGGGATGCAGGCTGCCCCTCGGCTTTGAAGAAGGCTGCCCTGAACAGCTAAAGGCTGAGGGACCACGGAAGGGAGGCCATCCCCAACTGGAGATATGGGGACCTCAGCTGAAGAGCTCAGGTTTTAGGAGGGAGGAACTGGAGTTTGGGTAGATGGAGGAAGGGCCCATCTAGATGCCTACTCCTCTGAGCAGAGAGGGCAGAGGGCACTGGGGCCAGCTGAAACACACAATAAGATTTTTATTGAGCATACCAGGCACTGGGCAGTGAAAATTAATTTCTTTGATCTGTAGTACAGCTCAGTGGTAGAGCACAGGACAGAGCACAGGATTAGCAAGAATATCTATCTATCTATCTATGGGGCTGGGGAGATAACTTAGTCGGTAGAGTCCTTGTCTTGCAAGCACAAGGCCCTGGATTCAATCCCCAGCACCGCAAAAAAAAAAAAAAAAAAAAAAAAATTATATATAAAAATATATAAATATAAATAATATTTATATATTTTAATATTTATATATTTTAATATTTATATATTTTATATATATTTATATATAAATTATATATATTTTATATATATTTATATATAAATTATATATATATTTTATATATATATATATTTTTTTTTTACAAGACCATCACAGCTTGCTCTTAGAAGGGATCAGGGTCATATGTGGGAACGGCTGGGAGAGTGGGAGAGGCCCGGTGCAGCGGTACTCACCTATAACCCAGCAGCCTGGGATGCTGAGGAAGGAGGATACAAGTTTGAAGCCAGCCTCAACAATTTAGTGGGGTCCTATGCAACTCAGTGAGACTCTAAAGTTAATCTCTAAGTTAAAGTTTATCTCTAAAGTTAAAAAAAGGGGAGGGGTCTGGAGATATGAGCCCCCTAGGTTCAATCTCTGCTACCACGAAAACAGAAACAAAAACAAACCTACAGGAAAGACTGGGAGAGGCAAGCCTGTTGCCTGGGGTCTTCTCCAAGGCAGAGACCAAACACAGTTTTTCTGCCAGACACCCCATGGCCGTGTTGTCCATTTCCTGGAAAGATGACTTTCTGAGGACAATTTCAAATAGCTGTTTTCAATGACTTCTCCAGAAGATGCCCTGGTTCGTCAGAAACGAGAGGAGGAAGGTCTCTGCCTCTCTGGACTGGGCAGAACTCTCCCCTGATGAGCAGTCAGGCCGCTTGGGTGATACTTTTGTACCAAAGAGTTAAATCCTTACTTTCTCAGGGCAGGTAGTCTGCAGCTCGTAACGTCAAGTTACTTGTTATCTCTTATGTTTCTTTGTAGGTTACAAGCTCCCAATAACAGGGAGACAGACCATCATCCTGGGCTCGCTGAGTGTTTTGTTCTGTAACACGGTGACATCAATCTCTTTCCTAGCTCAGGCTGTATAACACCTCGCTCTCAGTATGTCTGCTTCCCGGGCACCCTATTTCCCATACATATAGGATTCTGGGAGTAAGGTTATTACTCTTAGCAGAATCTATTTATAATCTCGCAGGGCTGGCAGGCCTGTTGAAATATGGTTAGAACAATATTGAGGTATAAATCTTGCTCCCTCCTGTCGAGTCCTTGGTGTGGGTCAATCATTTGCTATTGCTTAACTACACGTTGATGGCTGTTGGTATCGATCACAGGTCAATTAGTTGGTTCTGGGCAACTCGCATTTTTAGTACCGTCTGCTGCCTCGTCTTCGCATTGGCTCCTGGTGGGGAGGTGCTCTCGGATCTGAAGATACAAGGTGCGAGTGACTCAGACCTCTCTCTTACCTCAGCGGTGGCTGTATTTGAACAATTTGTTTGGTTTTCTCCAAACCACATCACTTTGACAGAAGGCTGCAAGATTTTGCTTTTTTTCTTTCTTGTTGACTCCATCTGCTCCCCAGATACCGGGGACCCAACCCAGAGGTGCTCTATCACTGAGCTGCATCCCAGCCTCTTTTATTTTTTAATTTTGAGACGGGGTTTGATTGTTTCCTGCTCTAAGATTCTGAGATCCCTCCTTAAGGAAAGTTTGTCTCCATCAACAGCAGGAGGGAGTTCTAGCAGAGGACCCAGGATAGGGCTGAATTCCCCTGCATTTCAGACAGGCTGGAGGGGAGGGTTGACAGACATTTGGCTTCCTTTAACAAGTAAGTGTAGGAGGCACGGGGCAGCCTGAGTGTGGGCTGCTGCGACTCGCTCTGTGACCAAGTCTGCTGTCCTGGGCAGAGCAGATGGCTCCGCACACCACCTACTTCCTTCTTGGCTTTGAAACTCACAAGAGAAGCTGACTTAAGTTAGGGTGGAGACTCTACTGGCTGGATGAAATTCAGAGTTATAATGGTTGAGAAATAAGTCAGCTTCAAAAATGAATGAACAAATAGTACAATTCATCAGAGAGTGAAAAGTCAGAAATATGGAGTCTTGTTAACACATGTGATCTAGCAACTCCACTCCAAGGTGACCCATGAGAAATGGAAACCTATATTCACACAAAAACTTGTACAGCAGTATTCATAATCATGTAAAAGTAGGGGGAAAAAAAGCCATGTCCACCAACTAATGAATGGATAAGCAAAATGTATGTCTATAAAATGGAATATTACTAAGTCATAAAAAGGGATGAAGTCCTGATATATAACATGGATAAACCTTGGAAATATTGTGTAAGTGGAGGAAATAAGACACAAAAGATCACATATTGAATGATTCTATTTATATGAAATATCCAGAATAGGCAAATCTATAGAGGCAGAAAGTAGATTAGCGGTTGCTTAGGATTAAATTATGGTGATGTTCGTAACAACCATGAGAATACACTAAAAACCATAAATTCTATACTCTGAGTAAATCGTATGATATATAAATTAAATCTCAATAAAGGTTTTTTTTTTTTTCGGTAGTCAATGGATCTTTACTTAATTAATTTATTTACATGCAGTGCTGAGGATCGAACCCAGGGTCTCACACATGCCAGGCAGGCGTTCTGCCACTGAGCCACAACTCCAGCCCTCAATAAAGATGTTTTATTTTGATTTTTAAATTTTTCGTGGTGTTGGGGGGATTCACACATGCTCAGGAAGCGCTGAACCACTGAGCTACACTCCTAGCCCCTAGGTTATTTTGTATTAAGCGAAGAAAGAGCAAGTTTAGAAGAAACCAGTGAAAACCCAACACTGACAACTGACACTGAGCAGTCCTGTGTGCCGCAGGAAGCAGCGCTGGCCCATCTCCGGCCTGGCAGGGTCTGCTGCCCACTCTCAAACTGATCTTCTGCAGTCTGCGTTTCTTGCCTCTGAGCAATTACTACCATCTCCAAAGGCCTCGTGTTTGCAAAACCATGTTTTCAGCCTCGTTTCCTACAGGGATTTTTTGTTCTAAGCCGCCAGGTCTCCTCACCTTTGGCCGAATGTGCCGTGCTCTCCAGTGTGGTCATACCGTTCTGCCAGCTTGGAATGGCTTTACTTTTTCTACCTGTGGGGGTTTTAGCCACGTCCAGAGTGGAGGAGGAAAGGGTTAACTGCCAGAGGACGGCGGTGCCAGCAATAAATCAATTAATTACTAATAAACTTATCTAATCAATAGGCACATGAGCCCATACTCTTTTCCTATGGGAGGGGGGCGTGATGGATGGGGCCATAGGAGATCTGGCCTCTAACAACATGGAGGAGCCCACCTCTCCTTTATAGTCGCACAGGTAAAAGGGCGGGGACCAGGCGGGGCTTCTGTGAGGAACAGGATGGGGTGGAGCCAGGGGAGCCATTTGCTCAGGGAACTAGCATCTCATCAGACTGTCAGCCACTCCCACACAGGGCCACTTACCCTTAGGCCATCTGGAACAGTCTCCTAGCGGCCAGTTCCTGGGAGTCAGGCCTCTATATCCCAAGGCTCAACCAAGTTTGTTTCTGCTAGACACAGATAGCTCTCCACCTTTACCCTTCAAAGATCCACCAGTTCAAATCCCACCATTTCCCTGAGCACCCAAATCACCAAGAAGTTCCTTCTCTCTCATTCCTTTCTTTGGCTTTCTTGGCCTCACTTACTTTTGGTTATATATGCACACAGACTCTCTGAATTACACATTTTCTTGTATATATATTCCTTCCCCCTTCCATTTCTCACAAATGTATTTTGGGGTGCATTGAGATCTGGGGATACCTATCATTCTGGGTATCTTCTGGGTACTTGAGCAAGGAGGAATGCAAGTTGATTTCTTTCATATTCTTTCCTCCTTCCTTTCTTCCCAGTGCTGGGGATGGAACCCAGGGTTTCACTGATGCTAAGCAAGTGCTCTCCTATGAACACACCCCCAGTCCGTACTGAAGTGAGGTCAGGAGGAAGAGATAAGTCTAGGCAGATAGGGAAACAGGCCCCAGGCGAACTTCCTGAGCAGCAGAGCACAAACAGCAGCTGCAGGTTTTTGCTGAGAAACTTGCAAAAGGTTATTTTCAAATTAGGACATAGGTGACGTGGAATCCATAGCCTCTCCAAAGAGGGAAAAATAGTTGATGAATATTTTGGTTGGATCAAAGCGTGCATGGATGGAAGCTGAATGACCAGGATTGGGCTGGGGACTGACTTCCTTAAACCTGGAGATCATGTAAACCCCTAGACATTGGCTGCTAGCAACCCCCCTCATGGGACCTTGGCTTCACTTTGCTTTAATAACTTCCTATACTTTGCTCTCACCCTCTGCTCTCTGTGAATTCCATTCTTTGAATTCATGAGACAAAGAACTCACTCACTCCCTGCTCCGTGTTACCGAAGGAAACTTCACACTTCTGTTCCTCTTTTCAACCACCACACAGTCAGATGGTACAATCCAACACATCAGAGAGTGAGGGATGATAAGAATTTTTTTTTTTAAGGTTGTTTTCCTATTGCTAAAAGAAATACATTTGAGCCAGGCATGGTGGTGCACGCCTGTAATCCCAGCAGCTTGGGAGGCTGAGGCAGGAGGATAGCGAGTTCAAAACCAGCCTCAGCAACAGTGAGGTGCTAAACAACTCAGTGAGACCCAGACTCTAAATAAAATACAAAAAAGGGCTGGGGATGTGGCTCAGTGGTTGAGTGCCCCTGAGTTCAATCCCCAGTACCCACCCCTCAAAAAAGAAATGCATTTGAGTACAGAACATTTGGAAGATAGAGGACATAGAGAAGAAAGTAAAATTGCTCTTAATTTTCCAGCTAATATTACCGTTTTCTTGTAACACATTGCATTCATACACAAATATAATTGTTTTAAAATGCAGAAACACAGAAGTGTAATTTTTTTTTTCATAGTGGAATCTGTTCCAATTGTAAGTTCTCATCTTTGCTAACAGAGGAAAACATCGTTTTCTGGTTAAGTTCAGGTACCTCCCCTTTTCTCCTGCCTGGGCTCTTCCTTCCAGTTTCTCCTTGTACTAATTATCCTGTACTGATTGGATTAGAAAAAGGATGGTCTTTACCAAACACAGACTTTTTCACAATGCTTCCTGCCCCACTCCCAATTTAAGGTCCTTTGGAGTCTCTTCGTTGCCCCCTGGAAATTCCTAATTCCTTAGCAAGCTTCTTTCACAGTTGGCCCCTTGCCACTCTTCCAAGTGCCCTCTGCCCTCTGGAACCTGCTTTCTCCTGAGTGTCCCATGGTTTCAAGCCTTCTGCATGGAATACCTTTGACTTCTGTCACCAAGCAAATGTCTTTTTCAATGCCCAAGATAAATGCTCCTTTTGGATAATCTTCCTTGACTCATTCATACCCCAAGAATCCTTCCCTTAACTGGACTCCATCAGCACCTTCTTAACTCTATCCAGGAACTGGTTCTGCCATATTGGAATTTGTGGGTCTGGAATTGAAGTTAACCAGGCTCGCTCATTTGTTATTTTTCTCCAAAGTTGGAGTATTTTACCCAGAACCCTGAAGGTGCTAAAAGATAGTAAAAATGGAAGGAAATAATGTCTTTCAATACATACATATTGTGTGACTGGAGAATTTCAGAATAGGTCAAAGACAATGGAAGAAGTGTGGGACGCCCAGGTGAGGAGACGCAGACTGAGTTAATTGTCAGGGGAAGTTATTCTCAGGCTGGCGATGAGATGATAATGCTCCTCACTGAGCTGAGGTCTCACCTGGATGTGACTGACAAGGGACCACTGGCACCTTCTGCGGAACTCGTCTCTTCACATGGCTACGTGCATTTATCTTAAAATAAAAAAATTGTACGAATCAAATCGATGGATGGATGGATAAACGAGATGTGGCATGTACATACCAAGGAATGTTGTTCAGCCTTAAAAAGGAAGGAAATGCGGACATGTGTACAACGTGGAGGACCTTGAGAATTAACCAGGCATAAAAGGACAAAGTGTACAGTGCCATTCACAGGAGGGACCTGGAGAGGTCAGATTCATGAAACGGAAAGTAGAATAGAATGGTGGTTTCCAGGGGCTGGGAGAAGGGAAAATGGAGAGTTATTGTTTACTAGGTTTCGGGTTTCAGTTTTGCAAGGTGACAAAAGTTGCAGCTGTGGGTGTTGAAGATGTTTGTGGGACCATGTGATTATCTTTATACCCTGAACTGTGCACTTGACACTGGCTAAGATGTGAATTTTTTGTTATGTGTTTTAAGCTGCAATTTAATAGAATAAAGAAAAGGGAGATGTAAGCACATATGAGCCCTTGTTCTGGGGGAGAATCCAGGATTTGTGGAGCTTGGAGCTTATAGAATCTGAGGTCCGTTTTATTGAAAAAAAAAAATACAAATAAAAAATAAGACAGCCCAAATTTTATTTATTTATTTACTTAATTTTATTTTACAAATTTATTTAGAATGAGAACAAGAAGGGATCGGGTATGTGTGGGGCCCTAAGTGTAGCTTCCTTATCTTTGAACATGATCTGCTTCTACTGATTATAGAAGTTCTGTTTTTCTCCTGAGCCTTTTGTGTCTACACGGCGAAGGCTGTTACTCTGGCCCTACAAAGTGGGTTGTGGGGATTCACCATCTTTCTTGTGCTCATCAGTGGCTAGCTCTGGCTTAGATCCAATGCATACAGTTGAGATGGGTAATGAGACCTCAGTCCTGTGTAGACCCGTTTCATCTCTGTCTCCTGCCCCGTTGTGTAAGGCTTTGGTAAATATAGCTGGACTTCAATTTGTGTGGGGCGTAAATGCTTTTATTCACAGACTTTGGGTATTTTTCTAGCAAGATTGGTGGGTTTAAATTGGCTCAGTCTTTTGGCTCTAGGGTAGGAACAACAAGCACAAGAGGAAAAATGGAGAAAAATGGCCTTTTAGTTTTTCAGTAATTGTCCTTTCAGAAGAAAAAGCAGCTCAGGATGGTGGGGCAGTTAGCAGCTGTCTCTGGAAGTCAGGTCCTCGTGCTTTTGAGGGCTGCAGCAGATTGGACCAGTGCTGTCCACTGCCCCTTCTGTAGCCCCTGCCTGGCCAGCAGAGGGTTGGATGGTGATGGGGGGACTGCAGAGGATCAGCACTTTGGGACTCAACTGTTTCCAAATCTGCTGGGCTCACTTTCTGTTTTTATTTTATTTATTTATTCATTCATTTATTTTATTTTATATTTTTGGTACTAAGGATTGAACCTAGGGGCGATACTCCTGAGCCAGACAGGGTCTTGCTAAGTTGCTTAGGGCCTCACTAAATTGCTGAGGCTGTCCTTGAATTTGCGATCCTCCTGCCTCTGCCTCCCAAATTGCTGGGATTACAGGCATGCACCACCATGCCCGGCTTGGGTTCACTTTCAGCTGCAAAGAATTCACTGGAAGATGATAAAGTAAAAAATGCAAGGGGATGTGGCTCAGTGGTAGAGAGCTTGAATAGTATGTGAGAGGCCCTGGGTTCCACCCCCGCACTGCAAAACAAAAATAATCAGCATAATGTTGCTGGGTGTGGTGGTGCAGTCGGTAATCCCAGTGACTCAGGAGGCTGAGGCAGGAGGATTGCAAGTTCAAGCCCAGCCTCAGTAATTTGGTGAGATTGTCTTAAAATAAAAAATAAAAGATTGGAGTTCAGTGGTAGATCACTCCTTGGTTTAATTCCCAATACAAAACAAAACCAAGAACAAAGCAGAAAGGGAATTCCTCTCGGGCAGTTTCTAGGAAGAAAAGCATTCCTTTTTCCTTAGGAAGTCTGAGTTGTAGAACTTTCCCCTTCCTTTGATTTACGTATAATTGCAAGAGCAGGTCAGAACTTGATGGCTGATCTTCAAAAAAATGTAGTTTGTGGGTTACATCTATTTTCAGGTTCTGTTTAAACCACAAGGCAGAGTTTGGAAATATTAAGAAATGTCATGATTTAATTATTGCACTGTATTTAACAGAAGAAATGTGGCTTGAGAGGGAAAAGAGCAGAGGTAAAGGACTATTTCAAGAATCAGCGTTGGGCTGGGGTTGTGGCTCAGTGGTAGACCATTGCCTAGTACACTGGGTTCGATCCTCAGCACCACATAAAAATGAAATAAAACAAAGGTACTGTGTCCACCTACAATTAAAAAAAAAAAAATCAGCGTGGCGCGGTGGCACCTGCCTCTAATCCCAGCGGCATGGAAGGCTGAGGCAGGAGGATTGGGGGTTCAAAGCCAGCCTCAGCAAAAGCGAGGTGCTAAGCAACTCAGTGAGACCCTGTCTCTAAATAAAATACAAAAAAGGGCTGGGGATGTGGCTCAGTGGTTGAGTGTCCCTGAGTTCAATCCTAAGTACCAAAAAAAAAAAAAAAAAAAAAAAAAAAAATCAGATTTTAGGGCTGGAAGTGTGTGTTCTTGAAGGAAAATTATTGTTTTATCTAAGTGTAGAACCAATACATATACATTGAAGGAATATTATTTCTAGAAAAGAATGAAAAACAAACAAACAAACAAAAAAAAATGTTCTGTGATTCTCTTACCAGAAATAATCTGTCTCAGCTTTCAGGTTAATATTCAAGTGTATTTACCTTCAGTGTTTGACACAAGTTTTAATTTTTCTATGAAATATATAATTCGAAAACGTAGACAAAAAGCTAAACAGATTCTGTGCATGTACGGACTGACTAATCAGAGTTGTGAATATTTTGAGTGATTGGCAAGGTTCAAGGCAGGTAGAAACACAATTTTGCTGACAGGCTGGTGGGCAGGAATGAGTCACCTGCCTGGTGAGTCACTTGGTCGCCGTGAGGTGTCCACGTCTCAGTCTGGTTCTGCTGCTCCCTTCCGGGGAGAGCACCTGATTGGTGATCAGTGGACCAGAGTGCTCAGCCTCTCCCAGCCTCCCTTATCTCTTTCTTCATGGGTCAGATACATTGTCAACCAGTGAAAATAAGATATTGCTAGTTTCCTTTGTGGCTGAATATACGATGTAATTTTGACCAATGGGATGTAAATAGAAGTATGTGAAGCTCCCGGGAAGAATTCTTTTTTCCATTTCTCCTGAGTGAAGTCTAATTGCAGTGGCTGGAGCTGAGCACTCATTTCAGAACTTGGGGGTGATTATCACCACCAAAGAAAAGCCAACTATGAACTGGAAGGGCGCTGGCCCCTGAACATTTTGTAGACACACTGTAACAGTCTTTCTTTTTTTTTTTTTTTTCTTTCTTTCTTTTTTTTGGTGCTGGGGATCGAACTCAGGGCCTTGTGCTTACAATGGAAGCACTCTACCGACTGAGCTATCTCCCCAGCCCCACTGTAACAGTCTTGAGTTGCTTATCCCTAGGTTTCCTTTATGTGTAAGAGAGTTGTGTTTTGCTCTTGTTCAAACCACCATCCATTTGATTTGGGTCCTTGTATTCAGTTAAACTGAATTCTAATGTTTACTATTTTTTTGGGGGGGATTGGTTTATTTTACTTAGCATGATAGTCTCCAGATCCATCCATTTACTGACAAATATCATAGTCATTCTTCTTTATGGCTGAGTAATATTCCATTTTGTATATACGGCACAATTTCATTATCCATTCATCTGTTGATGGGCGTCTAGATTGGTTCCATAGCTTAGTTATTGTGAATTGAGCTGCTATAATCATCGACGTGGCTGCATCACTGTAGTATGCTGATTTTAAGTCCTTTGGGTATAAATAAAGGGGTGCGATAGCTGGGTCAAATGGTGGTTCCATTCCAAGTTTGCTGAGGAACCTCCATACTGCTTTCCAGAGTAGTTGTACCAATTTTCTGTCCCACCAGCAATGTATGAGCATTCCCTTTTCCCCACTTCCTGTGGAAGGTATTTTAAAAGTTTGAAATCATTTTCAGGTAAAACATTAAAAAATCTTAATCTTTTGGAAGATTTCCCCAGTTTGAAAATAACTTTTCCTTCTTTTGGAAGGCCCTGGGGACAGAGGTGAAGTTTTTAGGAATCCAGAAAAGGTGTGGACACACACAAAAGAAGAATGAGAAGGTTCTCAGTGTGTAATAGGTACAAAACAATGTTTACTGTTATCATTTCCCTAATGTGGGTAGGTGTTGGCTCACCTGTGGGAAACGAAGGTGAAGTGATCTCACTGTGGAGCGTAGGACCGGGAGGTGTCTGGCTTTGAACTAGTGACTGTTCAAGTCCATTCTTGCCATTTGCTGTCTCCTGGGACCCACACTTTGTGGACTGTGAGCATAGCTCTCAAGAGCTGGGGGCCTTCCTCTGTGTCTCTGGGGTTGGGCTGGGGCAAGGAGACCCTCCAGCCTCATGGGGAGTCCAGAAGTGGCCAGGGAGGGGCATCAGTGAAGAATAACTGCAAGGCAAGCATTCCCTGGGGGATTTCCTCTAAGGGAGCTGTTCTTACCGTATGCCCCAGGACTAAGCGTCCCCAAGACTCCTCCCCAGAGTGCGAGAAGTCAAAATTGTTCTCATAAAACTGGGCGTGGTGGCTCATGCCTGTAATCTTAGCAGCTCAGGAGGCTGAGGGAGGAGGATTGAAAATTCAAAGCCAGCCTCAGCAATTTAGCGATACCTTAAGCAACTTAAGTGAGACCCTGTTACTAAATAAAATATAAAAAAGGGTTGGGGATGTGACTTCGGGTTAAGCACAACTGGGTTCAATCCCTGGTATGAAAAAAAGAATTGTTCTCATAAGAATACTGATTAACCTTTCCCCCAAAGTTTTAGAATTGCTGTTTTGTGTTTACCTTGAGACGTTGTCTCAAACACACAGGTGTCTGCCCACAGCTAAGAGCAGCAGGTGGAGAAGCCACCCCACCAGCTGGCCCTGTAATCTCAGTTAAGGGGAGGTCATTAGGGTGGACCCTGTCCAGTATGGCTGGTGTTGTCTTGAGAGGAGATTAGGACAGGGACAGGTGCCGAGGAAGGACCACGTGAAGATGCAGGAAGAAGATGCTCATCTACAAGGCAAGGAAAGAGGCCTCAGGACCAGCCCTGCTGACAGCTTGGGCTTGGCCCTCCACTCAGGCCTGCGGGCCTGCGACACTCTGCTGTGGCAGCCCTCGGGGATTCAGTGGCTTGTCTTACACCCAGCAGGGAGTCGCAGGGGAGAGGAGGACAGTGCATCTGCTCATTAGAGAATCGCTTTCTCTGGCTTCTACACTTAAACCAGCCCCAGGTCTGGGGCTCACTTAAAATATTTAAGTTGTTAGTTCCCCAGAGTTTGCAAAAATTCCAAAAAGTGAAATGAAGAGAACTTTATTACAAACTTTGGTACTGTGGTGGTGGGGGGGCACTTTACCACTGAGCTACACCCCCAGCCCTTTTTAATTTTTATTCTGAGACAAGGTGTTGCTAAATTGCTGAGGCTGACCTCGAACTTTCGATCCTCCTGCTTTAGCCTCCTGAATCACTAGGATTCTGGGTGTGCGTCATTGTGCTTGGCCAGAGTGAACTTTAAAGGAGCCAGTTAATGTCAGAGTAAACAGGGGCCCGAGAGGCACTCTTGTCTAACTCTTCCCCGTTACTGATAAGTACGGGGTGGGCCGTCCGGCTGGGCCCGGGGTAGCTGGCTCACGGACTGCTTTCTCATGAAGAAGCTAAGCAGAAGCTGATGCCTGCAGATGCCTCCCATACATCTGGATGTTTCTAAGGCCTCATAGACCCTGAGGAGTCGTCTGGCATGTCTGGGGATAGGACAGAAAGCAAGAGCACTCACTACTCCTGTCTGTTCCTGTTCTCCCAGATGCCTCGGGACTGCGGGAAGGGAGCGTTCCTTTCCGGCCTCACCCTCGGCCCCAGGGCAGTGAGCCTCAAGGCTGAGCTGGGGTGACCAACTCTTCCAGTTTGTCTGGGACTGAGGTTCACAGCTAAGACTGGAACAGTGCTGGGCAGCCTGGGACACACCGGTCAACCAGGCCTAGCTCTCCTCAGACCCAGGGACTTCCCTCTCCATATGTTGGTAGGGACCCTGGGGTTGTTCTCTGGTGGGCTTCTGTGTTGTAACACAGGAAGGTTTCTCTTCACCTCGGGACTCCTCAGGGGCATTTAGAGAAGCTGGTAGCCATGCCTGCAGTTGAGTGAGTGACACCCAGTGAGGTGGGACACCCCCCGGGTTGCTTCTCTGGAGGACGACTCTCCCTCTAAGAAGCCCAGTGGTGATACAGGAGGCTCTGGGCAGAGCTGCCTCTCCTGTGTTACAGGCTTTCCGAGTCTTACTGAAGAGAGCAAATCCCATTTCCTTGCTTTGGAGCTCCAATTTCAGGGACATCTGGGAGAGGGAAGTTTCTAGAGAGTATAATTTAACGGAGAAGCCAGGTGGGGTGGCGCATGCCTGTAATCCCAGAGACTCGGGAGGCCGAGGCAGAAGGATTGTGAGTTCAAAGCCAGCCTCAGCAATTTATTGAGACCCTAAGCAACTCAATGAGAACCTGTCTCTAAATAAAATATAAAAAAGGGCTAGGAATGTGACTCAGTGGTTAAGTGCCTTTGAGTTCAATCCCCAGTACAAAAAAAAAAAAAAAAAGGAACTTAAAAAGGCCGGGGGATTGAGCAAGTTGTGTTAAGCACATGATGTACAAATCTGGCATAATGAATCCCACTGTTGTGTATAGTTATAATGCACTCATAAGAAATAAATTTGAAAAAAGATAAGATGGCTAGGTTCAAAATAACGATGTCCTAGGTCACTTTCAATCTTTTAAAAATTCTGTCTGCTTTTCCAAAAGATATTGTGTAAATCAGGGCTTTCTTGCCCAGAATATGAGATATTTACAATGCCTGACAGTCTCATAAAGACCTGGATTACTTGCTCACTTCTGGAGTAGCCTTGGTTTTCCTGTTATTCACCTTTTACTCTCTTGCTATATTTAAATTCCTCTCTCATTTCCCTTTATAAATCAAGAAAGAAACCTTTATAACATTTATTTGTTAGGCAGCATTGTGTTGTCTTTTTAAAGACTCTTTTATGAGAGTATGGTCCAGGACCAAGTGAATTTATGTAAATCCAGTCATTCTTCTACACTATTAGCATTATCACAACTGCTATCCTTATCAATATGATCATTAAAGTCACTTAAGGGTGTATGTGATTACTGGGATACATGTCCGACATTAAGTCCTACTGTTCTTATTTCTGATTCTCTTGAATTGGATTCCTTCCCTTCTCACCAGCACCGTGCTGGCTGGGATCGCTCCTCTGGGTAACTGCAGTATCCTGACTCTAGGCTTCTCTTCGCCTTTTCAACCTATTCCTCTTCCTGTGATCACTGTAGCTCAGGCATCTTCAGAATGCTGGGTCCTGTGAGTGGTGGCTGAGCAGAATCAGGGACACAGTTGCTCCTGGTAAGAGGTAGAAGACATTTTCCTTACTCAGCGATTTATCTGTATTCATTGCTTTGCATAGTGGCTGAAAATTCCCACCAGAAAAAACAAAAACAAACAAACAAAACAACAGTTGAACTCTGTCCAGTCCCAAGATAGACACATATATCGGGCTACTTGTCAGGAGGTTCCGACGTACACCAGACCAAAGGAGGGATAATGGTTCTCTCTCTCTCTCTCTCTGAATCAGAATTAATTCTAGGAAATTTGGCACAATAAGCTGACCTAAGATCAAAGTCTAAGGGAAGGGGGAAGAATAGAAGTTCATTGGATTAGACAAAGGGGAAGGAAGAGAAGGCAGGCTCATGGGGACAGGAAGACAGTGGATGGACTGGTCATGACTTTCCTATGTTCCTATATGAATACACAACCAGTGAAACCCCACATCATGTACAACTATAGGGGTGAGATCCTAATTAGAGTAAGATACTTCATGTATTATAATATGTCAAAATACACTCTACTGTCACGTCTACCTAAAAGGAGCAAAAAAAAAAAAAGATCAAAGTCTAAGTATTGGATGGGGTGGTGGTTCTGTCTGCAAGTTTTACCTGGCTACGTGTATGAACTTGGGGTAAAGAGTTGAGGCTCTAAGTTAGGGTAACACTAGGCCTTTGTAATAAAGAGATTCACAAGAATCAAATGACTACTCTAGGCACAGCCCCAGGTGAGCTCTGCTCTGGGAAGTCATTCCCGGGCTCAGGCCTAGTTTTCTGTACCGTCTCCTAAATGCTTGGTTCCAATGACATGTTTGCAACTGAGTCACAATCAATCAGCATCTTAGGTGGAGGGAAGATGAACATGCACAGAGGGACACCTGTGCAATTTGCCAAGGTCCAGGTCTGGAGATGGCATATATCACTCATGCCCAGGTTCTATATCATGGCCTCGTGTATTTTCCGGTAGGACTGGGAAACAGTCCCTAGGTAGGTGGCTTCATGCCTGGTTATAACTATTACTGTGGCAGATAGAACATGGGCTTTGAGGGGCAGCCAGCCCTCTCTGATTTGTTGAGAATAGGTGAATACATTAGATGATGATGCTTTGGGACTCAAATGATTGTGACATGGTACAATCTTTTTTTTTTTTGGGTGCTGGGGATCGAACCCAGGGCCTTGTGCTTACAAGGCAAGCACTCTACCGACTGAGCTATCTCCCCAGCCCCTGACATGGTACAATCTTGCCTTGAGCTTTCTCTCTCTTCAGTGGGGACCTCCTGCTTCCATCACAGAGGACCGACGTGGTAGACCTCTCTTTACAGTGGTGGAGTCTTGCCTTGATGGCTGTGTATGTGATCCTACACTACCCATGACGGTGGCAGTAAGCTGCCAAGGTTGACTGAAAGACTCCTGTATTCACCCTGGGGAGTTCTTGGAAACGGTATCTTGCAGATACAGAGGGGAGTCTGCCCTCTGTATCTGCAGCTTCGGTATCAGTGGATTCAACAAACCGGGAGGAAAATATCGGAAAATAAAAAATCTGTACTGAACATGGGCAGACATGTTTCTTCTCATTTTCTCCAAAACAATAGACAGTAGCAGCTATTCACAGAGCATTTACATTGTTTTAAGGATGATAAGCAATCTGGAGATGATTTAGATGGGAGGATGTAGGGAGGTTGAACAAACACCATGCCATTTATACAGGGGACTTGAGCATCTGAGGGGGCCCTGGCACAATCCCCTACGGATACCAAGGGGTGTGCACAGGAAGTGGAACCTGGGAAAAGTCTGGACTTCCTGTTACTCAAGCTGCAAATACAAAGGGCATTAAGAAATGGGGTAATTATTCAAATGTGGCCTCATTTATCCACAGAGGCCATTGGAGCCTGGGCAGTGCAGGTGTTTGTAGTTTTGAGTATTATTTTCTTGTACAAAAAAAGCCTGCTGCTCCTTCTTGCTGTCAGGATACAGGACACGGCATTTCCATAGTGTTCCCGGCCCTTTGCAGACCCACGGGAACCAGTCGCTCAGAGCTGACCTCTCCTCTCCTCCCTCCGCTCTCCGGCCTCGCTGCGGTGATTTCTTTTCTCCGGGCACGACAGGTGTTTTCATGCCTGTGTCTCTGCTCTTGCAGTTTCTTGTGCTTGGCATGTGTTTCTTATCCTGGGTTAGCCTCGCTCATCCTTCATGGCTCCTATCAAGTAATAAAAGTGACCACAGTTGATATTTAAGCACTTGCTATGTGCCTGGCCTTATTCCAAGCACTTTATTGAGTTTATCTTACTTGATTTTGCCAGCAGTTGTGGTTTGGGTCTGAATTTTATCCTCATTTTACCCCTGAATAAGTAAGGGCATAAAGAAGTGACTTAGGGGACAGTGTTCAAGCCAGAGTTGAACTTGTGTGTGTGTATGTGTGTGTGTGTGTGTATGTGTGTGCGCGTGTGTGTGTATGAGGGCACTGGGATTGAATCCAGAGCACTCAACCAGTGAGTTACACCCCCAGCCTCTTTTTATTTTTATTTTTAGAAGGGCCTTGCTAAGTTGTTGAGGCTGGCCTTGAACTTGTGATCTTCCTGCCTCAGCCTCCCAAGTCTCCAGGATTACAGATGTGTGCCACTGTGCTTGCCAAGGTTGAACTTTTCTTCTTCTTTTTCTTCTTCCTTTTTTTTTTTTTTTAAATATTTTTTATATGTTGATAGACCTTTATTTTATGCATTTATTTATATGCAGGTCTGAGGATTGAACCCAGTGCCTCACACATGCTAGGCAAGCACTCTACCACTGAGCCACAACCCCAGCCCCCTAAAGTTGAACTCTTGATGGCTGTTTCCCAAAGCTTCCCCAACCCTGACCTCACCCCTGCAGCAAAATTTCTTTTCTTTTCTTTTCTTTTTTTAATGTGCAGGTTCCAAGCACGTTTTTGTGAAAAGCGAACCATATGTCAATCATTTGGTATTTAGGGTTCAGAATGTTTCTTTTTAAAAATTTATTTTATTAAAAAATTTTTTTCCATACATGTATATAGGATAATAATGTCCATCTTAATTCACAGTCCTTCCCATCCCCACCTGCCCCATCCTCTCTTCACTTCCCTGTGTACGATCCAAAGTTCCTTCATTCTTCCCTACCCACCCCCCCCAACTATAGATTAGTATCCACTTACCAAAGAAAACATTCAGCCTTTGGTTTTTTGGGATTGACTAATTTCACTTAGCATGATATTCTCCATCCATTTACTTGCAATTGCCATAATTTCATTCCTTAAGGTTGAGTAATATTCCATTGTGTATATGTACCACATTTTCTTTATCCATTCATCTGTTGAAGGGCACCTAGTTTGGTTCCATAGTTTTGCTATTGTGAATTGAGCCCTGCAGCAGAATTAATCTCCTTTTCTGTGCTCCAGTAACCCAAACTGAGTCAGAGATAGCTATTTTCTGTCTCTGTGGTCTGCTCGTTGCACGCTGTCTGACATGGAGTAGATGTTACTTAATGTGCAATGACTAGTTTCATGTGTCATATTGGCTAGCTACACAGCCCTCAGTTCAATCCGGCACTCCTGCAGGTGTTGTTATGAAGACTTTTTCTGGATGTGATTAACGTCTATAATCAATGGGCTTTAAGTAAAAGAGAATGTCCTTGATTATCTGAGGGGTCTGATCTAATCTGCTGAAGGGCAAAACTGAAGTTTGCCTGAGTTCCGCGGTTTCCAGGTGGCCTGCCCTGTGGATTTTGGACTTGCTGAGCTAGTCCACACAGTTACGTCAGTCAAGTCCTTGTAATAAATCTTTCTTTACTAGTTTCGTTTGCAGTAGAACCCGGACTGATGCAATTCGTGGCACTTAGTGACATGGGCTGGGTTACAGCTGCAAGGTCCTCCTTGTTCCATGAGAACTAAGTCCACTCTAACTGCTTTCAGGAGACAGTTCAGGACGTTTCAGAATTCTCGGAGTTTTGAAGGTGACCATATTTGGACAAATTCCAGGTTTCTTTGTGGAGCACATATCCTACAAGAATCCAAGGGTTCTCTTGCATTATCCTCAAAACCCTGGACTAACTGCCATGCCCACAAAAATTGACTTACTATGAAATTAAAAATGCTGATGCTTCAGGGGCCCCTTTCTCATACGCTTGCCAGTGTGTTCACGTGCTATTTATTTTCATAAAGTAGAGTGAAACAGACATTATTGCCTCATGTACATGTATGACTGCATGACCCATGTGATCCTACAAATACGTATAATCAGAAAAATGAGAAATTATACTCCATTTATGTATGATCCATCAAAAGTATAAATGCATTCTACTATCATGTACAACTAATTAGAACAAATAAAAAACTGAAAAAATAAAGTTCATAATAGTAAGATATTGTAAGAAGTGAATGTGGAAAGGAATTCTGGGACAGTCTTTTTTTTTTTTTTTGCGGTGCTAGGGATTGAACAGCAAGTGCGCTACGCACTGAGCCATATCCCCAGCCAGGAATTTTGGAACATTTTAATACTTTTGGGAAATTATGAACTTGATTTGGATATATAAGAAGGGTATCTTCTTTTGTCATCTTCAAGGTTTTTATTAAAGAAAGGAGAAAGTTATGAGAAAAATAAATGGATGTGACTCAAAAGAGATTTAAGAGGAGAGACAAAAATCAGTAGACATTTTTCTGAAACTGAGAAGTAAATTGTAATAAAACTTTTCAGATCGTGCCTAAAATGATAGTCCATTGAGAGGAAGAACTAAATCTTGACTAGAAATACTGAATAAATCATTTAGGTTGCCTGATAACCTGACTGATGGAGAACAGTGAGTCACCTCAACACCTTAGGGAAAGGTTTATGTTTCTTGCTTGTTTGATAAAACACTGATATTGATGGAGATGTTGTAAAATTCCTAACATGTCAATACTCTGAGGATATTGATGACAAACTATTTAATGAAATGTCAGTTATATTTAAGGTTAGATGTTGACCAAAGACACTTGAAATGCCCTAAACTTTTATAGCTCTTTCATAAAATAAATTTGTTGGAGGTATTTGAAAATTTGGACAACAATTTCCTAAACATTTCACATGGTGCCAGTAATAAGTGAAGTTGAAGGAAATCTGAGCTTTCTATAAAAACACACTTTGATCAGTCTTCATGGAGGGAGGGTCGGATTATCTTTCTGTTCTGTCTATAGACAGAGATTTTATAAAAATCTCACTATAGAAAGAAGCAAAAGGATATGCAGGCCAACAAAGCCTAGAGGTGTTGTAGGCAGATAATTAATAAAATACCAAGTTCTTTTTCTATTTTGTGATGTTTATGGTATTCAACAATTTTAATTATTATTATTATTTTTTGGTAACGGGGATTGAACTCAGGGGCACTTGACCACTGAGTCACATCCCTAGCCCTATTTTGCATTTTTTTTTATGGTTATTTTTTATTTATTTATTTATTTTTTATATGTAAACAAATGGGATACTGTTGTTTCTCTTTTTGTACATGGCGTTATAGGCATACCATTTGTGTAATCATAAATTACATAGGGTAATGTTGTTTGATTCATTCTGTTATTTTTTCCCTGCCCCCCCCACCCCTCCCAACCCCTCTTTTCCTCTATACGTCCTTCCTTCCTCCATCTTGCCCCCCTCCCTAAACCTAAACTCTAACCCTAACACTAACCCCTCCACCCACCATTATGTGTATCATCCACTTATTAGCGATATCATTCGTCCTTGGTTTCTGAGATTGGCTTATCTCACTTAGCATGATATTCTCCAGTTTCATCCATTGCCTGCAAATGCCATAATTTTATCTATTCTTTATGGCAGAGTAATATTCCATTGTAATATATACCACATTTTCTTTATCCATACATCAATGAAGGACATCTAGGTTGGTTCCACAATCTGGCTATTGTGAACTGAGCAGCTATGAACTTGATGTGGCTGTATCTCTGTAATATGCTGATTTTAAGTCCTTTGGGTATAGGCCAAGGAGTGGGATAGCTGGGTCAAATGGTGGTTCCATTCCAAGTTTCTAAGGAGTCTCCATACTGCTTTCCAGAGTGGCTGCACTAATTTGCAGCCCCACCAGCAATGTATGAGTGTACCTTCTCCCCACATCCTCGCCAACACCTGTTGTTGCTTGTATCTTGATAATCGCCATTCTAATTGGGTGAGATGGAATCTTAGGGTGGTTTTGATTTGCATTTCTCTTATTACTAGAGATGTTGAACATTTTTCCAATGTTTGTTGATTGCTTGTAGATCTTCTTCTGTGAAGTGTCTATTCATTTCCTTAGCCCATTTGTCGATTGGATTACTTGCATTCTTGGTGTAGAGTTTTTGAGTTCTGTATAGATTCTGGAGATTAGCACTCTATTTGAAGTATGATTGGCAAAGATTTTCTCCCCCTCTGTAGGCTCTTTCTTCGCATTGCTGATAGTTTCCTTTGCTGAGAGAAAGCTTTTTAGTTTGAATCTATCCCAGTTATTAATTCTTGCTTTTATTTCTTGTGCTATGGGAGTCCTGTTGAGGAAGTCTGGTCCTAAGCAGACATGTTGAAGCTCTGGACCTACTTTTTCTTCTATAAGATGCAAGGTCTCTGTTCTGATTCTGAGGTCCTTAATCCATTTTGAGTTTAGTTTCGTGCATGGTAAGAGATACGGGTTTAGTTCATTCTATTGCATATGGATTCCAATTCTCCCAGCACCATTTGTTGAAGAGGCTATCTTTTCTCCATTGCATATTTTTGGCCCCTTTGTCTAGTATGAGAAAATTGTATTTATTTGGGTTTGTGTCCAAGTCCTCTATTCTGTACCATTGATCCACCTTTCTATTTTGGTACCATACCATGCCGTTTTTCTTACCATTGCTTTGTAGTAGAGTTGAAGATCTGGTATTGCGATATCCCCTGCTTCACTCTTTCTGCCAAGGATTGCTTTAGCTATTCTGGGTTTTTTATTCTTCCAGATGAATTTCATAATTCTTGCTCTATTCTGTAAGGTACATCATTGGGATTTTAATTGGAATTGCATTGAATCTGTATAGCACTTTGGTAGTATGGCCATTTTGACAATATTGATTCTTCCTATCCAAGAACATGGGAGATCTTTCCATCTTCTAAGGTTTTCTTTAATTTCTTCCTTTAGTGTTCTGTAGTTCTCATTGTAGAGGTCTTTCACCTCTTTTGTGAGATTGATTCCCAAGTATTTTATTTTTTCGAAGCTATTGTGAATGGGTAGTTTTCCTAATTTCTCTTTCTGAAGATTCATCACTTATGTAGAAATGCCTTAGATTTATGTGCATTGATCTTATATCCCGCTACTTTACTGAATTCACTTATGAGATCTAAAAGTTTTCTGGTGGAATTTCCTGGTTCCTCTAAATATACAATCATATCATCAGCAAATAGGGATAGTTTGAGTTCTTCTTTTCCTATTCGTATCCCTTTAATTTCTTTGGTCTGTCTAATTGCTCTGGCTAGAGTTTCAAGACGATATTGAATAGAAGTGGTGAAAGAGGGCATCCCTGCCTTGTTCCAGTTTTTAGAGGGAATGCTTTCAGTTTTTCACCGTTTAGAATAATATTAGCCATGGGCTTAGCGTAGATGGCCTTTACAATGTTAAGGAATGTTCCCACTATCCCTATTTTTTCTAGTGTTTTGAGCATGAAGGGGTGCTGTATTTTATCAAATGCTTTTTCTGCATCTATCAAAATAATCATGTGATTCTTGACTTTAAGTCTATTGATATGGTGAATGACATTTATTGATTTCCTGATGTTGAACCAACCTTGCATCCCTGGGATGAAACCCACTTGATCATGGTGCACTATCTTTTTAATATGTTTTTGTATGTGATTTGCTAAAATTTTGTTGAGAATTTTTGCGTCGATGTTCATTAAGGATATTGGTCAAATTTTCTTTCCTCGATGTGTCTCTGTCTAGTTTAGGTATCAGGGTAATATTGGCTTCATAGAATGAGTTTGGGAGGGTTCCCTCCTCTTCTATTTTATGGAATACTTTGAGAAGTATTGGAATAAGCTCTTCTTTAAAAGTTTTGTAGAACTCGACTGAGAACCCATCTGGTCCTGGACTTTTCTTTGTTGGTAGGCCTTTGATGACTTCTTCTATTTCATTACTTGAAATTGGTCTATTTAAATTGTGTATGTCCTCCTCGTTCAGTTTGGGCAATTCATATGTCTCTAGAAACCTGTTGATGTCTTCGAAATTTTCTATTTTGTTGGAGTATAGATTTTCAAAATAGCTTCTAATTATGTTTTGTATTTCAGTCGTGTCTGTTGTGATATTTCCTTGTTCATTCCGAATTTTAGTGATTTGGGTTTTCTCTCGTCTTCTCTTTGTTAGTGTGGCTAAAGGTTTATCAATTTTGTTTACTTTTTCGAAGAACCAACTATTTATTTTGTCAATTTTTTGAATTGTTTCTTTTGTTTCAATTTCGTTGATTTCGGCTCTGATTTTAACTATTTCCTCTCTTCTACTACTTTTGATATTGGTCTGCTCTTCTTTTTCTAGGGCTTTGAGCTGTAGTGTTAGGTCGTTTATTTTTTGAGTTTTACTTCTTTTATTAAATGCACTCCATGAAATAAATCTTCCTCTAAGTACTGCTTTCATAGTGTCCCAGAGATTTTGATATGATGTTTCTTTGTTCTTGTTTACCTCTAAGAATTTTTTAATTTCCTTCCTAATATCTTCTGTTATCCATTCATCATATAATAGCATATTGTTTAATCTCCAGGTGTTGGAGTAGTTTCTGTTTTTTACTCTTTCATTTATTTCTAACTTCAATCCATTATGATCTGATAGAATACAAGGTAGTGTCTCTATCTTCTTGTATTTGCTGACATTAGCTTTGTGGCATAATATATGGTCTATTTTAGAGAAGGAACCATGTGCTGCTGAGAAGAAAGTGTATTTGCTCTTGGTTGGATGGTATATTCTATAAATGTCTGTTAAGTCTAAATTATTGATTGTGTTATTGAGATTTATGGTTTCTTTGTTCAATTTTTGTTTGGAAGATCTGTCCAGTGGTGAGAGAGGCGTGTTAAAATCACCTAGTATTATTGTGTTATGGTCTATTTGGTTTCTAAATTGAGAAGGATTTGTTTAACATACATGGATGAGCCAGTGTTTGGGGCATAGATGTTTATGATTGTTCTATCTTGCTGATTTATGCTTCCCTTAAGCAGTATGAAATGTCCTTCCTTATCCCTTCTGACTAACATTGACTTGAAGTCCACATTAACTGAAATGAGGATGGATACTCCAGCTTTTTTGCTGAGTCCACGTGCATGGTATGTTTTTCCCCATCCTTTCACCTTTAGTCTATGGGTATCTCTTTCTATGAGGTGAGTCTCTTGCAGGCAACATATTGTTGGATCTTTCTTTTTAATCCAATCTGCCAGTCTATGTCTTTTGATTGATGAGTTGAGGCCATTAACATTCAGGGTTATTATTGAGATATGATTTGTATTCCCGGTCATTTGGTTCATATTTAAAATTTTATTTATTTATTTGTTTATTTTTTGACACATCTTGGTTCCTCCTTTATTTGACAGTTCCTTTAGGATAATTCCTCCCTTTGCTGATTTGCTTCTTTGTTTTTTATTTCTTCCTCATGAAATATTTTGCTGAGAATGTTCTGTAATGCTTGCTTTCTTTTTGTAAATTCTTTTAGCTTTTGTTTATCATGGAATGATTTTATTTCATCGTCAAATTTGAAGGTAAGTTTTGCTGGGTATAAGATTCTTGGTTGGCATCCATTTTCTTTCAGAGCTTGAAAAATGTTGTTCCAGGCCCTTCTAGCTTTTAGGGTCTGGATTGAAAAATCTGCTGATATCCATATTGGTTTCCCCCTGAATGTAATTTGGTTCTTTTCTCTCACAGCCTTTAAAATTCTGTCTTTATTTTGTATGTTAGGTATTTTCATTACAATGTGCCTTGGTGTGGGTCTGTTGTAATTTTGTGTATTTGGAGTCCTATAAGCCTCTTGGACTTGATTTTCCATTTCATTCTTCAGATTTGGGAAATTTTCTGATATTATTTCATTGAATAGATTGTTCATTCCTTTGGTTTGTTTCTCTAAGCCTTCCTCAATCCCAATAATTCTCAAATTTGGCCTTTTCATGATATCCCATAATTCTTGCAGATTCTGTTCATGATTTCTTACCATCTTCTCTGTTTGTTCAACTTTGTTTTGAGGTTAAATATTTTGTCTTCAATATCTGAAGTTCTGCCTTCCAGGTGTTCTATCCTATTGGTTATGCTTTCTATGGAGTTCTTTTTTTTTTTTTTTTTTTTTTTTTGGGGTGCTGGGGATTGAACCCAGGGCCTTGTGCTTACAAGGCAAGCACTCTACCGACTGAGCTATCTCCCCAGCCCCTTCTATGGAGTTCTTAATTTGGTTTATTGTTTCCTTCATTTCAAGGATTTCTGTTTGGTTTTTTTTTCAATATCTCTAACTCTTTATTGAAATGATCTTTTGCTTCCTGAATTTGCTCTGTTAACTGTCGATTGGTGTGATCATTCAATGCCTGCATTTGCTCTTTCATCTTATCATTCAATGCCTGCATTTGCTCTTTCATCTCATCATTTGCTTCCCTAATCATTTTAATTATGTACATTCTGAACTCCCTTTCTGTCATTTCTTCTGCCATGCTGTTGTTGGATTCTATTGATGTAACATCTAGATTTGTTTGGGGCATTTTCTTCCCTTGTTTTCTCATATTGTTCAGGAATCAGTGGGTCATTAAGATATTGCAGATTTCCTCTATTGACTTATAATGTCCCTGAAGATTGCTAGTATATCCCCTCTTATCCAAGGCAGTAGCCTGCAGTCTTGGAGGAAGTTGATAATGCGGAGCTCCACGAAGAAGCTGCCTCTCTAGGGGTGGTGACCCTCAGGTGGCGTATATTCCCTGCTAGTGGTCAGAGGTGCCTCCACTTGTTGACCAATGGTCATCCAAAGGGGAACTAGGCTGCGGGCTGAGGCAAGGCCTGTTTGTGCCTGTGTCTCTGGTTTAACCGTCCCTGTGGGAAAACCTCTCCCAGCAGGGAAGACTCACTCGGTGGGGACGTCTCACTGGTCAGTTCCCCTCCTAGAGGTTCCCCTCAATCTACAACTACCGCCTGGGCTGGGCTGTCTTCCTCTGCAACGTTCCCAGGGGCCCGGACCTACCTCCTGGGCCTGGGAGCCTCACCCTTCGCAGGCGAGTCTCCTTAGGCTGCCTCTCCCAGAGAATCAGCCCGCAGTCCTGGAAACTTCGCTCCGCTCCTAGGCGTGTCTCTGTGCGGCTCTTCCAGCAAGAAGCCACCTAGCTCCTGGGACCCTGCTCTGCACCTAATCGCCTGGCTATGCGGCCCCTCCTCTGAGCCGCCACCTGGAGCCCCGTACAATAGCTCCGAGACCCAGAGACCAGCCACACACCTCCTCCTCCGGACAGCGGCCCAGTTTCCAATGCAGTCACTAGGAGTCCAAGCAACTCACTTCGCGTCTCCTCCTCCCACCAACCACCCGTAGCCCTAGGCAGTCACTCCGAGTCCAAGTGACCCGCCCAGTTCCTCCTCCTCCTCCTCGGGGTAGCCCCCCCGGGCGTTCAGGAGCGGTGGCTCTGAGACCAAGCAACCCACCGAGCTCCTCCTCCAGGCAGGCCACCGGTGTTCAGGAGCGGTCGCTTTGAGTGCAATCAACTCACCACTCGCCTCCTCCTCTGGCAACCGCCTGTGGCTCTGATGCAGTCACTCCTAGACCAAGCGACCCACCGTGCTCCTCCTCTTCCTCCGGGCAACCCCCCGGTGTTCAGGAGCGCTCGCTCTGCGTCCACACAGCTCGCCACGCAGCTCCTCCTCAGGCAGCCGCCCGGAGCCCCAGTGGTTGCTCCGAGTCCAAGCGCTGTGCTGAGCAGCCTCCTCTACGATGATCCCAGTTGTCCGTGTTCACCTTTGGGTGGGGGAGGGGGGGAAGGGCCTCTCGCCCGAGCAACTCTACTTCACAAAGTTCCCTGCGTTCCGGGGCTACCGCCCCATCCGGGACGCCTCCCCAACAGGAGAGACTCATCTGGCGGCTTTGAGTTGGTCCCAAGTCTCTCACTATCTCCTCTTTTGAATCCTGCGTCCTGGAGCAACGTGAAATGCAGCCGCCCTCTAGGCCGCCATCTTGAAACCCCTATTTTGCATTTTATTTAGAAACTGGGTCTCACTGAGTTGCTTAGCACCTCGCTTTTGCTGAGGCTGGATTTGTACTCTGGATCCTCTTGCCTCAATCTCCCCAGCCACTGGAATTATAGGTGATCGCCACCACACCTGACTAACAGCTTTAAAAAATTTATGAGCCTCCCCACACCGTGTACCGTGGATTAAAACTAGGGCACTTTACCACTGAGCTACATCCTCTTAATTTATTTTTTTTTGAGAGAGGGTCTCACTTAATTGCCCAGGCTGGCTTCGAACTTGGGATCCTCCTGCCTCAGCCTCCTGAGTAGCTGGGATTATAGGCCTTTGCCACCATGCCCTGCCTGAGGTTTCCCTTTTACCTATTAAAAAAAAATTCCTTTTTTCCTATAGAAAACTCTGTATTGTGTAGGTATCAGATTCCTCCAAACCTAGGTTTCTACTTTCATCAATAATTTTTATCTTAAACTGGTGTACTGGTGTATACCTATAAATGTAGCTACTTGGGAAGCTGAGGCAGGAGAATTATGAGTTCACGGCCAATCTGGGTGACAAGGTGAGACCCTATCTAAAAAAAAAGAAAGAAAGAAGAGAAAGCCAAAGAATAGCAATAAGATTATTCTCTCCTCTTATCTGTTGCCCTTTTTCCTCCCAAAACAAGAGATTAGATTTTTGGGGTTTTTAACAATATGTAGTGAGCTACAAGGTTGAAAGTCACATCAGGCTTAATTCACATTTGTCTCAATAAACTGGAAATTATTATGTATCATGAATCTTTGGAACTTTTGGAGTGTAACTGATATCTCAAACCTTATATTATCAAATTGGGAGAATTTAGCATAAGGCTTTATTCTGAGGGAGAACCACCCGATCTACTTTGAAAAGGTATTGGAGTCCTAACTGTAGACTTTACAATCTTCCAAGCGTCCTTCTATTGGGATTGGATGCTGGTTCTCAAATGTCCTAATCCACTGCCTAAAAGAAGAAAGGGGTTTCTGTTTGGAATTGGGAAATACAAGACAAATAAATTTGACAGGGCCCATTATTCAGTAATTCTTGACTTCCATTCTAGATCCAGACATGACTTATTGAAAATAGGGAACTATTTTCTTTTTCCTTTTTTTTTTGAGTATTGAGGATTAAACTCAGGGGCACTCGATCACTGAGCCACATCCCCAGCCCTATTTTGTATTTTATTTAGAGACAGGGTCTCACTGAGTTGCTTAGTCCCTCGTTTTTGCTGAGTCTGGCTTTGAACTCTCCATCTTCCTGCTTCAGCCTCCAGAGCCACTGGGATTATAAGGGGTGCTCAGCAGAAACAGGGAACTATTTTCAATGATGGATCTTGACTTCAGCAAGCAGATGTGGCCTGGCTACTGATGCGTATCTGCTTAGAAAGATTGTTGTCTCATAGGCAGAACAGACAGGGTAAAGGAGGCTAACCAACTTCCCTTCTGAACTGAGACTTCAGTAGTCTAACAGGTATCCCTACATCTGCAGGTGGAGGAGGGGAGAAACTCCCTGCACGTTGCTCACTCAGCGATGGGTGAAGAGGGGATGCCTGGGTTCCCAGGACCTTAGTGGCAGCAAGGTCAGCTCAAGAGCATGACAGTAACAGGGTGGGCCTTGCCTCTTTCCATTGGTAGGGTTGACTCTTTTTGGTCTTATGCTGCCTTTCTGAGCTGTGTGGGTCGGAGAATGTGGGTTTGTCCCCTGACACACAGCAGGGGCACAGGGTGCTAGGGACCCTGTGGAGGCTCCTTTGTTGGCATCGAGGGCCTGGACACACCAGTGAACATCCTGCTTCTCCTTCTGTTCACCTGGCATTTGAGACGGTCAGGCAGCACCCAGAGGGTCTCATGGGCTGCGATCGCACCCCTGGATTCCTTTCCCTGAACGCCCGGTCCTCCTACTAGCATGTGCCAAAAATTTTACCCATAATTTGATCCCTTTCAAGCAAACAGCTCCTGGGCTGCCTCCTCTTTGGCTCCCCCATTGAGCACTTGTTTATTTTTGAGGAAGGACCCTAGTCACCACTGCACGGCGGTGTTCACCAAGTCATCTGTGCTAAAGTGGCAGTGATGATTTCCTCCTGCTTTAGGTTTTATCTGTCTACCTGCAAAGCCTGGGACAAGTCTCAATATGACAAGATACAGCTGAGAGGCAGCTGATCGTCACTGATCCCTTCTACTTTAACTTTAAAATGGTTTACTTTTCTGACCTCAGGGAGAAGCCACCTTTGATCTCTCAGGTGTTGTGATCCTACCTTGTCTTCACAAAATTGCTTTTGGGGGAATTTTTGTTTCTTTTTCTTAGTTTAGTTTTTTTTTTTTTTTTTAAGTTATAGATGGACACAATACCTACAGTTAATTAGTTTATTTATTTTATGTGGTGATGAAGATCGAACTCAGTGCCTCCCGCATTCTAGGCAAGCACTTAGCCACTGAACCACAATCTCAGTGCCTGTTTCTTTACACAAAATGTGCCCTAAAATATCCAGAATTTCCTAAGTACCTAAAGATAAAACAAAATTTCTCCCTGATTTTAAGTGCTCTTGAAGCTTCGTGATGCCAACCTTGCATTTCCATGTGGCCATTATGGGGTGCGAATGGAAGCGTTCAACAGTGTGGTTATAGATCCTCATCCTGGGTCCTCACCCAGCTGGGTGTGTTTCCCATTCTGTTTTGACACACTAGATGTCGCTCTCTACCCAGTGAATTGCCGAGCTCAGCAATGCACTGAGTTAATTAGAAAAGAAAGCTATTTAGAAAAGGATTCGTAAGTGACTGCAAAACATATTTTCAATTACTTTCAAATAGGACATTTTCCCCCACAGTTTGCGAGAGGCATTCATTATTTCTTCGGTAAAAGGAAACCCTTCAAAACTCATTACAGGAAAGATCAGTAAAGTGGGTGGCAGTCTTTTCTCTTCCCAGCCCTGGGGCCGGGAGTCGGGGCAGGTGGAAACTCTGCTGAATGACTCCTTCAAGGGCAGAGCCACAGGAAGTTGCTGGCATTTGAACCGGTTTCGAGAGAAGTGGGGGATTCCCACGCCCAGCCCTCTCATCAGAGCCCCAGAAAGGACCCCGTGAGTGTGAAGGAAGCACTTTCTTTTTCTTCTTTGGGTACCAGGGATTGAACCCAGAGGTGCTTAATCACTGAGCCACACCCCCAGCCTTTTAATTTTTTTTACTTAGAAACTGGGTTTCACTGAGTGGCTTAGCACCTCCCTTTTGCTGAGGCTGGCTTTGAACTCATGATCCTCCTGCCTCAGTCTCCCAGGCCACTGAGATTACAGGCATGTGCCACTGTGCACTCGGGCCTGGCATTTTGTATCATGAGAGCTAAGTATGAGTTTTCTACTTGGATTTCCAAAGCAAGAGAAACCTGAAGAAAGAAAGTTCTTTATTTTCAGGTTGTTTAAGCTGAAACGATAAGCAGAGTTTCGTGGGTGATTGCCATGTTTTTCCCCTGAGTTCTGGAAGGCAGATGGAAGAGTTCTCTCAGAACTGGAGGACAAGGGAAGTCAGGGTGGCGTTACTTGGTTTAAATTCCATCATGATTTTTACACCAGAGATGCCCCTAAATTGTGAAACTTCTTTACCATTTCAAAACTTTAAAGGGAACTAGCGGGCACATTGGTGGGTCACTGTGATACTGCTCTGCATGATTTAAAAAAAAAATAATTAAAATCAATGTCAAGATTATTTTTTATTGGAACATTACAATGATACATAATAGTGGAATGCCATATTCATACTTCATATGACATTTTGCCAAACCCTGGGGCATGCAAATTGGTCAGGAATTCCAAAACTCTTTTTGCTTTTTTGAGTAATTTAAACTTTCTAGGTACTAATTTAAAGCAAATCTCATTCCCAGCATTATCAAAACAACAGTATCTTCAAAATAAAGTCTGGGCCTGAAATTTCAGGTATGAGTTGAGTCATACCCTGCTAGAGATCTATGGGTCAACTATGCTTGTAACAGGGTCTGATCTAGCAAAGGTGGGCTCAGGTAACTTTGAGGTCTGCTTTGTAGCTACACACAGGAGCCCACACAAAAATTGTGAGGGTTTCAAGAAATCGAGCTTATGAAATTTTACATCATTAGGTGCTTTGATTTAGGAGAATAGTTAGATCCATCTCAGACTTTCAATGAAAAAGGTTGAATCACCTGGAGCTCTCCCCAAACCACTATTCTAGAACTATCCTCATTTGGCTGATATCAGAAAGTGATATGCTCAGTTTTTGTGTGTGTGATGACATTTGGAGACACTTCTTGACCTGCTTGCTCAGGTCTCAGTGAGATGGGGTTTGAATTACACCTAAAGCTTTTCCTTTGCATATAAGAGAGCCCCCAAAGCAGAAGGAATATAAAAGAGAAGAAATTAGAATTCATTCAGTCGGCATGTATCTAGAAAGCATTTTCTATCCCTCAGTAAAGAACTTTTTTTCCTTATAAAAGTAGCAAAAGTACATTGCAGGAATTTGGAAAATACAGATAGGCACACCAAAGAATCTTACATACCTCACCCAGGATTCTACCATCCAGAGATTTCAACATTCACATTTGGATGATTTATTAATATTTGATTTTTATGCTTACAGTTTTAGCTTTTATTTATGTAAGTATGTATCTAATCTATAAATGGCAATTATCTTTTGCTCTACAACACTTTTTTTTTCTTCCTGAGGAGGAGTCTTGCTCTGTTGTGCAGGTTGACCTTGACTCTGGGCTCCAGCCAGCCTCCTGCCTCAACCTCCTGAGTAGCTGGGACCACAGGCATGTGCCACTGCACCCGACGATACAATTGATTTTTTTTCTTTTATTGTGCTGGAGGTTGAACCCAGGGCCTTGTGCATGTGAGGCAAGCATTCTACCAACTGAGCTACCTCCCCAGCCCTACAACTAGTTTTTAATGGCTAAAGAAAGGTTTGGTTATTTGGACAAAATTTTAAAACCAGTCCCCACGACTGAACCATCTTGTCACCATCACTTGGTGTGTACTCATGATCAGTTCTTTAGGAGAAAGGCTGTAAGTGGAATTTTTAGGTTCAAGGGTGGGACTGTTTTAAGGTCCCTCCATGTGGCAAATTACCTTTTCAAAGTCAATTACATTTACTTCTACCAGCAGTACATAAAACTTCCAGGGCCTCTGCACCATTTCTTAGAAATCCTTTTGTAGTGACTTCAGGAGCTCCCCTGAGTCTTTATAAGGCACCAACGTTTGTTTAATATTAGTCTTAAGATGAAATGCCATGAACGTCTTAGCAGAGGAGTTCTTATATTACATTAAAGGAAGGCAAATAAACAATAAAAAGTAATAGTATTGTCTCTCTGACTCTGCATTTATTACAATGGGAACAGCTTAGCTTTAATTACTGGTTATAAATACTTCATAGTCTACTAATAAGCGTCCTGCAGCATATTCAGCGAAACGCAATAAACTCTTTGTCAGGTGAGAATTCACTATAGTTCTTGGCCTCTAAATCTCTGTTGAAAAGAAGGATAAAACTGCCATTTTTGCTAGTGAGAATTATTGGAAAGACTAATAAGGGAGTGAGCCTAAGCGAGATTTTGAAATAATCACCTGCCATCAGGACAAAACGGGGCAAATAAACCTGCATATTAATGTAGCAGTAATGTTAAGTCAAGTAAGTGCTTTTTTAAAAAAATATTAAGCATAGCCCTGAAGAGACAAATGAAAAAATTGAGAACAAGTTAGGTTAGGAAAAAAAGAAACATGGTTACATTTGATATTATCTCTCTGTCTTTTTTTTTTTTTTTTGGTACTGGGGATTGAACCCAGGGTGCTTAACCCCTGAGCCACATCCCCAGCCCTTTGGATTTTGAGAGAGAATTCACAAGTGGCTGAGGCTGGTCTCAAACCTGAGATCCTCCTGTTTTGGCCTCCTGAGTGGCTGGGATTACAGGCCTGTACCACCGTACCTGGCCTCAGCCCAGTGTTTGAAACTGTATGGCTGAATACACGGAGGAGGGATGAACTTGCATTGGCAGTGGGGGTGGGGGAATTTCGTATACTTTCTCAGTTGAGATAGCAAAATTGGAATGAAAATATTCAAATCAGAAAATTTGTAGGTTGGGGGTTATAATCTTTGTTCATGCTTACTTGAGGTATACTGAGAATCAGGGAGAAATTTCTTTTTATTCATTTTGTGGAATTTTCCTATTCTTCCTTTTTTTTCTGAGTGCCTATTATAACATTCCAAATGAAAATAGATTTTTCATACTGTTTTCTGATTTACAAAAAGGACACATACTCATAAAAATTATATAATATAGCAAAGTATGAAGAAGAAAGCAAAAATGAAAGTACCATACTCAGAGATAAGTGTTATTAATATTTGATGAGTGTCTTTCCATATAGGTGACTCTATTTTCAATCGATACAAAATTTTATACAAACATGATTATCGACCAACTTCTTCCAGTCCGTGTTTTGTTCAATAACCTACTTTTTTCGCAGGGCTTGATGGTGATTGCCTGTAATCCCAGCTGCCTGGGAGGCTGAGGCAGGAGGATTGCAAGTTGGAGACCAGCTTCAGCAATTTAGCAATCAAAATAAAAAATAAAAAGGCTGCTGGGCGAAGTGGCACATACCTGTAATACCAGTGACTTGGGAGGCTGAGGCAGGAGCATCTTGAGTTCAAAGCCAGCCTTAGCAACTTAGCGAGGCCCTAAGCAACTTAGTGAGACCCTTTCTCAAAGTAAAACATCAAAAAAAGGGTTGGAAATGTAGCCCAATGGTTAAGCACCCCTGAGTTCAATCCCTGGTATTAAAAAAAATAAATAAAAGAAACCCCAAATAAAAAGAGACTGAGGATGTAGCTCAGTGTTAGGAGAGTGATCCTGAGCTCAATTCCCATTACCCCCAACCCCAAATAACCTGCTTTACTTTTTGTAGACATGAATGTTGTGACTATGTTTTTTGATGTCAATATATGTAGAATCTATAGCATTTTTTTTTTTTTTTTTGGTATGAGGGATTGAACCCAGGGATGCTTAACCACTGAGTCACATCCCCAGCCCTTTTAAATATTTTATTTAGCTAAGTTGCTTAGGACCTCACTAAGTTGCTGAGGCTGGCTTTGAACTCATGATCCTCCTTGCCTCAGCCTCTAGAGCTGCTGGGATTATAGGTGTGCGCCATCATGCCTGGCGTATAATTTTTCTTTACAATATTTATTATTGGTCACCTGAAGTTCTTTTTAATGAACTAACTAATAATTGGTATAGAGGATTGAGTAGAGGAGTGCTTTACCATTGAGCTACATTTCCAGCCTTTTAAATTTTTTATTCTGAGAGAAGTTCTGGTAAGTTGCAGGGCTACTCTCAAACATGCCCTCTTGTCTCCTCAGCCTCCCTAGTTGCTGTGTGCCTCCACACCCCACCGGAAGTTCTTTTATAATGTGCCATATTTTTTTTTTTTATTATTATTGGAATGTTTATCTTTTTTGCATGGTTTTGTAGGAATCTTTTTTTTTTTTTTCAATACTGGGGATTGGATCCAGGCCCTTGCATGTGCTAGGCAACAACTCCACCACTGAGCTACACCCCCAGACTTTTAAAAATTTCATTTGGAGATAGGGTCTTGCTAAGTTGCCCAGGTTGGCCTTGAACTTGCCATCCTCCTATCTCAGCCTCCTTCTCCCAAGTAGCCAGGATCACCGTGTACACCACTATGCCTGGTGGGTAAGAGTTTATAATGTCCAACCAGAGGCTGGGGGTGTAGCTGGATGGTAGACTGTGTTTAGCATGTGCAAAAACCTGGGCTCAGTCCTTAGCACCAAAACTAACAGTAGACATTGTTGCTTCTTGCAGTCCAAGTAGAAATCTGATTAGGTGGGATACATTCCCTCAGCACTCTCTGCCTTCTGCTCACTGATGAGAAAGAAAAAAACCCAAATCCCCTAAAACAAAACAGAACAAAACCCGAAACCAAACCCAGACAAACAAACTCTGGGTTGCCCTGTCTTTCACTGTCCCCGTCTGTCATCATGGTGAGCGTGGCTGGCTATTCAGGGTTCAGAGAGGACGTGGGGGTCCCTTGAGAGCTCTTGCTGCTTACTTAGGGACTTTTTTCAAGCCAGACTGGTTCCAAGGAAGCGTGGCCTCTGAGAGGGTTGTGGGGACGTAGGGATCTGAATCCTGGGCATGGGGTGTGGCCAGTGTACACGTGCCCTTGCGGCGGGGAAGGATGTAACTGCCTGTGTGTGTTCTATCTCCTCTGCTCACACTCGTGCTCCGCTGTCCTGTGGGACTTCACTTACCAAACACAAGTTCAAAGACAAAAGTATTAGGAATTATGAGACAGTCATAATGGAGCATGACATCAAGTGTGAGCTCTTCTCCAGGGGTTCTGAGTAGCTGCCTAAGTTCTAACCCATGAAGCTGGTCCTGTGCAGTCCCCATGGTAATTCCTCCTGGTGCCTAGGCTTGGGCCAGGGATTAGGGCCCCAAACAGAAGGAAAGGACTCTGATCCTGCTAGTGGGTTTTAAAAAGGACCTGAATCCAGGCGTGGTGGTGCATGCTGATAATCCTGGTGACTTGGGAGGCCGAGGCAGGAGGATTGCAAGTTTGAGGGCAGCCTCAGCAATTTAGTGAAATCCTATCTCAAAGATCGAAAAACAAAACAAAACAAAAAAAGACTGGTGGTGCAGCTCAGTGGTAGAGTGTCTCTGGGGTCAGTTCCCAGAACACCTTGCAAAACAAAAAAGCAAAGCAATGCAAAACAAAACAGCAACAAAAGGGTCCAAGACCTTTGCAGTTAACACGTGACACAGTATTACATTGAAAAACACTGCCCCTGTAGCCCCGCCTCCTGCCCCGACCTGCAGTCACACTCGGGCGCCTGGGACATTTCGTTTGACCTACTTCCGCTCTCTGACTCCCATCGTCGTGAGAGTGCAGGGTTGTGGGCAGCATGTTAAATGCCCAGCTTGCTCCCCATAGGAAAAATTTGAGCTTGGTCCCCAGTAGCCCATTGCTACCCTCATACAGAAATGCCCCCCAAAAGGGAAAAAATGAGAGCATTTTGTAAATATACTTACAAAATAATCTTTCCTCCTGAAAGCATATTCGCGTTCTGGCAGAGCGACTGCCTTTATTCTACCCTAGATGCAACTGCATCCCAATTACTGGTGAGGGACCCTTTATGCAAGTTTGTAAAATGCTTGAAGAAGTTTCTAGAAAAAAAAGACACCATGCGAGCATAAGGCACTATTATCACTTGTTTGGAAGTCTGTGTTTTGTTACCAAACAGGCCCCTGGTGACGCGTGGATCAGCGTGGTTTATTATAAGCAAGGCTGCCTGGGGCTTCTCACATTCCCGTTACTGGCCTGTGGAGGGTCCGAGTCGCAGCAACTCTCCAAATCAGAACAAAACCATCCATAAAAAGTACGATGAAACAAATGTGGGGCTGAGGGGATTTGGTATTCTTTCTTTTCCCCCTGCCAGCAAGTGGAGAATCTAACACCTTCATCCCTCCGAGCTGGTAGACGGAAGCCACTAATCCGTCGTTCTGTTCCCCACACTGGCACAGTGTCAAGTTCACGTGATGCTCTGTCCAGAATCCTGTGACCTCACCAAGTCTCAGCAAGTTCACAAATAACCCAGGATGCAGGTGGTTGTTTATGCATTTAGCTTGTTCCTTGCAGCCAGTACCCAAGACCTTTCCAGAAGAGCCTCATAAAAGTCTTGCTAACTGACATTCATCACGCGCCGACTCTCTTTCCATTTCCTGTTTCTTTTATAGATCCCCACAGAGGGCGGGGTGCTGTCAGACAATCGCATTAGTTCACGCTCATCAGAAATTCTTGGGCTGCAGTATGAGTGAAACACGCTTGGGAAAAGGTGACCTGGGTGTCGTTTGTAGATGTCTCTGCCAACCGTTGGCCACCAATTTCCTTGACCTCCTACTCTTCTAATCCATTCCCAATGTTCACGATCCTCCTGAGACAGCCTTAAGGAGCAGAGGAAGGAGACTGGAGACCTAACAGCAGCTTCTTGCACTTAACATCATTGCTCAGGAAATCTCAAAGCACTTACCCAGTGTAAGAGGCCTCCATTTCTCTGATAAAAATAATGAAAAGTGTTTGGCTTTATGATGCTGGGCTCCCTCTGTAAATTCTGATCTAGGTGGACAGATACATTATGGGAAGAAAGAGTTTCTCTGTATAAAGGTACATTCAGTTCCTTCCTGCTGAGAAACTGGTTCTGTCTCTCCTCCACGCTCCTTTTCCTTCTCTTCTTTTTTCCTCCTCTTCTCCTTTCCTCCTCCTCCTCTTCCTCTTTTATCTCTTTTCCTCTTCTACTTTTTCTTGCATTGCTTTGAGGAAATCAAAATCTTGTGAAAACTGATTATTTTGACATCCAGTTGGATCCATGTGACCTCTTGGGTGACAAGCGTGGCCTCTGAAGTTGCTTGGGAGGTCTCAGTTGCAACCCTCTCCCCTCCGTGGGTCTAGACAGTCTCAGTATCCAGACTTACTCATGCATTTCGGGATGGTCAGACGTATTTGTATCCAGACAAAAATGGAAAGGAGGGCTGAGCAGGAGTTGGGGGAGAAGCAGCTGGAAGACAAGTCCTCCAGGAAGCCTGGCTCTCTACCCTCCCGCCTCCCCACCCCTCAAACTAGGTCTGAAACTGGGCATGGTGGTCCCAGCTGGGAAGCTGATAGGAAGTTTGCGATCAGCCTGGGGAACATAGCAAAGCAAACGTACAGACAAAGAAAAACAGCACACCACCACCGGGGTTAGGGGACTTCTCCCTGCTACTCCCACAATTCCCTGCAAATGTCTCAATCATTGTGTTCACTGCCGTTTTTGGTAACTGGCTGTATTACTTGGTGTTACCAGGGTGATTATTGATCATTGTTAAACAAAGCCTAGTGAAAAGACTGAGTAAATATATCAAATGTAACAGTTTTTTATATCAAATGTAACAGTTTTTTAAGGTTATAGTAATGAATTCGGAATCATATTTTCCAACTTAGTAATAAAGCTTCTTTATGTACTCCATTCCTTATGGAAATGGAACACATAGAAATCAATCCGCTTGTGGGAAGCAGTTTGACAAAAAGATCAGCACATTCCAGGCTGGGCTGGGCCTTATTTGTAGAGTAACTAGCAAAGAAAGAGGAGTAGTCAGAGTGCTAATGCCCCCTTAAAGGGAACACCTCCCACAACCTAACTTCCTCTCTCTAGGCCCTGCCTCTTAAAGGTTCCACCATTCCCCAGTAATGCCACAGGCTGGGGACTGAGCCATCTAGGCCTTTGGGGGACGTTTATTCAAACCATAGTATATACATTATTAATTCACATGTCCCTTTTTCTAGAAGGCAAGAACTCTGTTTCTCAGATTTGAGTAACCCAAGACTAGATAGGACCTGGAATATAGTGAGGATTCAACAAATGTTTACTGAATAAATAAACAAAGGCAGGCAGGATTTAGGAAGTGGGACAAACCCTGGAAAAGAAAGAAGTGAAAATAGAAAGCTAAGTGATGAACTCAAATTTAATTTTATGAAGGAAGAAATATCAGTAAATTAATTAATATTATTGTTTTATGTGATACTGGGGATTGAATTCAGGTGCTCTTTACCACCAAGCTACATCTCCAGCCCTTTCTGATTTTTATTTTGAGACAGGGTCTTGCTAAGTTGTCCAGGCTGGCCTCCAATATGTGATTCTCCTATTTCAGCCTCCTGAGTGGTGTGACTTGCAGGTATGCATCCTCATGCCCAGTGCAGTCTGATTTTATGAAACAAGAGACTGAAGTTTAGTGAGCGTGTGACATGTTCAAATCACACAGCTGGGAAAGCCACAGCTGGAACTCACGTCAGAAGGCCAGACTGACTTCGGATTTAGTGCTCTTGACCATTAAACTCTTACAGATAAGCTTTGCAAATGCTTTGGTTTACACATACCTGTTGATGAAGTGTTCCCCTGAACCCCACCGTGACCCCAACCCCTCTTCTCTGAACTTCTGGATACAGAGCATACAAATATCAGCATTGTGAGAGAAAATACCAAGGTCTGAGTTTTCCTTGAAAGTCATATTTAGTTTGAGGAAAGGAATAATTTGATGACATTCCTAATTTTATTTACTGCTAGTTTTTTTTGGGGGGGGGTTGGGGTTGGGGTGGGGTGGGGGGGTGGGACACCTGACAATAGGTCTCTCCACATTATAACATAAATCCTAATAAGTTATTTAGAAATGAAATTATTTATTTCTTGGGTGGTGGAGAGGGAGTAATTTTGGTATCGATTAGCATCAATTAAATTTTTTAACATTTAAAGTTTTGGGTTCTAGAATAAAATCTCCCCTCCTCTCTCTCTTTTTGAAATGTCCACTTCCTCCTTTGCCTTGAGGTTTATTTATTTGATTTTGGGCTACCACACCTATTCCTGAAATCCTGGAGGGTGGAAAGTTGCCCTTTAAAAGCAGAAGGGTACTGTGGGTACAAGTTGATGCTTCCCTTCCAATCTGCAGCCAGGGAATTTTCTTCGTGGGAAAAGCCTCTCCCCCTGCCCCTAGTGCTTCTGACCTTGACCCAGTTCAAGGTCAAGGGTGATAATTAGCAATAAATGCTTAAAGCAGATCTTGCTTGCTGCCTGCTGAATGGAGCCGGGACATTTCTTCCCTTGCCTGTTCCGGTTTGGAAGGACGGTCTAGGATGGATGTCAGCTGCTCCTTGATGTGAGGAAGAGAGACTCATAAAAGGCATTAAAAACATCTTTCTCCTTATTTCACTGGACGCCCTGCGTCTGTCACAGACTCTGCCCGACTGACAGGACGTTACACAAATAGCCCCTTCTTAAGGAGCCGAGAGGCGGCGGCAGGCATTTTTTCATTTGGAGTCTATCAACTGAGCATTGATAAAGTCATCACGGAACAACTGCATTTGACCCTGACCTGACAAAGGAGATCGAAGTGTCTGGCGTGGAGGAGGCGAGGGCCGGGCCGGGGCGCCCGGGGAAAGCGGCGAGCCGGCCGGGCTGACACCGGCCCCCGCGAGCCTGTTTAATAACTGCAAAGTAAATAATGAAAGGGCAGTCAATACACAATTGTGGCTTAATAAATTATTCATCTTAACAATACTTGCAGTGTTTGCCCAGAGACGGGAGCGGGCTGGAGGCTGCTTCCCCGCGCGCCTCGCTCGGAACCCGCCTGGAGGCCGGGGCGCGCGGGTGCCGAGTTGTTCACCGTTCTGGGCAGCAGAGGGCGCTCGCGTCACGCCCGGAAAGGCAGCGGCCCAGCCCTCCCGGTGCCCACCGGTGCTGATCGGGAGAGAAGAGACAGGGAAACGTCGAGAAGGGTGGGGAGGAAGACAGAATATGAGTGGATCGGGACGGAAATGAAAAAAATACATTTTCCACAGGCTGATCAAATTCAGCCTTGCACCGAAGCTGGGCATCTGCAAACAAATAGAAAACAGTCACTCTGTATTTCCTTGGTTCAAATAACTTATTTATTTGAAAACCATAGGACGACAGATTTGAAACAGTCGGGACAAGGACAAGGAGCTATCCGAGACATTTAACAGATTTATTTCCATCTTGAAAACGGAACTCTGATTTTTCAGGAAATACTGCCAGGAATCAGGTGGTTTTCCTGAGGCTCACTGCCAAAGAGAGATCAAGAATGTCACCCAGCTACTGAGGGGCCTGAGGCTGCTTTTTAATTTAAGAGAAAGAGTCTTGCTAAGTTGCTGAGGCTGGCCTTGAACTTAGAGTCCTGCTGCCTTAGCCTCCCAAGTTGCTGGGATTACAGGTGCACACTACCCTGTCTGGCTCCCTAGGCTGTGTGGAACAAAGCCCCACCACAATTTAGAGCTTACCCTTCATAGAAATGAATTCCTAATATCAGCCAAATTCTGTGTTCATTTTCTGTTTGCATGGCCCTGTGCCACAGCTTTATTTTATTTATGAAATTTTGTCACATGAGGCAAAACTCCTATTGTAGGTTGAGAAGGGCCATTGTTGTCCCTGGGATATTTACTGTACACCTAAGGTGCTGAGGTGTAATCTGTCCTCGGCAGTAATGCAGATACTAAAGCAAGTGGTATTTATTTATAATAACGCGGGAGGCAGCCCACAGGGAAGTGTCATCTTGTTTGTAATCAATCCCAGTGTGAGGCTGTTGTTGCTGCACAATCAGGTTTTGCATTAAGTGACAAATTGGCTTCGTCTTCCTATTCTGACTGTCATTTTTCTTCAGTGGGGATACATCATCTCTATTACAAGGCCTTGGAGCTTCCTACCACACAGACACACACACACACATGCATGCTCTGTGAATGAGCTCGGTGGAAAAAAGCCACCCTCTCCCATGGGCTTATAAACAAACCCTGATTTCTGCCACTCCCGACAGTGAGCACAGATGTGTTGAAGAAAGCTGGCAAAGTAGAAGGGTGAGCTGTGCTGCGTGTGGTGAGGTAAACCGGGCTCTATCTTGTGAAGGCGTGTCATTGTTGCCCACTGAACTGATTCTCTGAATCTGGACATTGAATCCCTACCACCAGTGCGAGTGTATTTAAAGATAGGGTTGGAGCTAGGGGTGTAGTCAGTGGCATAGTGCTTGCCTAGCACCTGTGAGGCCTTAGGTTCAATCCCAGCACACAATGGGTCTTTAAGAGGCAATTAAGATTAAACAAGGTCATAGGGGCAGTACCCTAATCCAATATGGCCCGCACTCTTATAAGATGAGGAAGAGGTACTAGGGATATGGGTGCAGTTTCCTCTCTGAAGATACAGCAATATGGTGGCCATCTACAAGCCAAGGAGAGAGACCTTGGGAGAAACCAAATCTGCTGACAACTTGATCTTCAACTACCTGCTTCCAGAACTATAAGACAGTGGATTTCTGTTGTTTACACGGCCCTGTGTTTTCGTGTTATAGAAGTCTAAGTAGACTAATACAATCATTACTGAACTAACACTGGTGTTATGATCTGAATGTTTGTCTCTCCCCAAATTCATATGTTGCAGCCCTAAAGCCCAATGTGATGGTATTTGGAGGTAGGGCCTTTGGGAGGTATACCAGTCAGTTTTTGGTCACTACAGCAAAATACCCGACACAGGCTAATTATGAAGAAAAAAAGGGTTATTTAGCTCACAGTTTTGGAGGCTAGGCTGAAAGTCCAAATATCATAGTACAGGCTTTGTGGTGAGGGTTGCTCCTTGGCTGCACCACCTTACAGAGTAGATAACGATGGCAGGAGCACATACAGAAGTGAGCGCATGGTCACATCTCAAACCAGGAGCAGAGAGAGGCGGGTGCGGCCACACCTGTTTCTTCTATCATAACCCTCTTGAGAGAACTCACCTGTTTCACAAGTACTTCCTTCTGAGAGCACAGCTCTGTGACCTAAGGGCCTCTGAGCAGTTCCACCTATTAAGTGTCCACCACCTCCCAGGGTTACCCCTCTGTGGACTAAGCTTGCAACCGCATGAACCTTGAGAAGGACACATTAGACAATGTCCAAACCATATCGGGAGATAATTAGATTTAAATGAGATGAGGAGGCCAGTGACCCCAGGATGGGATTAGAGTCCTTATTAACAGAGGAAGGAGACCCAAACTTGCTCTTTCTCAGCCATGTGAGGACCCAGTAGAGGCAGCTCTCTCCAAGCACGGAAGAGAGCCCGCATCAAAACCTAGCCATGCTGGCCCCGATCTTGGACTTCTGACCTCCAAAGCCAGGAAATAAATACATATCTGTTCTAGACACTCAGCCTGTGGCACTTCGATACGGCCACCTGGGCAACTAATGCAGAGATCGGTAATGAGAAGTGGGCACTGATGTCATAACGCCTACGGTTGTGGAAGTAGTTTTGGAAGCAGGGAATGAATAGAGGCTGGAGGATTTTGAGGTGTATGCTGGAACAGCCTGAGATTCTGGGGTGGGCTCGGAGAGACCAGAGGGAGCTGGAGGGAAGGCTTCCATTGTCTTAGAGAACACCTAAATACTCATGAACAGGATGTTGGTAGAAATATGAATGGGAATCACCGTTCTGGTGAGGTCTTAGGTGGACAGGAGGAACGTTTTATTGGAAACTGGAGAAAAGGCCATCCTCAAATATTAATCATACATCATATAGAATTACATATGTTATGTGCCTTTAAAGGCAAACGACTTGACTGAATTGGGTTTGTGTTCCAGTGTTTTGTGGAAAGTAGAACTTGTAAGCAAAGAAATTAGATATTTAATTGAGACTTTCAGGCAAAGCATTGAAGGAGTGACTTGGTTCTTCCTACCTGCTTGTAGTATAACCTAAGAAGAGAGAAAATGAAAAAGGGATCGTTGAATAAAAAGAAGCAGAATTTAAACTTTTGGAAAATTCCCAGTCTTTGCTTATTACAAAAAATGAGGTACCCTGTCCAGAAGAGACCACCAGGGGTGTGACTGAATAGCCATTTGTCCTGGAGATTAACTTGGTGTGAAACACGCCCCTAATTCTCCACCCACCCCAGCAGGAACACTGCCATTTTGGACTAAGGGATGGGGACAGGATGAAGTGAAGGAAGCCGTTGGACTTCTAAAACTGTAGGACTGGACCAAGGATCTCCTCAGTTGTGAATGTGTGTTGCTCTGCAAGATGGGAAGAGGACCTGAAGGTGACTCAGAGGTCATCACGGTTGCCTTTTTGGTTTCAAAGTGTGTTTGTGGGATGTCCATCACCCGCTTTCAGCAGTCTAGACAGCACTGTCCGGAGCCCCACAGGGATGGGGCTGCCTGAAGCGCCCATCTTGCTGAGTCTCCCTTGCTGGCGTTGAAGAAGTGAGAAGCCATGCTGGCGCCCCACGTGGCAAGGATCTGCAGACGGCCTGTGGAAGCTGAGAGCCAACTCTGGATAATATCCAGCAAAAAACTAAAGCCCCCAGAGACGTACCACCTGGCTGCATTCTGCCAATTATCTGTCTGAGATCGAAAGCTGATCTTCCCCTAGCTGAGACCGAGAGGGGTGTGAGGCCTGGCCAACACTTTGATGGCGGCTTTGGAAAACCCTACCCAGAAGGTGCAGCTAGGCCGGGCCCAGATTTCTGACCACAGAAACCATGAGGTAGTAGGAGAGCAATTTTTAAGTTACCAAGTTTGTAGCGATGTTGTTATACAGCAGTAGGTGACACTAGAAACCACCATATCATCGTCTTCAAAAATAGAACTACACGGAATGAAGGAATCTTCCTTAGCAGTATCAGCTAAGGTCTTAAAGGTGAATTTACCTGAACACCCGAACAAGACTTACTTCCTATTTAGATTAAATTCAGAAGTTAGCTTAAAAGAGAAGATAAATGGCAAGGAATGGAGCTCAGACAGTTAGTTGTAACAAGCTTATTACTGGGCATGATTATACATCAGACTGTGATTATTTGGTTGAGAAAAAGAAGAGGCCCCTACGGGGGTTTCCTCCTGTGCTCCTTTCCTAGGGTGTCTTGCCACCTTACCAAAGCATCCAGACATCCTGTTCCTACATGTTCTTCAGGTCCAACTCAAACACTAAGGCCCCAGGAAATCTTCCATATCAGTTTTTTTTTTTTTTTTTTTCTGTCCTGGGGATTGACGCTGGGTGCTCTACCACTGAGCTACATCCCCAGCCCTTTTCTTTTTTGTTTTTGTTTTGAGACAGGGTCTTGCTAAGTTGCCCAGGATGGCCCGAAACTTGTGATCTTCCTATCTCAGCCTCCCAAATGCCTGGGACTATAGACGTGGCCCTACCGAGCTCAGCCCCCATGAGTTCTTCATTTTAAGTCACAAAATGTCCTCAGATTCTCTTGAGCAGTTGAGGAATGTTATAGGCTCCTGTCATTGAATTGTCCCTAGGTAAACTGGGCTTTATGTGAGGTTGATCCAAAGGTAAACAAAATCATTAGGATTCTAAGTTTTCCTTTAATTTTAGAAGTTTTATTCCCTCTGAATTTCCTCACAGTAACAAAAAGGACTTTATTTCACTATTTCCAGAGGAAGAGAAAATGCTTTTACCCTGAAGTTCCAGGAAAAGCCCTGAGAATCAGCCTGACAGGCCTTACTTAGCCTTGATGCTCTCTGAGCTTATCATCTGACTAGAGGGCGGAAGTGCTGATTGACGTTGAAAACCCCCGGTGTTACCTTGATAGAACCAGCTCCCCTGTAATGGATGAATTGCCAAAGGGAAACCAAAGTCCACCCAACCTTTTAAAACTGTGTTTTTCTATCTCTAAAAGAAAAAAAATATAATAAGAATGTAGAAATAATGAACAAATCATGAATGAATGGTTTTGGCAAGTTAGTCCTGTTCTGATTTTTAACCAATTTCTTAGCCAAAGTAATATGTTTGTTTCCAATTTTGATCCTTCTCCATTGGTGTGCAGATGGCCGGCTCTTCCTAATTACAGTACAAGTCTTCGTCAAGCAAGGTCTACACACGACCCTTGAATACGCTCCTGAAACACCCAAACTGGTGGGTGTGGGCGAGTTGAACTAGGCCTTGCAGATCAGCCTTATACACTTCCTTCAGCTTCTTCCACCATCGCTTTAAAATTTTTATTCTGAACCTGAATCTGCTGGAACTCAAACATCATCTTTGATATTTGTGATGGTTAATTTTAGGTGTCAACTTGTCTGGATTGAGGGATGCCTAGATGGCTGGCGAGGCCCTGGTTTGGGTGTGTCTATGAAGCTGTGTAGAGTCCAGGGTTTTTTATGTCAATCAGCACCCCATCCCACCAGCCAAAATGGTAGCTCCGTGAGAGCCTCGTGGGCTAGGCAGGCCGTCAGGATGATTCTGAGTCTTTGTTTGGAACTTGAGGGTAAGAGCATTTCTCTTCTTCTGGAAGAGGCTTGTGAGCTGGTGAATGGAGTGGGGAAGAGGTGCCTTTAATGTAGTTGGCACCATCCAACTGACTGGTGGGCCCAGATGGCATAAAAACATGGAAGAAGGGTGAACTCCATCTCCCTACCCCTCCTGGAGTGGGAAACCCTTCTCCTCCTGCCCACAGTCACCTGGACCCCTGGCTCTCAGCCTTTGGACTCTGGGACTTACATGAGTGGCTGTGGGCTCTTGGGCCTGCAACCCTGGACGAAGCCACTTGCTGGGGTTTCTGGTTCTTCAGCTTGCAGAGGCCTGGAGTGGGACTTCTCGGCTCTGTGAGGGTGGGAGCCATTCCCCGGATAACTCTTGTCTTACACATCTACATCTATATCTCTATCTGTTCAATTGGTTCTACCTCTCTGGAGAATTCCAATACAATCTTTTATGCCAAACTTATTAAAACATATTGAAAGACAACTGAAATCTCATTTTGCACCCTCTGGACAAATAATTCCACTAATAGTTTCTTTTTAAAAATAATATGACACAGTGTATATTGGTGGTTAAACTCAGGGCCTGGGTTTAGATTCTGGCCCCACCACTTCAGGACTGTGTACCTCACAGCAGACTTTTCTGTCTTCCAAGCCTCAGTGTTCTTATTTGCAAAATGAGGAAAATAATAGCAATAGAATAGAATGGTCAATGCATATGAAAATAAAGTTCCCCCAAAGGAAACATGGAAGTCCTCTAAACACACAGAAACATCTGAGCCTTATTCATAATAATGAGAAAGGAAAGTAAAAACTACATAGATTAAAATTTCATGTTTTGGGTACCAGGGATTGAACCCAGGGGCACTTGACCACTGAGCCACATCCCCAGTCCTATTTTGTATTTTATTTAGAGACAGGGTCTCACTGAGTTGCTTAGTGCCTTGATTTTGCTGAGGCTGGCTTTGGACTTGAGATCCTCCTGCCTCAGCCTCCCAAGCTGCTGGGATTATAGATGTGAGCCACTTCTCCTGGCTAAAAACTACACAGAGATAGCTTTTTTTTTTTTTTTTTTTTTTTTTTTTTGGTACTAGGGACTGAAGAACCACTGAGCCACATCCCCAGCCCTTCTTATATTTTATTTTGTGAGAGAGTCTTGCTAAATTGCTTAAGGCTTTTCCAAATTGCTGAGGCTGGCCTTGAATTTGCAATCCTCCTGCCTCAGCCTCCTGATTTTCTGGGGTTACAGGTATGTGCCAACATGCCTGCCATAGACATAGCATTTTGTTCAGCTTTTAGATGGAATGAGCTCAAAGCTTTGACAGCACCTTCCCCTATCAAGGTCTCTGGGAAAACAACCACTGTCACAAACTGCTAGTGAAATGTCCACTGGTATCTCTCCTCCTGGGATTGAGCTGCTGATACCTATCAACATTGCAAACACATATTTTTCGATCCAGTCATCCACTTATGGTAACTGATATACTGGCATGCATCTGAAATGGTACATGTTCAACGTTATTCACTGTGGTATTATCTTTAGTGGCAAAAGATCAGAAACAACCCAAGTGTCCATATAGAACTGGTGAAGCAGAGGATGGTCCCTATGTATTGGCTTAGGTTAAAGGAAATGGCAAATGGAGAACCCCTTGCCCCCAACAAAGTACAGAACCGTATGTAGAATGCTTTGCCTTTTCTGACAAACAGGAAGGAAAACACCTTCATGTGTTTTATGTGCACGGTGGACCACCGAAGGATAATTCATGTCTTTTTTTTTCTTTTTTTTTTTTTGTGGTGCTGGGATCGAACCCAGGGTCTTGGGCATGCAAGGTAAGTACTCTACCAACTGGGCTATCTCCTGAGCCCCTTTGAAGGATAATTCAAAAACCCTGTAACGTGATTTCCTGCTTTAGACCTCTGATTGGGGGCAGGATGGGAATAAAATGTTTCCCTCTGAACCTCTGTAGATTGTTTGATTTTTGAAATCTGTAAATGTTTTACCTATTCACAAAATCCTGAAGAACATTCAGAGCATTTCAAATGCTCTTTTCCCTCCTGCCCGTCTGGGAAGTGGCTGTTGAGACACTTCTGTAGACTCATTTATCATTTATACAGTGCGTCTTGTCTTTCGCCTTAGGCTGGAGGGGACAGCTTAATGTAACGGCAAGGAGCATGCCTGGAATTTGAGTCAGTCAGATCCCGATTCTGGTTTTGGTCCCACCACTGTGTGATCCAAGACGAGCTACTCAGTTCTCTGAGCTCTGTCCCTTTATAAGAGTGACGAATAAATTTGAGTGTCGGTAACATGTTAGCACAGTGTGTGGCGGTTATTGAATGATGGCTAATATTCCACTGTAAGCTCCTAATGTCAGGGACTTTTTGTTATGTTTTGCTTTATTTTATCCCACCAAATCGGTCTCGAGAATGCTTTGTGTAAACTCTGTGTTGTGCTTGAACACGAAGCCATGTGGATGGTGACATCTTTGTTTCCCAAGGGATTAGAGGAGCAGAAATATTCTCGTTTTTTAACTTATAATTGGGAAGAATAAATCCTCACCTAGTCTTGGAACTCAGGGCAGAAATTGCTGCCTCTACCCTTCCTCCCCAAGGCATAACCTACGTTGGTTTCCAGCGTCAGTGGGAGAGAAACAGGACAGTGACCTGTGAAATCAGGGGCACTCAGAGGCTGGGCTCCCCACTGGGTCTCAGGGGGAGGGAGTTCAAGGTCGAGCAGCGTGAGCCTCAGGTGCTTCACCTACATTCCAGATTCTTCTTTTCATTCTGATGCTACAGCCCAGGGAATATCATTAATTTCAACACGTTGCTCTGAGTACCTACGATGTGCCTGGCAACTGGTTATGATTTTGGAGAAACAAAGACCGATGAAATCTGGCTTTCAATCAAACTAAGACCAATTGTTAGTACATCTGTCCTTTGTTGCTTGGGCAGGTTTTGGCACGCAGATTTGTCCCAGTTTCTTCCGTCTCGGCTCTATTCTCGGCTCCTTTTTAATTTTGACATTTAGATCTACCTGAGACCATAATACATTCTGGCTCACCTAAATGAACAACATTTGAGGCCATTAGCCCCAAAGTACAGTTGCACAGCTCTGCAGACAGGGAATGGCTTTAGGTTATGCAGGATACATTTGGCTTGATCCGTACAGAGGAGAATAACATTAGAGCAGTCACATCCTGTGGCAGGGAGGAGAGAGGCAGCCAAGGTTTTTACATTAAATCCTCAGAGTCCACCCAGGGCAGAGAAAAAGGGACATCACCTAGACATGTGGCTTGAGTTTGTAGCTAGGATCCCGAGGAAGCTTGTGACCTCTTGCCCTTCATCTTACATTGAACCTTACACAACACTTAGAGCTCTTCTAATTTTTCCCATTTGTCAGATTGAGATGATGAGGAAGAAAGGACTACATAAAAATTAGAAGAATCTTTAAATGAGAGGAGTTTAAAAAGACTGCCAGTGTGGTAATTTCAAGAGATGGCTGGCCAGTCCTCGTTCTGGAGATGATCCTGCTTCCTCTTCTGATGTGACTGGTTCAATTTCTATCCAGCAATGAAAACTGAAACCAGAGCTAGTTGGACCTATCACATACTAGGTCATTGACACCTGAGGCCAGGACCAGGTCTTCTGTCCTCTGACTTAGTGGCAAATAATAGTTGTACATCCAGCAAATAATGGAGCATTCAATCACCCCTCTGTCTCCTCCTCGGGTCTGTAGTGTGAGGGGTGGAGGTTTTGGCTTCTCTGTAGTCCCTCCTGCAAGGCACGGAGCATGATGCTGTGCCTCAGTGACCAAGACCTCAGAGACCCTTCCCTGGCCATGTGGCACTATGGTGGGAGAGGAGCAAGGGCTCCAGAGAATTCCAGGCAGAGGAGGCGGCAGCGTCTGTCCTCCACCCTTCCTCTGCCTGTGCAGGGGCTCCCGCAGCATTCTAACGACATTCTGAGTGCGCCGTATGCTTTTCCAATTCTCTGGGAAATGGAGTAGAGAGACCCAGAACTCTGGTCTCAGATGGGTGGCTGTGCCCATCCAGGTGCCCTGCTTGAGGAAGCTGTTAGTTTCCAGGCATCTCTCGAAAAGCATCGTCCCTCCCCTCCATCCCTGACTCGCAAAGGGCAAAGCCTGCCGCGAGATCCCAGGCTCAGGACTGGGGTTGTTCTGTCATTTCCTGCAATGTTTATCCTGTCCTCTCTGTGTACTTTGCCAGCTAGAACAAAACAGCGCTGCTATGGAAACTGCAAACACCAGGCAATCCTGGCCCCTGCACTTGGCAGCCCAGCCGGGAGAGAGATAATGGCTTTTGTTGTTATCTATTGGATGCTGATGCTCAGTCGGTTGTACCCTCAGGCCCTAACTGGGGACACGCTGACACTGCATCATAAGCCTCTCTTGTAAACTTCCTCAACCTTGCGATGCAGGCCTAAGATAACCAGTGCAGCCAGGGCGCCGGCTCATTATCCTGATGACAACCCCAGGCTTTGTACTTCCCTGACAACTTCTGTGGTCCCTTCACTCTCAGGTGACTCAGGACGCTCAAAATAGTCTGCTGAATGCTGCGACTGGCAGACCGACTGATTGGGACTCTGACATTCTGTGTGCCTCTCCCTGTTTCCCCCAATACTAATAAATACATTCTCCCGGAGATGGCTGTGGCTCTTCTGTGTCATGCAGGGGCTGGGGCAGGCGGGAGACTCCCTCCAGGGGGATCGGTCTGCCGTACTCAGAGCAGGTGGCTGGGCATTTTCTTTTCTGGGATGAATTTAAAATCAGAACCCTCTAGAAACACATTGAGTCCAAAACTCCAAAAGCTGATTAAACCTCTGTGGGCTGCAACTTTTAATAAGAGGTCAACTTACTCTGTCCAATGTTAACAACGATAACACTAGCAGAAGAGAAGCCACCGAGATGGAATAATTGAACGCAAATGACTTTTGCCCCTGAGCTGCCAGGTTAAATCCAACAGCCTGGCCGTGGGTAGGTGTGGGCAAACACAGCTGTGTTTAGCATGCTCTGATGTCTTGGTCTGTTTTTCCAATATTTGTGCTTTGAAAAAAGCTTTCTGCTCAAAATGCACTTCTCAGGGAGGGGAAGGGGAGTGGGGTTAGGAAGGATAGTAGAATGAAACAGACATTATTACCTCAAGTACATGTAGGACTGCATGACCAATGTGATCCTGCAATACATACAATCAGAAAAATGAGAAATTACACTTCATTTATGTATGATCTATCAAAATGTGTAAATGCATTCTACTGTCATGTACAACTAATTAGAACAAAAAAATAAAAAAAAAATGCTCTTCTCTTGTGTTTGGAACGCACATGTGTAGCAGAAGAAAGTTATTCTACCTTGATTTTTCAGATATCTCAGGGACTGACATTTTTGTTCTCTTAGAGCAGGTTTTTTTTTTTCTTGGTAACACCCATTTTCTCTGGTTTCAAACTGCTCTTTTCTGGAAGAGATAATCGCGGAAAAATCTTCTGACCCATTTGCTTGCAAATGGTAAGAAATATTTGATATTCTTAAAGCTCTTGCCATATAAAGCAGGGTGATTTTCAAATTCTATTTGATCCTTCTAAAAGCTAGCTCGGCTTGTTCTTAGAAAAATGGTATTATGGGCACAAAAATGTAGTTCTGATTTCTGGACGTTATTTTACACTTGCAGGTGGCTGCTCGCAGGAATATCTGAACGAGAGAGAGGGGAGTCCGTGTGGGTCATCCTGACTAATGGTCCCTCTCTTTTGCCCCCCAGAAAGGGCAGCAAGGGCAGTGCCAGGCTAAGAATTTAATGGGGTTCCTGCATATGGTAATTCGAAAGCTTGAGGCAGGCCCTGGTGTAACTAAAGGAGCCACTGCCAAGATAAATAAGACTTACCAATGGGTTGGTTTCTTATTTCCAGCTGGCCGTAGGGGCGCAATTTGAATTGGGAGAATTGGTGATGAAGGGAAGACGTCACTCTGCATGATTATGTAGAGTTTCATGGAGAGAGAGGTGGCTGTGCACACACAGGACAGGAGTGAAATCAGCCTCGCTGGGTTGGAAGAGACAGTGTCAAATGGTCACCTGACCCGGTCAGGCAGGTTTCCAAGGCAGCTCAGTTTGGCAGGCAAGGTGTTGGTTTTTAATTTGAGGTAGTTGCCAAGTTTCGAAGTTCTGGAGCTTTTCTATAGAAAGCTAGATTTGGATCTTTTAAGCAATTGGCCCCCAGCCTGCGTGGGAACTGCTGGGAGACTAACTGGAAGCTGCTTCCAGCAGACAAGGGTGCCCACCCACTTTGCTGTAGTCTTGTGCACAGCCTCACGAGTGTGACTCGTGTGACCCTTTCCATGTCTGAGTTTGTGACTCCTGGTCTGACAGTATTAGCCCTTTGGGGGTTGCGTATTTGTGTGTGTATTTGTGATTTACCTGTTGCAACGTTGGGAGAATAAAATGTGAGCCCAATCTTCACCGGCGAGGGAAAATTGGGAGTTGGGATACAGGGTGCCAACGTTGCTCTCTCGCTTGCAGGACTGTTGGTGGTTCTGCTGAAGTTCACTTCTACCTTTGGGGCAGGATTTGAGATGAATAATTCTAATTTCCTAACATACACAGTTGGGAGGAAGGAGGCGGATTTTGGAGGCAGCCTAACACCTGAGGGTAGGGTTTCTTGAGAGGGGGGAGCAGCGTCTCAGTCTGAGCTGACGTTTGGGTGATCAGAGCTCTGCTGTGTGACTGTGGCCTGGGATCGCTGTGGTTCAGCACAGCAGGGCTTCACTCCCTGCCCACAACACAAGCTGTCTGCTGAAGGTGACAGTCCTTCTTCATCCTGTAGCCGTGCCAGAGTCCTGTGGCCTGCAAGGAGGCTGCAGCTGTGGAAGGGCAAGGTGGACACTGCTGCAGGAGTTCAGGACCAGGTTTGGAGGTCGTCGTCCTCATTTCCATCAAATCCCATTTTCCAGCACCCCACCCCCGCAAATGGCCCCTGATACCTGCAAGGTAGGCTGTGTGCTCAGGAAGAGGACAATGAAACAGGATTTGGTGAACAGGCAACATGGTCTCTGCTGCAGAGGTCAAGGAGAATTGTGTTCCTGGGAGAAGAGCAGACCAAGGACAGGAGGTGGAAGTGGGACTCTTCATTGAGGAGCTGCCTATCTGGTCTGGTCCCCCCAGACTAAGGCAGGCAGCATCTTTAGTGTAGGGCTTGTGTCTGCTCAATGTCACAATGCTCTTGAATTACTTGACTTTTTAAGGGAAACCTGACACACATCCCTGGTAGCCTTGTTGCTGAAAACTCGGTCCTTGTCCCCAATGCCAATCTAATAACGAGGACATGATTTTGAGAAAAAGGAAAAAGAAGGTTTATTGCTTTGCTAGCAGAGGAGAAACAGGGGACTCCTGTCCCAAAGGCTGTGATTCTGCCCATCAGCAGGGATGGGGACTTTTATAGAGGTGATTCGGAGAGAAAAAGATTAGGGAGGAGAGATGAGGAAGGAGAAGACCAGGGAGGAGAAGATCAGGGAGAAGATCAGGGAAAAGGCTGGGTTATGGCCAAAGCATCCGGTGAACCCCTGTTACAGCCTGATGCTGAGTCAGCAGAATAGAGAGGCGTGAAGGGAAGGGTTCCGGCCCACTCCCTCGGGCTGGCTCCCTTGGGAAGCAGTGGCTTCCTCTTTGAGTCTGGGTCCAGGAGTTCCAGGCAGTGACCAGCCACAACATAGGTAGTGACGAGGACTCAGGAACCAGTCAGGGAAGCCTCTTCTGGTCCACACTGACCAAGGAAAGCTGACCTTTGACAGGCGGGTGCTAATTGCTTGGGTTGCTCCTTCCCATTAAAAAGAGCCCAAAGCCATGTCTTAGGGGCAGACTTCCTATTGGTGAATCCTGTTGGCTGAGCACCACACCACTCATCTCATTGATCTTCAGGACAACTTGATGAAATAGGTGGAATTCTTCCCTTTTTACAGAAGGGGAAGTGGAAGTGTGGGGGAAGTTATTTTGCCTAAGGTCACTTGACTGGTGAGAGGCAGAGCCAGGGACTCATCCAAGTCTGATTCTAAAGCCAGGGTTGACTCCATTTTGCCCACTTATGAAGGACACCCCTCAGGGATGCTTGTAAGCACCCAGAATCCATCTGGATGCAGGAACTCACGCAAGAGACTTTATTAAGCGGACCAGGCAGAGTGTCTGCACCCAGGGTGTGTATGTGTGTGTGTATGTGTGTGTGTGTGTGAAAGAGAGAGAGAGAGAGAGAGAGAGAGAGAGAGAAAGAGAGAGAAAGAGTGAGTAGGAGAGAGAATGGCGGGAGAGCCATTCTTAAGTAGTGAAATTTCGCCGGCTAATAACAACAGGCCAATGACTGACTAGAACGTTCGCGGGCTAACAATCTGGGTTGTAAAATGATGTGGGGGAGGGAGAATAATGGAGGCAGCAAAATAGCAGATCTGATGCCAATAACCCTCAGTCAATGAGCCTCTGATTTGGATCTGAAGCGTACTTTGGAGATTTTGAGGCGGGTTTGGGGTTATTCTTGGGATTGTAGTTGGAATCAAAATGCCTGTAGTTGGAATCAAAATGCCTGCTTGGGTGTTCTGGAGTTCGAGGGATCCTAGGCAGGACAGGATACCCTGCCTGTTCAGGAGTTCACATCCCTCCTTGGCTAGTACGATGATATCTTGGGTATTACACCTGAAATAGAATCTGAAAGAAATAAGAAAACACACACAATATCACTTTTACTTATGTAAACAATTAAAAAAAATAAAAGTGATATTTTGCACCAGGCTCTTGAGACTACAGATGATACTGTAACAGGGTGGACTTTATGTTTTGAATATAACCCATGCTGCTCTGCCACAGCAACTTAATTTTAAAATGGACATGTTTCCTTTTCTTCCTCTCTCCATGTTGCTCCCTAATCTCTCCCCGTCCCTAATCTCAGGGAAACAGGATGACCTTTCTTCCCCATCCTAGGCAGAGTCGTCTGTCCTTGAGCCACACCCATTCTAGGAACAGAAGTAATTCAAACTTTGCGATGGCACCAGAAGATCTCAGAAGTGACCATCTCCCAAATTGACAAGTGAGTTACAACTCCAACAGAGAACATGGGCAATGTAGCCTTTCAATCACCTCTTTAAAAGCCCCCTGTTCCTGCTAATGGGCAGGATCACAGCTTTTGGAACAGAGTCCCTGTGTTTCTCCTTTGCTAGCAAAGCAATAAACCTTCTTTTTCCTTTTTCTCAAAACCATGTCCTCTTTATTGGATTGGTAATAGAGACAAGGGCCGAGCTTTTAGCAACAATACTGGTGTTGAAAAATAAATCAGGATCCTGGTCTGTTCCCCTAGTACTGAAGATTGAACAGCTGAGAAACACCCAGGTAAGTGCATATGTTTTATTTAAAGGATGTGACAGAGAAAGAGAGAGGGGGGGGCACTCCTCAGAGGAAGGGGGTCCAAGTGGTACCCAGGAAGTGGGGATGTCCTGCCTCTTTTATCGTTTCTTCTCTGCCTCCTCCTCCCCTTATCTTGCCTACCTGACCAAAAGGTAGGAAAGGAGTCTTTGCAGGGGTACAGGCAGGAAGGGAGCCACCCAGGAGTTCATTAACAACTCCTGGCTGGGAGGAATAGTTCCCTGGAGGCAGGTAACCTTGGTTATGGATGAGGAGGGGGAAGTGTTCTGGAGGTATCAGCTTTTTATTTCCTCTTGACTCAGCCCCCAACCTTCTTCTTCTTCTTTTTTTTTTTTTTTCAGTACAGGGTATTGAATTCAGGGACACCCGTCTACTGAGTCACATCCTCAGCCCTATTTTGTATTTTATTTAGAGACAGGGTCTCACTGAGTTGCTTAGGGCCCCCCTAAGTTGCTGAGGCTGGCTTTGAACTCGCGATCTCCTGCCTCAGTTGACGGTGTGCACCACCACTCCCGGCGGCCCCGTCCTGTTGACCTCCATTCATTACCTACACCGACTGTCCTTGCCCCGCCCCCTCAGGTGCGGTTCCTCGAACACATCAGTGCTGGGAGGAGCATCAGGGTGCAGGTACGAGCTGGGAGCAGGGGCGACGGTCAGAAAGGTTGAGGCGGGTTGAGGAGCGAAGTCAGCGGACCCAGCTGGGGTGGAGGAGCAGCTGGGGACACAGGGACTATTCACTGAGGCGTGGCCAGTGGGCTGGACCCTGGATCGCGCCAGGCTGAGCAGGGTAGGAAGACAGGAGATCTTCTGTAGGTTACCTCGCCCAGTGTGGCGAGGCCCCGGACACATCTTGGGAGACTGGGTCATTTTCCCCATGTGAGAGACATTCCATCAGAGTCTGCCTCCCAGGAAAAATCAAAAACCCAAAACCAAACTTGCCTGGGTGGGAGACCCAAAGCGGGGCTCAGCGGGCAGTATTCTTCTTGTCCCCCACCCCCCTTTCTTCTTTCCTTTCTTTCTGGATCTTGTGTCTCTTCAGCAGCCCAGCTTCTAAATTCAGCAACTTGGTAGTGAAATTTGGCTTCTCTGGTCTTGTATCCGAGAAGGGTAGATCTGGGTAGCACACAGGTTCCTAATGGCTTATAGATGACTACAAATCAATGAGCGGATTAAACTGACAGGGAGGCGGAAGGTCACAGAAAGAACCAAGTTTTTCAGTTTCTCCAAGTTCAACATTGAAATGACCGCAGCTCAGGGTGCTGGCTCAGAACTTCTGCTTTTTAACAAGGGCTTCAAGTCGTTCCATGAGGAAAGTCAGGCTGCGGTACCTCTGCCGCTCTGGGTCTGCAGAAGGGAGCAGAGGCCGTGTTGAAGTGGGAAGCATCCCTGACAGTTCAAGTGGAATCAATACCCATTTCTTCTTGGGGCCCAAGTGTATGGTTTAATTTCTAGGCGTGGGGAGATCTTAGACATTCCAATTAACAACTCATTTTTTCACCATACGGAGTGTAATAAACTAAACACTGCAAACTTGAAAGAGAGAGGAAAAAAAAAAAAACCATGAAAGAAAATGTCAGAAGGCAGAAATCCTGTTTCCCTCAAGCTAGTTCGGTGCTTTATCCAGCACAAGGTGGATAAGGTGATCCTGCCATCCAAAGACTTTTAGAAAAAAAGGGACGGGAACTGGGTCCTGGAACCAAACTCGTCTGCCCGGCAGATCAGAACCCTTCACTGAGGAAGCCGAGTGGAGGGATTCATTGCTTCACTGGGGCTTATTTGAAGGTCAACAATTCTAATTTATGGACACCCATGAAGTCCCAGGGACTTTACCTTTAATCCTACATTTCTGTTAGGTGGCCATCATTTCCCTCATATTAGAAAATTGGAAATGGAGGCCCAGAGATCTTAAGGGAGGTTACTTGTCTGCTTAATTGTTAATATTAATTGAGCACTTACTACACACCAGATCATATTCCAACCTCTTTCTGTGCATTGATTTGTTCAATCCTCATGATATTCCTGTGATGAAGACTGCTTTGATTGTCCCCATTTTATAGATGAGGAAGCAGGTGCACCCAAAGGGCAAGGGCTCAAAGTCATGTGATTAGTAAATGGTCAGACAAGAGTTTGCCTGACTCCCCAACCTCTCTGTTTTTCCTCTTACTAAGTAGCAGCTCAAACAGCTGAAAAAGTCACAAACATCACCGAATTCAGGAAACAACATAATATTTTTATGCATTTATAGATTTTTTTGGCACATGCTTTGATTGACTCCTTACGTGACAATGAATTTGCAATATCAATTTCTGAAGTAAAAACAGAAAGAAAATTTAGTCTTCCCTCTAACATGATTGATTTTTTTTTTAGTTAGAGTTGAGAATACATAAATGACGTGATGTCACACAATCTAGTTCAATATACCTATAGAATTTTGACCTATAACAAAGAAGTCCCAATAATTCTGTTTTGTATAATTCTAATCAAGTAATAAAAAAGTCTAGTACCTTTGTAATTGTGTATCATGCATTATTGAGCATATTCCTAACCCAAACTCAAAACCAAAACCAAAACCAAAACTTTTGTGTTTACTGAACTTCAGTGAAAATCCTCTAATTACAATTTTATGTGTCTGAAGATTAAAATTATTTCCCTCAGACCAACTTCTAGTTTCCTATATTTCAAACTTGTTTCTCTTCTGCCACCCACAAACTTCCAGCAGTGTGTGCTATGGTAGGGTGACCGTCATTATCTGAATGTTTGAGAGCCCTTGACATTTTTATGTTGAGCTGGGGTTGTGGCTCAGTGGTAGAGCACTTGCCTGGCGTGTATGAGGCACTGGTTTCAATTCTCAACACCACATATAAATAAACAAGTAAAATAAAGGTCCATTGAAAACTAAAAAAAATTCAAAAAAATTTTTTTATGTTGAAACCTACTGCCCAATGTGATGGGGTTAGGAGTTGACTCCTTTGGGAGGTGATGGGATGGTGAGGGTGGAGCCCCCATAAGTGGGATTAGTGCCCTTATTAAGAATACCTCTGTGTCTGCTCTTCTACCATGTGAGAACACAGGCAGAAGGTGCTGAGGAACCAGGAGCAAGGCCTTTACCAAACACCAATTCTCCTGGCACTGGACTCCCAACCTCCAGAACTGTGAAAACCAAACTTGTGTTGTTTATGAGGCACTCAGTCTATGCTACTTGTGATAGCAGCTCTAATGGACTACGTTAGTGGTGATATATCCTGGCTTATCCAGGTTGAACCCAGTTTACACCAGTTGTCTTGGAGTAATTATAGATAACATGGTTCCTTCCCTCTCTACAGTGTTTTGCAGGGGATGAAAGGGTTAAAGCGGCTAGTCTGTGACCCATCTTCTGGGAAGGATGCTTCCAGAGAGGAAAGCCAGTGAGCTGGTTTAATCTCTGTAAACACGCTGATAACCGGACCTCCTGGTGGACGGATGATATCTGATTAGAGAGTCTTTACATGTGGAATTGTCTTAATTGGAAATCCCTGGTTTAGGATTACTTAAGGTCAACAAACCCGGACTCTTTTGATTTGAGATGCATGATCCCTAAGGAGGATCATGTTAACTATACAACTATCTGGGTATAAAACTGGAGGTTCCATAAGCTAAACCCTCCCCAGTGCGCGAGGTGATGCAAATCTCATCTGCACCCCTGATATCATTACTCTGGGCCAGAGAGCACATGTCTGACCTGCCGTCCCAGATGTTACCTGGCTTTGTCTGTGTCTCTTCTTCACATCTGTCCTTAAAACTCCTGGGAAAGTTTATTTTGGGTAAGGTCTCTGATTTGTGTGAATCTGGTTTGACACCTGATCTTTCAGGTCAGCTTACCTGGTGAACAACCGATGAGGCATCCAAGCCTCAGGACACGTTCACATTGCAGTGTGACCTCTAGCGTTGCGGCACCTGGCGTCCTATCAACGACTTGACTACACACAAAAATGACTAACGACTACCTAGGGGTGCTGATGTTGCTGGCCTGGGTTCCATGTTTGAGAATCACTAGTTTAACAACATTAATTGGACTCTCTGGGTTCCAATGGCATTCTTGGATCTCGCTCTGACAGGGAGTCAGGGGTCTTTGGGGAAACCAAATGCTGCTTCTGGTTACTTTTGGACTATGCCTTTCAGGACCTGGGTAAAAGTATTCAGTTTCAGCAAACCTCTGCAATACCAAATTCTCTAGTTCCAGACCCTTTCAATGCCTTGTCCCATTTAGACCACAGATAGTGAACTTCCTTGGGACCCAGTCAGAACAAGCACTCGATGGACCACCACAAGAGTCTGTTGTTTACTTTTTAATTTTTATTTTAGTACCAAGGGTGCTTAACCACTGAGCCACATCCCCAGTCCTTTTTATTTTTTGAGACAGGGCCTTGCTAAGTTGCTGCGGCTGGCCTCGAACTTAGGATCCTTCTGCCTCAGCCTCCTGGGCCGCTGGGATTACAGGTGTGCATCACAGTGCCTGACAGGTGTCTGTTGTTTAAAGACACTGACCACATTACAAGGTGGTTGAGGACACAGAGGACCCAAGAAATAGCTTCTCGCCCTGCTGTAGCTCTGCTGTTCAACATGGCATATTGGGGAATCTTTAAGGAGATGAAATGACGCCAGATCTAATGCCAACCTAGAGATCTCCCAAAGTTGGATATAAAAATCTCTCCTAAAATCAAAATTTCAGGGAGAAATTATAATTTGGTAATTAAATTTCCTTGAAGTTTCAAGTCTAGATAGTAAAGTCAAAAGCTACAACGTTGCAAATAAGGAGGTTTGCCTTTGAGTTGACAGTTCTTAAGTCCCCAAATCGTTGCCTGCACTTTCTTATTTTGCAGCGGCCCTGAAACCTTCACCAGCGCCAGCACGCACAGGCATTCAGTACCACCAAGTTCAAGTGTGGCTGCCCGGATCACTTCCATTGAGACCTCCAGAGTGGTTCAAGAACGCTGGCTGAAGGCCAAGTGGACTGAACCTTTCCTTTGTGGTTCATTTGTTTCTGCAGAAATTTGGGTGTCTTTGTGTAAAGCCAGAGCGGAGGGAGCTTTTTCCTGAAACCACCATTCATGTAACTTCCTTCATGGAAGTGGTCACTTGGTTGAAGACAAAGGTACAGCAATCTTCCGGAGTGGCGACAGGCTTCCCCATTCACCCAGGCCCGTGGGCTTCAATACTCAGTGTGGGTCGCCAAGATCCACAGATTCTCAGGTGCCTTCCACAAGGATTTGGATTCAGGTTAGCGGGGGACTTGGGAATCGGGGTTTTAACAAGCGCCCCAGGTGATTTGAATGAAAGTTTGCTGTACTGCACCTGATTGCAAACTCCTTGAATTATCCTGAGTTTACAAGCACCATCTGGCACTTATTAGGGGCTCAATGAATATTTGTGTACTAAGAAATCACTTTGAAAAGGGAGAAGGGGATGGCAGGGAATTGGAGGAAGGATTTAATTTTGTTCTTAACTCTACTGAAAGCTCTTCTGTAGCTTTGTCAAGGATCTGAGAAACTTCCCCTTCCGAAGACGTGTTTGTGAGTTCTTGGGTTTTAGATTTGGATTGAGGTGAGAATGGAAAGGAGGAGAAGAGGGGACATTACAAAGTCAAATCCTCCTAAGATTATTGGGAGCCTAGGACCCAAAGGTGTGTCGAACTGTCGACGAATGTCACTCTACAGTGACTGATGCCATCAAACGAATAGAAGCTACACTGGATGCAGAATGTAATTTATTTTTATCATTTTTTGCTATTCATAAAGTTTTCTCTATAATTCATTATGATTCATAATTTTATACAGCTACATCTGATTTTAGCTCCATGTTGACATCCAGGTGGATTCTATTTGCCCTGACTATACTCAGCTGTACATACCCTGGTTTGTTTTTTATTTATTTTTATTTTTTATGGGTGCATTAAAATTATACATGATAGTGGGATTCATTAGTTCACCTTCATACTTGCACAGAACATAATTCGATCAGTCTCATTCCCTAGTGCCTACCCTTCCCCCATCTGCTTGTTTTACTCTACGGATGTCCCTTCTATTATTATCATTATTATTTTTCCATTTTTAATTTGTTCCAATTAGTTATATGTGACAGTGTAATGCAGTTTGACACATCATACATAAATGGAGTATAATTTCTTATTCTTCTGATTGTATGTGATGTAGAATCACATCAGTCATGTAGTCATATGTGTACATAGAGTAATAATGTCAGATTCATTCTATCCTTCCTACCCCCATACCCCTCCCCTCCCTTCACTCCCCTCTACCTAATCCAAAGTGGCTCTCTTCTTCCCTAGCCGCCCCCTCATTGTGAATAGGCATCCACATATCAGAGAAAACATTCAACCTATAAATGGATGGATTCAAACTAAAAAGCTTCTTCTTAGCAAAGGAAACAACAACATGAAGAGAGAGCCTACAGAATGGGAGAAGATCTTTACCAGAAGCACCTCAGATGGAGCACTACTCTCCAGGATATATAAAGAATTCAAAAAAGTTTACACTAAAAAAGCGAATAACCCAATCAATAAATGGGCTAAGGAAGTGAACAGACACTTCACAGAAGAAGAAATACAATCAACAAATATATGAAAAAATATTCAACATCTCTAGCAATTAGAGAAATGCAAATCAAAACTACTCCAAGATTTCATCTCGCTCTATTCAGAATGGCAATTATCAAGAATATAAGCAACAATAAGTGTTGGCGAGGATGTGGGGGAAAAGGTACATTCCTACATTGCTGGTGGGACTCCCACTTCTCTGTTTATACCCAAAGGACTTAAAATTAGCATACTACAGTGATGCACACACTGTTATAGAACGTGTATAGCAGCTCAACTCACAATAGTTAAGCTATGGAACCAACCTAGGTGTCCTTCAATAGATGAATGGATAAATAAAATGCGGTATATATACACAATGAAATATTACTGGGCATTAAAGAAGAATGAAATTATGGCATTTACAGGTAAATGGATGTAACTAGAGAATATCACACTAATTGAAAGAAGCCAATCCCCAAAAACCAAAGGCTGAATGTTTTCTCTGATATTATTATTTTAATCAGTGCATTATAATTGTAATTATATACATGTGGGGTTCATTGTGGTATATTCATATGAATATGGCATGGCTGGTAGCTTTCCTTCCCCAGAACTTCTCCCTGCCTCCCCTCCTCCCTCCCTCTCCATCCCCTTCCTCTGCCTCTGTTGGTCTTCCTTCTGTTTTAGTGAGTTACCTTTTTTTTGTTCCTGTATTTTCTCTCCTTTCTAGATTTCGCATAAGAGGAAAACATTCAACCCTTGACTTTCTGAGTCTGACTTATTTCATGTAGCATGATGTTCTCTAGTTACATCCTGAGTTTTAAAAACTTAGGTACTGGTTTGCAAAATTCTCATCTCCATGAAATTTCTTCTCAGGCTTACTCTTTTTTTTTTTTTTTAAACTGTCCTACACATCTCTAAGATTGTTAAATCTCTGCAGCCAATTTAATTCCTTGAAAAATCACCAATCATCTTCAATTTAAGAATCTTAGCCAACAGCAATCAAATGGAATGAATTTTAAACCTTTACCTGCCCATACTGTATATTTTTCAGAAAGCCACAAATTTCCTTGAATGTGGTTTAGCAATGAATCGTCAATCTGAAGCATGTTTTCTTACTGGTAGGAAAGCTGTCCCTAGACTTAATGAAGAAAGGAAGTTGTTATGTGGCCACCAAGGCCCTTGGGTGTCATAGAGGTTAGTGAGGTCATCCTACTGCAGGTGAGAGTGTGTGGATTGTGTGAGCTGCCGACAGTCACTCAGGGAGATCAGGTGAGACTCCTGAGCCACCCAGCCACTGCTCAAAAGCTTGGATACCTGCAGGTGAGGTTGGCCATCTTCCTGTGATGTGAGCCATGGTACAATTAATCACTCTGTGAGGGGAAACTCAAATTTGAAGACATTTGTATACTGCAGTCTTCTGAGTATATTCTAAATCGTTTGGACTTTTCTTCTTTCACTTGTGAAGCAAAAACCCAACTCTAAAAATAACTGGGTGCTGACAGTGTCACATTATGACACATCCTCTATCGCCTTAGTTCCAGAGTAAACAGATGCATATCTTGTATCTTGGCCAATCGTTTGAATTGGGTCTCAGCCACTGTACTCATCTGCTATCTCGGCTAGTCTCCTGCAGATCTATGTAAACCATAACCTGGGGATCGTTCATTTTCATCAAGAAATTTCCTGTCTTCCATCTGTGTAACTGGCTTATTTGTCCAGAAACAATTCCCTTCACCAGTGGTTCTTTAACATCAGCATGTGTCAGAGTCGCCTGGAGGCGGGTGAAACCACAGCCGGCTGGCCCCTCCCCCTTCATTTCTGATTCAGTGGTTCTGGGAGTTCGCACTGCGCACAAGGACCCAAGTGGCCCTGTCACTGTTGCTAGTCCAGTGACAACACTTTGAGAAAAAACTGTCATAAACCAATGCTATTGATTCTGATTAACTTCTGGACTGTGACGAATTTAAGACACCACTAGGTGAAGTTAAATACCATCAGGTGGAGATGATGTCTCATTAAATTAGATTAAGTAAATTAAATAAATTAGATCAATTTAAAATGCTATCAGGTAAATTTAAGTACCATTGGGTACATTTAAAATACCATCGGTTAGAGATAACGGTGCACTCACAGGTCCTTAAAAAAGAGAAGAAAGTCAAGAGTGAGTATTGTGAGAGTCTGTTGCTGTCTGTAATTTTTCAAAAGCAAATAGGAAGATATTGAGGTAGTAAATTGTACCTTTGTGTATTGATACGAGTAGAACAGAACATGGGAATGTTACAGTCCACTATTACACCAGGTCAAACTGTCAAAATGTCACCCTTGATATATGGGAGCCTATGTGCTGAAAGGCAGGGTTTAATTTTACCTCATTATTCTGAAAATGCTTAATGAGGGTCTAAAATGTGCACGGCACCGAGTTAAACATAGCTGGGGAAGTTGGATGACAAGATACAGTTCTAACACTTCCAATCCAGAGTGTGATATCAATCAGAACTACAATACGGGGTATAGCATAAGTGCCATGAGAAAAGAACAAATACATTAATTTGGATATTCAAAAGGCAGGATCACTTGAAGCTGGAGTTGTAGAATGGAGAATGAGAAAATGTGAAATAGAAGAGGTGTATTTTTTAAAAATTATTTTTTAGTTGTAGATGGATATGATGTGTCTTTGTTCTCGTTTACTTCTAAGAATTTTTTTATTTCCCTCCTGATGTCTTCTGTTATCCAATCATCATATAATAGTGTATTATTTAATCTCCAGGTATTGGAGAAGTTTCTGTTTTTTATTCTATCATTTATTTCTAATTTCAATCCATTATGATCTCATAGAGTACAAGGTAGTATCTCTATCTTCTTGTATTTGCTAACAGTAGCTTTGTGGCATAAAATATGTCTATTTTAGAGAAGGATCCATGTGCTGCTGAGAAGAAAGTGTATTCGTTCTTTGTTGGATGGTATATTCTATATATGTCCGTTAAGTCTAAATTGTTGATTGTGTTATTGAGATCTATGGTTTCTTTATTCAATTTTTGTTTGGACGATCTATCCAGTGGTGAGAGAGGTGTGTTAAAATCGCCTAGTATTATTGTGTTGTGGTCTATTTGATTTCTGGAATTAAGAAGGATTTGTTTGATGTACGTGGATGAGCCAATGTTCGGGGCATAGATATTTATGATTGTTATGTCTTGCTGATTTATGCTTCCCTTAAGCAGCATGTAATGTCCTTCTTTATCCCTTCTGACTAGTTTTGGCTTGAAGTCCACATTATCTGAAATGAGGATGGATACTCCAGCTTTTTTGCTGTGTCCGTGTGCATGGTATGTTTTTCCCCATCCTTTCACCTTTAGTCTATGGGTATCTCTTTCTATGAGATGAGTCTCTTGATGGCAGCATATTGTTGGATTTTTCTTTTTAATCCAATCTGCCAGTCTATGTCTTTCGATTGACGAGTTCAGGCCGTTAACATTCAGGGTTATTATTGTGATATGATTTGTATTCCCAGTCATTTGACTCATATTTGTTTTTTGACATGATTTGGTTTCTCCTTTATTTGGCTATTCCTTTAGGCTAGCGCCTCCTGTTGCTGATTTGCATTATTGTTTTTCATCTCTTCCTCATGGAATATTTTGCTGAGAATGTTCTGTAATGCTGGCTTTCTTTTTGCAAATTCCTTTAGCTTTTGTTTATCATGGAAGAATGGACATAAGTCTTTATTTATTTTTAGGTGGTGTTGAGGATCAAACTCAGTGCCTTGCACATTTGAGGTGAGCACTCTACCACTAAGCTACAGCCCCAGCCCAAGAAGTGTCTTTTGAGGCATTGAAACTCTTTATGATAGGCACACCCAGCTGTTCATATATTTGAGGGCACTGGTTGCCATGGTTTTAGTGTTTGTGGGTTGGAAACTACCAACCAGGCACTGTTGGGAGGCGGAGCCTAGTGAGAGGTGTTTAGGTCACAAGGCTCTGCCCTCATGAACAGATTAATGCCATAGTAAAAAGGGATTTAAGGAATGGGTTTTCCCTTTCTGGTTTTCTGTTGCATGAGGAACAGCCTTAGCCTTCCTCCTCATGGTGTGGGGAGGATGCAGCATTCAAGGCACCATCTTAGAAGTGGGGACCAAGTGATGACTAGCCACCAAACTTGCTGCTGCCTCGATCATGGACTTCTCAAGACTCTAGAACTGTGAGAAACAAATTTCAGTTTGTTATAGATTACCCAGCTGTAATTCCATTATAGCCATCAAAATGAACTAAAACACTAGTAAAGTGCCTGGCTGTTTAGGTGACCACTGAGTGTTTGTGGGTGCATATCTTGAAGGATAAGTATGACTTAATGGTAAAGCGTGCAGCTCTTCAAAAAGAAGGGGCACATCACCAGAGTGGGGAACTTTAAAGAAAGAGTCAAAGGATGAAAGGTACATTGGGTTACATGTGCGTTACTTCAATGCTAGTGTCATGGTTTGGATGTGAGGTGTCTCCCAAAAACTCACTGGTGAGACACTGTAGGAAGGTTTGGAGGAGAAATGATTGGGTGGTGAGAGTCTTAACCCAATCAGTGAATTAATCCCTAATAGGATTAACTGAAGTGGTAGGGTGTGGCTGGAGGAGGTGGGAATTGGGGTGTGGCTATAGGGTGTATATTTTGTATCTGGAGAGTGGAGTCTCTCTCTCTGCTTCCTGATCACTGTGATGTAAGCTGCTTCCCTCCACCACTGTCTCCCGCCATGATGTTCAGCCTCACCTTGAGCCCCAAGGAATGGAGACAGCTTTCTATAGAGTAAGACCTCTGAAACTGTGAGCCCTTAAATAAACCTTTCTTCCTTTACAGTTGTGCTGGTCGGGTCATTTAGTCACAGCAGCGAAATAGCTGACTAAAACAGCCAGCTTGATGTTCTTATTTTCAATGGTGCTGGAGGACTTGTTAATGTTTTTGAACTATATAAACTTTTAGGGAAATAAGAAGGAGGGAATATTATGTAAGGAAGTTCATAGCTTTGGAAGGAGATGCTGGGAGGACAGAGATAAACCAGTTTCAACTGAGTCTCTAGACATGTGAGTGAAACCACTCTGGATATCTCACCCTGCCAAAACCAGGTTAAAGTTCAAAACCACTCAAACAGTCTTTACATCATGAACAGATTAATGGTTGTTATTTCAAGCTACTACACGTTGAAGTGATTTGTCATGTAGCAAAAGCTAACTGACCCACCATGTCACTTGATGGACTCCTGGTCCATATGATCAACTGTGGCTTTCCCAGTCTTTTACCAGACTCAGGAATTAATCACTCCACTGCAAACATTGGATTTGCCAGTCCTGGAGGGCTTCAGTTCATTTCTTCTTATTTTTACAACTGAACTAGGTGGAAGTCTGACTTAGTTTGTCAGTTCAGTAGTAATTGATCTGAGAAAAAATTTTCTTCTGAGTCTGTCTTTTAACAACTAGACCACTTGGACATATCTTGATGTAAACATTTCCCACAAGTGGTAGTTATTGTTGCCTACCTTTGAAATTTCCAATGTTAATGAGCACAAGTATAATCTGAGTAGCTTTGAAAAGGCCTGATCTTGGGCCCCATTCTTAGCAACTTGATTCAGTGAGTCTGGGGTGGAGCTCAGGAATCTCCTTGATAATAAGGACTCAGGATGCTCATGGTGAAGGTACTTCACTGATCATGCTTTGGAAACATTGGCCTAATGTTGAAGTTTTTTTTCTCTCCAAATAATGTATTCATGTGTTATAGTTTGGATATGGTGTCCCCAAAGCCTCCTGTGTTAATGCAAGAATATTCAGAGGCAAATGATTAGAGTCTGAGAGCTGTAACCTAATCAGCCCATCTTACTTTGAATGGACTGACTGGGTGGTAACTGTAGGCAGGTGGAACATGGCTGGAGGAGGTGGGTCACTAAGGGCCTTCCCTGTTCTTCCCTGTGGTCCCTCTTCTCCTCTCTCTCTGCTTCCTGGCCTCCGTGAATGGAACAGTGCTCCTCCTCACCCTTCGCCATGATGTTCTGTCTCACTTTGAGCCCAAAGCAATGGAGTCCACCTGTTGTGGACTAAATCTGAATCTATGAGCCAAAATAAACTTGTCTTCCACTAAGTTGTTCTTGTTGGACATTTTGTTCATAGTGACGCAAAACTGACTAACACACCATGTCTCTTCTCTGACCTTGTTCTATGATTTTTCCCTTAAGCACAGGTAATTGGTAACTATTTCCTGAGACAGGACAACCTGTGAACAAATATCAGCACATTAATGCCACTCTCCCATCTGTATGCCACACGGAGGCCAGATTTACTCAGTTAATTCCCTCCATCCTCCATGACGTTTTCATTCCAAATGAGGTATATTGAGGAAATTTATATAGTTAGCATCCAAGTCCTGTTCTGTGGTCACCTCCTTTGACTTTTATTAATCACTGACATTCTTATGGAGGCTTGAAAAGTTCCATAGCAAGCAGGGGGCAAGATTAACTTCTGTCTAGATTTCCTTCACAGTTCTGCTTCTCTTTTCCTCTGTGTCTTTCCTGCACAAGTGCGGTTTGGGTAAGAAGACACACACATACACACACACACATGCATGCACACACACACATGCACACACACACACACACATGCATACACACACAGAAAGAGAGAGAGAGAGGAGGAGGGAGAGGTAAGGACAAGATAGGGCAGGATTTGTAAGATTATTGAAGAGTCATGTTTATGACTATTATTTCCTTTCCTTTCCTGTTTCATGTATGGCTGTTTCAGTCCGGTTTACTACTTCTGGGTTCCTCATGACTTTGACAGTGAACTAGAACTTGAGGAAATGACTCTGCCCTCTACCTGGGTCCTTTCAGTTTCATGGTTTATTTCTGAAGAATTTCATCATGAACAACTCAGTAGTCCTTGACAGAAATAGCGTTGAAGTGAGAAAAAAGGGAGCTGGGCTCTTGAGAAAGTGACTGCTTTTCCCCATGTCCCAACCAGGCTTCTTTTTAAATTCACTTTTTTTGCTCATTTCCTGACCTGACTAGAATACAGTACTTTCATTCCCTCCATTGATGATTTTTAAGGCTGTCACGGTCTCTGTTGGCATCGTTAGTAAAAGTTTGAATGAAATAAACAATTAAAAAAAAAAAAAACCCTCAAAAAATAAAACCAAGGAATAAGCTCTAGGGAGGAGATGCCAAGATTTTTCTCTGACTCTTGTAGAGGGTTCAAGATGTGTGGGTGAAATGGGGAGGAACAAGAGAGTCACTCAGGCAAGTGAGGCACAGTTCTTCCTCCCAGATCAAATCACATCCAGATCTTTCTAGATGATTTCAAAATAACTGGTGAACGTAGTTAATCCAAATGTCTAAACTGTTTCACCAAATGAAAATCATCTGTCTGATAGTTGGATTTGATTTTTTTTTTTTTGGTACCAGGGATTGAACCCAGGGACACTTAACCATGAAGCCACATCCCCAGCCCTTTTTATTTTTTATTTAGAGACAGGATCTCACTAAGTTGCTTAGGGTCTTGCTAAGTTGTCGAGGCTGGCTTGGAACTTGTGATTCTCCTGCCTTAGCCTCCACGCTGCTGGGATTATAGGTGTGGGCCACTGCACATGGCTGGTGGTTGGATTTGTGTGGAGTCTTCAGAGTGACTAATGCCACGGTTTTTCTACCTCAGGTGGTGGGTTTGATGCATTCTGAGGGGACTCCAAAGGAGAATCTACCAGGACAATATCTTTATTTCTTCAAACTTATTTTGAAAGGGGACATGCTTGGGCCCTTTCCTCAGTTTTGGAATACCTTGAGGTTCTGAAAACCACCTAGGTCATTCTGATAGGTCTCCCTCTTCCCCCAGATGAGAACCTTCCAGTTAAATAGCCACATTCAGGTAATTTGAAAGGCCTAAGGTATCTCTGTGGTCTCAGCAGTTTTGATAAAAAAGAAGTGAACCAATGATTGATTTTCTAAAAGAGAAAGTAAGAACAGGCCCATGTTTATCCTCAGTGATTAGAAGACCGTGTTCGTTTGGAGGGGTCTGGGGCTGGTGCTTCTCTTCATATTCTGGGGACACAATCGAAGCTGACACCACCCCGTGAACCTCTGGGCTCATTGGAGTCGTTGACCCTGAACTTGACTCCAAGTCTGCTTGCAGGCTGGCGCTGACAGAGGGGGCTTTCTCTTCCAATGTTTGTTTTATGATCTAAAACTCAGCCTCACCCACAGAATGGCCAAGTCCCCTGCATGACAAGGTTGTATGCCATCCGGGGATTTACTAATGGCTAAGCCGCATTATGAACGGAGATTTATGATCGCCTTCCCAGTCAATTAAAATTCCAGATATTACTAAGACAGAATTCAATTAAGGTTAATTTGGGCTTCTGAAAACTGCTTTTCCAAAGGGAAACCATGATGGGATTGTGACTCCTAGAGGGTTTTGATCAGTTTTAAATAACTTTCTGTGCTTTTCTTTTCTTGGCACGAGACACATCCTTTCCCTGCTGCCGGCTCCTGCTATTATCATTCGATTCAGATGTTGATTTTTCTGTCATAAGTTATCATTGTGACTTATTTGGTTTTTGCTTTGTCTTCTTCTTGGGGAAAAAAAAAAAAAGCACCAAACAAAAAAACAAAATAAAACTCCCAAGGCTCTCGCAGACCAGAACCCTCACAAAACCGCAACTTGTGCTGCGTGGAAATCACGGTGGTCTGACATGAAAGAAATATAGTCATTTGGAAGATTGTGACAACATTTCAGAAGCAATTATCCAAACTGGAAAAATAACCCATTCCTTTTCCTTTGTCATTAAGGCGGATGAAAAGGTTTGCCGACACGGGGAGGCGGGTCGGGAGGGGGAACAGGTGCAAACGAGAATCACAATGCAACTCAGGCTTTCCGTTCTATCCTAAATTTTATTTTCTGGTCGTCAAGGGCTATTGTGACAGTTCTTAGCACAGTTGATTGAACTGAGAAAACACATGGGACCAGGCCTTAGTCACCGAATTCAGAACATGCAGCCCGTAGCTCACAGAGCAATCTGGAGCAAGGAGTGAATAATAATTTCAGCACTTTGTTTTCTCAGAATTTCCAACCTATTGTTCGTAATTGGAGACTAATGGCAGAGAGGCGAAGGAGAAATTTTCTTTTCTTTTTTCTTTTTTTTTCAGTACCGGGGATTGAACCCACGGGTGCTTAACCACTGAGCCACATCCCCCAGCCCTTTTGAATATTTTATTTAGAGTCAGGGTCTTGCTGAGTTGCTGAGGGCCTCACTGAGTTGCTGAGGGCCTCGCTAAGTTGCTGAGGCTGACTTTGAACTCTTGATCCTCCTGCTTCAGCCTCCTGAGCCGCTGGGATTACAGGTGCGCGCCACCGCACCCGGCCAGAAGTTTTGTTTTTGGAAAGAAGAGATGACAAGTGTGTAGGAGAGGGACAGTGCAGCTCCTCAGATGTTCGGCTCTCCCAGGCAGTGGGGCTGCGCAATTGCCGTGGGCAGGCGGGAGTGTCCATCAGATGCCACCTCCTTGACTTGGCACCGACTGGGCTTCTCACCCTATCGATGTTCACCAGGGCACACACACCAGGTGCGCTTTCATATGGAGAGTGACTTTGGCACGGCCTCGCTTTCATGACAGTAGAGGAAGGATGTCCGTGAGGCCAACAGTAACGGCTGCTGATCTGGGTCATTTTCCTTCCTTGTGCATTTCAGCAGCTGGTAAAACAATGCTGAGCGTATGTTGTGACCTGTGGAGTTATTCACACGGCTGGTGCATGTCGCAATGAACGGGTCTGTTTAGCATCACGTGTTTTAAAGGAACTTCCTCTCGATGCCTCTTTGTATGTGAGAGTAGCTTTCCAGTGGCTTCTGCCCTCTTAACAGAACACACCATAGCATGGTTTCCTCGGTGGCAGACAGTCTGCTCAGCACCAGGCTCCCACCCACAGCTTCTGTCTCGGGTGGGGTAAGGAGCCCCGCCAGGCACGGAGGCTTGACCCCGCTGGTACCAACTGGAGCCTGCTTGCACCCTTATCTTTGCCAATCTCCTGTTTCCTCTCTTAAAGGTCGACTGGGAAAGGAAAGAGGCAGGAAGTGAGAGATTCTGGAACTGCAGGGCAGTGAAGGGGAAAAGTTTCTGTAATCAGAAATCTGGGGTATAATTATATGATCGCCAGAAGAGAGGTGCATGCAGGTGGGGTGAGTCTCCTGGGTATGGTTACTAATGAGTTCTCTCTATTCCTGATGGGAAAGCACCACATTTGTAAAATTAAAAGTCAATGCCTCTTTGATGAGAGGGTTTGCAGACTCTGCTGTCCTTTTGTCGAATATTGTGTGCTTGGAAAGAGGAGCAAGGCGGCTGAGCCCGAGCCAAGGGCACGGGAGCTGCGCAAGAGCCTGCTTTTTCCCCTCCTCGGTTTCAAGGCTGTGCGAGCCTTTTTCCGCGAGACCTTGGTAGGTGGCACGTGCGTGGCTGTTTGGAGGAATGTGGTCTTGTCTGTACAATGTCAAAACACCCAGTCGATTCAGAGGAGAAAAACATTTAGTTCCACTGGTCCTTTAGCATGGCGCAGTCCCAACAAGGGGTTGAATGGATCTTTCACTTTTTACCCCGATGTTCGGGAATCATGTTGAGACTGTGGGTGTGTGCGGCAGCTCACGTAGTGTGCAGGGGCGGCACCCATTTGAGGCCATTTGGTAGTGCCCTTTTCTGAAAAACACCTATCTATAAGTTGAGATGGCACCAAGATATAGCTACTTCCCAGAGCTGTGAATTTGTACAAAATTCAACTATTGCATTTTGGGTTACATATAAAATGCCAGGAAGCACCCATATTAGCAAATTCGGGAGGGGCAGTTGTTTGCTGGAGCCAGCCCCTACAGATTGGAGAGAGCCCCTTGTTAAACCTGCAGGAAATTTGGGAGCTGGTACGACCATTGTTATTAAGAATTCAACAATATGGCAACTGGGGAGGCTGAGGCAGGAGGATTGCAAGTTTGAGGCCAGCCTCAGCAACTTAGCAAGGTCCTAAGCAACTTAGTGAGATCCTGTCTCAAAATAAAACATAAAAAGGGCTGAGATGTGCCTCAGTGGTAAGGCACCTCTGGATTCTATCCCCAGGATATCTCTCTCTCTGCAAAAAAAAAAAAAAAAATTAAATGATATAAACTTATAATTAATAAACTCTAATAGAAGCAAAATTAGTGCTGTTGTTTGAATCCGAAACATTCTCCAAAGGCCCTGTGTTAACAGGTTGGTCCCCAGCTTGGCACTGTTGTGAGGTGATGGAACCTTTAAGAGGTGGGATCAAATGGGAGGAATGCCAGTCATTGGGGATGTGGCTTTGAAGGGGATAATGGAACCCCAACCTTGTTCCCTCTCTTTACTTCTTGGCCACCATGCTGGGAGAAGCTTGCACGACCATGTACTTTATGTCATGATGTGCTGCCTCATACCTAAAGCAACAGGGCCAAGTGCCCATGGACTGAAACCTCTGAAACTCTGAGCCCAAATAAACCTTTTCTCTTTATAAACTGATTGTCTCAGGTATTTCTTGCAGTGTTGGAAAGCTGACTAACACAGGTAGAAAACACTGAAGACTCCATTTCCTGCTTCTTTTATGACATTTGCAATGAGCTGTGCCTTGAGGTACTTCTATCATTCTAACTGTCTTGTGGAAATACTAGTGTGCAATAACAGCACTGGATGTCTGTGTTATAGTGGTGGGGGTTCCATGTACTGGATGAGCAAAGATGTTTGTTTGTAAGTGGAGAGAGTGTCTTAGGCATTTATGTTACTTTGACAAAATACCAAAGACCAAGTGACAGACAGCAGATACTTATTTCTTATGGTCTGGAGGCTGGAAGTCTGAGATCAGGGAGGCGGCTTGATAGGTTCTGGTTAAGGCCCTTTTTCTGGGCCCTCGCTCTGACCTCTGCTTTAAGGGCATTACTCCCATTCATGAGGGCTCCTCCCTCATGATCTGACCACCTTCCACAGGTGCCACTGGACACCAGTCTGCTGCCATCTTGATCTTGGACTTCCAGTCTTTAGAACTGAGAGAAGTAAATACATTCTAAGTCACCCGATCTAGGGCTTTTTGTTATAGCATCTCCAGCTGACTCAGACAGGATAAGCATAATATAGTCCAAATGGATTGGGGGTGATCTGAGGGATTTGTGTGAACACAATCAAAGAAGCATGTGAGGATTCCAGGGAGCATGGTGCACCCACGTGTGTTTTAGGAGAATGTGGGGAAAGATCGCTGGAAACCAGAGGCTCTGCATTTCCAGCTGTGGACTTCTGGGCAGGACGCAAACCAAACCTCTGCTTCCTCGTGTGCAAAAAAGCATACTCTTTGTATGAGGGGGTCAGCAGAGAGGGCTTTTTGAAAATTGCAAAACACTGTGCAAATGGAAGGTGTGGGTCGCCCAGGGTTACTTTTACATGCTTGGGTCCAGGGACGGAGGGTATTTGCTGAAATTTTGGAAGTCATTCTATCTTTTTTCCTTATAGTTTTTGTTCCTAGTATTTACATTTTTTAAATAAAAATGTTTTTGGTGCTGGGGTAGAACCGGGCTTTGTGCATGCTGCCTCCGACCTACACCCCAGACTCTCGTGACTGGTGTTTCCTTTTCTTCCTCTAACTCTCTGATTTCCTTTGCTTTGGTTTTCTTTCTTCCCTTCTTCCTCTCTTCCTATTTTTCTCTCTTTGGGGCCTTTTTCTTCCCTTTTCTCTTATTTCCGTACCTTGTCACTTGACAGCTTTGGAAATGGTTTGAATCCATTCTCTTGTGTCCCTATCACCTTTTATTACTTGCTCACTAAAAACTTCCCTCCTTCCCAAAGTAGGTGCGTTTCTCCGGCGTGGGGCCCTTGCTGGTTTTCCGACTCAGTGGTCTGACCCTTCCTGGCTCTGCGGGTAAGATGTGGAAATTACTACAGGAGCTCTCCTAGGGCCAGGCAAGTTGATGCTTGCAGAAGTGGCACCGTGGAGCCTGAGACTCCTTGCTTTCCTTGAAAGAAGGACAGCAATTAACCTTGGCAGTGGAGCAGAACTCTCTGGAACGTGTACTTGAAAATCTACCCCTCTCCTTAAGCAAATAGGATGGGAAGACTCCAGATTTTCATCGAAAATAAATTAAAAACGGAGTCCTCACAATATGAAAGAATTCACAGGGCGGTTTCTCTGGTGAGGGATGCTGTCTCCAAGTATTTCAACCATGTTTTGACTCTTACCAAGAGGGCTTTTCCCCAGCAGCACGCTGAGGACGTGAGGAAGGATTGGGACGGGCCTGGGCCGCTCATGGTTTCAGTATGCTCATTAACCCGCGATCGTCCTTCTTTCTCATGTTACCTGACTGAGTTTCAGGTCTTTTTTCAGGGGCTGTGAGGCCCAGGCGAGCCTGTTGTTTAGCTGCTGCCCATTTTGGGTTTAAGCTACAACCTATTTATTTGGGCCCTTAGCTTTCTTCTCTTCCCTTCCAGCAGAGATTTTGGTTTCTGTGATGTGTGGAGTGAGAAAGTAGGTCACTAATGAAATGCTTCATGCAGTGGATAAATGACCTGCCAATGAACCAGCACACGGAGGCTGTTTACCAAAGGGACAGCCTAGACCCAGAGAGTAGACCCAGGGCGACCTGGAGGGCTGTCCAGGAACCGTCCTGGATGTCAAGTGCAAACACCCTGGCCTAGGCTGCATCTTGGAACTGCAGGGGCGCTGGTCACACCCATGTGCTCCATGTCCCTGTGGCAGTGGATGGCACCCCTTTCTTTGGGGCAAACTTATCCGAGATGTTTTTCCAGCTCTGTGTTTGTTAGACTTCATCATTAGTAATTCCTGCTCCCCTTTGGAATTCTAGAATCTCCACCTCTAGGGAGAAGATGCAGATTGAAGCGAGCAGGAATGGCGGAAGCCCTTTCTACAGAGACTGTGAAGACTTCTCCCTCCACTGCGGTTGTTTTTCCCCGTCTGTCCCCGCCCCCATATTTTTATTGATGCATTATAATGATACATAGTGATGGGATCCATTGTCACATATTCATGTGTGCACGTATAATCTGGCCCTTAATATCTGTTTTAGTCCCCCATTACTGCTGTAGCAAATTACCACACATACCAGAAATTTATTCTCTTACTGTTCTGGAAGCCAGAGGGTCACCGGGCTGAAACACGGTATGGGCAGGGCCATCTGCCCTCTAGAGGCTGCAGGGGAGACTCTGTCCCTTGTTTTTTCTAGTTACTGGTGGCAGCCCAAAACAGCCACATCCCTTCCATTCTGTCCATGCCTCCCCCTTGCCTCTCTTTTATAAGGATACTTGTGATTGCATTTAGGGCCAACAGGGATAATCCAGGATGATCTCCCCATCTCAAGATCCTTAACTTAATCACATCTGTAGAGTTGTGACCAAATAAGGTAACATTTACGGGGGCCAGGAATCAGGAGCTGGGTCTTTGAGGCTATTCTTCAGTCTACGACACTCTTCCTTTTTCAGCGATACTGGGTTTCAATGTTATTGTAGCTCTAATCGTTTATGACTATTGAGCGGCACTGGAAAGCTCTTCCGTGGACTGCCTGCCAATCTAGAACTCTCTGGCCTTGAAGCACACCGAGGGGGTGGGGAGCCAAGTACCCAGGCAGGGAGGAGCTTCTTAGTGCAGGCATTGCTTCCCATTGCCTGTGCACCGTGGTGAAACGCAGAACGGTTGTCTGTTTTATTATTTTAAAATTCTCCAAAGGCAGTGCACCCTTGCCCTGCCTTGGTACTCCACTGCTCAGTCCACTGCTCAGTAAATCCTACTTTACTGATCACAATAGGCCTAGACGTGAGAAGACTTGCTCTTGGTCACAGGGTAGGTAGGGAGGCCAGATTAGAACTCCTGGCTTCTCACAGCCCAGGGTCCAGTTCTTGCCATGACTGGCTCACCACTTCCTGAGATATCAAAGGTCCTGAGGTTCAGCCTGACCCACAGCTCTTCCTCTGAACCACTTTCTTGTGCTTTTTCTTGGGAGCATTTTCTCCTTCCTAATCTAAGTCTAGGTATAGGGTGGGAGGTTCTTTCTCTAGCTTTCTAGTTTCCTGCAGTGGAAGGAAGATCTAGTTCAAGGGTTCTAATGCTGCTCACCATGGAGAAACAAGAAATAGCCACAGGGATGCAGCAAAGATTCTAAGCATCTTAATGACATTTTTATGGTGTTAACTCATGATCCATATTTCTGTCCTGCCTCTCTTAAATTGCATGGGAATCCCTCTGAGGTGCTCTTGGATTCCTCCTTGCTTTGTCTGGCCATTTAACCACCCAGGTCTGAGTAGGCTGGAGGCAGGCCCCAACAGCTGGGTCTGATGGGCTGCTGAGCCTTCTTACCCTCCTAGCTTGTCTTTCTTGGCCTGGGACCCTGCAGTGCTGTCCTGAGCTTCCCTGAGACTCCTCTTGGGAGCTGCCTTGCCCATTGCTGTATGTTCCTCTTTGATAGCAACTACTCCCATGTGAGCCCCTGGAAACACGTATACTGGGCCCAGAGGCCACTCTTCACTGCTATTTGGGTCACACCCCACACCCCACCGTAGTCACTGGCTAGCTCCAGTAGGATCCTTAATGACTCGATTTTCCTGGACCTTTGACACTGAGGGAAACCCAGGCGAGCTTCCCGACCTTTGCCTCTAGCTCTGGTCACTCTCTTTCCCCTTTCCAGACCATTCTCAGGGGAGGGGCACTTCTCAGGAGACTCCTGAGTCCCCACCTGGCCACATGCATGACCTCCACGATGAAGCTCTCAAGGTAAATGCACGTTTTAAACTTGTAGTTGTCTTCGGGATGTGTGGGGAAGAGACCTGGGGCTGCTCTTGCAGATCATCTGTGTTAGTCAGCTTTCCGGGATTGTAACAAATACCAGCAAAAATCAGCTTAGAAAGAGTAAAGGTTTATTTGGCTCATAGATTTAGAGGTTTCAGTCCATGATTGGTTGGCCCGGCTGCTTCCGGTGGCAATCACAGCAGCACATTACGGCAGCAGCTTATGGCTAAACTTCTCACCCCGTGACCAGGACACCAAGAGAGGAAGAGAAGGGGTGGGCCCCACGGTCCCCCCGAAGAGAACGCCCCTGTGACCAGAAGACCTTCCACCTCTTAAAAGTTCCCACCACCTCCCAATAGCACGGAGACCAAGCCTCCAACTCAGTGGCCTTCGGGGGAATTTCGGATCCAGTCATAGCACCATCTTTGTCTACCATTTCTCTAGAACCCTCCTCCCTCCTCCCTCCTGATCTTGCAGCTCAGACAATTATGGTTTTCCTCTCTTCTCTGACCCCTAGAACTCCTTTAAGTTTTCCTCTTATTCTTCTGAGAAAACTGTTACCCTTGGAAGTCCTAGTCCCTTCTAGAACCTGGATTCTCTGATATGTGTGTGTGTATGCATACATATGTATGTTCATGTGTGTATGTATGTATGTGTTCACACACACACACACACACACACACACACACACACATCAGAGTGTATTTTGAGGCTGCTCCACCAAGGCCAGGGCTGATGGTTGATTCTAGTTAGTTGCATGTCCATGTCTCCTTCCACGTCATGCTGTTGGATCTACCCTCTCAGACAGCCTGGCCTTCTGGGAGAGGCATCTTTATTACAGGAGCCTTACCATTTCACACCTTCTCTCTCTTAGGGTTTCTCCTCACCTGAGCTCCTGTCCTCCCCGGAGGTGGCTCCTGTAGAGCCTCAGTGGATGGATCAAGCTCCTCAAGTTCCTGCAGCCCAGGTTCTTGTGAGGCGGGGGGTCCCTTTCTGTGTTATGTCCTCTCTGTTTTCTCTCTCTGTCCGTCTCCTGCTCTGTGCCTCAACAGAGGAGTCTTTTAAAATCACAGCTTTAAAAAAGAAAATCCTCCAAGATACAGAGATGATAAAAGACAGAATACCCACCCAGGAAGCAGTAGGATAATTTCCTCACATGCATTTTCTGACAATTTTGGCAAAGCTGCTTCCCAAACATCTGCATTAAATATTCCCCACCACAGGTGTGTGCTTAACGCGCTTGTCAAGTAAATAACACTCAGAATGGTAATTGCTAGGGGCTTGGGACCAGCCAGGCCAACTACCCAGACCAACTTCTTGGGGACCCAGGATGCAGGAAGCCTGGGTCTGTGTGCATTGGGTAGATTTGCTTTTGCCCAGCAGAGGGAGAAGGCAGCCAGGGCTCGGGGCCTTGGGAGAGGCCACGCTTGCTCTTTGATAGCGCAGGGCCCGATGCCAACTGGTGCTAATGTATTCGCTGTGCTATTCTTCTGCTCCGCAGATGAGAAAAACAAGGCACTGAGTAGTCAAAGATTAGATCCTAAGTACCTCGGTCCCCGGTCTCGGAGATGAAGAGGATGGACTAACGTTTCTTCTCATTCTAAAATGGGCTGATTCTAGAAAATCGCTCCTTCCAAATTTATACACTCTTGCTGATGAGTGCGGCTGCCTCTCTAATTTCCGTGGGATGTGAAGGGTTTTTCTAGCAATCTGCAGGCTGAGCTGAATGCCTCTTTGTGCTCTCCATTGCGGTCTAAAATAAAATCTTTGGAATCGTAGGAGGAGGAAAAAAAAAAAAATAAAAAACCCTTCTGAAAAAGTCTCAGTGAAAGAAAAGTGCCTTTGCTGTAGCCTCTGTTCCACAGAAGGCAGAAAAGATCTTGACATTTTCCCAGGAGTGAATGAGCAGGTGCTACAATTGCAAGAGTTAATGGCGAGGTTTCCCAAGGGCTCTGGGGTAAGGACAGGATCATGACCGGGCTCCTCAATGAGCTTTTTAAGGGACGAGGTACATGCTGGAATCCAGGATGCCCTGATGGTTTTCAGTGAGGGACAGAGAGGCTGAGTGGGCTTGTGTCTTGCTCTCTGTTCTCCTGGGTGACCTGCAGACCTCTATGTGTCCAAGGATGAATGTGTGTATGAATTCAGATCTGCGTCCTGCCGTTCATCTCTGTGTAGCCACTATCTGCGTGTTTCATCCATCCATCATCGACGTGTCTATCACTATTTCTCTCTCTATCATCTATCTGTATCTATTATCTACCTATCTATCCATTGATCTACCTACCATATCGATCACCTATCAATCAATTGATGCCTGCATCCATCCATCACCTGCTGCCCTGTCTCTTGGTCTCGCCTGCTCTCTCTGCCTTGGCTTATGGTCTCGCAAGGCTAAAATGACTTATCTTCCCAGTAAGGATGAATAATGAAGCAGTTCTCCCCCACAGTGGAATGTCAATCTTCCTCCTGAGTGGACTGTTCAGATAGGTTCGTGGAATTAAAATTCCAAGTCTGCCCTGAAAGTTTGAAGCATACATCTATAATGCTTCCTAAGGGTTTTCAGCAATTCCGAGACAGGTGATCACTGCTGCCAACAGTGAGGGCCTCCTCTCTGAAGGGTCCCTGAGGCCTGTTAGCGTGATCATCCGGGGGACATCCCCAGATGCCTGTTGCATTCAAATGCTCTTTGCCTCCTCAGGTGTGGATGGAGTTTGGTGACTGTGGAGTCTCCAAAATATTTCTTAACCCCTCTGCTTCCTTAAGGAGCTTGAGGTCTTTCACATTCCCTGAAAACAAATATTCACATAACCCCCCAAAAGAATTTTTGAATAGTGAATAATTTATTTTAGTTCCTCGGCCTAGCTCATTTGACTTGCTGGAATCATTTTAGTATCCACAGCTGACATTTATTAAGTGACAGCTTAGGCACCATCATGAGCATTTTACATGAATTAATGCACTTAATTCTCACAATAACCCAATGGGGTACACTTAATAGCCCTACTTTTTGGGAAAGGGGTTAATGAGGAAGTTGATATCTTTTTGATGGTAAGGCATACATTTTGCTTAGGGAATAAATAGACAAGGGAATCAAAAAAGTGAATATCTGTCCTACCCACATTACTTTTAAATTCCCTACTGGTCTGCAAAAATAATTTTAAAATAATTAAAAAAATAGGGCAATAAGAATAAATAGGGCAGGGAAAAAAAATAGAACGTTGCCTGTTAGATTCATGATCCTTGGGGTTGAAGTGAGTAAGGAGGTGTTTGCTGTCAGTGTGTGATCAGTCTCCCCCACTAGTCTGCTCTTAAGAACATCTCGGAGACAGATGGTGGCTGGGACTTTTTGACACAGCCATTCTGAGCAATGGCTTCTTTTTCTCTGCAGCACTCATCCTCTACAATACCATAGTGCTGGGGCACATGCAATCTGGGTTTCCGTCTCTGCCTGACTTCTGAAGTTTATTGGCTAATATGCTAGTCAGCGCTCTGTCACTGTTACAAAATACCTGTGATAACTTATGAGAAAAAAAGGTTTATTTTGACTCATAAACTCAGAGGTTTCATCCACGGTTGCTTGACTCTGTGGCAACACAGCACGTCATGGAAGGGGCACATGGCAGAGGAGGCTGCTCACCTCATGGCAGCCAGGAAACAAGAAAGGAAGGGACCAGGGTGCCAAAATCCTTCTCAAGGGCATGATCCCAATACTCTAGCTTCCGACCACTAAGCCAGCCTCTTAAAGTTTCCGCCACTTCCCATAGTGCCACAGATGGGAACACCAAGCTTTCAACACTTGGGCCCTTGGAGGACATTCAAGATGCAAACTGCAGCAGCCATGGAATGCTCTGGGAGCGGGAGTGGCAGAAGGGAAAGGCGGCTCTAAGGACCAGTTCCCCAGGCCTCTGACCATTTTGCTTGTGTGTTGGCAGGTGCAGGGCTGAAGAGAGGGGGTGATGGAGCCAAGCTGGTGCCCCGTGGGGCTGGTGGGATCTCAGGCACATCCGTTCAGTGGTGGAGGCTGCTGTCAGCTGTCCTCCTGGACAGCGCCATTAGACACCCGCACTTTCATCAGGCTAAACTTGGCTTCTATTTTTAAGCCTTTAAACCGGAGTCTGGAGAAAGAAGGCCCCTCTAGTGCAGGATATTGACAGATTATCTAAATTTAGAGGCCATGTGGAGTGTGAGTTTGCATATGTCTCTTCCTGATGCCAGTTGGCACTGCAGAGCTGAGCACAACCCCTGAGCATCCTCATGCTCACACACACACACGTGCACACACACACACACCCCTCCCCTGTGCATTCCAGGCAGTGTGCTTCAAGCAGATGACTAGGCAGAGACAGCAGGGCTCTTCCCAGAAATGTTTGAGAATGGCTACTTTCAGAATGCCATGAAATCCAGTGGCCGCTCTGTCCCTGGGAACCTACGAGGAAATGTCACGTACACAGCACAGTGTTCAGAGGCGCAGCAGTTCCTGCGAGGGCCAACTCTGTCTTGTGCCAGGCCTGTTTAGAGTGTGAGCTCTGGAGCGACCTCCGCCAGAGCCCTTCATTCTCTTTGAATTCCAAGAGGAAAAACGTTGCTAGACTTGACAGAATGTGGCCACTAGATGGCGCCAAAGGTCCGTGAAACATTTGGGTGGGCGGCTCACTGTAATTCTGCCCTCAGCTGAAGAATCCTTGTAGAAGAGAAGAGACCTTGATCATAAATCCCACACGCAGTAGCAGGTTCATAATGCATCCTAGTGACTACACGTTGTATTTTTTTCCTCCCTGAGAAATAAAATTTCTCTTTCAATGGAGAAGGATGTTCTTTTACATCTAACGTGTGCTAATGTTAAATCTCTTTCCTAAGAAGCCTGCAAACTAAGCCTCTAATGTGCGCTGACCAAGACATCTGGGCGATGTCGGTAGTGAAATGCGGATTGATAGCTTGAGGGACTGAGAACACATAAGCCACAATTTCGGCAGCCTGGATAGAGCGGGTTATTTTTCCCCTAAAAAATGAACCTTTGACTTGTCAAAACTGTTTTCTCATTGATCCACTGAGACAGAATCTGCAGGTTAGAGAGACAAGTTTACAGAAAATCTCTTTCATTTTGGAAGAGATGTTAAGGAGAAAACAGTGACTAATATCTTTCCTTTAAAATGTACTTACCTATTGGAGAGTGAACCTAAGAATAAGATGTTGTGGGGACAGAAATATGTTTGTTGGTTGCCCCTGCCTCTGGCCTTCCCACGGCCTTCTGTGTTACCTGGATAATAGAAATCACAGAGAGTTGAAAAAATTGCCAAACGAGAAATTACCAGCAGAATCCACATGTGAAAATATACAGCACTATATTTTCCCTCTATCCTAATTAATTCTCGGTGGTATCAATTCCTATCTAAGTAGCGATATGCGACAGAAAGGGTGAGACTTCCCCGTTATGACGCACCTTTTGCACCTTGCGAGTGGTGAGCTCTTTACATGTTGAATGTTTATTACTGGCAAAAGGTGAGGTTGGGAAAAAAAAGCCACAGCAGAGCAAAGCCAAAACCCCTGAACCTTCTTTTGACGCCAGGCTTCAGTCAGGTTCACGGCCAACCCTCCAAACTGCATTCTTGCAACCTCAGTTGAAGGGTGGGTGCCATGTGTCTTTCCCACTCCTGTATGCCCAGCGTCTGGCATCCCGCCTGGTGCACAGTGGCTTCTCACCCCACTTGCTTGGTGAGTGAGTGGCGTGCATTCTGGCTGCAGGGCCGGCATGGTGGGGACATGCTAATTTCCATAATTTTGTAGGTGTCACGTTCTGAAATCTGCTTGTTTCAGACTGACCCTTCCAGAGGCAGAGATTTGCCTAGAGTCCTTGAAAAAACAGAATAAAACCCATCACACTCCCATGCCAAGAGTGGGGACAAATCCTGCAACCTTTCAGGGAATCACACGGAGATTCTCCAAGTGGAACGTGGCAAGTCATTTTGATTAGCGCCCCCCTCAAATGGCCTGGTTTTTATTACTGTGGTTATCCTAAGTAGGAGGTATTTACTTTGCCAGTGTGTTTCCTTCCTGGAGTTTGGTGGTGTTTTACTCACACCCAGGGTGTTCAATAGTCCTTCCATATTTAGTGCAGGTCTATGTGGCCATTTGCAAAAGCATGCCCATGCATAATAAGCCACATATTCATGTTGAGACTCAGAGAAGCAAAGCAGTGACTGAGTGAGGTGAGAGAAGAGTTTCCTCTTCATTTCCAGAGATAGAATAATGCAGGAGGCAGATGATGTATCCTGGGTATGTGTTTTTCTCCCATACTGCAAAAGACCTCTTATCTGCAAGGCCTCCCTGCTCCTTCCCCTTCTTCAGGTCAGGAGATGAGCCTCCTTCTTCAAGAAGAGCTAAATCATGGCCTTGAGTCTTCGAATAGGAGATGGTTCTGCCTCCTCGGGCTGCCTTCCATTCAGTGATGTGAAAACTGCAGGTCAGGGCTGAGGGATGTACCAGCTGTGTCCCAGGAACTAAGCTGTAGAAACAGGATGTGACCACACTAGGACTTCCTGTCCCCAGTGGCTGAGGCCACTGTCCCAGCAGGGAATGATCCAGAAGTGGCCTCCAGTTCCTCTCCCAGCCCAGCTCTCTGCCCTCAGACCCACTGGCTGTCACCCGTGAAGCAAGCAAACGCAGTGCAGGCCTTCCGGGTTTCCATATTTCAGCCAGTCTCTCGTGAAGGTTACCTGCTCTGTTCAGGGTATGGCTGCAGGGACACTGTCAACCTGGGTCCCTGAAGTCCCCTCACCGGTCAGGGTCCCTGCCTCCCTCTTCTCCACCCACTGAGAGCAAGCACAGCTTTCTCCTTGCAGGTTTTCTAACCAGAACCCCTCACTAAAATTCTGTCCTCCCGGACCCCCTTTCCTGACTGCATCAGAACACAGGGAGCAGAGTGGTGGGTGGGTTCTGGGACTGTCCCTTTGTACCTCTGCCTGAGGGAGAGCTGTCCTGGCTGTTTGGATGTTATATGCTAATTCATTTTGGCTTCCCAGTCAAAATGGAGGCAGAAAGAGTCTGGTTCTCAGGCTCCGACCCCTGAGGAGTGAAGGCCCTGCTGTGTGGGAACCAAATGCAGAGATCCCCATGGGCCAGTCAGCTGCTCATTGCTGCAGCTGGAAGGCCTGAGAACAGCCTAGAGGAGGAGATGTGTACCTGGACTCATGGTTCAGAGGTTTGGTCCATGGCTGGCCAGCTCCATTGCTCTGGACCTGAGGTGAGGCACAACATCATGGTGGGAGGACATGGTGGAAGAAAGCTGCTCATCTCATGGCAGCCAGGAAGCAGAGAGAGAGAGAGAGAGAGAGAGAGAGAGAGAGAGAGAGAGAGAGAGAGAGAACATAAGGCACCAGGGACAGTATATAGTCCCCAAGGCACACCCCCAGTGACCTACTTCCTCCAGCCACACCCTGTCTGCTCACAGTTACCACCCAGTACAGCAGTTCTTTCAAATGATTCATCCAATAAGTGGATTAATCCACTGATAAGGTCAGAGCTCTCATAATCTAATCATTTCACCTCTGAACCTTCTGGCATTAACATGGGAGCTTTTGTGGGGACACTTCATATCCAAACCATAACAGCTGTTGAATTCTGTGCAAACGTCCCTCACTACAACCACCATTCTTGCTAATCTGATAATGGAGCCTTGTTACAACTGTCACTGAGCAATATGTAGAGACCCTCACAGTCTCGGTGGGCTTTCTGGAAGCAACGCCTTAGATTCCAGGGTTACTAGCGAGTGAACACTGTCAGCGGGCAGCAGTTCGTTTCCAGCCCTGTTTCAGATCAAGGGGTTGGTGGTGATTGGGTGGTGTACACAGCCAGCATGCTGAGGAGACAGCCCGATCCCAGCTGTGTGAGGGCAAATGGCGACAGGTAGAGCCACTGCTGACGAGGCCATTGTTCCCGAAGCCGAGGGGAAACCAGTCAGCATTTCCTAACTCCAGGCACGACAGAGGTGTGGGAGGAACCCAGATGGAAAGAAGGGACGTCCTAGCGGGGGTCTGCGTGTCTGTGTGATGTGCGCGTGCCTGTGGTGCAGTGTGCGTCGTGTGTGGTGTGTTGTGTGTGACGTGTGCTGTGTGTGTGTGTGTGTGTGTGTGTGTTTGCGCGCCCCTGTGCCTGCAGCTGGGGAAGGGTGTCCTCAGAGCCTGAGGCCCTGCCTAGGCCTGCCAGCAGGTTGGCGGAGGCAGGGCTGGGTTGGGTCTGGTGGCGGGACGGTGGGCCACACGTTCTTTCTAAACAAGTTACGCACCACAAAAGTAGCACGTGATGCAGCAGAAAATGAAAACCGCAGAATGTGCGCGTGACCGGGCGGTGGCACTGCCCTCTGGCTCAGGGGCTTCTCGCCTGTCCTGTCGGGTCCCTCGTTGGGCCTGGGCAAGGCTGCTCCACTCCAGCGCCGGGTTGGGGTGCGGTCGCAGCCTGCGAGCGTCTGGTGGTTTTGGCGGGATGTGGGAGGAGGGTGGGGGCGGTACCGACTGAGCTGGGTGGACTGGAGGGAGCAGGCCAGTGTTGCCCCGAGGTGGACATCATGGGGACACACCACCCTCCACGGCTGGTGGTCCTCAGCTCTGCTTGCTTTGGCCCTGGGAGCTGGCCCGCTTTCTTCTGTGGGCTCATGGCTTCTCCTGTCCCCTGCCATCTAGCCTGTGAGGACCTCTCTTAAAGCTGTGGTGCGTGCTACTGTGTGGCACAATCTTCCTGCCCTAGATTAAAGGCAGTAATGGAAACATTTTTTTTTCCCCTTAAAACGTGAGTATTTGAACTCTTATTGTGCTGTGTGCGGCTCAGGCCAGGACACCAGGGCTGGGCTCCGGGGAGTCGGACTGGGGGAGCACAGGACTAACGATCTGACACATCCCCATGTGCAGAACCTGAGCGTGCAAGTCCTGTGGCGCTCACCTGGGATCCTCGCAACTCCTTCCTCCGTCCCTCTCCCCTGAAAGACCACTACCGAACCCTGACCACCGGGCGGAAGGGGCATGATTTTGAAGCCCCCACCACGTGACAGGAGGTGGCTTTCTCCCGGTGGGAGAGCCCGGGAGGCGGGGCTGCCCGGAAGCAGCCTCTGCGTGGAGCCTCGTGGCTGAGCTAAGCTCCTCTGAGTCTTGTGAAAATACCATTTCTCTCCTGTCACCGACACTGTCACAGATCTACCTGTGCTTCTCCTGGGCGTGTGGAAAGGGGGAATGCAGACGGAATCTGATCAGCCAGGACCCTGGGTGTCAGGGACCAAGAAGTTCTTATTCTGAGAACATTCTGATCTTTACAATAAGCAGCAGCGCCCCTCCCTTCCCGCCGGCGCAAACTTCACCTTCCCGGCGGCGCGAACCTCACCTCCCGGCCGGCGCGAATTTGCACCCTATCAGGAACCCAGCAGAAGAACACAGCCAACCAGCCTGCACCTTGTCACACCCCTCCTTCCCTCAGTATAAATACCCCTGTGTGAACAATAAAAATTTGCAGCTTGATCAGAATTCCTGTCTTGCTGCCTCTCCCTGCGTCTCTTGTCCCTTCATTCCTTCTCTCTCAGGTTTGCGGTCCCGTGTTGATGTCCCGCGGGTCGGGACAGTTGGCGCCCAACGTGGTCGATTGGAAACTTTGAGAAGCGGAACGCTGCCCTCCGGGGAAGACTTGGCCAAGCAGGATTCGGGATCGCCCTGGTAGACGCAACCGGGAGTCAGATCCAGGAGGAGAGTGAGGTCAGCGCAAGGTAAGTGACGTACCATGGGACAAGCAGTCTCGTCACATGATTTGTTTCTGACGGGTCTCGAGGAGGCCCTCAAGACTCGGGGAGCGCGTGTTAAGAAAAAGGATTTAAGATTATTCTTTTCATACATAGAGGATTTGTGTCCTTGGTTTCCCCTCGAGGGATCGATTGATGGTAAAAGGTGGCTCAGAGTAGGAGACTGCCTCAAAGATTATTATGAGACTTTTGGTCCTCAAAAGGTGCCCGTCACTGTCTTTTCTTATTGGAATTTAATTAATGAGATTCTTAAAAGTTCACCCTTTGACAGTGGTACTTTAAAACTTGTAAAGATTGGGGAGCAGGCAATGCAATCTACCTCTCGCCCCCCATCGGCATGCCCTTCGGTTAGTTTTCAAATGCCCCCTACTCAGCCTTCTCAGGACCCTGGGACCCTCCCAGACCCTGGGAACCTCCCAGACCCCACCTTACCAAAGGAGTCCCCTAAAAATCCCCCTAAGATTTATCCGGTTTTAAATCCCCATGATGAGTTGACCCCAGAGGATGAGGCCACCCTGGAGGAGGCAGTGGCTCAACACCATTTTCCAGACCTGCCACCTCTTACAAATCCACTTCCCACTTATACACCCCCTGCCTTTTGTGCTCCGGTCCCTCAGGGACCTACTGCCCCCCCAGACATTTTTTCCCCGCTTCCCTTGCCTAATCTAACCCCTTTACGCGAGTCTCTCCAACATAGGCGGGAACAAATCCAACTTTTAAAAGAACTAAAAGCCCTTGATGCCGAGCTTCGCTCACTGGCCTTGGGCACGGAGTTAACACAAACTGGCCCAAAACCCCTTAATACTCGTAAGGTGAAGCCACGTGGTCAGCCTGTTCTTGCCTTTCCAGTCACTCGCAGTCAAGCAGATCAGCCCCCCCAAACTGAAGCAGAGAATTTAGAAGGAAGTCAGGAAGAGGAACCAGGGGAGGAACAAGAGGTAGAACCAGAGAGGGAACAAGAGGAGGACCAGGAATCAGGGGATGAGGAGGAGCCCACCTCTGGACAGAGTGGAGCCCTTGGTTCTTATAAAAGGCTGAGCCTCCGCTTTCTTGAAAGACTTAAAAAGGCTTGTACACAGTATGGCCCCACTGCACCTTATACACTGGCCTTGCTAGAGAACCATAGTACACAGTGGCTCACCCCGAATGATTGGAAATTTTTGGCCCGAGCCACCCTCAGTGCAGGTGACTTCCTGTTGTGGAACGCAGACTTTAGGGAATACTGTCGGGAAACTGCCCAAAAAAATTCAACCAAGGCTTCCTCTAAATCCTGGACCTATGTTAAATTAGTGGGTAATGCGCCATTTGATACCAACCCTAAACAGGCGCGCTTTCCTACTGGGCTCCTAGCGCAGGTTCAAACTGCTGGTTTGCATGCTTGGAGACGGCTCCCTCAAAAGGGCTCGGCCACCACCTCCCTAGCAAAAATTCGTCAGGGTCCAGACGAGCCTTATAGTGACTTTGTTGCCCGGCTTAATCTAACTGCGGAGCGCTTACTTGGACCAAGTGAAAACGAGAGCTCCTTTGTAAAATATCTTGCCTTTGAAAATGCCAACCCAATATGTCAAGATGTTCTTCGGCCCCACAAAGATAAAGGGGACCTTTCTGACTTCATTAGGCTGTGTGCCGGGGTAGGAACAGCCCATGCCATGGGTCTCGCCATTGGTGCCGCCTTCACCAAGGCCCTTCACCACCCTGGCCCACGTACTTGCTTTACTTGCAAACAACCTGGCCATTTTGCGCGAGACTGCCCAACAGGGAAACTGGGTCAAGGACCCATATTTCCTCAAACAGGGGCTAAACCACCTCCGCTCACCCTTTGCCCTAAATGTGGTAAAGGTCGCCACTGGGCCAAGGAGTGTAGATCCAAGACCAATGCCCTTGGACAGCCTATTCCCTCTAACTTCTCGGGAAACTCCTCTCGGGGCCAGCCCCTGGCCCCGACCACCCCCAGAGCAAACCCAGGGGCAATAAGGTTTGTTCCCTCTCAGACTCCCAACCCAATCCAGGCTCCCTGTCCTTCTCCACAATCACCTCCCTCCAACGTGCTACCCCAGGCAGCGCAGGATTGGACCTCTGTGCCTCCACCGATACAATATTAGACTCTATGCAAGGACCTCAAATAATACCCACTGGGGTTGTAGGCCCCCCTCCACCTCATATGTGTGCTCTTATTCTTGGGAGAGCTCCTACCACCTTACAAGGTGTTCAGGTCTTCCCTGGCATCATTGATGATGATTACACTGGAGAAATTAAAATACTGGCCACAGCTGTTAACGGAGTAGCTGCCATCCCTGCAGGAACAAAAATTGCACAATTAATACTCCTTCCCCTCAATTCAGGAAATTCACCAGGAAACACAGCCTCCTTAGGTTCCTCTGATGTGTATTGGGTCCAACCTATCTCCCACAAAAGACCCACTCTTACCTTATTTATTGAAGGAAAGAAATTCCGAGGGATCCTAGATACTGGTGCGGATGCCACAGTTATTTCTCAAAAATATTGGCCATCAGAATGGCCCCTCACCTCATCACTAACTGACCTTAAAGGAATAGGGCAATCAAGAAACCCCTTAGTTAGCTCCAGGGTGCTTAATTGGACTGACACAAAAGATAACACAGGGAATAAAGGAACCGTTACCCCCTTTGTTGTTCCTGATCTCCCTGTCAACCTTTGGGGACGAGACATTCTAAGCCAAATGAAAGTTATTCTTGCTAGTCCCGACTCTTTAGTCACTCATCAAATGCTTCGTATGGGCTTTATCCCTGGTACAGGCCTTGGGAGGCTAGGACAAGGACAGGTTGAGCCTGTACAGCCCATACAAAAAACAGACAAATTTGGACTTGGGTATGTGGATTTTTAGTGTCGGTCCCTGACCCTCCTGTACCCCATGCAGACAAAATTATTTGGGAAACTCAAACTCCTGTGTGGGTGGATCAGTGGCCCCTTACCCAAGAAAAATTAGAGGCTGCCTCTATGTTAGTACAGGAACAGTTGACAGCCGGCCATGTGGAACCCTCAACCTCACCCTGGAATACTCCTATTTTTGTTATTAAGAAGAAATCAGGCAAATGGCGCCTTTCACAGGATTTGCGCGCTATCAATAAGGTTATGCGCCCGATGGGGGCATTACAGCCAGGCATCCCTACACCGGTAGCTATTCCTAGGGACTATTATAAAATGGTCATCGACTTAAAAGATTGCTTTTTTACTATTCCTTTACATCCTGATGACAGACCCTATTTTGCTTTCAGCCTCCCCCGCATCAATTTTCAGGGCCCTATGCAAAGATTTCAATGGAAGGTCCTTCCCCAGGGTATGGCTAACAGCCCTAGTCTTTGCCAAAAATATGTTGCTCAAGCAGTAGACCCTGTGAGAGAGCGGTGGCCACAAGTTTATATATTACATTATATGGATGATTTGTTAATTGCTGCACCTAATACCTATGATCTTAATAATTGTTATTTGGATCTCTATAAAGCCCTTACTGCCTTGGGGCTTCAGATAGCCCCTGATAAGGTTCAGACACAGGACCCCTACACCTACTTGGGCCTCAAACTTCAAACTAATCAAATTCAAATCCCTAATATACAATTGCGTGTGGACCATCTCCACACTCTTAACGATTTCCAAAAACTACTAGGGGATATCCAATGGCTAAGACCATATTTAAAACTGCCCACCTATGTGCTTTTGCCTCTTAATGATATTTTAAGGGGAGATTCTGACCCTTCTTCTCCTCGAGAGCTTACTCCCGAGGCACAGCAAGCATTAATTCAAGTCACAGAAGCCATTGCTCAACAATTTGTTACACAAATATCTTATAACCTTCCTTTGGTTTTGGTTATATTACACACCCCTCATACACCCACGGGACTATTCTGGCAGCGGGATCCACATTTTAAAAATAAAGGTTGCCCCTTGCTTTGGGTTCATTTGCCCGCCACATCCTCTAAAGTTATTGCTGTCTATCCTGCTCAGGTAGCTTCTATCATTATTAAAGGTCGCTTGCTTTCTCGACAACATTTTGGCAAAGACCCTGATAGCATTCTGATTCCATACACTAAGGATCAAACCCAATTTTTGCTACAGACGAGGGATGAATGGGGTATTGCTCTATCAGGCTTTTTGGGAATAATCGATAACCACCTTCCCAATGACCCCCTTTTGCATTTTGCTCAGTTACATCCATTTATTTTTCCTCGGGTTACTCGGAAGGCTCCTATTCCACAAGCCCTTACTGTTTTTACAGATGGCTCCAGCAATGGCCGTGCAGCCTTTGTTGTTGATAATCAGCCCACCACCTTTGACACTGCCTATCCATCAGCACAGCTTGTAGAATTGTTTGCTATAACACAAGTCTTTATGACATTTTTTGATAAACCTATTAATATTTATACAGACAGTGCTTACATTGCCCATTCTGTGCCCCTATTGGAGATTTCACCCGCCATTAAGGCTTCCTCCAACGCAGCCTTTTTGTTTAACCAGCTTCAACGACTAATTCAGGCTAGAAAACATCCATTTTTCTTAGGACACATTAGAGCACATTCTGATCTTCCCGGTCCCCTATCACGGGGTAATGCTCAGGCTGATGCAGCCACTCGGTCCCTTTTCCCAGTTCTTATTGGATCCATCCGAGAGGCCACAGATTTACACAAACTTCACCACTTAAATTCTCAGAGCCTTCGGCTACTTTGTAAAATTACCAGGCAACAAGCAAGGGAAATTGTAAAAGCGTGTCCTGCTTGCGTTGTCTCCCTTCCTATTCAACATCTGGGTGTTAACCCTCGAGGATTACTGCCCAATCAGATTTGGCAGATGGATGTTACTCACTTTCCTGAATTTGGGAAAACAAAGTACATACATGTTTCCATAGATACCTTTAGTGGCTTTATTTTTGCATCACCGCATTGCGGAGAAGCTACCAAGGATGTCATTTCTCATCTTGTCTCAGCCTTTTCCATAATGGGAAAGCCAGCACATATTAAGACAGATAATGGCCCTGCATATACCAGTACCAAGTTCAAACAGTTTTGTGCCACTCTTCAAATCTCTCATACTACTGGAATTCCATATAACCCTCAAGGTCAAGGCATTGTGGAACGTGCACACCTCACCTTAAAAACCTGGCTTACCCACCTTAAGGCCTCTTCCCTTGCATTTACCACTCCCAGGGATCGCCTTAATCATGCATTATTTGCTCTTAACTTTCTTACCCTAGACAATGAAGGACATTCGACCGCAGACAGACATTGGCATCCCTCTTCTAATTCTGCTCGCCCATCTGTTATGTGGCGCGATCCTTTAACAAATAAATGGAAAGGCCCAGATCCCGTCCTCATTTGGGGACGAGGCTCAGCTTGTATTTTAGATCAAGAACAAGCAGCCCCAAGATGGTTACCAGAACGCCTGGTCAAACAGGTCAATGATTTACCACAACCCAGGGACGGAAACCTTCCCCCTGAGGATGAATCTTCCTCTCTTATAGATGCAGCTAACAATCTATGCGAAAAATCCCCTGAATGACAGACCCTGTTCTTGCACAACCTCTACAGCAGTGGCCTCAGGTACTGCTGGTTTGGGGGTCTCTCTTACTCAATATACAAAATTATCCAGACAATTGATTTCTGATGTACAGATACTCTCAAGCACCATACAAGATCTTCAAGATCAGGTGGATTCCTTAGCAGAAGTGGTCCTACAAAATAGGAGAGGTTTAGACCTTCTAACTGCCGAACAGGGAGGCATTTGTCTGTCTTTGCAGGAAAAATGCTGTTTCTATGCCAACAAGTCAGGAATTGTTAAGGACAAGATCAAACAGCTGCAGGAAGACTCAGAAAAACGCCGACAAGCACTGGCTGATAATCCACTATGGACTGGATTCAGCGGACTCCTTCCCTATCTTCTTCCCTTCTTAGGTCCCCTCCTTTGCTTGCTGCTTATTGTATCTATAGGTCCTTTGATATTCAACAAGATCATGGCTTTTCTTAAAGCTCAAATTGAGGCTATACAGGCGAAACCTATTCAGGTTCATTACCATCGACTGGAGATGATGGATCGTGATGATGATCTTAAAAGACCATCACCCCTGTGAGCTGAACTGGACAGCCAATGACGGGTAAGATTCGTGAGAGCTCATACCAACCTAAGACAGGAAATGAGGGCTAGAGCCTCATTATCCAATGACGGGTAAGGATGTTGTTCTGCCACGGACAACCTAAGACAGGCGCAGTTCCCGAGGGATTGTCACTCCAGCTCTGTACCTGTTCGGGCAAGCCGCGCCCCCGCCTCAGCGCATAGCCTCTATCACCCCCTTAAAATATGGCTATCGAAAAATGGTCAATAATTTTATATAAGAAAGGGGGAAATGTCAGGGACCAAGAAGTTCTTATTCTGAGAACATTCTGATCTTTACAATAAGCAGCAGCGCCCCTCCCTTCCCGCCGGCGCAAACTTCACCTTCCCGGCGGCGCGAACCTCACCTCCCGGCCGGCGCGAATTTGCACCCTATCAGGAACCCAGCAGAAGAACACAGCCAACCAGCCTGCACCTTGTCACACCCCTCCTTCCCTCAGTATAAATACCCCTGTGTGAACAATAAAAATTTGCAGCTTGATCAGAATTCCTGTCTTGCTGCCTCTCCCTGCGTCTCTTGTCCCTTCATTCCTTCTCTCTCAGGTTTGCGGTCCCGTGTTGATGTCCCGCGGGCCGGGACACCTGGGGTTTCCTGGCTGATGGGCTGGTGTGGAGAGGGACCGAGCTGTCACCCTGGCCCCTTCCCTTGCTCTCTTGAATCCTTGCCTGGAACCCTGAGGCTTCTGTTTCTAGCTTGGGGTCAGGGTTCAGGGGACAGGAGGGAGTGTCTCTAGCTCAACTCTACCTCTGTGCTCCCACGGCCTCTGCTGTGGTCCTCATGGTCAGAGTCACCATTAGCACGTCAGCTTCTCCCTGAAACCCGGGAGACAGTTCAGTAAATCTCTAACTTCAATATTCTCTCTGTCTGATCAATGAGGAAAATTTTTTGACAAGTCTGACATTCAGGTTTTTAGGAGTTAAATAATCTTGAGCTGGAAGAGGGAAGCTTTTGGTGCCACCAGAAGCAGACCTGAGATTTGGGGAAGGAGGTGTTTTAGGGGTAAGAGTGGTTGGTCGGTTCCTTTTGCCTCTGCGACAATGTCTTGCTGCAAAGGCCTTTTTCTTGAACTCAAGTGCTAAGTAGCAAACATTACAAACCACAGCGGCGGCCAAATCCAGGAAGAAGTGATTTTCCTGGAGAATAAACACCATGCGTCAGTTGTCTTAGGGAGAAGGGAGGCCATCGTACCACCATGTTTCAGAAGGAGTTATTCTGCCGCTTCCAGGGGGGTCTCCCTTCAGGAGAATGTTAATTGGCCTGCCTTGTATCTCCCTGTCTAATGTCTTATTTTATAGTCTTTCTTTGCATTTTACCAAGGAGGCATTGGAGGGTACCCAAAAATGTGGTATCAAGGTGCAAGTGGAATTTGAAACTTTTTATATTGCTTATTAAGGGAGGAACTCTTAGTTTCAATTTTTATATTCCTCCTGGGTTAGACACCAAATTGCAGATGCCCATGAGAATCACAGCCCAGAGGCAGGAAAATCATGGAGGTCACTCCATGAGTAGGGCCAGGTTGGCTTGGTGATGTCCCGAGGAAAGAACTCTGGGTTGACGCCCTAGTGGACTTTTGTGTGTGGGGTGCAGGACAACAAGTCATGGCCAGATGGGATCCCAATGAAACAGAATATATGCAGGCATTTTTATTTTCCACCCCCGGGATTATCAGAAGGGAGTTTGGGAGGAGTCCCCAAACGGCTCAGAAGTCTCTACTTCCAAGATGTTGGAGGGAGAGGCTTCACTCGGGGCCAGACCAATTCCAACTCTGGAGCAGAGATATTGAAATGATTCAAAGTGTGGAAACCTATTCAAAGTCTGAAAACGAAAGCCAGCACTTAACAACTAAGAAACGCCCTGAACTTTGTTAGAAGTCAATGCGTGGAGTGGAATTGAGCAGGTAGATGAAGCCCCAGCCAATCAGGGCCTGGGATTTTGGTGCCCTTTACGGGCTGGGATTCCAGTCCACAGCCGCTCTGCATGCTGATTGGCTGGGGTTCTCTTCTCAAACCACGAGAAGATAATCAGTCATGTTACCGACTTTTGTCTTGGTGAAGGAATTCAGATTTCAGCCAGCTGGTTAGCTGCCTCAAGGCCACCTGCTTGACTGAAAAAGAGCAACTCAGTTTCTTTCCCTTTGTGAGGAAGGGAGGGAGGACTGCATTGTATGGTAATTTTAGGAGGATGATTAAATTTGGCCTCTCAGGCTCCAGGTGAAATTTCAACTCAGGAGACTTGTTTTGGTTTTTCACACATACTTGAGCGACTGTGACTGCCATGGCTGATATTCCTGACGCAGCCCGCCCCTTCGCTTTCACAAAGCAGAGTCCCCAGCCCTGGTTCCAGGAGCGTGAGGAGGACATGCACACTTTTGACCTGGGCAAGCTAGAGGCTCTCTCAAGGAATACTGTGGCTTCTGTGGGAGAGTTGGAACAGAGGTGGCTTCTCAGATGACCGTTTGTAGAAGATGCCAGTCTCCTTTGGTGCATTCAAACTTATGGTGCAATGGGTCAGGCAATTGGTACCATTTGGCAGAAACATCACCATCTCAGATGCCGAAGTGCTGAGCACGTCCTAGGTGCCACAAACCAGTTCAAACCCTGCGAGTCTTCCTGTCTTCTCAGGCCTCCTCACATCCATCCGCGAATGATGATATTCAGTCTCCAAGGCGACCCCCAACCTCCCTCCTCTCCATCTTCACCCATCGCCGCCTTTGCAAAGCCACCATCAGCTCTCACCTGCACCACTGAAGTCACCACCTGGCTGTCTCCCTGCTCCGGCTTTGCCTTCCTACGTTCCCCTCATGGCAGGGAGAACCTTGCAGATCAGTAAACTCCCTTTATAAACCCTTCTTATAGCTCTCGTGCTGAAGAGGCCAAAATGAAACTTTCTACCTGTCTCCCAGCTTCTGAGATCTGGCCTCGCCTCTCTTTCTGTCCTTACCTCTTATCTCTGTTCCTCTCTTCATCCTATTCTAGTTGTTTCTTGAAAACTTCAAGTTCCTGTCCATCTCCAGGCCTTGGAGGTCCTAGACCATGGTCTTCACAGGCACCATGTTTTTTATTCGTGTTTCCTCTTAAATGTCAGTCCTCAGAGAATCTTCCTTGACTATACAAGCTGAGCAGGGAGCCCTTCTGTATTATATGATCCCATTTTTCTTCAAAACAGCGTTCACTGCTCCCACACAGAGGTTTTCTCATTGATTTGTGTATTGCCCGTCTCCTTTGCTAGAAAGTGAAGTCTGTTACACTATGGGCCTCCACAGTGTCTTGCAAGTGCCCCGTAGTTATCTGGTGAATGGCTGAGCAGAACCTGGTGAAGATGTCTTAAAGATACAGGAACAGGAAGCTCTAGGTGCGGCCCTTTCAGGAGTTAGGGGACCAGGCTGAATGACTCTTTGCAGCTTGATGCTTGATCCATATTCTGAGCTTCGAAGTTGTCAGATATTTCCTGAGACCCAATGTCTGTGGTGCTATTCGATGCACTCAAATAGTGACAACCTGTTATCTTGGGGAGGTAAGACACCGACCTCATTCTCAGCTGATCCGATCAACAGAAAAGCAAAAAGTGTCATTAATTTTAGGATCCATTATATGTGACATTTTTGTCTTGCAAAGGGTTAGGGGCCAATAGGAGACTTGGAGAAAGCTTGCTAACCAACGTGTCTTTGTTCACATTTAGAAATTAGTTGGCACTGGGGACAGTCCATGTACTCACCCTGCTTTGAGGTCTAGGTCTCTTTTCCCGGAAGGGCTGGTGTCTGCGCTGTGTCCCCGGGTGTCTGAAATCTCTAATTCATGCATAAACAAAGGGCAGGCATGATTCAGACAGGATGAATCCCTGAACCTCAGAGGCAGGAGAAAAATGGAGAGTCGTGATACTTAAAACATTTCTCAGCCTTGGTTGTCAGAGTTGGTCCCCACTTCAGCACATTTCTGAAATGAACTCTGCTAAGGCAAGGGCAGCGACACCGTAAAAAAGAATTTTGCAATTAAAAAGGCTTAAAGGGATCACTGGCAAGATGGCCTTTTTTTTTTTTTTTCTTCCTTTTTTTAACCAAGTACTTAAAGAAGTAAACTCAGTGCAAGTATTTCCTTACATCACTTTTGCCCAGTAGCTGGAGTAAAAGGACCCAGGCTGAAAAGAACCACTGCTTGGAACACTCTAAAACAGTGTTGAGAACACAGCCTGGGCTACAGGGGCCATTTTTTTTTCTGTGAATTGCTTTATTTTTTATTTTTTTATTTTACAGACTGCATTTTGATTCATTGTACACAAATGGGGTACATCATTTCATTTCTATGGTTGTGCATGATGTAGATTCATACCCATTCATGTAATCATACATGTACATAGGGTAATAATGTCTGTCTCATTCCACCATTTTTCATATCCCCCCTTTCTTTTCCCTCTACATAATCTGAAGTTCCTCCATTCTTCTCTCACCCCCCCAATCCCACCCCCATTATATATCATCAAACACTTATCAGGGAAAACACGCGGCCTTTGGTTTTTTGGGATTGGTTTATTTCACCTAGCATGATATTCTCAAATTCCATCCATTTATTTGCCAATGCCATAATATTATTCTTCTTTATGGCTGAATAATATTCCACTGTGTATATATACCACAGTTTCTTTATTCATTCATCAGTTAAAGCAACTCTAAGATTTCATCTTACTCCAATTAGAATGGCTATTATCAAGAACACAAACAATAATAGATGTTGGCATGAATGTGGGGAAAAAGGCACACTTTTACATTGCTGGTGGAGTTGCAAATTGGTGCAGCCACTCTGGAAAACAGTGTGGAGATTCCTCAGAACACTTGGAATGGACGCGCCTTTTGACCGAGTTAACCCACTCCTTGGTTTATACCCAAAGGGCTTAAAATTAGCAAACTACAGTGATGCAGCCACAGTAATGTTTAGAGCAGCTCAGGTCACGATAGCTAGATTGTGGATCCAGGGGTCATTTTTAATCTGGGAAAGGTATCTGCCAGGTGACTTCAATTGTCCTGAAGCCTTGATAATGTACAGAGAAAGATACTAGGATGAGGAGATAAGATATAGAAGAAAGAGTTCCCGGAGAAATCCTGCCTTTCTTTAAATTGTTATTATTTCTAATTGTACACGTGTATGGGTCATAGTATGGTAATAATGTATATAATCATGTGTAATGACCAGATCAGGGTGTTGACATTTCTGCCTCCTCTGACACTTTGTGTCGGGAAATTCGAAGTCTTCTTGTTCTTTATAGCATCTGTAATAAACTGTGGTTAACTGCAGTTGTCGCTGTGCTGGAGAACACGGGATGCTATTCCTCCTGGCTGTATTTTGGCCTCTGATATCCAACCTCCTTCTGCTCCTTCTGTCCATTCTCCAGTCACCAATACTCTCCGCTGCCATGAAGCCAACGCTTTCTGCTTCCGCATATCAGTGAGAACACGTGATATTCGTTTTTCTGTGCCTGGTGCATTTCACTTAATATAATATCCTCCCGTTCCACCTGAGAGTAGTTTGCAAATGTTTTCTCCTGCGCCATAGGTTGCGGCTCCCTCTGTTGATTGTTTCCTTGGCTGTGAAGAAGCTTCTGAGTTTGATATAATCCAATTTGCCTGTTTTTGCTTTTATTGCTTTTGCTTTGGGGGTTCCTACCTTTTATGAACAGGTATAAGCCTTACCATTTTAATTTAGCAGATGGATGGTAGTGATTTAAGATATTAAAATAAAAGGAAACCATGGCGTCCACTGAATCACATAATATTCAAGGTACATTTTATTGCATTTGACCCATTGGGTTTTAGGAATTAGATCTTACTGGCTATTCGATAAATTATCTAGAATATTCCAAATCAGAGATAAGAAAATGAATGAAGATGGAGTAGAGTCCATGAGGGTTTGGAGTCCTCTTAGTGTCCTAAGAAGAAGCAGCTATTTTCACAGCTACCCTGTGGTGATAAGTGACTAGAGGGGTTGACTTTAGTGTAGCCTCTGTGTTGAAGGGAAGGCAATTAGGATCCATAATGAGACATTTTCTCAGGCAAGGAGTTTTAAATCAGGACTCAAAAAAAATCAGGACATGACTGGTTCTTCAGATAGTTGTTCAGAGTTATCAGGAAACACACACACACACGCGTGCACGCACACACAGTAGAAATGATCACATAACTGTGTGGGAACAGAACTGAAGGGTTAGAGCATATTGGAGCTGGAAGTTCTTAGAGAGCACCCGCACTCTCTTTTTGCCAACCAGAAAACTGAGGGCTGACGGGATTCATTTACCTGCAAAGGATAGTTAAGGACTAAGGGAGGGCTAGAACGTGAGTGTGGTGACTGACTTGGTCTGTTCCTATTGCTATACCAAAATGTCTGAGACTGGGTAATTCATAAAGAAAAGACATTTATTTCTCACAGTTCTGGAGGCTGGAAGTCCAAGATCAAGACACCAGCAGATTTAGTATCCAGCAAGAGTTGATCTCTGTTTTCAAGATATGCCTCATTGCTCCATCCTTACCTGACAGAAGATGAAAGGGCAAAAAGGGAAAAATAAGGGCCTCACTATTCCTTCCAGTTCTTTGATCAAGCAGTAATCCCCTCCAAGAAGGTGGAGTCCTCATGGCCCAACCACCTTCTAAGGTCCCGTCTCTTAACAATTTTGCAATGGGGATTAAATTTCAGCATGGATTTTGGAGGGGACATATGCATCCAAACCATAGCATTTACCCACAGCATTTCTAAAAAGAAGGAAAAATTAAGAAAAACATTTTTATGATTTATTTTTCTCCATTTTAAAATTGGTGCATTATATTTTACATGATGGTGGGATTTGTTGCTATATATTCATTCATGCACACAATAAAACAATATAATTTGGTCATAGTCATTCCCCAGTAGATTCCCTAAATTTTATGTTTTCTAGTGCTTATTATATTATCTCTTAACTACTGTCTTTCTGTAGTGAGTGGTGTATGTAATGAAAGCTTTGGAGTCTGAGTTTGAACACAGGATCTTCTGCTCTGAGCAGCCAGATCTTGGTCAAATCAGTTAATCAGCATGGGTCCTTGCTCCCTGATCTTTGGAAAATATAGCATAGCCAATGGTGGGCTTTAGAAGACTGTTATGCAAAATCTAGTGCATAGTAAGCCAGTGGTAAATGGTAGCTATTATTATCATGATCATCATTGCACTGGCAGAAACAACGTTTACTGGTTGAGAGAACTGGCCCTGGAGTTGGATTGACACACTTTGAATCTGCCTTCACTGCTTCCTGGTTCTGTAAGCCCTCAGGCATTCACCTGTAAAATGGGGCAGACAAAATACCTAAACCATGAAGATTTTGTGGAGATTTAAAGATGAAATCAATGTAATTTATTTAATAGTGCATTGCAGATTGAAAAATTTCATAAATATTGGCAATTATTATTATTTTTAATTTGCCATAGATATAGAGTAGGGGTCAGTAGACTTTCCATCAAGGGGAAAATAGTTCTAAGGCTTCACAGGCCATCAGACTCTGTAGCAACTATTTAACTCTGTCATTGGAGGAGAAAAGCAGCCATATGTAAACAAAGGAGTGTGCCTGTGTTGCAATAAAACTTTATTTATAAAAGCAAGTGCTGGGCCAGTCAAGGCCAGTGGGTCTTGGTTTGCCACTCCTGTTACAGGACAACTAGTAACTTGTTTCACACGTTTTGGGAGAAAGCATCCTGTTGATACAGGCACAGATGGTGGGTGTCTTCTTTGGTGGAAGAACAAAGTGAGTCACATTCATGCATGAATTTCCCACCTTCAGACCCTGATCATGGTAGAGTTTGTTTACAATGGGCAAGAGAATCTCTATTTGCCCTACGATCACAAATTGTTTCTCCCACAAGACATGGCTAGTCAGGTTCATAAAAAGACAAAGAACCTGAGGGGCTGGGGTTGTGGCTGAGTGGTAGTGTGCTTGCCTAGCATGCGTGAGGCCCTGGGTTCGATCCTCAGCACCACATAAAAATAAAGGTGTATTGTGTCCACCTACAACTAAAAAAAAAAAAAAAAAAAAAAAAGGTAAAGAACCTGAGAATCACCTCAGGGATCTGTAATTCATGGTTCCTGTGATGTCCTTGAGTTTCATTTCATGATGTTGTGTATAGCATAAAGGATATTTCCTGCAAACGCGGTGTGGTTCCAGTCTCAACATAATTCTCAGGGTTGCCCTTATTATAAACGATAGGCGCTTTCAATTTTTCTTCCCCATTTTTGAAATATGAGGTGGTTATGCCCTTGTTTTGATTCATAAGATGCTTCATAAGAAGAAGGTCTTCAGAGACAAGGTGCTTTTGGCCCTTGACACTGCCTGGTGATCTTTTTCCTGTTGTTCATGAACCTAACAAGTGGGAGGTTGGGTGGCCCACTTCTGGAAATGATTAAAGGTGGCACTTTGCTGCCGAGTGGAGGTGTAATCTTATTAATCTGGCATCAGAGGACATCTCTCAGGCAGAGCGAAGAGAAATCTAATCTTGGTCACTCTCACACACTGTATCTAGACAATTTATTGCCTGCTCACTGATTTGGTTCTGGAACTATACAAAAGAAGCAACCTGAGCAGCCACAGAAATTAGGGATTGAACTCTCATAAGCAAACTACTCAGTTGCTTCGTAATAAACCTGGTGATTGCCAACAGCAGTTCAAACGGGAGTGAGCTAATTGTGGTGTGACCCCAACACTTTATCAAAAGCAATGATGTGGGGTTATGTGTTCTCCACAAAGCACATCTGCAAAATCATTTATGGGAAAAGGGAATCAGGTTCCTGAAGGCTCCCAGCCAAAACCTGCAACCATTTCTCAGGTTGGAGTACAGGGTTGGTTAAAAAAACTCCAAACATTTAGTAGATTAGGAAAATTCTTTCTCCTATTTCTGACAGTAAATCATCCTATTATTTCAGAACCTTTGTGGACAACTATTGGTAATTAACTTTCCCAGAATCCTCCTGATCGTAGACCTTTGACTCTTGAGGAGACAACAAATTTGTCGGAGTTCTGGAGAGTTAGTAGGGTGTTACCTTGTGCCAGTTGTCATTTAAGAAAATTCATTACATTGTTTTAATTATGTGAACAAAGTTCCTATAGCTATTAAAATACACTGATTTTCTTGAACTTGATTTTATTTTGTCCTATTTAGAAAATAGAGTTGACATTTCTTTCAAAATGGACTTTGTGGGCTGGGGATGTGGTTCAGTGGTGGAGCATTTGCCTAGCATGCACAAGACCCCAGCCTCAATCCCCAGCCCAGCCAAACAAACAAAAAACCCAAAAAAATCAAATGGACTTCGTTTCCTCAGTGTGCTACTTTGTAATTTCTGAGGTAACATATAACTATCTATTAATTAATTGTATATTAATAGATAAGGAATTAATGTACAAACTTTCCAAAGGTGCTTTTTTTCTTTGAATAGAAGATTCTGTGAGGCACAGTACTTTAACCCAAAGGGATGGATCTTCAGTCAAACGTTGGGTGTGGAGAAGTCTTCTGTGTGTGATGGTTATGGGATGGCAAGATTCCACAGAGCAATAGTAGAGTCTCTGAAGCTCTCGCACATGCAGCTGGCAGACAGTAACAGACGTCAGCAGAGGTAGCTCAGAGAAAAGGGTAGCAAGAGTTTCCTTGGTCATGTCGGTTTTCCACAAAAACTCCAAGGGATTGAGAGTCAGTATGGATTACTTGACTCGGTGAGAAGGTTGGATCTGATGATCTCAGAAAGTGACTTCAGTGGTGCAAGTGGGTGTGAAAACTAGCAAACTGTGCTACCAGCTGTCCTGTCCGTCTCAGGGCTGGGATGAGGAACGTTGGGCTGGAATGCACGTCACACACACACACACACACACACACACACACACACCACTCAGCAACACACAATAATGAATCATGGGCAGAAATTTAACAATGCTTACTTGGGCTGATTCTTTCCCCTTTTAAGGAGTTAATCTTAAAATGATTACCATGACTAGCTATTGTGGGTTTTATGATGGAGAGAATATTGTTCCCATTTCTGTGTTTAAACATTTTTAAGGTCAAGGATTACCGTTTTGAGCAATTCTTTGCTTACACGGTATAGCTTATGGTAGTGCCAGTTGTATTTTGTAGTGCTGAGGCTGACTTCAAACCTGCAATCCTCCCGACTCCGTCTCTGGAGCTGTTGGGATTACGGGCGTGAGCCACCATGCTAGGCCTCACAAACTCATTTCTAAGGCTGAGTTCCTCCCAAGCCTAGGATCTATGGTTAGCTTTTACAGCTTTGCTAGAACTAGCTCTTAACCACTGCATGGTCTCTCTTTCAGTAGAATAATAAAAAAAATAAATAAATAAAAAATAAAAACATCTACTGATTCTATTCTGCAGTCATGTTTGGGGGCCAAGTGGACAGCATGAACACTCTATAAATTTTCTTCCAGTGTTAGTTTGGTTTAGCCTGTGAGGAAGTGCTAGGGGGAAATTAATGGGTGCTTTATGGCCACCCTAGGAAAAGACCCAGGGCCTTTCATTTCGTGTTTATGTGATGACAAGTCTGCGTTCCTGTTCCATCTGCTTAGCTCCATCTGCAGCTTCAGGACAGGCAGTGAACAGCTAAAACGATACTCTTCCTGGATTTGTGATCTTAGGATAAGACAAAATCCCAGAAATGAATCAGTAAGCTCATGTTTATCCAAAATGCAAACATCCAGGGAGTCCCTATTAGCAGAACAGATTTCTGAAAGTGCTGGCCAGTGATGAACAACTTTTGTCATTGTCACCCAAGGCTTGGCATAATCCCGAGGTGCTGTCCGGATTATCACAGAGAGATTCCTTTTTGTTCAGTGTTAGGAGTTGACTGATTTCCTTTGATTTTCTAACTTGCTGAAGACTGGTAGGGCCCTACCAGAATATTTGATGAGCAGGGGACCTGGATTTCTAGCTGTTTTCGACAAGTGGAGAGAAATTCTCTCCCTGTTCTTTTTTCCTGCAGATGCAACAGGACTGGAGAGATAGAAAGTCGTTTCTCCAGAGAAAGGCATTGCCATGTCATTGTTGCCTAGAGGCCAGAGTTCAGCCACCAAACGAAGTGATGCAGACCAAAGGGTTAATTTCCCAAACCTGACTGCTCCTCCTGAAGCTGGTGGGAGCAATGCACTTCTCCTAGGCTAATTAGCCCCTGAAAGCTGGGGTGGGAGTGCGGCTCAGCAGGAGGCCCCGGCCCCGCCTGCCTGCAGAGGTGGCCTGCAGGTGCCTGCTTCCAACCCACACACAGCCTGCGCTGCTGTTCCTTGTTATTTTCCTTCCTCACCTCTGGACTTTACAGTACATCCACTTGAAACCTCGTCACGGGAGAACTCGGCTTTGACAGAAACCTCTCTGAAATTATTTTTCATCCTGTTCTGACTTGTACTGGAATAATTCTCCATCAACAGCACGTCTGATTGAGTTGGCATCACAAACCCTTTTGTATGCTATTTTTTTTTTCCTTCAAGAAATATTAAAGTCTGAATAAAATTGGAATAGCTGCCTGGTAATGATCTCATTATATATAAATACAGAAGTGCTCGCAGGGGAGATAATGACTCCAAGACTCAGGTATGCGGGTGAATACCTATTATCTCCGCGCTCGCAGCTCCCCCACGACAGACACCCTTGCAGTTTAAGGTTCGGGTCTCAGGAAGCGGAGGCCTCAAACTGGGAGCTGGGGTGTCCCCTCCCCCTTCGTGACATATGTCAGGAGATGAAAGAACCTGGGCTGTGTGTTTACTCTTCATTTGGGAGACTCACATGTTCTGATTGATCAGAAAGACAAAAAGGCAGAAGGCGAGACATTTGGTGCTGGCTGCAAACCATCTCCATTCTCAATGTGAAGTTTCCCCGTTCGGTGAGGATAATTGTGATGCATATAGACGCTACGGAAAGAGTTTTAAAAATAACCGGACTGCCACCCAGTTTGAGTTCTTATGTGGCAAAAGAGCAAACACAGATGGTGGCAGTAGGACTGGGGGACTGGGGTGGGAAAGACCCTCCTCATGAGGGAGTCTGCTAGTTATTAGCCCCAGCAATCCTCCCAGCTGCCAAGGTGTGAGCAGATGAATCTGCACATCACAGAGGCGCACACGCAGGGTGGCTCCCAGGATGGGCTAAGCCCAATTTGGAAAGATCTTTGTGATTAGCATCAAAAGAGGGAATTGAGGGCGGGGGAGAGGGTAGAGTCTCTTGCTCTAAATATCCCTGCTAGGTTCTAAAGGGGGCATTTATCTAAAGGGGGATTGCCATCTGCCATCCTAGATCAGGAAGAGGGACGGGGTGTTTCTATTTGCCCAGCCTCATAAATCTTATGATTCCCCTTGGATTTCCATATTAGGGACTATCAAAATACAAAATAATATTATGAGCATCATTCTTTGGCAGAAGTATGGGCCGGATGGCAGAAATATTTTGCCGATAGCTAAAAGTCTTTCATGCAATATACATGCAATGCTGTTGAGCAATGACCATAAATTCCTACTGACTGAGAGAGAGTTGCGGCCATAAAATCTAAAGAAGGAAATGTGAGTCAGAAGAGATGGGGGCAGGCATGGCCAGAGGGAAGCCCCTGGTATCTGGTGGGAACATTTCCACGGAGGGGACAAGGGGGATGGATGTCATCCCGTGCTGTTTGACACAGGCTAAGTTTTCTCTTACTTTCTAAAGTACTGATGTTTGTGATGCCTTGGCCCCAAGGGAAAGAACCTTCTTTCTCTTCCCGGTACACAGATGCTCATCTAGAACGTTTCTGTCACTGGTGCTGTAACTTCCTTGCGTGATGACACTTGCGTATGAATTCAGGTGTCTGCAGAAACTGTGTTGGGATCCACCCTCTTGTGTGTTTCTCCACTGCTTCTGGCAAGACCTAAGAGAAATCCCCAGTCCAGCGATTGTCTGACCTCCTGGTACCCAGTTACACCTCATGATGACTTTGTTTTTACAACAGTTCTCATCATAATCGACTGTTCTCTGAGTGTTTAATGTGTTCCAGGTACTGTGCTACACGCCACGTGTTGTGGTTCAGATGTGGTGTCCCCCAAAAACTCACATGTGAGACAATACTAGAAGGTTCAGAGGAGAAATGATGGGGTCACAGCCTTAACCTAATCAGTGAATTGATCCCTGATGGGATTAACTGAGTGGTAGCTGGAGGCAGGTGCGGTGTGGCTGGAGGAAGTAGTTCATTGGGGGCGTGGCTTTGGGGTATATATTTTGTGTTTGGAGAATGGAGTCTCTCTCTCTGCTTCTTAATCACCATGTGAGCTGCTTCCCTCTGCCACACTCCTATGCCATGATGTTCTGCTTCATCTCGATCCCGGAGAATGGAACCTGCGGTTCATAGACTGAGAACTCTGAAACAGTGAGCCCCCAGATAAACTTTTTCTCCTCTACAATTGTGCTGGTTGGGACTTTCAGTTGCAGTTGCGAAAAAACTGACTAAAACACCTTGTCTGACCCTCATGGCCCTGTGAGGTGAATGCTATTTTTTTTAAAAAATTTATTTGTTCTTTTTAGTTATACATGACAGTAGAATGTGTTTTGACATATCATACATCCATGGAGTATAACTTCCTGTTCTTGAGGTTGTACATGAAGTGGAGTTCCACTAGGAAACATAGGAAAGTTATGTCCGATTCATTCTACTCTTTCCCATTCCCATCCCCCCTCCCTTCCCTTCATTCCCCTTTTTCTCATCCAATGAACTTATATTCCCACCCTCCCCATTGTGTGTTAGCATCCGCATATCAGAGAGAACATTTGGCCTTTGATTTTTTGGGATTGACTTATTTCACTTAGCATGATAGTCTCCAGGTCCATCCATTTACTGGCAAATGCCAAAATTTCATTCTTCTTTATGATTGAGTAATATTTCATTATGTATATGTACCACATTTTCCTTATCCATTCATCTGTTGATGGGCTCCTGGGTTGGTTCCATAGTTTGGTTTTTGTGAATTGAGCTGCTAGGAACATTGATGTGACTGTGTCACTATAGTATGCTGGTTTTAAGTCCTTTGAGTATATGCTGAGGAGTGGGACAACGGAGACACATGGTGGTTCCATTCCAAGTTTAGGTGGATGCTATTTTACCACTTTACGTATGATGCTCAGTGGTTTGATGTCGCATGGAGAATCTATTGGTTTGTGACTGGAGAGGAGGTGGTTTATGCAGAAGTCTCTGAATGACTCCATCATTTCCTCAACCCCTTTGCATTATTTAGCTAGTTTTAATGGAGATCTCAGGATTCAGCTTCCATTGTTTGGAACACCGCATAAATATAGGCACAATCCCTGCCTACGAGGTCCCCAGTAGGTGGACAGGAATAGAACATGCAGACACCTCCACGGGGAATGCACTTGGCCTTGGCCTCCTATGCACTTGACCTTGGCCTCCTATCCACCTCAGCTGGCCTTTCCGGGTCTGAGCTTCTTTTCTCAAAGCTAGGAGATTGTACCACATCAGAGATTAGCTAACTTTTACAGAAAGGGCCAGAGAGTAAATATTTTAGAATCTGCAGGTCATATGTTCTCTGTCACAACTACTTAACTCTGCTGTCCACACAGAGGCAGGCGGATAATATACGGCAAATGGGCATGGCTGCGTTCAAATAAAACTTTACTCACAAGCATATTTGTCCGTAATAATGAGGTGAGCTGGATTTGGCTCACGGCTGCTCCCTGGCCCAGGTGATGCTCACGGGCTTTTCTGGTGGAAAATGCCACAGTGTCTCCACATCTCACTTTGATCCCAGCCTTGGAGAAGGAAGACATTTCCCTGGCAGTAGAAGGGGTCCTGGGGAGGCACCAGGAGGGACTCTCAGTAATGTTCTGATTGGATCACAATAGGAAGAAGTCATTAAAAAGGTGCAGGAAAGGCCTCATTCATCAGAGATGGGTGCTGCTGCTTTCCTGGAGATCTGGCTATTAACTCGGTGGGAAGACGAGGAAGACAGGATGGGGTAGGCTAGAATCATGGGCTTCTTGGAGGCAGAATGATAGCAGACTTTTTTTTTTTTCCCCCAGAACAAAATTTTATGCAATTCCTTATGTAAATCTCAGAATCCAAGGCAGAGTCAAGGATGAAATTTTGCCTGTATCAATAAAGCCATTCTGACATAACAATCTAATGTAATTATAGCAATTCAATAAATCTAAACAGATTTGATTTTACCTATCTGATCTCCATTTGAAAACTCTATTCCCCTATATTTGAATAACTGTACTTTCTAAGACACTAGAATAACTGTACACTTGGAGGACTCTTCCTATTGAAGATATAAAACCCTGCACAAAGTAACTTAAAATGTTATCTGTGGGCACAGAACACAAAACAGACCAGGTGAGTATTGGCTTCAGCTGGGGGTGGGTTTGACCCAGAGTGTCAAGTAAATTCACAGGCCTGGTTTCCGAGTCTCTTTCATTTCCACCTTCTCTTTTGCTGGGTCAGCTTCATCTTCAGGCTGATTCTCCCTGGGTGGTAGGATGCTGTCCCAAGAACCAACTTCTTATTTGACCAAATACAGCGAGGGAGCAGGCATAGCTTCCTGGGTCTCCCTGCTGCGACTGGCTTATGTCTGTCACAGTGTCATCGGTGGCCTGTCGGTGGGCTGAGGGGGTCGCACCACATGGTGAAGATGGAGGGGAATTTCCCCATGGAGGGATGGACTGCATTTGCCAGAAAGAGGCAGATGGGTGACGAGTGTCATATGGCAGATGTGCAGGACAGTGGCACGTTAAGATTTTCAAAACACTTCCAGGGAATCCAACTGTATTTTAGTGTTATGGGGATATGGTTGTCGGCTGTTTTTTCCATTTGCAGATGAGAATACTAAGGCTCAAGTCACGTGACTTGTTCAGATTCACAAAGTTGGTGAAACAGACTGGATTAACTTTTCTCCCTGACTGATGTGAAGTCTGACCACTATACAATGGAACTGTCACCTTCTCTATTTAGGACTAGATGTCTGTTAATGTCATCTAAAATTGAATTAGCACTTTAATTGGCCATATCGTACTGGCTCATACTGATTTTATAGCAAAGTAAGAGCCCCTGTGATTTTTCATGATTTCTGATAAGACAGAATGTACCTAAAATGTTTTCTTTTTTGGACTTAAGTTCAGGACTATACTTATTTTATAATATCTCATATTAAATTTCTCTCATTGCCCTGGTCAGGGAGGAACCTTGGAGTCTTGTGGAATCTAAATTATTAACTCTTATGCAGATTTGTCGCCACCTTCGATTTTAATAAGTAGGACCTATTTTATCTCCTCAGTAATTGCTAAAAAGCCTGAACCATAAGGTCTGTGTGATATTGATTACCAGTTTTAAACTGGAATGAGACCTCTAGTGCGACGTCACAGGACTCCATCTTCGATTGTTCAACATTTTTGGAACCGGTGTGGCTGGAGGTTCAACCAATACATTAAAATGTGAATCACTTGGCAGACGGAATACTCCCTCTCAATTGACCTCTTCTCTCACGTTTCTAAACGAGCGACATTTTCACTGAGAACATCTCCTTCCAAAATGGAATTATTGGCCTGAAGTCAATGGTAGCTAGGGTTTTGTGACCCTCTCTCGTCATTTGTTCTGGATCGAATCAGGAAGACTGTGACCACTCAGTAAGACTGTGACCACTCAGTTAAGGTCAAGTTCTTGCGATGAGAGTGAGAAGATGATCATAGTGGGAATCAAGCATGGCAATCAGTGAGAATTTGGTAATAAATAAAGTACACTCCACATATTGCCCTAGTCTCTTTTATTTTTTAAATATTTTTCCAGTTGCTGGTGGACCTTTATTTTATTTATTTATAAGTGGTGCTGAGGATCTAACCCAGCGTCTCACACATGCTAGGCAAGTGCTCTACCACCGAGCCTCAACTCCAGCCCTTCCCCCAAGTCTCTCAATTTTCTATTTTTTTTTTTGATCAGAAAAGTGAAATTCTAGAACTCAAATGCAAGTGGTATAGGGTTTGCCAGAAATATTACCCCAGGATTTTTGATTTCTAGTCTAAAGGTTTTCAGGCAATGGAGTGGGAGTTGGGTCTGAGTCATCTGGTGGTAGGAATGACAGAAAGGCTTTTAAGACAACATGTTCACATCATAGAATTTGATTTGGATTTGGTTTAAATAGCTTTAGAGGAGGATGACAGATTTTTCTGCATATTAGGACCTATTATTATTATAGTTTAAACGAGATGGAGAAACATCACTGTAGAACCTAATTTCTCTGAAAAGACTCCTTTCAGGATTGGTTTCAGCTATGGGGCAGGAGTTAGCCCCTCTTTTGGAAGGTGTGTGTGTCGGGGGCTCATGTTACTTTCACCCTAAGGACCACTGCTGCTGGCAGGAGACTTGCAGCCACTGTTTATTGGAGAGACGGAGGTGATCTTCTATCCCCAGCATGACCTAGTCCCAGCCACTTCTAGGATTTCTTCCAGAAGCGCTGCTTAGGTATTTCATAGGAAAATTTTGCTTTCAAACTGGACTAAATAGGTTTCAAAGAAAATGAATGAAGTGATTAGCCATGTAGTCCAGAAAATGGAAAAATGGATTCTATTCTAAAAAGTAGAAATATTTAGAGGGCAAGCATCTTTCCTCTCTTCCCCATTGCACTCAGAAAACAAGAAAACAGCAGCTCATCTCCTCTTGCTCAATGCTAGGACCCCGCCCCTGCTGCCCCCAGGGTCTCCCCTCTGCCCCCCTTCTCCGTGACACTCCTTCCTAGCTACAAGAACAGGTTATCAAGGTGATAATAAGCGAGAAAATGTTCCAGCCTGTTTTAAGCCTCAGCCACATCCCCTGCTTAATCGAGGTTAAGTGCCTGTGTGAACCTGTGTTTTCCACCCCTCTGGCCATGCAGCCCTAAGCCAGGCTGATCCACCCTCCTGGCCCCTTTCCGCCAGACCCGCTGGTGCAGGATGATTGAGGTGGCCCGGGCCTTCCCAGCAGCTGCTGACTTGCGCTTGGAAATTCAATCCTCTCAAGGTAATTCCTCCGCTTATAAAGAACGTCTAGCAATGAATTCTGAATTGGATGCTTCCCACTCCGGGCCAGATAATGGCAGGCTCGCTGACTTCCACAGACACTGAGCCTGCCGTGGTGGGGAGCACTGTGTTGTATGAGGTGCTATGATAAGTGGGGCCCTTTGCAACCTCATTAGACATTTCTAGAACACCATCCCCAAGCTCCTCTTTCTTCTGAGGTCCTCTAGATCCCAAACGACTTCAGGCCTGTCTGGGCCACCCCCCCGCTGCAAGTGGCCTGTCCTTGAACATCACGGAGGGAGCAAAATGGCACCCAGTCTTCTCTTGCGTGGGCTGCTCTAGCTGCTCAGGGGGCACTTTGGTACTGAGTTTGAAGACCAAACTTGTTTTGAAAAAATATGTGGAGTTACCACTTGATACCTGTCACTGCCTATAGGCTGGTGGAGACAGACGCCATCAGCAAAAGCACATGGGGTACCAGGCTTGGAGAAACCCACCTCTGTGCAAGAAAAGTTGCCCAGAGATTCTGAAATAACCATCTGCCTGTAAAATTCTTTGGATCATTATTCTCAAGCAGTAAGACTCCACACCCCCACTCTTTCCCTACCCCCAAAGCTACCCCCACCCCCAAGTCCCCAGTGGCAGAGAGTCCCTGCAGTGGTTGCAGATGCTGCCGTGACAGTCCTCTGCCTCCTCACAGGAAGGGCTCTGTTGTGGGAGGATTTCAATGTCCTTGTTGTCTCCTAAAGCTTCAGCTCAGAGTTGCAGGATGTGTTTTGGCAAGTGCAAAATCCAATAGCCATTGAACCCTTGATAATCTTCTATACCCTGTAGAAGTATGTTTTTATTCATCCGTTTCTTCGGGAGGTTAGAAATAAAGCCGTTCCATTCTAGGCATAAATTAGCATTTATAACAATGCAGTGCAAAAAATGTAATTTAAATAGAACTGATTAGAATTTTGATAGGGCACCGAGGAACTTCTAAACAAATGCTGATCAGGTAATGAGTGGAACGAGTCATTTATTTTAGTGGTTCAGCTATCTGTTCAATGATTGGGGCACAGTTTCCCAAACATATACGGTGGCTGTTCATTAATTATGCACTTCTCGCTTGGTAATTGTCCAATTTAACTACAAACTGTGAGCTTATAGGCAGAGCCACAGAAGACGGCAGAGGGAAAAAGTGAGGCTCTTGATAAAAGTATATTCTCTTTTTCGTAATAACATTCACTAATTCAAGGTCTCAGAGAGAGGGGAGCTATTATTAGACTATGGCCTTGGTTCTTGTCTTTGTGCGATGAACTAAGTTGCTCCCATTTGTTCAGCAGGGACATTCCAGCTCAAGAGTACGGAGTTCACAGATACGCTATGTGGGTTGTCCAGCTGGCATTCAGCCTGTCTGGGGGCAGAGTCTCACCTCCGGGTCAGGGTGCAAGATATAAGTGGGACAGATTGTCTCTGGAAAGCTAGTCATTGAATCCTGGGGTTTTTCTTCAGGCATGTCATCTTGGAAAATGTTCTGAATCAATCTGAAGGGTTAATTTGCTGGATTTTTTCCTTTGATCTGTCGTAATTTTTTTCTTTTCTTTTTTATTTATTTAATTTCTTAGATATACATGTCAGTAGAGTGTATTTTGACATACTATACATACATAGAGTCTAACAATCCTGTTCTTGTGGTTATACATGATGTGGGGTTACATTGGTCATGTATTAATATGTGGATTTTCTTTTCTTTTTCTTTTTTTTTTATTATAAACAAATGGGATACATGTTGTTTCTCTGTTGGATTTTCTTTTCTAAATAACACTAAAATGAAGGAGAAATCCTGGGGAATGATTTTGGCAAAATGTTATATTGTTGTACATGTACAAATATGTAACAACAAATCTCACCATTATGTAAAACTATAATGCACCAATAAAAATACGGAGAAAAAAAGGAGAGTAAAATGATTTCCTTTTATTCATGAGGTAATCCAACCTCATATCTGGGAAGTCCTTGACATGATCACTCCTTTACCATATTGCTAGATTCCATGTCCTGTTTTGCTTCCTGATCAAAAAAAAAAAATTTTTTTTTTTGGTACCAGGGATTGAACCCAGGGGCACTTAACCATTGAGCCACATCCTGTCATTTTTATTTTATATTTTGAGACAGGATCTTACTGTGTTGCCTAGGGCCTCGCTAAGTTGCTGAGGCTGGCTGTGAACTTGGGATCCTCCTGCCTCAGCCTCCTGAACAACTGGGGTTACAGGTGTGCGCCACCACACCTGGCTCCTGATCATCTTTATTGGCAATTACAAATCAGTTTATCAGCCTTGTTAGCTTGATATAATCTTGATACTAGTAGGATGTCACTTTCTGGAATTCGGATGAGCAATTAAGCCCTAGGAAATGGAATAATTTTAACACCTCTCCCCCAACTCAGGAAGAACATTGTTTTGAAGGAAGAATGATCAGTTTATCATAGTTGCGATATTTCCTCCCTCACCCTTTCATGTGTAGGGACTTCGGGGGATGTGTTCCACAAAGCCAAGGCTGCTTTGAATAAGCATCTACTATTGGAGGCAGGTGAGCAGTTGAGGTTAATGTAACCCATGGCTAGAGGGGCTTATGCTTGGCATAGTGATTTGTGTGAGTAGTGCTCATCTTTATTTATGCTGCTACCTGGAAAGGAAATACCGTCTGTCCTTTGGTCCTTTGGGTAATGGCCAAGTACAAAGCAAGCATCTAAAGCAGAGCTCAGTGGAGGCATCTACCCAACTCATCATTACTGAATTGATAAAGCCAGGGTCTAGGCAAGCCCCAGAGGCAGGCAGTGGAGTAAACAGTGTGTGTGGGAAAACAACAGCACCTATTTCTCTGTTGCCCATGCTTCCTGTACCACTGGGGAGGAAAAGGCAAAGTCTGTCATTGCCAGAAAAATCTGTAGTGCCCTGGCTTCATGTTTGTAAAATCTGACCATCATTCGAATATCTATTTCTTCAAACAGTCCATTTTACAGCTGAGTAAACTAAGGCAAAGGGAGAGAAAGACAATCGCCATACCCACAAAAGAATTCTGAGGCCCAGGAAAAGTAAGAGCCATTGCCCACTTCAAAGCAATTTTAAATTGCCTTTGCTTATGGGTATCTTCATGCCCCTCTCTCTTCTTCTTTTTCTTTTCTTTTCTTTTTTGGTATGCACATACTAGGTGAGCATTCTACCACCAAGCTGCAAGCCCTGCTCTCCCAAAACCCTTTGAAAACAGAGTTAAAAGAACTTTAATGTACTGGAGATTGCTGACATTGTTTTCTACAGCGATGATTTGGCTCTAATGAAATATGCTATTTAGAAATATGCAAAGAGGATTCACTACCTTGAAACAAACAAATGGCAAATGGATAAAACATTGTGTTTGGGGTAATTTATTTTCTCTGGCTCTGTTAACTCTTGAGCAATTAGCTAGATTATTTCCCTAATGTGAACAATGACTATATTCATACTAAAACAATTAATTGGACGATTGTTCTAGGATGAGCATTTGCTCTATTATTCTTTGCTTCTCCTGGAGTCACTCCCTTTCCACACATGCCTGGCTCTCTCTGTGAGAGCAATTTCAACAGCATAATGTCTATGTGAAGATTGTAAGCTCTCAAAAACCATTGCAAGGAACTCTGGCTGCACATTTATTCTCAGCAGATCTCCACATATCTTTGGATTTTTACGTTGTGCTTACTTTACAATCACTGAGTTCCATGTTATAATGTCTCCATTATTTTGGTGGCATATTAGGGCTGATTGTTTCTCTCAGCAGCCTGCAGCGCCCCCTGTGAGACCTCCACAGCTTACCTTATCATAATATTGGAAAGCAATTTCTCTTCACTGCTGTGAACCAACGCCAGAAATCCAAAATGCTGCCACAGTCATTAAGTGATTTCCAATTAGTTAATTGGTTTCACAGGCTGCTTCTTTCTAAACTGCACCTTAAATGAAAAGCAGAACCATCCATTTTTGAAAGAGGAAAAATCCTGGGGCCTTTGGGTTTTAAAATCCTAAAACACAGCACACTTTGGAAGAAACTTCACTAAAAACACCAGTCCTGCAGAACAGAAAATGTTCTTATTGTTGTTACAGAAAAGAATGAAATCTTTCTTCAGGCTTTCCCAGATTGTCTGGGGTTTATTTACCCACTTTACCTTGGGATCAAAGGAGTTTAGGCAGATAGGCACTGAGAGGCACGGAACAGGGACCATTTCTAGATTAGCATGGATTCTTTTCCCTGGAAGTTTCCTGGGCCCCTGGGATGGGTGCTGCAGGGCTATGTGAGCTTGGCAGCAGGATGTTATTTTAGACCTTGCTGAGAAGTAGGGCGAAGTCCTTCAGAAGGACGAATGGTTCTTTCAGAAGCTGCTTTTGGGGACAGGGTATAGCTCAGCGGTGGCACCCTTGCCTCACATGTGGAAGGACCTAGGTTCCATTCCCAGCACTGTCACAAAAACAAGAGCCGCTTTTTGGAAAGGAAATGGGATGTGGTTACGTTTGTGAGCTGGCAAAAGGAATGAGGTGAAGGACATGAGAGGCCTTGGTTGGTCTGGAACAGCTCAGGTTGGCACATCTAATGTCAGTCACTACCTATGAGGACCAATACTCAAGAGAGGACAATAGGTGAGGCCTGCTGGCCCTGCCAGTCAGTGAGCCCATCTGTCAGTCAACTGTGTTCCCTTCAAGACCATTTCTTTTATCCAAACTCACCCAGGGCCTGATATATTTTTTTAAGAGCTAAGTTTATGGATAGAAGTAGATTAAACTGTTAAACAAAGTAGATTAAATTGGAAGGGTCAAGGAGGCAGTGATTGGAATTTGGGGTCAGAAAGAGGTGAAGAACTTTCTGGGTTGAGAAGAAAGTGAGGGACCAGGGAGGCCCCAAGAGCTGAGTACAGCACCCCTCAACTCTGGCTCTGGGACCTCTTTGTCCACTTCAGAAGCCATCAGTTCATCATCTCGGTAGCCTGGAGTCCTTTAGTAAAGACTTCATGAATTAAAATTTAAAACCAAATTAGTTGTGTTTACAAAGCAGCACCCCCACTGAAAGAAGGCCTGGGTTGGGCTCAGCATCTGTGGATGGGTAACTCTGCACTCGGCTTCCTGGGAGAGGGTCCTGGCCTTGTTTCCATGGGTACCACTGCAGCCCGCCTCCTCCTGTGTCACTTCCCCTGCCCAAGGACAGCACTTCCAGGTGACATGCTGGTGGGCACCAGTAAAGCATTTATTTATAGGCATATATTTGCTGGTCTTGATAGTAACAGAAATTTGTCTTTTGTGTGTGTGTGTGTTTTAAAAAAAGTTATTTTTAGATTTCCTTATGCAGCACATCCATTCCAGTGGAAACCATGGCTTGGGAAATACCAAGTCTGAAATCTCAACTTTAGAGACATTGTGATAGTATGTGCTTGGGAAGTGAAATGTTTTCAGGGGTGATGAGTCCCTTCTCCCTCCCCGCCATGCAGCTCCTCCATTGCTTTCCTCCTCGTTATTTCAGAGAGGGAGACTCTTTTATTCTAGTTGTATGGAATAGAAAGTGGTATTTTCTACTGACGTATGTTTTTTAAGAACAGGAATGGCTCTTTCAAGTTGTTAATCATTTTGAAGGAAAGAAGAAATCAAAGAGTGCTATTTGGGGACTGGGGTTGTGGCTCAGTGGTTGAGCACTTGCCTAGCACATGTGAGGCACTGGATTCGAGCCTCAGCACTGCATAAAAATGAATAAATAAAGACATTTGTGTCCATCTACAACTAAAAAAAAAAAAAAATATATATATATATATATATATATATATATATATATATGTATATATAAAGAGTGCTATTTGGTCCTTTCTAAAGAGACCAATGTCTGTGTGGTGTGTGTGTGTGTGTGTGTATGTATGTATGTATAACATATATTAATATATACACATACATGTATATTATTTTTTGTGATGAAGTACATTGATAGATTTATTTCTGTGGTTCATGAAGATGACTTAGGACTCGATAAATATTAAATCAACTAGCCAAACAACCTCTCCCTGTCCTAGAAGAACTTAAGATATACTGAAATAAGGTCAATACTATGTACCTTTATCTTTTTAATATTTTATTGTCCTTTATTTATGGGAAAAAAATCTCAAGAATTCCCATCAGGGGTCCTGACCTGGGGTGGTCTTTCATGGCTGTAACTTCACTGACAAGCCAATGAGAAGATTCCCTGAAGTTATTACCTGAGCAATAAATGACTTCTTTAAAAAAAAAAGAATGAACTGCTAAAACTAATGCCAATTTGACCATTCTTCAAATAAATGGTCAAGTGAGTTATTTGAAGGATGATGACTGACTGGTGGAGATGGGCCTGAATGGCTGTGCAGGGTGTCTCCTGAGAGGGAGGGGGAGGGAATTGTTCTCCAGGACAGGAGTTTACCATCTGTTCATCACAGGGTTGAAAACCACAATTCAATTACATGGGATTCTCGGCTACACTTCCCTTTCTTGAGTGGCTTTTCTGTTTCAGAAGCCAGCAGGACCCTCCCGACCGCACTGCCTGGTGCAGTCAATTCGTGTCTAAAACACTCTTTAAGTGTATTGTGGAGCACACGGAATATTTTAGTCTTTGGAAATGATTTATATGGAGACAGGGGCAGTCTTGGGTGTTGGGCGCCTGGAGATGCATTACACCCTGCACATTTGTGATCTTTCCCTTCCAGAGAGGCTAGCGGTGCCGCGGGGGCTCCCACAGCCCTGAGTGAGCTTGGCTTCTTCCTGACCTGCAGTAAACCCACTCTCCCTGCTGGAGATGCATTAGAAATAAACAAAATGCACTTGTTTGAATCGATATGAGGCATTAAATGGCTGCTGGGTTTTATGTCACTCTCAATAGGAGAGGCTATCCTCTGGTTCTATCGGGGTTGGGTGACAGGAAATTTAAGACTAAATGGGCTGGAAGTTTAATCCCTGGAGGCACGTAGTTTCCTGATGGTTGCTTGGCTCTAACGGGCGCCTCAGTCAATAGGAAGGGGTGGTGTCCTCTGTGAGGGTGGAACCTTTCTTGAGCAGTCCCTTCTTGCTGGTTCCTTGCACTTAGAACGTCTTTCCTTCCATTGCCAGCTACCCGGGTTCAACCCAGTCTTTAAGAACCAGCTAAAATGTCCCATGGGGGTGCCTAAGAGCCTCACTTCTACCCAGGGAAACCATAGAACGGAGACCCCTAGCCCGGCACAGTGGTGCACACCTGTAATCCCAGCGGCTCAGGAGGCTGAGGCAGGAGGATCTCAGGTTCAAAGCCAGCCTCAGCAACTTAGCGAGGCCCTAAGCACCTCAGTGAGACGCTGTCTCTAAATAAAAAACAAAAAAAGGGTGGGGGTTGTGGCTTGGTGGTACAAAAAAAAAAAGAGGAATTGAGATCACAGGAAAGGCTCCTGGGCCCAACGTCCCACCCCTCTTTTGTGGGTGGCCACGCACTGGGAAGATGCCCCAGGAATGTTTGGAGTGAGGGAACATGGAGACAGGGCAGGCTCTCCCAGACCAGGGAGTAGGGGCGGGCACCTGGGAGAACAGTGCCAGGCCATACTATTCCTGCCCTCCCATCTTTTCCATCCACCCTCCTGCAGCCTCTTTTCCTCACTTAGCTACTGATTGTGCCCTACGGTTTGACATGGGAGGGTTAAAGGAGTCCCACCACAGCTTTTAGCCTTCTTCCCAAATGCTCTTTGCCTCTGCTCTGGCCCTGTGGCTTTTATCCTTTAATAAAAAAAGAAAAAAAGGTCACCTTGGTCCTCTTTGGCATCTTCCTTCACTAATTCTGCAACCTGCCCCCTTCAAAAGAAAAAAAATGTACCCAGGAAACATCACAGGGTCAGAGAGAATGGCGGGTTTCCAGTCTAGGAAGGTGCAGTGTACGTTCTCGGCCCTACAGAAGCGGGGTATGTTTCCCTGCAGGGCTAGCTGGTCACATTTATCCTTGCTGTTCCTTAACTGTAAAGTGTGGATGAGACACCAAGAGTTTTTGGAGAATTCACTGATGTCGCCAAATACAGGTTTTTATCTTTCCTAGCTTTTCCTGCTAACTGGAATTCTCAACCTTTGAGGGGATCATGAATCTGTTTGAGAATTTGATGAAATCTCTGGTTTTTCCTTCCAGAAAAAGATGCATACAAGCATTTTCATACAATTCCAGGAAATTTTAGGATTCCTCGAGTCCAAACAAGAGCCCCTTTGTGGTCACTTTGATCCCCAGGCTAACTGCCCCGCCCTCTATCATAGCCAACTTCTGCAAAGCACCTACCAAGGACCTGCTGCTTAGGAGGGCCTGAATAAATATGATTTAATCTGCTGGTTCCCTAAGTTACAATCAGAAATACTCCAAGCCTGGAGGAAATTTAGCTTATATTTAGTTTTGAGAAGCTGTCATGTCCAAGTGACAGAAATACCTCTGAGCAGAGAGCCCGGTCCTTGACTGACATGCTTCCAGCTGGCCTGCCATACCTTGTTTGAACAAATTTGGCCTTTTCAAAAAAAATCTTCCCTTTCTTGTCGGACTCTACCCTGCGGTCCTGTGTGTGCTGCTGCCCAGCCAGGCGACGTGTTCTGCTGACATCTCTGTCTTCACTCTCTGTATGGAATTTACAGCAATTATCCTTTGGTTGGTCCCTGTGTCTGTATTTTGGCAGGCCGCCCTGCCTTCCATGTGATAAGCACTTTGCAGACACGGCAGCCGAAGCTCTGCCAAAGCCTAATGTCATCCCTTGTCAGATGCTGTATGGGTCCAGGGGTGACCAACACCCCCCACCCCGCGTCTGCTGGTGCACGCTCCCTTTGCACTGTGTAAAGCACATAATGATGTGCAAGACTGGCTGGGGTCCAGCTCATCTGAACAAGGGTGGCCGTGATCCTGGAGAATTCAGGCACCTCGGAGGGTGTTTTTACGGCCTGCGCTACCTGGATTGGTTTTTCTGGCTGTGTTCTGCAAGTAAATGAACTGGATAATCGCCATATTTCTATTCCACGCCGTGCTGTGTCGCCTGTGCCTCTGGAAACAAAAGTTTTCTCAGACAACGAAGTCACTCTCAAGAACAATTACGCCCCCTGGGGGTGAATATCTTTGTCGATGTGTGCCAAAGTATGACTAAACAAATTGGCTTTAAAACACCTTTCCTCCATTTAATTCTCATTTGATTGTTTTGCTGAAGATCAATGAGGACAGCAACAAAATCCTCTAAACACAAAGAAACAAAAACAAACGCAAATCCCTCTCCCCGCCAACCAAAACCTTCTCACTGATGGCAATTCTATGATCCGGGTATTATTCTATGGCTGCATTTTTAACCTCTGCCTCAGTGAAGTTCGGGGTTGTGCCCTACTTCTCAAACTTTTGTGTATACTCAAATCAGCTGGAGATCTTTTTAGAAACAGATTCTGATTCACTGGGTCTGGGGTGGGGCCCAAGAGTCTGCACTTCTTACAAGGTCCCAGGCCATGCTATTGCTGCTGGTTCATGGGCCAGTGTTGGAGAAATGAGACTGTAGCCGTCTGTAGGATACATGCATGTAACCATCAAACCAACCCTGACATCAACCTAGTGACTCCTTTAGGCCCTCTGCTTGCCCTCTTGTCTGTCAAAACTGTTCCTATTTTCTAACAGCAAATATTTTTGGAAGGGCTCTGGTCTTAGGAGCAAATAAATTTCAATGCAATCAAGGCAGAATCCACCTAAATACAAACTGTAACCACAAAGGAAGCTTTTTGCTTGCAAGTCCTCATTGGCTTCTCACTAGTTATTTAAAGTTCTAAGAAGAAAATTGTTCATCACTCAAAATTTAGAACAGCCTAGAAAAGTACAATGAATGTAAATTTTCTGAGTTTGAGTACTTGAGGCAGCAAGGAGCCAATTTTTGGAGCTTGAGTTTAAGACAAGGAAAACTAATCATATCCACTCCTTCCTGTTCAGTGTTCTTGTTTGTTTGTTTGTTTATGGTGCTTAGAAAACCACCTGAACACTTTTCTGGAATAAATTGAGTATAGATTAAGAAATTACTTTTGTAAACATTTATTCTTCCTTCACCGGATCCTGCTATGTATGAAAGACTTGTGGCAGTGCCTTGCTTCTTCGTTAATAAAACAAGCCATTAACCTCTGTGGGTTCCAGCTCCGCAGCTGAATAATGAAGGTCTGGACCGGATGAGCCTGAGCTCTCTGATCGTCTGCCGTTCTGAACAGGGAGAAGTGGAAGCAGTCAACATTCTGGCTGTTTGTGGCTTTTTATTAGCTCTTCCTCTGTCATGGCAAAGCAGAGAAGGCCCCCAGGTTTCTCTGTGGGTGTTTCATGGATGCAGTGTGGTAAGTGAGGACAGGAATATTTCCCTGTGTTTTTTTGAAGCCCATCCTGTGGACTTTCCTTTGCCTGTGGGTGGTTCTGGAGGGTTTGACAGGAGTGCACAGAGTTGAACAGACCCAGTCTCTAATGCTCAGGGTTCTTCCTGATCTGTCTTGTAACAAGAATGGGGTGGGGGGTGGAGGGAGAGAGAAGGGGAGCGAGAGCAGCTAGTCCTCACTCCCTGGGTCTGCTGGGCAGGAAATGAAGCAGAGCCCCAGGAGCCTGTGATGGATGACCTGAGGGCCTCTCCTGTCCTTGCGCCACATCCGTTCACATTGGTTGGGCTTTGGAAGTCCCCATCTGGAAACCACAGGGTCTGGAGGGCTTAGATTCTAAATCAAGTATTTCTTTCTTTACTGCCTTTGGTGTCTGTGAAGTGCTTAAATACCAAATGAGAAGAGGATCCTAGTTTTTACTTAGGTCAGTAGAGCGTGAGCCCCGTTCCGGCCTCTAGGCAAATGGCTTTGCACTTCACATACAACAGGAAGTACCCATATATATAGCTCCCCTCCCTCGACTTACAGGTTGACGAAAAGTGAGGTGTTCCTTTCCTGTTGTTTTGAAGGCTGCTGTCTAGTTGAGTTGCTTCTGTAGCAAGAACAGTCAGTGTCATTAATTTTCCCCTGCACCGTGTGGGCTGTGGAACATGGAGTTGACTTGATGGATCACACTGCCACTTCAGGACGGGAGCCTCCGGAGGCAGGTGGGTGAGTGGGTTGGCGCAACACTTTGGAGAGCTAATGCATTTGTGTAGTTATCAAGCAGAACCGCCCTTGGGGAGATGGATGACATTTTGACTCCGCTTGAGTGTGAGGGACTGGGTAACTATCAAGATGGAAAGGGGGGGGGGTGACACCAAAGGGAGGAGGTGGCCCGGCCTCAGCCACAGCCCCGCCGAAGCTGTGAGACCAGTTGTGGTAGCCCACTTGAAAGTGGAGCGAGGGCGCACTAGGACAGGACACCAGGGTGAAAAGGGCTTGGAAACCCTGCCTTTAAGGAAGGGATCACAAGAAGCGATAAGGGGAGATGGTAGAGTAGAGGAAGGGAGGGAAAGGGAGGTACTGGGAACGAGATGGACCACAGTATGTCGTGTTCATGTGCAAATAGGTCACAATACACTATTAGGTATAATTAAAAAGTACCCATTAAAATCAATTAAAAAACTTAAAAAAATAAACAAGAGATTAAAGACCAAGCATATATAGGGCCAAAGAAAAATTTCTGCTCCTGCCTGGGTCCTATTTGTTGTCTTCAGCTCTTGGAGGGTGGGGGTTTGGAATTATTCTGTGCGGCTTCCAAGGAAGAGCTGGAGCCGGTTTTGGCTCCATTTGAGGGTTTAAACAGAACTGGCAGCTTCTTCTTGTGAAAGTGAATTTCTCCTCCTACCACAGCTCAAGCTGTTGCATGGACCGCGATATATTTGGCCTGCGGGACCTCCAGAGGCCCTTCGAAGGCCACCAGGCAAAGATCCTATAACTTTTCAAAAATTTCTTTCTCATCTCTGATAAGAAGTCACAGACAATCTCTGGTCCTGCTGAAACTGGGTATCTTTCCCTGAGCAGAATTGAGTTTCCTGTAGAAATGGAGTCATAATGGAATTGGCTTTTTCTTTCCCTTTAAAGAATAAGAGGATTAAAAATCTTAGCTTCTGTGTGGTTGCGGAAGAGGAGAAGGAACACAGAACTCAATCTAGAGTGGGATCCTGGGTCAAATATTTACTTGCTGTGTGATCTTGGGCAAAGCATCCAATTTTTAATTAACGAAATGGGGCCAAGGATGTCACCTTTGCAGGCTTGTTATAAGCGTTAAACCAGATGATAAATGGGCGTTGCCTGTGACAGAGCCTGGTGCACAGTAGTCATTCAATAAATGGAAGTTATTTTCCTTAGTCTCCCAGACAATTAAAAAGAGCAGAGTCAGGTAATAAAGTGACTCAGGGACAACATAGGTTCAGAAGCATGGACACGCTCTGTATTAGGTTCCTAGCGCTGCTGAACAAAATGCCCACTCATTTGGTGACTTGAAACAGTGAAGTTTATCCTCTTGGTCCTGGAGGGCAGAGCCTGACAGGAAGGCGTTGCTAGGGCTGCAAGCCTCCTAAGGGACAGGGCACGTCCCTCTGAGCCTCTGCCAGCTTCTGGTTGGCTCCAGGCTCTGCTTCGTCCTTGGATCGGGGCTGCATCCCTCCGTCTTCGCCGCCGTCTTCACATTTCTTCACTGTGTCTGCATCTTCTCCTCTTTGGCTCTGACAAGGTCACTGGTCATCGAATTTAGGGCTCACCTGGTAAATCCAGGATGACCTCATCTCAAGATCCTTAACTGCATCTACAAAGACCCTTTTTAGATCCTTTTTATAAATAAAGTCACATTTAGAGGTACCAGGATTAAGAACGGGCTGTATCTTTTGGGGAGGGGGCTACCGTCCTACCTACTGCTTCCTCTGCGAAGGGATCCTGTCCTGGGTGTACCCTCCAATGACTTTTTACTGTGTCTTTAGATTCCCAACCTGAACAATGGTGGCCTGGGCAAGTAGGGTGGCATTTGGTGGGGACAATCAAAATCACCCCTTCTGGGTGAGACTTCCCTTTCAACACATTTGCACTGGTCTTTCTCCCTCATGGAGAATCTGGCTTCCTCCTCTCTGGGCCCCTCATCTACCCATGTAGGTTGACTTAGACTTCTTTCTTAAATGTTTACTGGTGGATCTGGATGAGGAAGGGGAGGGAGGGTGGAACTCGGCTCTATATCCTTCTATCTGTATACTTGGGATAAATCTGGAAATGACAATCTTTAAACAAAGTTTAGAAAGCCCAGTTGTCCATCCCTGCAAAAGCTCCTTTGCTAGTGTGGACTGTGATTCTCCAGTCAGATGCCATATAGTCTTGAACTCAATTCTAAGTGTAGCTGGAAGTCCCACTTGGAGTCTAAGTTGTGTCCACCCCTGGTGGTACAGAAAAGATTGGATAAGGCTACCAAATTGGAGTGGCAAGTTCACAAGGAAGGGCTTGTGAAGTTTATTTGCATAAAGGACCTAGGGCAGCCTAGGCAGACTCACTTCAGTGGGAAGAAAGAGACAATGTAATAGATACAATCCTACAACTTCAGACGACAGGCAGGATTCTGAGCTCTGCATAGCATCTCACCCTCAGATCTACCGGTGGTCCATTCCTGAGTCTTAGGCAGAAGGTGAACTGGAAGTTAAAGCTGCAACAGTGATATCAACACTGCTCTGTGAGATATTGTAGCACAATCAATGCTGTTAAAAATCTCTTGGGCAGAGAATAATAGAAAACAGGGGGTAAAAAAAGAGAAGCCTAGCTCAGCTCTGACTGCCCAGTGGCAGCTCTGGCAATGCCTACCTGGGATAAGCCAGTGGTTTGGTGGCTGTGGTTTTGATCAGTGGACATCACAGTTGTGTTCAATAGGGTGGCGATACAAGGTGGGGTCAGCAGTTTGCTGACAACAAACAACAACAGTGGCACCTTGTAGCTACTTCTGCGTAGTGGAACAGCCTCCCTGGGGGAAATTTCACCATCCATTTAACAGATTTACTGGGTGCCCACCATATGCCAGATAATTGCAGCACAATGCCAGGGTGACCCAAATGGTGGGCAAAACCCATTGTGGTTTTCACTTTGTGAAGCTCTTCAGGGAATGGGGCTTTGTATGAGCAGATGGAGCAAAACAGGAATAGAACTGGGTACGTTTTTTAAAAAACATGACCTCACCTAATTTTCACTGTCCAGAGGAATTTGGAAACTGGGATGCTATATAATCATAGAGTTAGTAGGCATGCTGAAGCTTAGAGTCTAGTCTAGAGATTTGCAAAGACTTCCTCCATATCTGAAAATCTTTCTTATTTTTATTTTAATTAAAATTTTTAATTGATAAAATTGCATATGTTAATCAAGTAGAATATAGTTTTGAAATGTGTATACATATGGAATGACTAAATTGAGTGAATATTAACATATGTATTACATCACATATTTCTTCTGTTTCTTCTTAGTTGATGTGAGATTCCTTAAAGTTTATTCCCTTAGCAATTTTCAAGAATACAATGTATGGCTGGGGCTGTAGCTCAGTGGCAGAGTACTTGCCTAGCATGAGTGAGGCCCTGGGTTTGATCCTTAGCACTGCATAAAAATAAACAAACAAAACAAAGGCATTCTCCATCTATGACTACAAAAAATAAAAATAAAAAAAAAGAATACAAAGCATGAACTACAAAAGACTCCAAATAGTCAAAGGAATTCTGATCAAAAAGAACAAACCTGGAGACATTATAGTATTGACTTCAAAATGTACTACAAAGTCATAGTAATCAAAACAGCAGAGTTCTGGCATGAAAACTGATACACAGACCAATGGAACAGAACAGAGAATCCAGAAATAAATCCATGTGTTTATAGCCAACTGATTTGCAGCAAAGGCAGGAAGAACATATATTGAAGAAAGGACTCTCTTCAGCAAATGGTGCTGGAAAAACTGAATATCTCTACACATCTCTTACCATCTACAAAATTCAACTCAAAATGACAAAAGGTTTAAGTGTAAGATCCCAAACTATGGAACTACTAGAAGAAAAAAGCAAACACTTTAAGGCATTGGCCTGAGAAAAGATTTTTGGGCTATGAGACCCAAAACATTGACAACAAAAGCAAAAACTGTCAAATGGACTTACATCAAACTCAACAGCTTTTGTACAGCAGAGGAAATCATCAGTGGAGTGGAATGGGAGAAAATGGTTGCAAACTATTCCTCTGACAAGGGATTCATTTCCAAAACATATAAGGAACTCAAACAACTCAACAACAACAAAACAAAACAACAAAACCCCAATGAAATAAGACATAAAGAAGCTGATTAAAAAATGGGCAGTGACCTGAATAGACAAATGAAACATAACTACATGAAAAAATGCTCAACATCACCTATTGTCAGGGCTGTGCAAATCAAAACCACAGTGAGATAGTACCTCTCCCTAGTTAGAGTGGTTATTAACAAAAAGACAAAAAATAATAAATTCTGGTGAGGTTTCAGAGAAAGGGAAATTATTTACACTGTTGGTGGGAATGTAAGTCAGTATAGCTATTATGGAAAATAATATGGAGGTTCCCCCAAAAACTAGAAATAGAACTATGTATGATTGAGCAATCCCACTATTTGATGTATATCCAAAGAAAAAGAATGAAATTCTGTCACTGGTGGCAGTTTGGATGGAACTGGAGGATCTTGTGCATAGAAGGACTAAGGCTTGCATTTTCTTACTTCAAAGCTGATCTGGGAGAAGGAGGGAAATACAATAGTGGTTACCAGAGCCTGTGGAGGGGGAGGGGAGGGAAGGATGGAGAGAAGGCCTGTGCAGGGTGCAGCTGGGTGGAAGAAGTGCTGCTCATGGTCGTAGCACAGTAGGATGACAATGGTCGACGACACTTTAATGAGTATTTCAAAATAGCCAGCTGAGAGGATTTTGAATGTTCTTAACACAACAGCCATGACAAATGTCTGAGGTAATAGATGTCAACTGCCCTCGTCTGACGTTATACATTGTGTACCTGATTTGAAACGTTACACTGTATCCCATATATGCTCAGTTACCATGTGTCAATTAAAAATATATTAATAACTATATTCAGCAGATTGTACAATAGATTTCTAGAACTTATGGCTCTCATCTAAGTGAAATTATAAATCCTTTGACCAGCATCTCCCCAACCCCCAATTCCCTTCCCCTCCATCCCCGGGAGCCACCATCCTACTCTCCATTTCTATGAGTTTAACTTTTCTGGATCCCCAATATAAGCAAATCGATGTGCTTTTTGTCTTCCTCTGCCTGGCTTCTGTCACTTAACATAATGTCCTCCGTGTTCACTCTCACTGTCATGAATAACAGAATTTCTGTATTTGGCAAGGCCGAATAGGATTCCACTGTGTGTCGCTATCTCATGGTTTCTTTCTCCACTCATCCACTGGTGACAACTTAGTGGATGCCATAACCTGGCTGTCACAGAGAGCACAGCAATGAACACAGAGTGCCAAGTGCTCTCTCTCTCTCTCTCTCTCTCTGGTACTGGGGATTGAACCCAGGGCCACTCTACTACCGAGCTACAGCTACATCCCCAACCTGTTTTATTTTTTTTCCTTTTGGAGACAGGGTCTCACTAAGTTACCCAGGCCGGCCTTGAACTTGCGATGGCGCCTGGCACGGGAGTGCTCTCTGGCGTGCTGATTCCATTTCCTGTGGATGTGTGTTCAGCAGCAGGACTGTGGCGCTGTATGGTAGTTCTGGTTTCGACTACACCTGGACACCTGTCTGAGGTGGCAGACCTCAGGCTGCTCAGCCTCTGCTCTTCACTGAGGGTGAGTGTCGGTCATGGATGGAAGGCCGAGGGGAGGGATGGGTTAGAGGGTGGGTGCAGGTGAAACGGCAGAAGACGGGATGCCACACGGAGGGCAGTTCAGGCTAGGGCAGCGGTCTTCTTCCCTAATTTGCTTAGGGACAGCTTTTGCATCTGTGTGTGTTTCCCTCATGCTTCTCCTAGGATCAGAGTGGGTATTGCACCATTTCTTGGGGTTCAGTGTTGGCCAAGCTCCAGTAATGTGGATGCAAATGTCCTGGAGATCTTGCTAGAATGTAGATACTGATCAATGTATCTGTGGAGGGGCCCGAGATACTGCATTTCTAACACACTCCCGGGTGATACCCAAGCAGCTGGTCTGAACCACACTGGGCCAGAAAGGTTTTAGTCCACGAGAATGCCGCCGCATAAAGCCTCTGGAGCCATTTCTAGTTTGATGATGACTTTGGAGTTCAGCCTGCCTCTCTGCCAGGATCCATGGGGAATGTTTCCTTACCATTTTATTGCAAAGGCTCATTATTTCCAAATGCTATGTGTCTTTCTCCCTCAAAGATGAGATCTACCTGTGCTCTGTAAAGCCCACATTTGGGCTTCTTATATCAACACGCTTTACTCAGAGTGGTGCTAGCAGAGTTGGTGGTGAAACCCCAAGTACAAACCTGTTTTAGGAAAGAAATTCATCTTGTTAGAGGGAGCCCAGCTACTTACAAGGCAGATAACGTTCTGCAGCTTGCTGAATTGATGGAGAGAGGCACCGGGATTCAGACTCACCTATTTTTCATTCTTTGAATGAAGTCTATCTTCTGAATTACATGAGCCGTGTGAAGCAGGGAAAGAGCAATGGTTCTGGAAACAAAAACAGAGTTCTTATCTTTTAATACAGAAGAGAGTGCCTCAGGATATTATTATTTGTGATTTATGGGGTGCATAGCAATATGACCAGTGTCTCACCACAGCAGACAGAGGACTCTGACCCTCTGCCTTTGATGAACCCTTGTAGCTTCCCTGGGGCAATCTTCCATTGTAGAATAGCTGCTGCATCACATAATTCGGACTTAAAAATCACACTCAGTGAGCTCCGAGTACCCTTGATTTCTGTTTTATCCTGCCACTGATGTGTATCCTATGACTGTCCAAATGTCTTAAATCTTCTCACCTACCAGGAAGTGAGGTTAATCACACTTGCTATGAATATTTGCCTGGGAAATATCTTGAGATATGTTGAAGAGTCAAATTAGTTTTATTTGTGATAACTCCATTGTTTTTCTGAATGTATATCAGATTTTACTGATGAGATCAAACTATGTTAGTAAATGAAATCAACTCAACAAACGCAACGGGGAGTATGAACACAATTCTCTTTGAAGTCGGGAGTAGAAGAGAAGGCACATTTCCCTCCCTCTCTCCCATTCTTCCTTCTTTCTTTCCTGAGTTTTTAAAACTTGATTTTGAAAAAATTTCAGGCTTACAGACAAATTGCAGGAATAGTATAAAGAATTCTTTTATAAACTCCACCCAAATTGCCCTAGTGTTAACCACATTGCTTTTCTTTTTGTGTGTATCTATATTTATATTTTTCTTTTCTGAACCAATTCATAGTCAGTAGAAGACAAGATAGATAGATCTTTATGCATAAATACATCAATGAATAGCCTAAGCGTTAGGGTTTCTCTTATTTAACCAAGTAGTTATCAAAATCAGTAAATTAAATTAATGATGTCATTAAATCTTTAGACTTTTGCCAAACTTTGTAAATTATCTTAATAATGTCCCTTATAGCAAGGGAAAAAAATTTTTTTTCTGATCCAGGATCCAGTCCAAGTCGTGCATTGTGTACAATGACTTTGTCTCCTTAACCTGTCCATCAACTGAGTCTTTCTGTCTTTTGCTAAGAGAGTAAAGTCTTGACCTTAAGAGATTTTGTGGAAGTAGAATGGACAAATGTTATTTTATTTTAACAAGCAACTGTGAAAGTCAGAGAGGAAGTCCCAGGTCTGAGTTCAGAAAATGTTAAAGTTGTTTTTTAAAGTTATAAAACAAGACAACTATAAAAAATGTAAAAAAATACAGAAATGAATCAAGTAAAAAATAAAAGTCCTTCCTCCAATCCCAGTTTTACTTGAGTATGAAACATTTTTGTTTATTGTGGCAGATAAAATAAATACATTTAGAATGTGTGCTTTTTAGAAACCAAAGTGGGACCACACTGTGCATATTGTTTTTTTAACTTTCTTTTTAAAAAAAAGGTTAGTGTATCGTTGGCATCTTTTCCCACCAGCTTATGCAGGGGGGCAAGAGAGAGGAGGCCCTACCTTCAGCTCAGTGTCTTCCATCTTGCTTTGCTGCTAGGTTTGATTGACTGATAACATGGGAAAAAGGCTTGTGTGCTGGGAGAGAACTTTCCCTGTTCATAGCTTGTTGTGCAAGTACGCAGGAGGTTTTGGGGTACAAACTCCATCTCTGAATTATTGACCCTTTCCTCCCTTCTCTTTCATGGTGCATATAGATCCCTCCCTTAATTTAGGGCCCTTCTTGGACATTCTCATGAGGGTGACTACAGCCTGCGAGGGCTTGATCAGGACTACCTTGTGTAGTTTTGGTGCTGACCCATGGCAAGGGTGAAAACCATGGACGAAAAAAAAGGGTCAACATGCTCATTCATTAAAATCTGTCTCCTCTGCATTGCACTAGAGTCCACGATAACATACACACACTGATTTTGCAAAGTTTCTGTGATCACGTATCTGAGAACCGTCTCCATGGGTGTTAATTTCTAGCTGTTTGGATCGTCTTTTATCTGTATGCCAGATTAGAAGTGCAGCTGTTCCTCTCCAGGCTTAGACACACTTGCCTGATCTTGAAGTGACTTTATGGGGTTTCTTGCAACTGTTTTGCTGAGATCTTTAAGGAAGTCAGTCTTAAAGATTGGTTTAGGCTGGTTTTCCTGGGGTTCTTGTGTGGATTTCCTCTGGACCTTTCTGACCTTTAGCTTTATTCATTCTTTGCTCACCCTGACCTTGTGGTTCCTTTAAACCCAAGGGGGCGCGAGGCAGTGATGATCTGAAGTTATTTATGCGTTTGATGGCTATATTGGCGGGTTCCCATTTTGCTTTTCTGTGGCAGCCTTTAGCCCTGAAAGCACTTTGGAACAGGGTCTGTTTTCCTCTAACTGCCTTCTTGTACTTGTTGGGCAAAATCAGAGTGGTGATTGAGTCCTCTACACCCCTTACGACACTGCGGAGTAATAACATTTATCACACTTCTTGTTTAAGCCCTTTAGAGAATGACATTTCACAGTGTAATTTTGCTTCACAGATTTTTCCCTTGTGAGTTTTAATGTTCAGGGTAGAATTCTCTCTTTCGGGCTCACCTTTTTCCTATTTTGTGTATCTGTGAGAAGTTGCACAAATAAGGCATAGCAAATGGAATCAGGTCATGATCCCAAGCGCCCTTCACCTCAACATTCCTGATTGTTTCTTCCTTATTTGTCGTGAGCAGCCCCAAATTACCTCACCTCTGGCTGCCCTTTCCACTTTATGAAAGAAGCAACTAAGAGGCACACAGCTCTAAAAATTCCTGGATGACCCACATTTTGCTCTTTTTATTATCCTTTAAGAAATGTCTCTGTAATTGAAATCTAGAGTAGCAGAGTTTTGTGATCTTGTCACTTACCATTTTATTTATGTTTGGTTTATTTATATTGTGTCTTTAAACCCCAGAGTGACCAAAGTCTGCCTACAGGAACTACTAGACAGAAACCAAGAATATTGCCATTAATTCAAAGGTGAAAAGCTAAATGGGGATCTTAGCACCCACACTTATTTGGGTCAGAAGGAGGAAAATGAGGAGAAGCACTCTGGAACATTTTAGTAGGTAGCAGCAGGAGACGAGACATCTGCGCCCAGATTTATACTGCATGATGCATTTTATTTATTTATGGGGACATGCGTATCTGTTTTTTTCCCTCTACAGTTATTTATCAGTGAGTTCATCCTGATTTAGTAGTGCACAGTGAACACCCACTGCTAATTCTCCTTTATTTCATATATTTCTTTTACCTTAACTCATAAAGCTTGAGCTTTGCTACTTCCTTTTCCATCCATCTGTATTTCATTGCAAGTCCAAGTCTTTTTGATCTATAGCACAAACCCTCCTTTCCCCACCTCTTTGTCCTCTCTTCACAGATTGCATTCCTCGGTATTGACATTTCAGTCATTTGATTTATCCCAACAGGTTCCCTGATGCCAACCAGATCATAATTCCCTTTCTGGTAGCATCACTTCCAGACCTTCCTGGTTATTTCCCCTGGCTCCTAGTATTTGTGGATCGGTGCCTAAGAGATTTACTGATGATTTGTCTCATCCTTTAGTTTCCTGTTCACTGAGATCCAAACCACAGGTGGTGAGTTGGGAGGCCTGAGGATATTTGGAATTGTGTGAGATGTGAGCTTTGTTCTGCTTGGTAGGGAGTGCTGGAAAGTTCCACCTCCAGCCTTGGAGCAGAAGGCCCATCTCTGGACTCGCTTCAAACAAAGGACTTGCCCATATGCACTGTAGCAGGCTTTGCGGCTGCCACTACTGAATTCCCCTGAGAACCTCTAGATGGGTAGAGATGGATTATCAGTGTTCAGAGTGAATTATATTAAAAAGGGAACATATCTATAGGAAATTCCTATGAAATTTTGGTGAAAGAGAATAGAATCATTCTTTTCTTGGGCCATTTATTTTTTATTGGTACTGTATTTGTGTGACCTGATCACATACACATGCGTAGGCAGACTCTTGCAGATATAGAGCAGCCACAGGAGAGGAGAGGGGAAAAAAATTTCCCCTTTTTGAATTCTCAGGATGTTGGCTTAAAAAACTGAATGCTGCATTATCACGAGACCTTCAGTTGTCCTGATTTGCATTAGTGACATCTATTTCTCATGTCAGACAAAAGAGAGCAGAAGAGATTTTTTTCAGTCCTTTTAGCTTTCTTTAAACAGTGCTTGCGATTCCACACTGAGAGCTCCTGTGACTTATGTATGATGTAGTAGAAATTGGTTATATTATGAAAAGTAGCCTTCTTGCCTTGTCCTTAAATTGAGTGTAACCTAGGATCTTGCCTGTTATTTAAAATCATGTTGGCATGAAAGGCACTCATAATTCTCTATTCTGTTGCTCTACTCCGTAAGGCCTGTGGGGCTGGGGTCTCGGAGTTGTTCTAGCCGGGATGCTATGAAATTGATCCTGAGGGTGGATAAAAGACCTGATGGCTGGGGAATGCCTGTCAAGAAGCCACCTCCCTGCCAACTTCATGGCTGAGGAAACATGGATGATAAGCCCATCCTGGTGTCTTCCCTTTACCACTGTGCCCTCAGCCGTAGAATAAAAGAGGCCAGTGAGTCTCTCTGTACTAAAATCAAAGTTTGAAATGGATTTCTGTTGCAGATAGAGGGATTTGGGTGGCTATGAGGGAGAATTTCCTGACTCCAAAGGTTGCATAATCACATTCTCAACAGCCCTTTAAAAAATATTCTAATTTCTTTCAGATACTAAGATGGAGGTGAGAACCCTTTGCCTTCCTGGTGCCAATTCAATTCCCTAGCAGGGAAGACCACAGCAGGGAACCCAGTTGCGTTTTCTGATATCAATACATGGATTTCTACCTAATGTTAACATTTGACTGATTCAAATACCCCCTGAATCCTGTGAAATGAGGCCAGGTTTATAAGTAGGATGACCAAGTAAATAATAGCAGAACAGTGACCAAAGATTTCAAGAGGAAAACTGCATGGGAAAAGCCTAACAAAGAACATTTATTGAACATCAGAGAGAATAGAAGTCCATCAATTTACACTTTTTTTTTTAATTCCCAAAATTATGAATTACAGTCATATTAAATACCATCTTTGAATGGGTCACCTCTTTTTGAGGGAGAAAAATAGTATTGGTATAAGTTTTGAAGATATCAGTAGGTGAAGTCACTAGGGCAGTAGGACCTGTAGGTCCCGAAGGTCTGTGTTGCTTACCTGGCACGAGGGTTGAGAATAACGTACCTTTACCTACTGGAACATCCAGGAAGCAGAGTGCAGTGGTAGAGACGGTATTTGTCACTGATCTCCCACTTTACAATCATTTTTATAGATTCAAATAATCCTCACCAATTGAATTTATGGAGTATAGTAAAGAATTTAATTATCCTATTACAATAGCATGTACTCTCTGAAATTAGGAAGATGCTGCAGGCGTTGGCTAACGGGCACAGGCCAATGGCTTTGAGTGAGAACTGAGGACAAGATTTAAAATAAAACAGGCTCCTAGGCTTCGAGCTATGGCTTCTCTTCAAAATGGTTTCTCACAGATTTCTTTCTTTCTTCTTTTGAGAGCTGAGAGAGAAGTACTGATTTGCCATTTATATAAGGGGCATAATTTATCTGCACTGATTAAAATGATCAAGTATGCAGTGACAGCTCTTTATATTCCAGGTAAATGCTTCCTTTGTGCTTTTCAGACGAGAATTTCTGACACTTTGAGGGAAAAGCTGAGCGAGTCAGTCCTTAGGGTGTGTTTTTATCCAGGAAGTGGCTTGAGATGGATTAATGGCAAATCACAATAAATTATTTATCAGATAATAAGTGTGATAATTGTTCGTATTTATCATCAGTATAACTTGCCTGGTCTCCTGTCACGCCGTCCATCAAGCCCTCCCCCAAGATTTGCTGGTTAAAACATGCAGCCAAAAGGTCATTCCAACAATTTTTACTCATAATGGCACACTGATTATCTCCTAATTGAAAAATGTAAACGAGGGGCTCTGTAAGCAATGTGAGTGACCCCTGCGTTTCTAACACAATGAGGAGAGTCACTCCGTGCCTCATTCATCCTGCCATGGGGAACAGTACAATTTTCAGTAATTTTGATGGTCTCCTAAATTAATTGAAAATAACTTTTTTGTTTTTCATCGAGGAGGGGGAAAAAAAAAACCCATATGCCTGAATTTGCTGAAAAAGTAGAGATGTAAAATACCATTCACCATCTACTGTCCTGCTGGCAGCTAATCCATTGAAGCTTAATTGTAATTATCCACTAGGTCTGGGGCTGGAGAGGAATACTGATTACCGCTACGTGCGTTTCCATGGGCAAGACTGTGTATTGAGCCTGTTGCAAAGTTTCAAGTAAATTTATTTCTAACAGCAGCTGTAATGGATCATTGTTTGTGGGCTATTTCTGGACTTGGTGCAATGGAGGAAAATAATTCCAACTTATTTGTGAATGTTTTCACTGCTGGTGTGCAAAGGTAGACTGATAGACACTTAAACGCCCCACATGGAGCAAAGCAAATGTGGTCCAAATGATCCTGTGCTGTTTGTTCCTGGTTTCCTTCTGATCCAGAAGTCCATCCTCAGCTGGATTGCCACGTTTCCCAAACTTCCTTCAAGGGAATACAAATGCTGTAGTTTGGATTTGAAATGTCCATGTGTCAAAGACTTGGTCCCCAGGGTGACACTGTTGGGAGATGGTGGAATCTTTAAGAGGTGAGGCCTAATCAGAGGTCATTAGGTCATTGGGGGTGTGCCCTTGAAGGGGACTGTGGGATCCTGGTCTCTTTCTTCTTTTCTTTGATCCCTGGATGGCCATGGGATGAGTGGTTTTACTCATGTACGTGCTCCTACCATGATGTACTGCCTTGGCACAGACTCAAAGTGACAGGGCCAATCCATAGTGGACTGAAACTTGCAAAGCTATGGGTGCAAACAAAACCTTTTTCCTTGTAAGTTAATTATCTCAGGTATTTTGTCATAGTGATGGAAAGCTGACTAACACAGTAGTCACCGTAAAAAAGAAGCCTTACATAGTTTTCTGTGTCTTATCCCTCCCTCCTCCTTTACTCTTCCTTTCTTCTTACCTGTCTTATTTGTTTTGGGGATCCTTGAGTTCATAGTTCACACTGGAGCTTCTTCTGGTGTTCCATTTCCTAACTTTGTGTATTCTGTCATTTGGTTTACAGCTTCTTTTGAGCATGCTGCTGCTCAGTGTGCCTTTCCTGTGTGACCAGGGGATTTTTCATACATCTGGGTTGGATCACTCTCTTTCCAAAGTTGCTCATCCCTTATCATTGTTTGAATGTGAGGTGTCCCCCTAAAGCTCCTGTGTTAATGCAGGAATATTCAGAGTGAAATGGTTATGAGAACTGTAACCTAATCACTCCACTCTAGTTTGAATGGACTAACTGGGTGGTCACTATAGGCAGGTGTGGCATGGCTAGAGGAGGTGGATCACTGGGGATGTGACCTGAAAGATTCATCTTCCACGTGGTCCCTTCCCGCCTCTCTCTCTGCTTCCTGGCCACCATGAGGTGAGCTGCTTTTCTCCATGATGTGCTGCCTCTCCTTGGACCCAGAGCAATGGAATTGCTAACATGGACTGAACCTCTGAAACTGTGAGTCAAAATAAACGTTTCCTCTTCTAAGTTGTTCTTGTCATGTTGTTTTGGTTACAGGGACAAAAAGGTGACTACAACAGTTCCCTTCTGAGCGTCATTGTACAGGGCTACGCATGCTTGGGGGCATGCCTTCTTATACCTACCTATTTTCTTCTTGTGCTCTCCATCACAGGCTCCTTTGCTTCCTACCAAGTACACATGTTTCTGCAGGGCTCTCCTTAGAACCTTTGTATTATTTCCCATCTTCCCAATTTTGCCTTTATTCTTGGACACTGTTCAATTTCCTTATTTCTAATGTTCCACAGGGAAGAGCTGAATTCACTTCAACTTGGTTAGTGTAAGAGCCTTGATCCTTCTGCTGTACCCCACAGTGGAAATTAGACAGTATCAATGTCAACCTATGCAGTAGAGGTGACTTTCTGAGCCTCAGTAGCTTGGTCAGTGGGCTGATTTTCCAAAGGTCTTGATAATTCTCTCCACAATTTTATCAGTTCATTTGGAAGTTGGCTTGCTCTTAGCAGGAGATAGGAGCATTTAGTAATTTGGTGATTGTAGTATATTCTCAAAAAGTGCCATATGGATCTTTCCTGGAAGATCTTTGGGTTCTGGTATTGATCGAGATTCAACTCTAATCCTGTGTTCATGGAAAGGGGACCCTCTGATGAGCACATGTTTTGAACTTCCAAATTAGGACACATGAATGAACCACAGGACAAAATATTTGAAATCTCAAAAAATATAGATGTTGTATTAATTATCTCTTGCTACGTAACAAATTAGCATGCATATAGTTTCAAACAGACACTGATTATCTTGCACTGTTGATTGGGAGTATTTGTGGGTGGTTCTGGCTCAGGGTCTTTTGTGGAGTGGTGGTCATGATGCTGGCAGGGGCTGCAGTTATCGGAAGACTTACTTGGTGTCCTGAAGACTCACCTGGTGATTGCAGCCTATGGTAGGTAGATAGGCTGTGGCAGAAGGACTGCTCATCACCACAGGGCTGCTTGAGTGGTCCCACAACATGGCAGCTGACTTTCCTGAACAGCAAGGTTGAAGCAGTAATGTCTTTCAAGACCTAGTCTTGGCAGTCACACTCCATCGTTTCCACGATATCCTACTGGTTACAAGTAAGCTCTGTTTATTGTCAAAGGGAACTACTCAAGGGCTGGAGGGCGGGAGGCAGGGATCACCTGGGAGCTGGCTACCACAAATGGGTGGACTTATTTTTTCTGTATCATCCTTTCCTCCTTATCTTTCCTACCAGTTTAGAGGGTTGTGTGTATGGTGGGGGAGGATTGTGCCTTGTTTGGCTCAACTGAAAAAATGATGATCACATTATGTCCTTCAAGCACTTGAATCAGGAAATGAAGGCCTCCCCACAATTATCAGAATTAAGACAAACTGGAAGTTTAATTCATCCTCTCTTTTGTTCTCTTTTACCAACCTTGGTGTTTCCCTGTATGTATTTCCCAGAGAACTAGTCTGGTGAAGTCCTCTACTAAATGTTTTGTAGACAAATTCAGATTCACAATGTTTATAATCCAGTTGGTGGCTCTGAGAATGTTTGCAGTAGAGAATTATTTTCTCTTTGTTTAACACAGCATTTCTCAAACTTACATAGCCACAATTTTTTAAAAAAAATTTTGTCATGCCTAAAAATATCCTTTAAACCCTGCGCTCTTTAAAACATACATTTTGAAACACTGGCCTAGATTGTTATATGTCTTTAACCAATATTATTCTAGAATGGATTTAAGATGGTTGTCATTAGAAGGAGCATACCCAGCCTATCTGGAACCAAGGAGTCGATGTCCTCTAGACTGAAGCCCCTGAAGGATAATCTTATAAGCACAATAACTAACTCAGCACTGAAAACTGTTTGTTTTCCAGGGAACCCTTGTTGGACGATCCCCTTTGCTCTGCTCCAAGAGCATGCACTTGGGCGTCTCTCTAGCCTTCTATGAAAACTCTACTGCAAACTGGCCCTCAAAGTCTTTCAAAGAGCATTAACCTTCTTGCCCCAGAAGGAGGAAATTTTCTTCACCTACATATAAACTCCAAGAAGCATTGCTCTGCTGAGATTGAGCATCTCGTAGCCGGCGTATTTTATGGCCGAATTGTTTGTCTTGGTGTGTAAGCCTCTGGGGCATAACCATTCCTCCTTAGGAGGCTGGTGGAACACTCAGCATGCTGTCAGCACTCAACCCAAAATAAATCATCATCATAATAGTCATAAACATAAATCAAGGGGGCTTATTTATAGCTTTACAGGAGAGGCACAATAGAAAAAGTGCAGTTATTTTCCATCATATTATCCTACATCATTTCCAAGCAAAATGTCATATTGTCCACTAGTGTGTAACCAGGTAATGAAGGATTCTGGCGTGACCTGCACATTTTGTGGGGCCAGAGGTAAAAGATATGAGGCTGGAAACTCATGTTTCCTATGTTTCTGTAATTAAAAATCTAAATTTCTAGGGCTCATTAAGACAATATTTAACATATGATTATCTTGACATTTTAAAAAGGAAATGTGTTTAAGACAAATTATGTAGTAATATTTAATCACAAAAATCTACTAGCTCGGCTCATTTCTTCTATGGTCTGCACTCTGATTTCTGAAGTAAAAACTTACAGCTTAATGAAGATTTTAACCCAATGCTTCATCAAATGGATAATAGTGGATTAGTTAATGGGTTATGCCTCTCATATAGCATTTCTATGTACAGAGTGTGTAAAACACTTTGAAATCTGGGACACTCTAAAAAGTTGAGCCTGAAATTTCTTATGACTGAGTATCAAACTACAATAGCTACTTTTCCCATTTTTTTTTTTTAACTTCAGGAGATTTGGTGAATAGACCCATACCCACAAACATGGGATTATAGGATAATAACTTCAGATATAACCACCTACATATAAACTTCAAGAAGCATTGCTCTGCTGAGATTAAGCATCTCTTAGCTGGTGCATGAGAAAGCACTGGAATATTTTTCTAAGGTTTGTTTTGGTGTTGGGGATTGAACCCAGGGGCCTTATGCATGCTAAGCGTGCACTCTACCACTGACAGACACCCCAACCCACTTGAGCATTTTGATAAACTTGTTTTTAGGTATTTTTCTAAGCATATAATTTATTTATAATTTTTAAAAATACATATTTCCTTTTTTATAATTGACAGATAAAATTGTATGTATTTATTGTACACAACATGATGTTTTGAAGCATTTGAAACTTGTGGAATGGTCAAATCTAGATAACTAACATTTCCAATACCTCACACAGCTTCCACTTTTGTGGTGAGGACACTTAGTACCCACTCTTTCAGTGATTTTCAAGAATATAATGTATTATCATCATCTGTAATCACCATGCTTTACACTAAGCATATGCTTTAAAAAACACACAAAAAAATGGAAATATTTCGGGAAAAGTAGAAACCCTCAACTCCATTTAAATTGAGTCCTGCTACCCTACTTTTTAGTAGTATTTATAAGTTTGGTTTATATTCTCCTAGATGATTGATTTTTTGTGCTACTATACATATGTAGGCATTTTATGATATGTATTGTTTTGTAACATGAAAAGCATTATTTTGTATTTACATTATATTTCATGTATTTTTAATGCAAATTAAAACAAATTCATCTATGATACGCGTAAGCATTCATCCCTTTTGTCTGCTGTGAAATAATCTGCCTCTTGAATGTACATTTTATTAAATAATATCCCTGTTTTATCGAAATGGACAAGTTTGCATATGGTAGAGATTTTTTAAAAAAAATAGTAGGTATTTAGAGGTGTAGAAGATCAGGATCATGGATATGGACATTTTTTGTTTTAAACAGGCAGTAGGAAGAGAATGTTCTGATTCAATGGCCATCCCTGATGTTTCTGAAAAACATTGCCAACACATGGGATTTTTCAAATCTTCATATTTGGTGAAAAATTCATGATTTAATTTGTTTTTCTCTGGTTATCAGTGAGGGTGAGCTTATTTTCAGATTTTTTTTCTATTTGTATTTCCTTTTCAGTGAATTGCCTTTTTATATCTTTGGCTTATTTTCTTTATTGGAGTGTGCTTTTCTTATTAATTTTGGGAGTTCCTTATATATTTTTGATACAAACTTTTTTTTTCTTGTGTATTTATTTCAAATATCTTTCACAGGCTGGTTTTTGACTTTGAACTTTGTTCAGGTATCTGTTGTTGAAAAGCATTTTATGATTCTCTGGAAATCACACTTATTTATATTTTCTTTTAATTTTAGAAAAATGAATTTAGTTCTTATATTTCCTCTAGTGGTAATAAGATAAGCGCAACCCTGGAACTTAACACGATCAGATATGAAATCAATGTTGAGTGGAAACTCAATTGGTGAATAACTAGTCCTAATGGACTTAATCAATGGGGAATCACAGAAAACATACCGTACCCCATTTTAATGCAGTGAAGGTGCTATTTTCCTTTTCATCAATGGTTTTATGCCTAAGCATATTCCTTTTAGTGGTTGGATTCCCCTCCCTTGATCTTCAGCATCATCTGATTAGACATTTGGCTATTTCTATTGAATGCCTCTCTCATTCTGTCACTAGTTTTCACAGCAGGTGTTCAGTGAGATGTGAGGAAGCTGTGTTCACCAAGACGTGTTCCAAGTACAAGGGACACAGACATCAGAATGGAATCCACGTGGCTGTGTCACGTGAGAATCTTTCCCCTACCTTCCTGCTTGCCATGTGCCTGGTCACTTGTGTGTTTACAGTAGATCTCCTGAGCCCCCAAAGCCTTCTATAACGTTTGCCTTTTCTGCTTTATTAGTATGTGTTCAGAGAAAGCCACCAAGCAGTGAGGCACTGAGAAGCGGACCAGGTCTAAAGTAACTACTGCCGGCATGGAGACAGCACGTGGATCCTCGGGAGACAGAGACCCCCAGAGTGCCACTGTGCCACGGATCAGTCTCGTTTGGGTGGTGAGGAATTCTTTGATGGTTTTAGGATTATTTGTGGATCTCTTTGGATTGATAGGGTGACATCAAAAAAATATTTTCTGAGGAAAAATTAATCATATGGCTGATATTATGTAGGGTTTATTTATTTATTTAAATAGCATATGAATGTTTGTTTCAATGAGTTGAAGTTTTGAGTTTCATGAGAGAAAATGTCTCATAGTCTAATTTTGCAAGTCTCTTATTTTGGAACTATATATCAGATGCAAAGGTGTAGTAAAGTATTTTATAGGGAAGCAACCAAGATTAGGGCTCATTTTTCCAAGACAACGCTTTTGAATCTATTAAGCACCCAATATATCAAAGGATGCTTACAAATGGACACATCAGGTGCATTTACAATATTCTCTTGAGAGTTTATTACTAACCAGTCTCATAGGCCACAAGGAAATAAAAGGACTATGTACAGTCTTATGGGAAACAGCAGGGAGCTAGGGAGGGCCAAGATGAGTCTAGGGCCCTGGTGGGCACATTCCCGGGGGAAGGGGACCCATGGTGGCGGTTCTGATGGCCAGGTATTCTTATTTAATAAACAGCTTTCATATGTCTTCCATGGTTTTATCCTTTCAACAAACTTGGTGGGCATTATTTTTTTTTAAGTAATAGCTTTCTCGAGATGTAATTTACAGATCATTCGACTTACCTGTTTGAAGGGTTTCATTCAGTGATATCTCATCAGCTTGGACTGCTGTGACAAGTACTACAGACTGGGTGTCTGAAGCAGAGGACATTTACTCCTCACACTTCCAGAGGTGGAAAAGTCCACGCTCAAGGTGCTGGTAAACTCCGTTCTTGGTGAGGGCCCACATCCTGTCTTGCAGAAGGCAACCTTCTTGCTGTACCCTTATATGACAGAAAGAGCGAGCTCTGGTCTTTTCCTTTTCTTATAAGGACAGTGATTTCATCAGAGGGTCCCATCCTCATGATCTTATCTAGAACTAAATATTTCTGCAAATTCCTATCTCCAAACACCATCACACTGGGGCTCAGGACTCTGACGAATGAATTTTGGTAGGGGTTGCACAAATGTTCCATCCATAACAAGTGAATTCCGATGTATTCATAAAGTCATAAAACCGTCACCACAACCAATTTTTGTGTATTTTCAACATTCCTCCAAAATTCCCCAATCTCATTAGTTGTCACTTACTACTTTTCTGCCACCCTTCTCAGCCATCAGCTCTGGGCACCCTGAATATACATTCTGTTCCTATAGATTGACGTTTTCTGAGCTGTTAATAAAATGGAACCTTTTAATATGCAGTCTTTTATGATTGGCTTCTTTTACTTAGTACAATGTTTTTGAGGTTCCACCATATTGTATCACATATTAGGACTTTATTCATGGTGAATAATAAACCATGATGTGGCTCTAACGCATTTTGTTTTTTCATTTATCAGGTTATGGAAATTGGTGTTATCTCCACTCTGATAGGTATTACCACCTTTATTTGATAAATGTGAAAATGGTATCAAAGAAACCCAGCCATCTAGCAAAAAGCTCCCAGTCAGCGGTAAACTATAGATGTTAATCCAGTGTACATTTTGCACTTCAGGGATGCCTTCTTTTATATTTTTTAAATCTTCTCCTTGTTTTCTCTTAAAATTAAGGACACCCCAACATTTATGTCCAGCATATTGCCGTTAACTTGATTCTTCTGATGCTAAGTCATTTTCTTCAATGACCTGTTGGGTAGAGTCTCTTAGGCCCCATGAGCATAATGAGATTTATTTATTTATTTATTTTTTTAAGTTATAGATACAACTTTATTTTAAAATCTGATCTGCAAATTTAGTGTTTTCCACCAACTTGGGGAGCAGAAACCTTCACAGGCTTCACAATCTTTTGCTTAGGTGCTGCCTTTGTGGGAGCCTTAGCAGCAACCATTGCTGTCTTTTTAGATGCCTGCTTAGCCTTTTTTGCTTCCTTGGCAGCCCTGATAGCTTGCTCTCGTTGAGCCTTTCTAACTTCTGGTTTCTGATTCCTCTTGGCCATGATATCTGCAAGAGATGCACCAGTGATGGCCCTCTGAAATTTGACTGCATGTCGGGTTCTCTTCTTCTGAATTTCTTCCGACTGGCCCTTCTTGTGCTTTCTTCTGTAGAGGACAGTCCAGTTCATCTGCCGAGGATTCCTCTGGGATAGGAATGCTGACTTGCATTTTGCATTAAGAAATTGGAAAACCTTTCCGTCGGTCCTGGCGTAGCGCCTCCTGTGTCCGGGGTATATCTTGTACCCGCTAAAACTGCACAGCTCGACCTTCATGGCGGTAGCTGCTGAGAAAGAGGAAAGATGGCGAAAAGCATAATGAGATTTAGACATATCTAAAACCTCAACACAGAAATTCTCTGACCCCACAGACTTCAGAAACCCATGTGCTCTCTTTGTATTAGCCTGTTTTGATAGTTGATGACAGTGAACAAATTCCTGGCTGACATGTTAATTATGATTTGAAAGAATGGAAGAATAAGACGTTTGAAATCTCCCATAGTTCCAAATTTACTGGGACTGAGGTTGCTCTGTTCCCTTGTTCAACATCTTTTTTTTTTAAATTGTTTTATTTTATTGTAAACAAATGGGATACATGTTGTTTCTCTGTTTGTACATGGCGTAAAGGCATACCATTTGTGTAATCATAAATTTACATAGGGTAATGCTGTTTAATTCATTCTGTTATTTTTTCCCTTCCCCCCACCCCTCCCACCCCTCCCACCCCTCTCACCCCTCTTTTCCCTCAATACAGTCCTTCCTTGTTCAACATCTTATATGTGGAAGACTGTTCAATTGTGAAAACAAGCTTGATGATAATGGTGAGTAATAAAGGTTGTGATTCCATAACTTATTTTAATGTTGCTTCAAATCTGGTATTGAGTACAATTACGATGGAATTTTTGGAATTGAATCTGGACCATGTAACAAAAATCTCTCATATGTGGAAGAAAACACCAATTAATTTAAATGACTTTCCTTGGGGCTTACTGATCATCCCGCTGTGCCAAGCACATTATTAATGTTCAGATGAATTGGCTAAAACATTCTATATTCAGCAATTCATTACTCGAAACGAATGATTTCCATTAGCTGGTTGTACCATATCTTAGTCTGTTTTGTGCTGCTATAACAGAATAGGAGAGACTGGATAATTTATGAACAACAGACATTGATTTCTCTCTGTTCCAGAGACTGGGAAATTCAAGGTCAGGGCACTGGTAGGATTGGTGTCTGGTGAGAGCCAAGATTTCACTTCCAAGATGGTGCCCAGAACATTCTATTCTCTAGAGGGGAGGGCGAAGAGAGAGAGAAAAGGGGGCTGAACTTGCTCTTTAATAAGATCATCAACCCCACAACTGAGGGCAGAACCCCCATGGTCCAGTCTCTCTTTTCCTATATTTTAAATCGATGCATTATAATTATACATAATAGTGAGATTCATTGTTATTTATTTGTACATGCACACGATATAACAATAAAATTTGGCCCAACGTTTACCCTTTTCCTACCTAATTAGCTTTTTTTTGTGGTACTGGGAATCGAACCCAGGAGCTAGCTCCCCAGTCCCCTAATTAGCTCTTAAATTCCATCTCTTGATACTGTTAAAAGGGCAGTTAAATTTCGACGTGGGTTTCGGAGGGGGTGGGCACTTAAACCATAGCATTGGATAAGTCGGCAAAGCTGCACACATAGTTTTAATTTGGGAGGGACTGTGCGTGTTGGCTAACTTTCAAGCATCTTATTTATTTATTTATTTACTTTTTAAATTTCTTTTTTTAAAAAATCCTTTATTTATTTATTTTTATGTGGTGCTGAGGATGGAACCCAGTGCCTCACACGAGCTAGGCAAGTGCTCTACCACTGAGCCACAACCCGAGCCCCTCAAGCCTCTTATTTTATAGGTGGGGAAATCAAGTCCTAAGAAGTTATTGTCTTATTTAAGGTCACAATGTGAAGGTCTGCCTCCTCCTTTCACTTGACATGTGGTAGTCGTTAAACTGCACTTTAGAGTCTGCAGACCTCTGGCAGGACACACTCCTGACCTTCTTCAGTGCTCCCATGATTCCCCAAATTTCCAAGGATATTATAATTACTTGTTATGTGAACTTGGCTGGATTTGAGCTTGACGGTGGTGTGCGTCTCTGTGCGTTCCCAGTGGCTGGCACAGCTCCAGGCACACAATGGATGCTCTATAAATATCCACTGAATGAATGAAGCCCGTGTTCCTTTGACACTCTAGCCAACGTTCATTCTTTCTGTCTCATGGGATGGCTGGAGGTTTTCTAACTCTATTTTTAGCAATGGGACAGTTTCCTGCCCAGAAGTATCTTACAGAAAACTCTAGTACATCAGAAGGAGAGAAGTGTTGGCGTGGTTAAGGCAGGGTTTGGAGAGCCAGGAAGTCTGCCTTTGTGTCTCCCTTTGGTGGATGAGGGAGAAGGGGCATCTCGGAGCACGCCAAGACTCCAAGGATTAGAGAACCAGAATTAAGATCCTAAATAGGAATAGCCGATGTATATTCATCAGTCCGTGTCCTGTTTGAGAAAGGTAATCGTCTGTTAGCTCAGGTAGGAGGCTAAATCTTGCAGGAAGCTATGAGTCCATTCGGTTCTCTCAACAATCATGCGATGAGCACCTGCTATATATTAGGCTCAGTTTTAATAATGAAGGGCACAGAACGGAGTGAGCAAAATGGACCAACATATTTTCCTTCGCAGAGCTTATATTTTGGTAGGGAAAACAGATAATAAAAATTACACACTGTGTCTGATGGTAATAAGTGTTGTGGAGAAAACTGAAGTGGATCAGAGGTACAGATGTGTGTGGGGGGCCACGTGCACGTGTTTGTGGTGGTGCTGTCTGTGTGGTTTCAAATGGAGGTACTGTGGAAGGCCATGTTCGTCATAGCTCTGAAAGAGGTGAGGGCTATTTGGAGATAGTAAATTAAAACCAGAATTCTCTGTTCAATCTCCTTTACATGAGATTCCTTACGTTATAGGGGGCTCTAGAATAATTCCCATCAAGGAAATGATAGGGTTGGATTTTCTTAGTTCAGATCACATAATCAATGATGGGAGAGCACATTTATTATGGATGATCTGGGAAGAGCTGACCTGATAACATGGAATGCAGTTTTGTTTGGCCGATTATGTTGATTCACACCTGTGCTGATCTAAGATGTAAATGAATTGCCTTCTCCTCTCTCTTTATTCCAGTGCAGAAGGGAAGAATTAAAACCTCCCTTTTTAAAAAGAGGTCTTTAAAAATTGGCTGGAGTCTCACCTGGGGTAGTTTAGGACAGGCCTTGCCTGAAGGTGGATAAATCTCTCAAGTCTCATTACTGCCCAGAGTCTTTGCAACAGACTGAGCCTCTCTGGGTGATCTCAACTTCTCTATTATCCAGGAGAAAGTTCTCTGGCACTGGTGTCCTCCCAGTTTCCCCTGAACCAGATGCACAGAAAATACTGGGCACGCCATACCTGAGAGGGTGCAGGAGACCCATTCTCCATCACTTAGACCATAAGCAGCATCGTTAGAGCGACGGCCAAGGAAACGAGCCCTGAGAGGTTGCTGTGAGTCCTCTGGCCACATTTGCTGCAGACCCTGTTTTCTGAAATGCCTCACTAGCTTCTTTCAAGGGAGGTTGTTATCTGCTTCCTTAAACAACTTGCTCTGCAGCCAAGTCACTTGTGGCGAGGACGAGTTATGGGGCTTTTCAGAACCAGGCTGATGATGGGAGTAACCAAATTGAGACCAAGGGCCTTTAAGTGCTGTTTGCACGTTAGGTTTTCTTTGGAGCCCCGTCCCAGCCCTATGGAGTATAGTGTTTATGTTTTATTTAATGACTGCCTGACACTGAAAAATGGTTGCTATATAGCTTTGTAGTGGGAGGCTGGGGAGAGAGAATCAGAACAATAGTGCAGAGGGGAGCTTGGAGTGAGGCAGTGTACCCTGTCCTATCATTACCAAGTTCACACTCTTCAGTTGTTTTTACCTGTTTAAGTACCATGTCCTGTGGCTCCTTGGAGGACCAGCCCTTGCTTCCTATGTGGAAAGGCTTGGCTACTACTGTGGAGTTGTTGGTAAGTGGTCTTGGTGGGGGGTAAGGAGGAGGAGACAGGCAGGGGAGCAGAATTTTGATGCATCATATAAAAAATAATGACCTGTACCTGTACCCACGTGCCAGACTCTATGCAACAGATGAATTTCTTTCATTTTTAAAGGTGTTCCGGGTGAACTTTTAAATAACTGAACCTAGAAACAAATTATTTGTATGGTGGAGCTTCTTTGTAATTATTAAGATTGTTTATAAAATTGGATCTTTGTAGTGTAGATAGACTTCCTGAAAGCAGTCACATGGGTCAAATACCTTGGTCGGCTCCCTAGGGCTTAGCAGAGGGATGTTAGAAGCACCCAGCTTCAGCTGTCAGATCAGGGTTTGAATCTTGCATCCAGCATTTGCAAGCTCTCTGACTGTGGATAAATCACTTAACTTGAGTGTTTCCAGGTGATTCATGTGCAGAAATGGAGGTAATGATTCTTCCCTCAGTGGATTATTGTGACATAAAGGCTCTGGCACATGAGAGAGGCTCAACAAATGCTATTTCCTTCCTTTCCTTCTCCCTTCCAGTGCATTAGCACACCAATTTAGGCTGAACTGAAAGCATCATCTTGGTTTATCAGAGAAATTGACCAGTTAGGAAGAAGCCATTCCTCAAACTGGGTTAGTGTTTTCCCTGGGTTTTCATGGCTCAGCCTCAGGTCTGAAGTCACCTGTGATGATTTCCTGGCTCTGTCCCCTGCAATGGCCTCAAGGATTTCCCCAAGTGGGACCTGCTCATCACTCTATGCCTTTAGAAGTGCTGCCATTTTTGTAACTCATTACATTTACCAACATGTCAACCTGTCGTATTGAATTCTGGGTTTCCTCTGAGTGCCCAATTCTACATTTTACGCTAACTTCCTTCCTATTTTGGAAAAAGCTTCAGGAAACCAAAATGATTTTATAGAAGCTGGCAGATGGGAGAAAAGAAAACTTTCCCCAAGGTTTCTGGAAAAACCATTTATTTCCCATAGTTCAAATAAAAATGCCATACTTTTATGGCATTGGAGTTGACCACCTCTAAGGAATTCCAACAAACAGTGAGACTCATAATAAAACCCAGGAAACTGGCCCAGACATTACAAAAGAACATGGAATTTGTCACTCTGACACTCTTTGAGGTTGAGTGCTCCATCCCTCCTCATGGAGGAGATGAGCCCATTTACTGATCTATCCTGGGACTGTTTCTTACATAAAGAAAGAATGAGTTGCCTGTGGAAAGATGGTTATTCATTTGAGATATTGAAGTTTCTCTGTTCTCTTAAAGTATTCTTGCTCTCTTTGGACTATTTAAGGGGAGGCAGTGGATTCCAGCATTTGCCAAGTTAGTGGCATTATCAATTTCCCTAGGATCATGTTGGCCAATAGTACAAAACCTGACGCTCACAATGGATCAGAACCCTATGCAAAACACCTGAGAATACACCGTTTTTGTAGTTCTTAATCAGGGCAAGTGGGAGCACAAGGATCTCATTATTTTTCAGGATCTGATCTGGCATCTCCACCGCATTGCTCCAAGGTCTCCAGTGTGGGATCTTGCTTGGCCTGTGCGGTGAGGTTGGTGCTCAGTATCTGTGTAGAGAACTGCAGTGGAGGGCTGATTCTTTTGCTCTAATAACACTCTAACTGCATTTTGTATGAACAATGATTACTGACCTACCATTCTTGAACTTGTATTCCCAAATTAGTACTCTTCTTCCAAAAAGTTACCTGGGAAGTTTAAAGGCTAACATTAGTGGTACCACCTGCACTGTTGTATGATTGTTTGAATCATTTTGCCACCTTCAGAGGCAAGAGCATATCGCCACAGAGAAAGTAGTCAGCTGATATGAGAGACTTTAAAATCTGAGAAGCGCAGCATTGTTCTCTTTGAAAATCAGCACTGTTTGAATATACAAGAGGCCTCAGTACTTTATGATCAGAGCTGACAGGATGGAGAGAGTAGTTATGACCACATCCTAAGTACGGCTTCTGTTGACAGCTTGTGCTAGGAAAGATGTTCCCGAATTCTGGTTTTTCCTTGGTTGCAAGTAATCTGTCCTTCTCTGGTCATTGCGTCACTCCTTGGTACTTGATTCATTTCCTTCTCGATCTTTTTTCAAGTTTTGCTTTCTGTTAAAGCTTTCTTTTATGATCCCAGAACTGGCAATCTCACTTGCGTAAGGGAAGTGTTTATATTTCCAGTTCCAGGCAGATTCTTTGCTGTTCTCGACTTTCTTTCCTTCTCATTCCCTAAGCCCTATTTGATTCTCTTACCCAAGGAAATTGCCAGCCACTCCTGGCTTTTCCTGATAGTCATCTAATTTGCCCCTGCTCTCCTGCGGTGTTGCACTTGGGGTCTTGTAGTAAGGAAGGGCTCCTCTAACAGGGCTGTGATTTTTTAGTAGCCTTTTGCATGTCACATTGGGTACATACATGTGTGTATCCTGGTTTCTGGGTTCTTGTCTTTTAACCATATGTTCCACCAGGCAAGTTTCTACTAATTACTAAGGCTATATAAAACCTCCTCTTGAGAGGGAAAATGTTTTTATACAGCATCATTTTAGGTGTTGGGTAGCATGTAGAATTTGGGGGGAAAAACAAAACAAAACAAAACAAAGGAAACTCAAAGATGGGGCCACTTGTAAGAGACCAAGTTGACCTGAGTCCCTGGGCATCACACTTACTTTTTTGCTTCAATAAAGTCTGCTTCAAAGCAATCTCAATCCTTCATCAAAGAGATTTCCAGCGTACTCCCAATGGGTTAACATAAATCTTACTGTTCTCACTCTTTTTCTCCCTTCCAAGTTGCTTTTTTTTTTTTTTTTTTTTTTTAAATCAGTCCTTGCGTCTCCATTTCTTTAAATCTTTTATCCTCAGGCTGCTACCACTGGCTGTATGGATTACATATCAGCAGTTAAGAATATTCCACAAAGTCCTGGCTTGTTCTCACCCTGCCGTGCTTACAGTCACCGATTGCGATGAAAGGAATTTGAAAAGCACAGCCAGGCAATCCTGAACCCGCTCAGCACATTCCCCCTCTGCAGCTTATCTCACTGTGGATGTTCTTTTGACCAGCCATCAATCATGTCTGAAAGTTTCCCGTGATTCCTGAGATATGAACCTCTTTGATGCAAGTTAACAATACAGCACATGCGGCATGGGCTAAGGAAACTACTTTTGAATTTGAGTTCAAGAAATGCTTTGTTCCAGCTCAGATTTTCACACTTTCTTAGGGTCTCATTTCTCTTGGGCAGCTTCAGTGGCCCCCTATCTTGTAAGCCAAGTTCGAGAACCTACCGATGCTTAAGTGACTGCCATAACCAGAAAAGAAAGGGGCCTGAGGGGAGGCTGAGAGGCACAAAGAGGAACAGAGAAAGAGATGGAGCGGAGAGAGGAGGGAGAGAATAAGCACACAAGCTATGCACATGGAGTTGCAGACTGGAGCAACCGGGAAGGCACCATGTGCCAAAGGAGCTTTAGGGGCAGGTAAGACTCAGTGTCGGAGGAGAAGGGATTCAAGCAACAGGAGCCTCCACACACCAAAACATCCTTGTGCTTTACAATTAAGAAATGATCCATTCTGGAAAATGTTCTTGGGAGCCGGAAGTTTCATCATTACACTATCCCACCAGGTGTGATTTTTTTTTTTTTTTAAACATAGATAGACTTTGCTTTAACAATTTTCCATTTTTATGCCTCATTCAGGACACCATGGCAGATGACTGTTTTGCTGATGGGAGTTGGGCTGTGAGCTCAGGGGGTTAATATTTAAACATCTCCGAAGCCCAAGGAGCCCTGCTAGCAATCAGGCAGACTTCATTTTCAGTTACTTCTAGCTGAAAGGAAAGAGGGCAGCTGTCTGCGAAATTATGGGGCCCTGCACCCTCATATCATCGTGCATTATTTTGAGTGGACAGGGCATTGATTGCTTGGTGCTAGGGGAAAGCTGTTCATTAACTGAACCACATAACAAACAAGTGCCTCCCACATTCCTGTGTTGAGGCTTGGAGATTGGAATTAAAATGTCACCCTTTCTTTTATCATCAGCTGCAATTTGGAGGCACTTCCCTGGAGGCTTGGCTTGTCCCTTCTTTCATGGGTTTGGAATAATTCCATTAAAAGCCCTTTGCTTACTAAAGTAAAACACCCTACCACAGTGAGTGGCATTTGGCAAACTTGCTCCCTCTTCTTGATTATTCTGGTCTATTGATCTATGTCTCTGGAGAAATTCTGGAAACTTCATGAAGTCTTTTGGAGTTTAAAATATTATCTCCCCAGTGATTAACTTGAATCAGAGGCTAATAAGATGAATTCCTTCCTTGCATTGGTGGTCCTGGTTCTTCCTGTCTGTCCATCAATCTTCCTGCTCTCAGAGAACTTTCACATGAGGGAGTGTATTTGTCACCAGTTGTCGGGGTTTCGGCCGGACCCCTGGCCCTAGGTGTGGCAAGGCTAAGATGGCGCCTGGCAGTGAGCCAGAGCAGTTAACTTTTGCACAAACAACTGACATTATTTTGAGGAAGTTCCAGGGATTGGCTAAGCTCCCTGATGGACAGTACAGGTCCACTATATGCCTGCCTTCGCTGCCTGTATATGTTAATGCTCTCCCCTCGTGCTCAAAGGCTGATTGGTTACAAGTACTGTATATATTGGAGTGTAAGTTCCTCAAAGGGAGAACAAAGAAAGAGAACAAAGAAAGAACTATGAGGAAGAAGCGCGCGAAATAAAGAGCTCAAAAGAACCAGGCCTGTGTCTTATCTCTCTGCGGGCAGGGAGTGCGATAGGTGGCGCCGAAACCCGGGAATCTACAGATAAAGTAAGAGGTAATTATTTATTTTCATTTATGACCTTGAGTCCGTCATTGGTATTTCATTTATGACCTTGAGTCCGTCATTGGTATTTCATTTATGACCTTGAGTCCGTCATTGGTAGTTCATTTATGACCTTGAGTCCGTCATTGGTATTTCATTTATGACCTTGAGTCCGTCATTGGTAGTTCATTTATGACCTTGAGTCCGTCATTGGTAGCCGGCAGTGAAGGGTAAAGAACCCAGAAAAAAAAAATTAAAACTTCATAGATAGATGCAGTGGTACCAGATTGTTTGTGTGGTGTGTGTTATTTTTGTGTTTGTTGTGTGGCTTGTTTGTGTGCTTGGAGCTCTTAGTGCTGTAAGATTTAATCATAGGAACAGAACTGTCTGGGACTGGAATGAAGCAGCCTCTTAGGGAGTTGTTGGGGAATCACGGAATGCCGCTGAAGGCAGAACAGCTTGAGCATTCCTTGATACCATAAAAAAGGTCTCTCCGTGGTTTTTAGATAAAGGGTTGTTAAATATATTCCTCAGTGGAAGCACCTGGGAGAGGATCTACGCATAACAAAAAAGCAAAAGCTGTTACCTGTTGGAACTTTAGCCATTTGGTCCCTGATTAAATCTTGCTTACAACATAAAGATAAACAAAATCTAAAGGGACCCCTGGAAGAGGGAAGTCAGGTTTTAGAAGAGATTAAAGAGAAACGGTTCTGTTCTCAGAACTCAGAAAGAAATAATAACTCAGAAGGAGAAGATTCAAAAGAGGAATTTTCAGGGGAGGAGCTAGACAAGACATTTGGGAAGCTAACAATGCAGTCTAAGCGCCCTATTAATGATGACATTGACACCGGTGAAGACTCGAGACCTGTGGGCAATAGTTAAAAAAAAAAAAAAAAAAAAAAAAAAACACTCTTTTGTGGAGCCTCTGACTGAGGGCAGTCAGGTTTTGGAGAATATATAAGAGAAAAGGTCTAAAACATCAAAAAGGGCGTCAATAAGATCAGGGACAAACAAAAATAAATATGAAAGTGGGTGTAAGGAACAACTTGTTAGAAAGAGGGAAATCAGTTTAGAGGAGGGTCCCCCTAGGCAGAGAGCTCAGCAGCTCCATTCCTTAAAGTAGTAAAAAATAATGTTTTGTGATTTTCTGCATTCAAACCTAACCTGATTTCTCAACCAGGAAAAAAAGGGTTAAAAAGTCCTAGGTGATCCTCCCTCCCCCTGCCACAATGGAATGTAACTACAGCGTCTCAAGGAGAAAAGGGGGGTAACCTAAAGATAAGAAGAAAAGAAGAAAAAAAGTGTCCGTTTTAAATTCCTGGGCCGCTGCATAAAACTGACTTATTCTTCAGGATTCTTGTTTTGTTTTGTTTTTTTTTTCTTTAATGCTGTATTTTTGAGCTCATAATTTTAATCCTACATACCTAGGTTAATGATTTTATTTTTGATCAGTTCTATTTTTTATTCAACTGAAGTTTTTTAAACAGCTGTTTCATTGCAATGAACATTCACCTATAAGTTACAAGGCCTTTAATTTTGTGTTATATGTTATGTTGTGCTGTCTAATGTCATGTTTTGTCTGCGTCAAAACTGAGAGCTCTTAAATTAAAATTTAAAAATGGATCCAAATACTTTTATTCACGTGATTTAAAAGGGTTCAATTCAAATTGAGTAAACTAATAAAAGTAAAATATTTTTAAAAATAACTTACAAGTCTCCAGGTGGTCAAACTAATGAAATGTTAATGTTAAACAATGTCTAATATCAATTGCTTCTAGGACTTTTCTTCAGCAGGAAAGAGGCAACGGATCCTGTTCAGGACACTTGTCTGATATCTTGGTTTTTATAAAATAAATAAATTGGAGTTAACATGTATGGGATTACTCAAATGTGTTTGTAGAGACTTCTGGTTAATTTACAAAGTTAAAATGCTAATTGTTAAATAACATCAAGTACTCTTAACTCCTCAAATTCCATGGGGTATCATACTTAAACATTATTGGTGTTTTCATAGGTTGGTAAATAAAAGGGTTTAAACTTGCTTTGTGTCATCACTAAACTAAAAACAAGGTTACTAAGAGTTATATCCTAACAAGTGGAATTCTATATATAAAGGGTCCCAAAAGTTTCAACTGTGTTTCAATTAAGAGTACTATAAACAACAAAATATTTAATCTTATTAAAATAGGGTGATTTATCTAAATTCAGAAATTTCATAAGAATTGTTTCAGAATGTGAACAAAAAGGGGTCAACAAATAGGGAAGAGAAAATAAAAGGTTCTGGGTTTAAAAATGTATTTAATAAAAAAGAAAAGAAAATGTTTCTGGATAAAAAAGTCTGTGTGTAACAAAGGGCAAGTTTCAACAAGTCTGTGTGTAACTAAGTTGGTTGTGTGTATGTAAAACAGCTAAAGCTATTTAAGGTTTTTCCTAAGGTGAAATACTAATGTTCTGATATAAGCCAAAGTTTAATCTATATGGTAAAATGACATGGTAAAATGACAAGGATTTCTTAGAAACACCAATTCATTCTTAACTTTGTGTCTCTTAAGTTTTATTAAAAATAGGGGTTTATACAATTATGGTTAAGCAACTGTTAAAAATTTGTACTACGTTATAAAGTCTAAATTTTTCTTTAAAAACTAAAATTGGTAAGAACCAATTCCTCACTAAAATTAAAATAACTCTAACCACAGATGTACCTTATAACCCACAAAAACAAGGTATTGTTGAACATACACATCTCACCCTCAAAAATGCTCTTTATAAACAAAAAGGGGGAATAGAGGAGACCTTCAGGTCCCCTAAAGATAAACTTTCTCTTTGTCTCTTTGTTTGGGGTTTTTTTTTAACTCTGGGTAATAAGGGTAACCCGGTGCTTTACTGGAGCTGCGGCTCAGTTTGTGTGTTTCCACGGAATAAACTAACTTACTACCTCTTTTTAGTCTCTTAGGAGGAACAGTTCAACTATGTAACAAAACAACTGCTTCTTTCAATTGTACTTTAGATTTGTGCTAAAATGCTTCTAGGTTCCTGCTGGCAGACTTAATGTGTGTTCCTACCTTCCTACCAGTCCCAGTCTCTGTTACAGATGCAAAATTGCCAGTGTTACTATCAAGAAACAGGAGAGAATTTGACATCACAGCGGCTATGGTCACTGCAATAGTGGTTTCTGCAACAGCAGCACTAGCAACTGCCATACCTACAGCAACAGCAGTCAATCACTTGGCCGAAAATATAGCTGCAGCCTTACAGACTAAAGAGACCCTAAACCAACATCTAACAGCAGGCATACTCCTTATGAACCAGCGAGTGGACTTGCTTCAGGAACAAGTGGACATCTTACAGGAACTGTTAAACGTGGGATGTATTTATCATCTGACGGGACTGTGCGTTACACCTGTAGCTTACCATAACCTTAGCTATGCAGCAAACTTGTCTAGAATCTTGTCTGCTCAGCTACAAACAAACTGGTCTTACGAATTTGATAATCTTACTGCTATTCTTAGATCTCAAATTGTTAGTCTCAATGCTACTAGAGTTAATGTAGCCCCTATGTCCGAAGTGCTAAGTTGGCTTTCCTCTTCTTTCAGTTTTGTAAAACAATGGGCAGGTATGGGAGCCTTTTGTATATTCATGGTTGTTGCTGTTGTCTTCCTCACACGCTTTATCATGCGCATGCGCCTAGATCAAGTTAGAGATCGTATCATCTTCCATCAGGCCATAGCTGCCCTAGAGGCCGGCAGTTCCCCGCAAGTATGGCTCACGATGCTGGACCGCTAGCCAGACGGGTAAGGTAGGAGGTGATCACTGTACCGACCTAAGACAGGAGCTGTAGCATGCTCTACAGTTATTCCGATGACGGGTAAGGACGGTGGTTGACCACTCCGCCTAAGACAGGCACGGTCCCGAGCTTTCCTTTTCTTTTTAAAAGAGAAAAGGGGGAACTGTCGGGGTTTCGGCCGGACCCCTGGCCCTAGGTGTGGCAAGGCTAAGATGGCGCCTGGCAGTGAGCCAGAGCAGTTAACTTTTGCACAAACAACTGACATTATTTTGAGGAAGTTCCAGGGATTGGCTAAGCTCCCTGATGGACAGTACAGGTCCACTATATGCCTGCCTTCGCTGCCTGTATATGTTAATGCTCTCCCCTCGTGCTCAAAGGCTGATTGGTTACAAGTACTGTATATATTGGAGTGTAAGTTCCTCAAAGGGGGAACAAAGAAAGAGAACAAAGAAAGAACTATGAGGAAGAAGCGCGCAAAATAAAGAGCTCAAAAGAACCAGGCCTGTGTCTTATCTCTCTGCGGGCAGGGAGTGCGATAACCAGTGGCTAGGAAGGCAACGGAAGTATTCCTATTGACCAGTCAGAAATAAATGCCTTCCCAGGAAAAGTAGAATGCATATAGTTGGTTGTTGGAAATTGGAAAGAAAGAATTTTATATGGAAATTGTGGAAGGTGAAACCTCATTCTGTTAGAAAATGCAGAATTATATTCCTGTCTCTGGTATATTCCCCAAGGTCTGGATTCCAAATAATCTACCAATGGGGGTGAAGAAAAAAAATTGCAATGTGCTTCCTTATACTTTATTTTGGAAACACTGTGGATGGCTTTTGAATTCCTGGAGCACACACGGGAAGAACACCGGTAAGCTTCTAGAATCTACTTTCTCCTGCAGGGAAGATAACAGAAAAAATGAACGATGGACTCCTTCTAATTTATAATGATGGTTTCATCTCTCTCAGATATTACTTTAGTTCTTGGATGATCGTTTCTTCCCACCTGAATCCTGATTGCTTTTTAAAGAGGAAAAAGATCAGAGAGGCTGGATAGTCTGTTTCTAGTCATTACAAGTTTGAAACTTATACATTACTTTTGATTCTAGTTTTGAATTGCTAGAATAACAGAAGTTCCAGTTTATTTTTAATTTGTTCTTGTTCTTCTTCTTCTTTTTTTTTCTCCATAGCTTGGATTGCAAAAAACACCTATAGACAAAGCTGATGGTTTTGTTTGTTTGTTTGTGTGAAGTACAGGCTTCAGATCTCCTCAGCGAAATTATTTTGAAAGTAGATAATGACTTGCATTAATAGAAGAAGCCAAATAGCAAGATGAGAAATGCTGCTACTTTGTGCCCGAGTTATATAATGAGAAACATATGGTACTTAGATGTCTCATGGCGTTGAAGTGAATCATCCCTTTGTGTTTGCTCTTGGATTAGGCACTTAAAATACTGTGCTGCAGTTTTTAAGTGTTCTGAAGCTCAGACCATGTCCATTCATACTTACATTAAAAAAAAAACAAACAAAACGCAACTGCGAGTGCTCTCCAAAAAGTAATGGTGATGTCTCCTGCTGCTATTTTTAGAAAGACCACTTGGTCTTTAGCAAAAGGCAAGGATAAAAACCCATGTATTAACCACCCCCACCGCTTTTGTCCCATATATAACATAATTACTCTTTTCTCTGCTTCAGTTTCTTCTTTAACCTATTCGTCTTTCTTTTAATCAGGGAAAGTGGAAAATAGGTCAGAATACATAAAAGCAGGACATGGGGGCAAGATACGCATTCTTTGGGGGTGGATACCATGTCTTTAGCATCGATTCCACCTCGGGATGTCTTGTTCAGTCACATACTTAGAACACAGCTTGACCAGTGTTTCTGTTTGTGGGTGGAATAAGGGAGTGAGAAGATAGGGCTCATGGGTAAGTCTAGAACAACTGTTTTCAAAGTTTGGTTCTATGTAACACTAGTCTAAATACATGTCTCACAGAAATAGTCTAAGTAAGAGAAAATAAGTTGAGAAATATTATTGCTTATAGTTGCTTTAGGAGAGCCAAAATGCACATTAGTATGTTACAGACTGAAAACGTTGTCTCTGAAGGGAACATGATAAACTTGGTTAATGCAGTGTTCCTCAAATGTACTGGACCCTAGAACTTTCTTTTCCTTCCTTTAAAAAAATGTACTTCCTGTTAATGTCCCACAGAACCAGTGCTCTGATTAATACCCTGGATTAAGATGGATTAGACTAAATAGAAAATCTTGTTTTCTTTGGGGATTGAATTTAAGATATATGTATTGAACATGTACTCAGGTTACCACAGGAAGTCCCATTAATAAGAAAAAGGAGAAGAAGGAAGTAAAAGCCTTCATTTCCCATTACATCAGGAAAAAACAAACAAATGTTTGAGACAAAAATTTTGATGAAATGTTTCTTAGGGAAGAACCAGATACCACTTAAAGATATAAATGTCTATTATGGGAAGTGATGGTTGGGTCTACCTAAAGTGTTGGCTGTTGTAGAGTCAGTCACAGGCTTAATATAGTCTTACAGAGATAGACAGTATACTCTGCTGAAACGGAGAACAATTTAATATGGACAGGCCATGAAGATGGATGATTTTATGTGTCTTTTATTTTTTATGTTTTTCTAGAGTAAAAGTGGATTAAAAAAAAAAAAAAACAAGTTGCTACATATTTCCTGTGTCTGTGAGTCTGGTGGAGAACTTGACCACACAAGGCTGGGCCGCGGCCTTCTGGCGGGCATCCCGGTGAACAGCTCTGTTCTGAGTGTCATGAGAGTCTGCGAGGGAGACAAACGGGCCCCATCATTTCTTCACCGTTCAAGCCCGCAGGAGGAAGGCGACACTGACGGGAGAGAAGCCCCGGCATGGCAGTCACCTTCCCTTTATTTCTGTTCTCCCTTCTTTCTGGGTAATGAATCGGGGTGTCGTTAGCTGCCTGCCTCGTGTTCATCACTGTCAGCGCTGGCAGGGTAACAGATAACGGCAGAGATTCAAGGCCACCCAGGGAATGAAGGCTGACAGGACCTCATTTATCACCCCCCTTTTAGGGGGTCTCTGTGGTAGAGCCAGCATCGAAGCTGTAATCGAAGCTCACCAGGTCGCACGGGGGCTGGGCGGGGGTGCGCCGCCAAAAAGCAACTGGAGCTGTCAGATCTGCTTTGTAAATGAGGTGTTTTTCTAGAGATGGTGTGTTTATAATTGTCATCCTGTGTGTAGTCCCTCAACATCCAAGATCCATGCTCCACGCGGTCCCTCTCCTTTCTTTCAGACAAATGAAATTTGCACCAGATAGAGAAAAGGTATGCCAGAAAATGGATTTCTTTGACCTTGGGCATACCTAAAAAGGCTGTACGTCTGAGGTTTATGTTTTTACCTTAAAGTCTGTGAGCTTCATCTTCTCGGGCAGCTTGGTTATTAAGCTCGGGCAGGAGTGACTGACTTGAGGGCTGCCTCGTGGTGTGACTTTCCCTGGCTGATCTCTGGCTCACCTCTATCCATATAGGTCAATGACTTCCAGGTCCACACCAGCAGCCAGCTCAATTCCTCATTCTCAGAACAGTAGTGTGTCCAAACCTCCACTTGGATATTCCACAGGCACCCCACATTCATCAGATCCCGGACGGGTTGTATCATCTTTACCCCAAACTTGTTTCCCATCTATATTCTCAGTCTCAAGAAATGCAAAAACCTATAGCAAGAAAAAGAGATGCATCCCAGTGTCCTTGATAATCTTTAGCAATTTCTAAATATAATCCAAATAGAATTTGGTTGGAACCAACTTTCAAATATCTCCAATAATCTCTGTTTCATATAATTTTTCCCTCAGTCTCCTTAATGCTCTCTGTATTACAGTTTGCAAAATATAGTGCTTACCAACTCAATTTAAATTCAACATTCATCATTGACTCCCTGTTGCCTATTGGATGGGCTCCAACCCCTTCCCGTGGCATTCTGGCTCTTCATAATTTGACTCCTGCCTCTTTGACCATTTTAATTTCCTGGACTCTCTGCTTGGACTTTATAATCTAGCAATGCTGAATTACAGGCATGTCCTAGGATATGCCAGTTCCTTTATTACCTCTGTACCTTTTCACATGCTGTTCCTCTTCCAGGATCATGTAGCCCAAGTAGCAAATCCTATTCATTATTTAGTCTCCATGTAGAGACTAGTTTTTTGCGAAAACTTCGTTGACTCCATTTCCATCATTTACTTTCTATTAGCAGATAATTTTTTTATGGTTGCTTGGAATAATTCATATAACACTTATTGGAGGTTTCCTATTGTCAGGTGCCATGTTAGTTTCTTCACATACTTGTATTTCATTCTCAAATCATATTATAGGTTAGATACTATTAGACCAATTAATCAGATGATGAATCTGAAACTCAGAATGATTAAATAGTTTCCCCAAAGTCATGCAACTCGGGAATGAGCTTCAACTCCAAGTATATTCAGCTACGCAGGGCTGCTCTTTCCTTTGTTTAAAAACATATATATGTTCATGTCTTGAGAAGAAGCACCGAAAGTTTTTGATTTCATTTTCTTAGTGCTGAGCACCGTGTGGTTCATGGTCGGCCTCCAGCAAACGGTTACTGAATGAATGAAACTTGTAGCGGGTTCCATCTGTTTTGTATCCACAGAACACATCTACTCATAATCTCCGTGTCCACAACAGTCCTAAATTAAAGGTGCAGATAGTCCCATTTTTATAGTTGTGAAACTGAAGCTTGAGCAGTTCAGTGACTCTGCTGGGCTGGGACATGGGGCAGAGACAGTGCTTTCTCACACACGATAGCCTGGGGTCTCCTCAACGCTTCACGCTGGCTGTTGATGAAAGAATTCTCTAATGACAATGACAGAACAGCACCAAGGAAGGAAACACAAGGATGAAGAGCATGTGATCCAAGTTCGTTCCTCTGCGCTTTGAAGCTTTCTGTGATTTCATTATATTCTCAAACAGCTTTTTCTTTTCTTTCTTCTTTTTTTTTTACATCCAGCTTTTTCTAACTCAACTCTGCCATCTCCATTACCCACTCTGTTCAGTCAGGATGGCTCTCTACATTTCCTCTTATATATCACGCTTACTGTCCCCACTCTCTGATTTTACTCACATTCTTCGTGCTGCCAGGAGTGCCCTCCTCCACTGCTGTGCCCAGCCAACCCATCCATCTCTCAAGGACAAGCTCAAGTTCGATCTCCTCTGTGAACTGGTCCCCATGGCTCCATCCTGCCTGCTCTGACCAACCATAATGTTGTCTGTGCCTTATATTTTGGTCTTGGTTACATAATTTTATTGCATGCTCCATACTATCTTGCATCCTGTAATTACTTCAGCATCCAACTTTTTATTCCCAGGAAGATTGCAAACTCCTTGACAGGAGGGACTGTGCTGTATATTTCTTTTATATTCTGCACAGTGCACTGCACACAATTCTACACGGGCACTCCATAAATATTTATTGAATTAAATCGAATATGGCACAGACTACATTTAAACCTTCACAAAAATTCCTTTTCATAAATTACATGGGAATCGACAAGAGGGTTATTGGAAGGAATCACTTGAATATACTCAGTCTGGGAGAGTACACAGGAGATGGCAAGGCCATCATCAGGTCTTGGGCAAAAAGAAATGACTCGACTGGGATTTGGGAAGAGGAAGGCTCGGTTAGGTCAGGAGGTGGGAAATAGTGGCTGCAAGTAAGTCCATCCATCAGAGATATGCCTCTACAGCAAAGGATCTGCAAAGAACTGTTCTTAAAGTTATTAACAAGGCAAATAATTGAGTCAGGGATTTGTTGAATAAATGTCCTCCCAGGTCAGCAAAATAATGCTGCTTGTAATCATTTCTGCATAGGTAAAATGCAGCATTTTAAGAACTTTATTCATAAAAATATTTCTATTTCTTTTTACTGTTCCCCTCCCTCAATTTCTCTCTCTCTGTCTCTCACACACATCACACACACACACCATACATTCATACATATGCACATTCTCTCTTTTACTTGGATAGTCTTCCCTGAATATTTGAGATGATGATAGTCTCTCTTACAATTGGATTCTCAAAAGATTTTGTGTTTTTGTTGTCATGACTTCACCCTTGAATTGACATGTCTGGGTCTATAGGGGAAGCGTGGGTGTAGACTTGACTTCCGATGGCAGTATTGATCCTGAACTTACGGCTCAGACACAGACTATCAAGCCATCCATGATGGTTAATGCATCCCTGGGTATATTTCAATATCTTTATTTTTTATACCTGCATTTCTTCTCTCATTTTTGGCTTGGAGGCACTGGGTTACTGCTGGGAATGCTTTCCTAAACAGTTCTAAGAAGATGGAAACGATATTACAGGAACACAGACTGAGATTAAATGGCAATTTAGGAAATTATCTTGTCCATTTCCTTGCTGTTCAGTATGAGACAAACTGTATGGCATTTCTATCCGTTTGATTGCAACTGAAAACCCTTAAAAATCTCCAGGGTAAAACATGTCACCATCTGACTAGGAAAAAGTTTCTGGTGTCCCCTGAATGATATATAATGTAAAAAAAAAAAAAAAAAAAAAAAAAAAGAAAGAAATGCTCTCATGAGGAATGTTTTCCTTTTCCTCTTTTTTTCTCTCCCTTCTCCTTTCCTTCATTCTTGATTATAAAGTGATGATTGATTTCCACTTGAAACCTTTCAATTGCCACTAAGGAAATAGGCTTTGTTTTTTGGTAGTACTGGAGATTGAGTCCAAACATTCTACTACTGCACTGCCCCCTCAGCCCAGAAACAATTATATGGGACCTGAAAGACTCTGTGGGATGGCTGACCCACCTCAGATCCATATACCTTCATCCCGTAGCGAGGTGTGACCACATGGTCAAGTTCGGGTCTGTGAGTGTAAACAGGATGCTGGGGAGGCTTGCAGTGTAGCTCCTTGGAAGAGGCTATAGATTCAGTGCACCTGCCCTTTGGCCTTTGGCTCAGTCCTCTTTCTCCTTGGGATGTGGAGGTGGGACTGAGGAGCAGCAGATACCCAGAAGTCATGAGGTCTGAAGTATGGAGAGAGCGGCCTCATTGACACAGATGGTGGACTCTGAAAGACAGGCTGGGTCCTGACAGCTTCCCCAGGTACTGCCAGGCCTGCATCTCCCACCCTTAGGCTATGAAACAAGCAGATCCCGTAAGTTTTAAACCACCATTTGTCAGGTTTTCTATTAAGAACAGCTAAGCACAGTCCTATGAACTGATCTGCTCATTGTTAGTTTCTGTCTTTGAAAATTTCCTGCAAATAGCCCATTAGAAAGAAAAACACACCACAAAGAATTCATCACCAGGTCCATTTAGGAACTATGTACAATAATAGATACATTGTATGCTTGTATGCCTTCCCTTCCTTGTTAAAATTGTTTTGTTTTCCAGGTGAACTATAGAAGGGTGAGATTTCATGGTTGAAGGTGGTGCTGACTGGAATATTAGTCTCCCTGTCTACCTCTTGCCTGTAAAATCACTGTGGCTCACTGACAGTCCTAATCCTTGGTCAGGCCTGTAGATTTCACTGATACCCACAATGACACTGAGCCATGAACAGCACCTGGACTGATTTCTGTATCCTGCCTGATTGTGACTATTTATTTTCATCTTTTAAAATTTGGTCCTTCCTTCCTTCCTTCCTTCCTTCCTTCCTTCCTTCCTTCCTTCCTTCCTTCCTTCCTTCCTTCCTTCCTTCCTTCCTTCCTTCCTTCCTTCCTTCCTTCCTTCCTTCCTTCCTTCCTTCCTTCCTTCCTTCCTTCCTTCCTTCCTTCCTTCCTTCCTTCCTTCCTTCCTTCCTTCCTTCCTTCCTTCCTTCCTTCCTTCCTTCCTTCCTTCCTTCCTTCCTTCCTTCCTTCCTTCCTCTCTCCCTCTCACTCTTCCTCTCTCTCCCTCTCTCTCCCCCACACTCTCTCTCTTTCTTTTTTGTGTGTGGGGAGTACCTGGGATTGAACTCAGGGGCACTTGACCACTGAGCCACATCCCCATCCCACGTTTGTATTTTATTTAGAGGCAGGATCTCACTGAGTTGCTTAGTGCCTCGCCCTTGCTGAGGCTGGCTTTGAACTCACTATCCTACTGCTTCAACTTCCTGAGCCACTGGGATTACAGGTGTGTGCCATGGCACCTGGCTATTTCTTTTTTAACTTTCAGGATTATCATCAATTCTACATTGTATAGCTGGAAATCCTATACAAACTGGGGTGGCTAAATTCTCAAAATATCAGGCTAGAGGTCTTTTCCAGTTCCATTTTAATCTTTTGAGAAACACACAGGGCTTTCAGACTGCCAAGAAGCAGCCACACAAAAATGACTCAGGGAGTTTGAGACTGTATGACCTGGCCGTTCTCAGTCAGCTCCACAGGAGAGGAAAGTGGGGAGAGAATAAATCCCAGACAGCCTTGTCTTGGTGTGCATACCGCTCTTTGTCCTTCTGCCTTTATTTTCTAAAGTAGTCATGCTTTCTTTTCACATGTAAATCTCTATGTCTCTAAATGAAAGATTGAAATAGATTAAATATTATTATAGTTACTATTATTGTTATGTTAAATCATCTGTCTACATAAACTGAAAACCACCTTCAGTGAAAAGAAGACCTTCCCCCTCTATTGACTTAAAGCACATCAATAGCTTCACAATATTGGGGAATCATCAGCTCATCAATAGCTTCACAATATTGGGGAATCATCAGCTCATCAATAGCTTCACAATGTTGGGGAATCATCAGCTCTATGGTCCTCTAAAGAAATATAACTGCTCTAAGTAGGAGGGAACCTTGGCAGAAAGAGGCTGGTGTTTGACCCTTTGGACTTCAGAAGTGCCTGGGATTTGGCCACTCCCTGTCCATCTATCTCTTGGTAATTGCAGTAATGTTTGGAGGTGTTAGGAGGGTAGGATTGGTGGAAGGGCAGTTGGTGGCATTCACTTAGGAATCTGGGCCCACATTCACCCTGTCAGCAGTGCAGTGACCACCCTGAGCAATTCCTGGTCCTTCCAGGAAACACAACACTGGGTGGTGAGGTAGAACGTGAACCCTCAAGAGGTCTACTCTAATGCTGAGGCGAACATTAGAAGGAACTTCACAGATGTGATGGTTAATAAATTCGATACAGAAAGATCCTTTGGATGATCCAGGTGGGTTCAATGTAACCACAAGGATCTCCAGATGAGGGACGCAGGAATGTCGGAGTGAAGAGGGATTAGAAGATTCACTGTCACCGACTTTAAAGATGGAGGAAGGCATGTTAGACCAGGAATATGGGTGACTTTTAGAAGCTGGAAAAAGCAACAACTCTCTCCTGGAGAACCCTGCCCACACCTTGATTTTAGCCTGGAGAAGCCCATTTCAGACTTCTGACTTCCAGAACCACAAGATAATAATTCTGTGCCATTTCAGGTCACAAATTGTGCAATAATTTGTGAACAGCAGTAAAGGGAAGGTGAGAAAGAGAAAAAAGAAAACAAAGTAACATGCTCAGTGTGCTTGCTTTTCTACTTGAGCAATTTATTTCACCCAACTCCCCTCCATCTCTCTCTTCTCCCACTCTAGCTTGCACCATGAGAACTATTAGTTTTATTATTCCCTTGGAATTTTAGATAATAAAATTGGAATAGGCACTTAAATTCCTGTTCTTTGTGACATTGCTCTCAGGTGCCTAGCAAATACAGTCATTTTCACACACGAAGATGGCACCACTGAGGCTACTCAGTCACCTGCCTTATCACCTTGAACTTGGATTGTTGTAGCGACCTTCTCTGTTCTCCATGTAGAGTAAAAATACCACCCATCTCTAATGAAATGAAATGGATCTTTCCAATGCACCATCTTACCATGGAAGTTCCTGGTCAAGAACCAACACTGGCTCTCCATTTCCTAATAAGTCGACTCTTGTCTTCTTCCTCACCTGCAGGACCTGATTCTACTTCAGCTTTCCAGTCTGAGTGGAAACATGCATCCTGTTGGATTGGCTCACTCACCTCCCTGTCTCGAAAATTCCATGCCATATAACATGTCCATGTCCACATGAGTTCCCTTCCCTCATCTTTAATACTTCTTTCTTTTCTTTCCTCTCTCTCTCCTTCACTCCCCTTTCTATTACCTTCTATACCTTTTAAAAAGTGTAGCTCAAGTTATCAAACGTTCTTGACTCTCCTGACTTCTGGTGACCTTTTCCTTACCTGATTACTGATTACTGAACTGTTGTTGGACCCACCTACGCAGTTTTAGTTGAGAATGGAAGGCTGTATTCCCTTCTGCCTATGGTTTAGGGGAGAGCATATGGCAATGATCAAATGGATTTATACTTAGTCAACCTCATTCTCTCCTGACTTCTGAACCCCTCCCTCACTACTGTGGAACCAATGCCACAGATTCTCCAAAGGCCTGGTTGTGGTTCAGAAGGGCATTGGGTTCAGAAGCTGCTAGTGGGCTCAGATAGGAAACCTGGAGGCAGTCAGTTCTCTCCAGCTGAGTCAACTGTCCCTGGAAGTGCCTGGAAAATACTGGAATTTTATCTAGCTATTTGACTGATCAAACAGTCTTTTTAGAATATTCCCATAGTCTTCTCCATCATTTCACCTTTAAAGACAGAAATGCATTAATATTATTATATAAAGTTTCAAGTATTTTCTTAAAATTGTAACCTAGATATCAGAACTAAAATTTTCATCTTGCTGGGGTCATCTCTCTTTTAAATTTAAGTTTGGCATAAGTCCCCATTCCAGTGGAAAGGTCAGTGTTTCTTCCATTATTTCTGAGATTCTAGGAAAGTGACCCCCCCTTTTTTTTTTAATCACTTCTGGCTCAGAGTTCCTACTTTGGCTCTATTTTTGATTTCCAGTCTGCATTTCGGCCCTTTGAGATGCTATCTCTTATCCTGCACAATGTTATCCTGGGGATATTTGCCTTTATCCAATGTCCTTTCTCCTCAAAGTTCCACCAATTTAGGACATGGTGTGCTGCAGAGATTTGGGGGTTGATGGTGGGTTGACCTGGAGGGTCAGAGGTTCTGTATTCGCTGCTTTTTTTAAACGCACATTAGACCTTCCTGTTCTACACTTCAGACAGAACTGCCTTAGAAGTTACTGGTCATCTCTTCTACTTACACACCAGACTTGTACTGTGCTAGGATTTACACTCCCTCCTTGACCCCATTCACCTGCTAGATTACGATTCCTGTCTACTTTTGAGGCAGAGACCTCCAGATAGTCTTTTCTCTTCTCCTCGATGATTCAAGTCAAGCCTTGAAGGCTTTAGGTTGATAATCAAATGTGTCCATTTAGGTGTATTTCTGAACAGAAATAGTTTCTCCTTGAGGTAAATCCTACTAGTTTTTTTTTTTTTTTTTTTTTTTTTTTTGTGGTACTGGGGATCGAACTCAGGGCCTTGTGCTTACAAGGCAAGCACTCTACCAGCTGAGCTGTCTCCCCAGCCCCAAATCCTACTAGTAATACAATAATTTCTTTTCCTTTATCATGAGTAGAGAACATAAATCTGAATTTTTTAAAATTCATTTTTATTGTAAACAAATGGGGTACATCTTGTTTCTCTGTTTGTACGTGAAGTAGAGGCATACCATTTGTGTAATCATACATTTACCTAGGGTAATAATTTTTGATTCATTCTGTTATTTTTTTTTCTCCCCCTCACCATAAATCTGAATTATTAAGGAAGAAATAAATATCTTCACCACATCTCTATGAGTTTGGGGATTGTGGGTGATTATTATTTTCTTTGTTAAGGACCTTTTAATCTTTAAAAATTTCTACAATGATTATGTGTTACTTCATAATAGGAAAAAAAGTCATACAACATGTTGATCAAAACAAATATAAAAGGAGAATTAGTAGAAGTGATCAATATATAGGAACCCATTATTTATATTTTGAAATATCAATTTATCTGTTTGTTTCAGAATTTAGGTTCCTAAAAGAAAGAGCCTAATTTTTTGGTAAGTTTTTTCTAAGGCCCTAATGCAGAGTGACTCTCTGATAAATGTGCAATGATGTCTATTTGATTCACACCCTCAGCTGACATACTGGCACGGCTTCAAGACATTAAAGCTTTTTATGGGGAAACTTGATGGGTCCAAGTTATTGCCATTATCAGTGTAAGACACAAAATAAAATGCCCTTAAGTTGGGCCCATGGGAGCAAGGCCTGTAAAGCAAGAATAACTTTGAAGAGAGGGAACTGAAATGATCAAAAGAAATACTGAAAGTACTGAAGATACACAAATACCAGAGAAAGACATGACGAGACCCAGAAAGATAAAGACTATGAAACACAGGTCATTTTTTGCCCCAATTTTTTTCCCTGTTTCATCTCTTCTACTATCACTTTGCTAAATCAACAATTCGGTTTGGACCAGCTGCTGTAGTGATAAAGCTTTAAATAAGGATGTGGAAACCGAGACACATGATGGAGTCATCTTTTACTGTAATATATTTTCACAATGCCTAACAGTTCCCCATTTAATCAAGAGATTGGCAGGACATGGAACAAGTCGGTAATTTGCAGTTGGGATGTAATAAAAATGTTATAATTCATGGATGAGACACCAAGACTACATTATGTATTATGAGTTTAACTTGACTTATAACTCTTTCTAGAATTTAAACTGTCATATCCGACCATATGCGTTGACTTTTATAGTGATTTAATGAGTTGTTTGGTGAAAATAAATGTTGACAAAGTTATGAAATTTTCTGACTCTATTCTTTTTTTCTTTTTTCTTTTTTTTTAGTTTTTGTTTTCCCTTTGAAGACTAGAGCTGGCTGTCTTACAAAAGCTTAAGAATCTCTCTTCCCCTGTAATCCATGACTTGGATCTTGATCCTTGAATGGAGTTTGCTCATATTTCATGCTTGACCGTGGTGGATAGATGATGATAAAGAGAACCTAACAAAATATATTGATATATCTCTGGTGGCAGTGAGATAATGGTGTGAGTTTTGGAAATATGAGATCCAAAGCCCTTACCTTCAGAGTGTCAGTCGATTTGCCAGTGAGGTGTTTTATCTCGAGGATGGGGTTCAGCGTTAGCCTAGTTCGTGCTGAGGGACCATGTTGCAGCGATTCACAGAGTGGCTGGAGTTGAAGAGTGAATAATTATCCTGTAGGGACAAGCTCGATTCACATGGAAGCTCACAGGAGACGCCAGCTACTATGATGGATATCCTTGATCCTGAAAGACGTGAAAGAACGCCAAATTGCAATAGTAGGAGTGTAGCAAAGGATCTTGTCAAATGAGTTGTAATTTGAGCAGGCCCACATTTTATACTCGTTAAGAAAAGTAAGAACAACTAATTGGCTTATTATGCATGCCCTAATTGGTTCAGCTAACTTTCAGTTAGGGCAGAAGGGAATAAACAGGGGAATCCTGTTTGGGGATTTGGCAAGGCCAGAAAGACCTCATGAAATTTTCCTACATGATAAAAATGATTAGATGCACCACCATTTAGCAAACATAATAAGGAAAGAACGTGTAACCTATTCAGAGCTGCCTAACGGTCCCGGCTGTGTGGTCAATGAGCCGTCCTGAGCGTGAGAGTCCCTGGGAATAAAGTGATCTGACGTGTGGGAGGCAATGACCTCCTGTAGGGCACCCAGTAGCCTGAAGAGTGATTTACCACTCGCTTGTCCACCAAAGGCTGTTTACCTCACAGGGGTGACATATTTCTTACTCATGAGTTTCACCCCAAACGCTGCTCTTATCTGCATTCATAAAGGGCAATGGAAATTCTGGGAAATCACCTAGCTCGTGTGGACCCTCAAACGCTTTTTCTTCAATTGTCCGCATGTTTGAGGCAAATGGTTTTTTCACCTAAGTAATAATTGCCTTAATTTTGAATTTCGCTTTGGAAATGAGGACTAGATTGTGTCACAGGAGGAAAAAGTATTAAAATTGTTGAAGGAAAACTTTCCAAAGGGTTTTAGAGACTCTTCATAATGCTGTTAAAAGAAAATTTGCTTGTGCTATGCAGCACAGTGATGGTCAATTCATTTCTATCCTTGAACGTTGATTATGTAACCTCAGGTTTTCATAGTAAGTTTCACAAATGTGGCTTAGTATCTGAATGCTAAAAAATGGAGTATAGTCCTTTTCAACATGGGAAGATGATTTCTTCTCACCAACTCCACTGCTAACACCTTGTCCAAGATACTGAAGCAGAGCGCTCCTGAATGATCTCACGCTGAGCATCGATCTTCCTCACACTAGGACAGACACCAGGGGAGTCGCAACTGAGGATTCTCTGACTAAGCACCGTCCAGCTGATTTACACATGCACAACGCCTGACTTTTGTGTCTCTAAATTGTGACAGCTTCAGGGCGACTAATGGAGAAATAATCTAACTGCTTCGCCCCCGTTTGGCCAAACTGCACAAAATTCCTTTTTTCCATCCTTTGCTTATTTCTTATGTGGGCGGGCGGGGAACTGGCCAATCAGGACACAGGCGGCTTCCTGGCGTGGCTCCCATAACAAAGCCATCGCCTCATACCTGGCTCCCACTTCGATCCTCAGTCTGGCTGTTGCTTCTATTTTCTGTACAGTGGCCAGAGTTATCAGGGTCCTGTGTTATTAAAGCACAAGTTAATTTGACTATTTTCCTATTAAAATCTCTCTAGTGGCTTCTCATCTCACTTAGATCAACGTCCCTGGTCCTCACTATGGCCCAAATGCTCTCTGCCCTCTCCGGGGACCCTTTTCACTGTTTCTACCACACCGGTTTCCTGTTCCCCTCATGACCTGCCTGCTTGCTCTTTTCTTCTGCTGGGAATGCTGTCGCCTCGTTATCTTATGTCCTCATTGCTTCATTCCTCCGAAACTCTGCCCGAATGACCCCTTATGGGAGAAGAGTTCCATGGCCACTTTGTAAGAGAGATGGAGAGCATGTTTCTCTTCATCCCCCTTCCTTCCCCACTCCTCTTCATAGAGAGTATCATCCGCTATATTTCTCATATTCTCTCTTGATTTGTTCACTGCTGGGCTCCAACCCCACCTGTCCATTAGCTTAGTTCTGGGGGCAGATGGGACTTTCCGAGATGCCCTGCCACATTGTCTAGTTAGAAAGTGATGTTGACACTCTTCCCTTGAGAGGTGTGGGAGGGTCTGCATTTAGTCCCGTGAGTCTTGGCAGGTCTGTGACCATTGGCAGAAGTGATACTGTCAGATTTCTGAGGTTGAATCCTGAAAGGCCCTGTAGCTTCCTCCTGGTTCTCTTGAGACCCCCAGTCTTGGAACCCAGTTGCCCTGCCGTCAGGCTCCAGGCCCCACAAAGAGGCTACTTTTAATCACCCCTGCAGGGTCCTCACTGTCAGCCACATCATTGCCAAACGTTTGGCTGCGGAAGGCTTGGTGAGGACTCTAGGCCCTGTCACCTTCAGTCACCTTCACCATCTCATTGCAGGCAGATCAGATACCCCAGGAGCCAAGTCCTCAGGTAACCCTAGGTGGTCAAACCCCCAAGCCCCAGAGCTGAGAGGCACAATGCTTGCTCTTGTTTGAGCCACTCAGTTTTGGAACACTCATTTAGAATCAGTATTAGAATATCTCTGTGATATTCTAGAACAGTGCCTGAACCATGCTTCTTCCATAAATAGTTTTCTAAATAAATAAATGGCACACTCCTTTGGAGATAAAAAAAAACACAGGTTTCTAGATGGACACTTCTTCCAGTTAACAAGTGTCGACCCCATTAACTCATTTATGTAGTACACAGCCCCTGTGTGTTTGAAAACTTCAGGTTGGCAGTTCCCCTGAGATGTCTAGATACATATATAAAACAGTAAGCTACCATTTGATATGAACAAAGGAAGGTAAACTTAAGATGAAGCTTAAACATTTGCGCTACTATTTTTGATCATTTCACTATACGTGAATATCTTCATAGAGAGTGTTATGAAGTCTGGAAAAAGATTCTGATGTAGAACAGGTTGAGGTCCTGAAATTACCTGTTGATAACCCTTGTCTTGTGTATTTCTTCACAGTCATTATTATCAATCAATTGTGAATGACAGAGAGTAGAGAAATATTCTAGTCTTGTTTACTTTTTTTTTACTATCACTACAGTGGGATTTCAGACTAAAGAAAAGGAAGGCAACTGGTTTTCAAAGTCATCATAACCCACAGAAAAGAAAACTGCTTAAAAATGGGCTCTTTTCTCAATAAGACCTGTTATTCCAGGCCTGCATTGTTTTTCTCTTCCCTACTTGGTCCCAATGCTATGGGGAGTTCCAGGGCACAATCCTTATAAATGTCACCTGTGTCCACCCTCATAAGTCAACCAGCTGGGCGTGGTGGCCTACATCTGTGATCCCAGTGACTCAGGAGGCTGAGGCAGGAGAATTGCAGGTTCAAAGCCAGCCCCAGCAATTCAGTGAGGCCCTAAGCAATTTAGTGAGACTCTGTCTCAAATTAATAATAAAAAACATAAAAAATGGGCTGGGGATGTGGCCCAGTGGTTAAGCACTCGTGGTTTCAATCCCTGGAAGTCAACCAACACGATCCAGTCGCTTGGCTGTAGACATGGAGGAGTCAAGCTTCTTCTTGGGCTGGCTGCAGAGAGGCCCAGGAATGGCATTTCTTCCTTCTTGACTTAGGGTGGTGTGTCTCTTGGCAGGACTCTGTGGCATGACAGGCAACTGTGGTCACACACCTGGCCATTCAAGCATGGAACGCAAGCCTTGCTGAGACGTCAGGTAGAAGGCCAGGGCTGGCTATGGCTCTTTTTCTTGGAAACATGCAGGATCCGTATAGAAAGTGGCGTGTTATTCAAGCTATCATCCTAAAATGTCCAAATTGCCTATCTGGGCTGGCTCCGAAGGGAAAGTGGGCAGTGAAGGACACCTCAGGGGAGCCCAACCATCTCCTAACCAGTGCTTTCCAGTCTCCTGACATTCTCTGTACTTCAGCCTTGGGACAGTGGGGACCCTTCAGACAAGGGCTCTATACATGTTCTATGCCCCTCAGTCTCTTCAATCTTGAGGATTCTCTGTTATCCTGGGGGCTGACAGCAAGTTTGCAAAACAGCATGAATGAAGAAAGTCACCTGAGAAATTTACTGTGAGCTGGAGGCACAAGAACTCAGGACTTAAGACCTGGCCCCGGAAGAGGGCACAGCTAAGGCACAGAATCTTCACCACCGAATAGGGGGAATGTGGCTTGAACCCCAGAGGAGCTATTCGAGCTGCTTCTAGCAGGAGCAGAGACAAAACTTTCCTACTCAGGCCTGACTTGTTCTGGCTTGAAATCCTGATTCCTCTTGTTTTAAGGATGCTTTATAATGCGGCAATAAATATCCCCAAACCATTCCCAGTCCTGCCTTCCAGAAGGAACGACATTTAACTGCCCCTGGTTTTGATACCTCTTGGTGGCTACTGACAAATAGGAAGACATTTTCTGTTCTGTGATTTATTAATTGCAGACATTGCCTATTGATTTTGCCCTACAGTAGGTAAATACTGTAAATTCTCAAATTGTTTTTTTTGAGAAAAAGACAATGACAAGGCCAGTGTTAGGTCACTCATGGTCCATTTCTTCTCGTCCCTTGATTTCTTTTCTTTCTTTCTCCCTTGCCTCATGCATGCTAGGCAAGTGGTTCACCACTGAGCTATATATGCCCCCAGCCCATTTTATTTTGCAACAGGATTTTGCTGAGTTTCCCAGGCTAGCCTTGAACTTGTGATCCTCCTGCTTCAGCCTCCTAGGTAACTGGGATCACAGGTGAGTAGCCTGGCCTCCTCATCCTCAATTTCTGCTCTACAAAGTCAACCATTGTCAATTCTTTTGACTGTTATCCTGGTATTAAACTGCTGCTGTTATCCTCAGCAGCAGACTTAGACAATATTTTGATCTTTACCTTTTAGACATTATCTATTGCCTTCTGACTAAAGAAAATGAATTTTAGCTTTCTTAAACTGCACACTCCACCACTACCCCTTCCTGATACACATATTTTGATTTATTTGCCCTCAAAGTAGAATTATCACAATTTTGGGGTGATTCAGACTCCACTATCTATATGACTATGATTTTACAAATATTATTCATAATTGAACTAGATATATATTTTTTATATTTCTTTCTTAAATAACATTTTTTTCTTAGCGTTAATGATTATTCTATTTTTTCTTTTGCTTAGCTTTCTGTGTAATCATTAACACTTTAGTCAAAACCTGAAGTGTTTTTTGGGAACTGGGAATGTAGCTCAGTAGGTAGAGTGTTTGCCTAGCATACATAAGTTCCTGGGTTCAATCCCAAGCACCACCAAAAACAAAACAAAATAACAACAACAACAAAAACACAAAACAGAACTTGGAGGGTTTGTGAATTTAAATAAATATGTATTCACTTCAAGTAAAAGAATGCAATTTCTCTCTACCATATAATTTGAAGATAATCAATCATTTCCACTTTCTTGGGAGATATCCTTCCTAAAGTTTTCTGACTTCCTGCTCAAATGTACACCGGATACTCTTTAAGACTGCTACATGGCATTTGCCCTAAGGCTTCCTTATCTTGGGAATTTCTTTTATTTTTCTTTTATGTTGGATACCCTGTGTATTCGTTGTCTACTGGTATGTAACAAATCACTCTAGAAGTTAGCAGCTTTAAAGGACAGACATTTATTTTTCTCACAGTTTCTCTGGAACAGGTCAGCTAATGGTTCTGGTTCAGATTTCTCAAGAGACTAAAGTTATCTGAAACTGGAGCATCTGCCTCTGAGCTCACATACCTCTTGGCAGGAGGATTCAGTTCCCTTTTTTTTTTTTTTTTTTTTTTGGTACTGGGGATTGAACCCAGGGGTGCTTTATTTTTGAGACAGGGCCTTGCTAATTGCTTAGGGACTCACTAAGTTGCTGAGGCTAGCTTTGAACTCACAATCCTCTTGCCTCAGAAGGGTCAGAGTGTTACTTCTGCCATTTTCTGCTGGTCATTCAGGGCAATCCTTGTCCAGTGCCAGAGAGGACCATACAGGGATGTGAAGACCAGAAGAGGGGCTCATTGGGGCCGTTGTGAAGAATGGCTACAACACCTTCCATCTGGGAGTCTGTATTTTCCCTCCTTAGCTGGAGGGAATGTAAGGGAGTTGCTTTCCTTCATGGGTCGTTTCTACCAGTAGCATTTTGGAAGACATTGTTCTTAGATTTTGCATTTGTGCACATTTCTTTATCCTTTACTTTGAGTGATGGTTAGAATTCTAGGTGGACATCATTTGTTGTCGTTTGGATCTGAAATGTTTCTCCAAAGCTCATGTGTTGAAGGTTTAGGTCCCCAGTGCAGCAACCTTCAGAGGTGGGGCTTTTCAGAAGTGATTGGATAATGAGGGTTCTGACCTTGCCAGCAGAGTAACCCATTGAGTGATTCATAATTTGAAGGCATTATTGGGAGGTGGTGGAAGATTTAGGAGGCAGGGTATATCTGGAGGAAGTAGATCACGGGTGGAGAGCCCAGTCTTTTCTTAAGTGCCATGGGCCGAGTAGCTTTCCTCTGCTAAGCCTCCCGCCATGATGTCCTGCCTCACCAGAGCTCCAGACACAACCATCAGCTGACCATACACTGCGACCTCTGAAGCCTTGAGCCAAACTAATCTTTTCTCCTCAGAGTTGATTTTTCTCAGGACTTTGGTCTAGGTAACAGAAAGCTGGCTAGCACATCGTTTTTCTTGATAGTTTTGAAGGCATCACTCCATTATCATGTCGTTTCCAGAGCTGTTATGGTCTGGTCTGTTGCCTTTCTGGGTCTCCGTGGTGATGTGTACCTGGTTTTATGTCCCTGACGCTTTCCGATCTTCTCTCTATCTCTTGTATTCTGCAGTTTCCTATTGATGTTTTTCCCCCCCTTCATACATTTGTGTGTTTCCCTGGAAACATATAGACCCTTTCCATTTAGAACCTCAAGCTCTAGAATTCTGCAAAGTTTCTAATTTTTTTATTTATTTGAAAATTTTCTCAGTTCTGTCTCTCTGGGGGTGTATTTGGTATACACTAACCTGTATTGGTTCTCTGCTCTTCTAAGTATTACTTTTTTCTGTTAGCTATCAATTTTTCTTTGATCTATTTTCTGAAAGACTTCTTCAAGTTTATCTTTCAAAACCTTTATTGATTTTTAAATTTCTGCTTTGACGTTTTTAATGTCCAAGAAGTCCTTTGTTGTTTGATGAGCGTACCCTGGTGTGTGTGTGTGTGTGTGTGTGTGTGTGTGTGTGTGTGTGCGTGTTAGCATTTGTCCTTCCCTTCTGTTCCTGTTGTTTTGTCTGTTTTGCTTTCTGAGATTGTCTGGCTTAGTCCTTCTGTGCAGTCTGTTAGCAGGTCAGAGTGACGGATCTCGAGCTACTGGAATTGTATGCAGAGGCAGGGCTGGAAGACTAGGGCTTTAATTTAGGGTAACTGGAGGGGGCTCTTTCATTGATGGATATGCCAAATTAGTATTTTATAGCTCTTTTTTCTTAGGTTTTTCAGTTTCCTCTGAAAAACTGCCCAATCTATTGCCTTGGGTGTGTGTGCCAAGGGGTGGGTTACAAACCAGGAGTAGGACAGGGGGAGAGAGTCTTACCACCTCTTCTGTGTGACTCCGCCCAGTTTTCTGGCTTTAGGAGAATGTCCCTCAGTTCTGCTGCCATCCCTGAGTCTAGAGATTGACAGGGTTTAGCCTCTCAGCAAATTGCAGCACAGGGAGAGAAATAGGCACTTGACTGCGAGCTGAGAGGACCTGGGGGCCTAGGGTGTGGTCTAACTGGTTCTCAGATGGACATCTCTGTCTCAGACTTGCTCTCTCTCTATCCTTCTTCAGGGGAGGGACATGTATCTTGCCATTGCTGTAGGTAAAGGGGCATTTATTAGGGGTTCTCAAAGTGTGGTTTCGGAGTCTGAAAGGTCAAAAAGTTTTTATAATAATACTGAGATATTATTTACTCTTTTATACTCCTATGAGCACACCAGGAAATCTTCCCAAGGCTGCAAGACCTTTGGTATCACAACAGATTGAATGCAGAAGTAGAGGCAAGAATCTAGTTGTCTTCTGTTAAGGGAGGTGTTACAGAGATTTGAAAAAAATACACAACAAGGCGACTCCTCTCACCACATATTTTTGTTTTAGAAAATGTAATTATTTTTCATAAAATGGGTTATTAATGTTAACATATACTGGATTTATTAGTACTATTTAAATGGATAGATTGTCAAGATATCAGTTTTATAGCTAATATGGATTGATGTGGTTTAGATCTTCAATGTCCAGTCAAGGTCCATTTGCTGAAAGCTGGGTCCTCAGCCTGTGCTGCTCTGGGGAGGTGACAGAACCTTTAGGAGGTGTGGTCTACCAGGAGGAAGTTGGGTCATTGGGAGCAGGCCCTTGAAGAGGGTAGGGGACCCTGGCCTCTTCCTTTCTCTCCCTTTGCTTCCTGGCTGCCATGAGGTAAGCAGTTTTGTTCCACCACACTCACTATCATGATGTTCTGTCTCACTGCTGGCCCAAAGTGACAAAGCCAACAACCATGAACTGAAACCTCTGAAACCTTTCTTCCAAAATAAACCTTTCTTCCTTCTAAGTTGATTATCTCAGGTATTTTGTCACAGTGATGGAAAATTCACTAACACATTCATAGACATATAGCACCAACATGAACTAGACACTTTGGTGTCTTCAATGATTTTGAAGAGTCTAGAAAGATCTTGAGACAAAAAGGTTGAGAATACTGCATGAGAATACTACTTCTGAACTCTTTCTTCCCCTTTCTTTTATTTGTTTTTGCAGTGTTAGGCTTCATGTTGTGGTGCTAAGCAGATACTCTAACACTGAATCTTTCTTACTCCTCAATCTTTCTTACTCCTTCTCGATTACTCACCAGGTGACCTGGAGTGACTCAATCAATTAATTAGAGACATGAACATTCTCACTTCCTGGAATTCTGCCAAAATTCAGGATTTGGAGGTGATAAGAGACAAGCCATCCTGAGAGTACCTCCCTTTTTCCAGTTCAGCGCACACCAGTTAAAACATAGATGTGTGAGCCAGATAACACAAGATCAGAATGTCACCTTCTGCGTGGGATCCTGGACTGCATCCTGGACCAGAAAAAGACAAGTGGAGAACTAATGAAAGTCAAATGGTGTCCATGGGTTGGTTAACATGTTCTGACTCTGCAGCTTTCTCTCTTGATCCTGTAGTGACTTGACCTTAGGGGAAGTTGGGCAAAGAATACATGGTAACTCTATGACTTTTTCAACTTTTCCGTAAGTCTAACATCATTTCAAAATGGAACTTCTTGTTTTAAAGTTAAAAATCTCCTTGATTACTAGAAAACAGGGCTAATTCTGCCTGAATTAGAGAAATCAACTCCAAATTTGACAGATTCACTTAGTCATAGTTGGAAACAGTGATGGCCAACTCAAGTCTTATCACAAAACAGAGCCCGTGGGCCCTCTGCTGATCCTGCCAAAAGCTGGTGAGAAGAGGTTCGTGCCTCCTGTCTTCTTCCCCACACCCCTCACTCGGCAGTTTCCAGCCTCCTCTCTCTGAAACTCCATCACCACAAGTTCTCCTGCCTTTTGTCTTCCAGAGCTTTGCTGATTCCCCTCTTCTGCTCCTCTTTGCTCTCTTATTTCCTGTGAGTTGCTTTCTGAGAGGCTTCCATTTTCTCTCGGCATGTGAGGGTAGTTGCTGAGCCTCCTCATGCTTTGAGAACTTGGGTATTAAGGCATTTTTTATTCCTCTAATATTAATATTGCTCAGATTTCAGGAAAAAGCAGAGATAAATGAATAGATTTAATCTCCTTGTTTAATTAGAAATCTGGCCCCTGATGTATAATCCTCCCCTTTGTACATTATTTTTTCTTTTCATTGGAGAATCTTATTTAAATACTTTCAATGAGTATTATACTGAAACAAAGCTTTATAGACACTCTTAAAGCAAATAAAGACTATGGAAAAATTACGGAGAGATTGGGTTAGCTTCTTCATTAATTTTGCAGGTATATCTATTTATTATAGTCAAACACCTCTGGGCCCCTATTAGAATGCTTTTTGTAACTTATCTTGCATGTCTTAGCTTGGAGTCAGAAGCCTTGTCCAGGGATTTGCTTTGTCCTTTGGGTTTGGCTGGTACCATGGAGCCTCCAGCTTCTCACTGCTCAGAGACTCAGCAGCGGGCCCTCCCAGTCTCCTCTTCCTTCAGTTTCTGAAGGGAGAACTGCTGAAAGGAAGAAGCACTATCTTATCTCTGGTTCCCAGCTCCCAACTTTCTCCTATCATTTTCTCATACTCAATTGAAAAGAAAGAGTGAATTTATAGCTATGTAATATTTTTCTGTACTGAAAGTATTGGATTTTTCCTTGATCCCTTTTCCCTGAATTAAAAAGGAATTAAAATGGGTCTTTGCAGTTTATAGGAGAGCATATCATTCTCTTCCCACCTCTTATTTAAAGGTTCGACCTTGGTACATGTCCTCTCCTTGTCTTTGAACTTTACCTACTAGTTGGTCATGTGTCCATAGATATGCGTTCAGTCGTTTGTTGGGTCTTCAGAAACTGCACTGATGATTTCCCCTTGCCCTGGAGGAGGGTGAGGAATGGGAAAGGGAGAGGAAGGTGGAGAAGAGGTCTCTGGGACATCACCGACACCAGGCCTCATTTCTTAAAAATAAAGATCACAAGCACATGTGACAGAATGTGAATATTGATTCATTTGGGGGATGGGAATGGGTGTTTATAATATCATTTGTACTCTCCATTTTAAAAATAATTTTTTGAATTTAGAAGTAACCTTAGAAGGTAGATATAGTGTGATTTTAATAGAGACAAAGCTGATGACTTGGTCTTCTGTCACTGGCCAATGAATCATTTTCCATAAAGAAATGATCCTCTGCAATTCAAACTGAACCCTCAGGTGTGGAAGCCACACTTCCCCGGCCACGGCCTCCTTGGCGTGGGTTAGAATAACAGGTACGAGCAGTCCTTCTCTCTATGTGTTTTCAGTTTCCTTGAACAAAGTTCAGCCCTCTGAAGTTTGGCAAGTTAGACTGATGGTCTTTAAGATATTGTCTGTGCCACATAAACTTCAGCAACATCTCTTCTCCTGGCGGTGACAATAATGACTTTGATTACTGCGTACCAAATGCTGCTACATCACCAGTGTCCACTCAAGACACACAGCTGCCAACATCCGCCTTCAAGTCACTGATTGCCTTGTGATTGGCGCCAAGGGCATTGAAGCCACATGTGGTGACAAGGTGCACAATGCAGTGGATACCACCAGCTGGCCACCACTGGCACCGGGTTGCTGCTGCCTCACAGTCTGCAGTTCCCAGGGAGGATCAGAGGAGTACTGTGCTGCGGAGAGTCTGAGCGACCGCTGCCTGCCGTACCCTCATTTCCTTCTTCTCCTTTCCTGGGCCCTCGACGCTTTCTAGGATGAGTTCTTTCCTGGGGAGAGCCTGGATCATTGTTATAATAGATTCCTGGTCAGCCTGTTCCACCAATCCTTTTCAATGTCTGGATACACTAAATTTGAGGTGAGCACAATTTAGATTTAAGCTGGAATCCTGTTACATTTTCTAACACATGATTTAAAAAAAGGATACTTTTTCTAATATGGGTTATTTACTTTCCTGACTTTAGAATTTTATTATTATTATTATTTTTGTAATTTTAGTGTAGGCAAGTGTGAAAACAAGTCCTCTGAGTCTCTAGGGATTATCTATAAAATAAAAGCATAACAATGACTTTAGATATATGTAAATCATGACTTAAATACAAATGTTGAGAAATCCAGAAGCAGGAAGCAAAAATGCAAAATTAGCTATGTTAGCATGACAAAAGCTATTCTGAGTTAAGTTGAATTAATGTCCTAAGAACCTAACTTGTCAATCAGAAAAGGGAGCAGATGGTCAGTGAGGGTGGTTAGCAAAATCATAGAGGCAGATCTGAAATTATGAATGCACTCTGACCCGGAGAAGTTCCCCTGGCCTGTACACTTCCTCTGTCTGGGGACAGGAACAGTCCTGTGTGGTGATGTGCCCAGGCCCACACAGGGAAAGTCCTGTTAACTTCAGAGTCTCAAAGCTGAGTGCTGTTGATGTGATCCCTGATCACTAAATAAATGGGTTACAACTAAGCTCCCTGTAAATATCCATTCCCCCTGGAAGTCACATTTCTTTTCTTTTCTTTTTTATGTATTTTTATTATAAACAAATGGGGGTACATCTTGTTTCTCTGTTTGTACATGAAGTAGAGACATACCATTTGTGTAATCATACATTCACATAGGGTAATAGTTTTTGATTCATTCTGTTATTTTTTCCTTCCCCCCACCTCTCCCACCCCTCTTTTCCCTCTATAGAGTCCCTCCTTCCTCCATTTTTGCCTCCCTCCCATCCCCCATTATGTATCATTATCCGTTTATCAGCGAGATCATTCTTCCTTTGGTTTTTTGAGTTTGGCTTATCTCAGTTAGCATGATATTCTCCAATTTCATCCATTTGCCTGCAAATGCCATAATTTTATTATTCTTTATGACTGAGTAATATTCCATTGTATATTCATACCACAGTTTCTTTATCCATTCATCAATTGAAGGACATCTAGGTTGGTTCCACAGTCTGGCTATTGTGAACTGAGCAGCTATGAACATTGATGTGGCTGTATCTCTGTAGTATACTGATTTTAAGTCCTTTGGGTATAGGCCAAGGTGTGGGATAGCTGGGTCAAATGGTGGTTCCATTCCAAGTTTTCTAAGGAATCTCCACACTGCTTTGCAGAGTGGCTGCACTAATTTGCAACCCCACCAGCAATGCATGAGTGTACCTTTTTCCCCACATCCTCGCCAACACCTGTTGTTGCTTGTGTTCTTGATAATCACCATTCTAATTGGGGTGAGATGGAATCTTAGGGTAGTTTTGATTTGCATTTCTCTTATTACTAGAGATGTTGAACATTTTTTCATATATCTGTTGATTGCTTGTAGATCTTCTTCTGTGAAGTGTTTGTTCATTTCCTTAGCCCATTTGTTGATTGGGTTATTTGTTTTCTTGGTGTAGAGTTTTTTGAATTCTTTATAGATTCTGGAAACTAGTGCTCTATCTGAAGTATGAGTGGCAAAGATTTTCTCCCTCTCTGTAGGCTCTTTCTTCACATTGCTGCTACTTTCCTTTGTTGAGAGAAAACTTTTTAGTTCAAATCTATCCCAGTTATTGATTCTTGCTTTTATTTCTTGTGCTATGGGAGTCCTGTTAAGGAAGTCTGATCCTAAGCCGACATGTTGAAGATTTGGACCTACTTTTTCTTCTATAAGGTGCAGGGTCTCTGGTCTAATTCCAAGGTCCTTGATCCATTTCGAGTTGAGTTTTGTGCAGGGTGAGAGATAGGGGTTTAGTTTCATTCTGCTGCATATGGATTTCCAGTTTTCCCAGCACCATTTGTTGAAGAGGCTATCTTTTCTCCATTGCATATTTTTGGCACCTTTATCTAGTATGAGAAAATTGTATTTATTTGGTTTTGTTTCTGTGTCCTCTATTCTGTACCTATCTATTTTGGTACCAATACCATGCCGTTTTTGTTACTATTGTTTTGTAGTATAGTTGAAGATCTGGTATTACGATACCCCTTGCTTCACTCTTCCTGTTAAGGATTGCTTCAGCTATTCTGGGTTTCTTATTCTTCCAGATGAATTTCCTAATTGCTTGCTCTATTTCTGTGAGGTACGTCATTGGGAATTTAATTGGAATTGCATTGAATCTGTATAGCACTTTTGGTAGTATGGCCATTTTGACAATATTAATTCTTCCTATCCAAGAACATGGGAGATCTTTCCATCTTCTAAGGTTTTCTTTAATTTCTTTCTTTAGTGTTCTGTAGTTCTCATTGTAGAGGTCGTTCACCTCTTTTGTTAGATTGATTCCCAAGTATTTTATTTTTTTCGTGGCTATTGTGAATAGGGTAGTTTTCCTAACTTCTCTTTCTGAGGATTCATCACTATGTATAAAAATGCATTAGATTTATGTGCATTGATCTTATATCCTGCTACTTTACTGAATTCACTAATGAGTTCTGAAAGTTTTCTGGTGGAATTTCCAGGTTCCTCTAAATATATAATCATGTCATCAGCAAATAGGGATAGTTTGAGTTCTTCTTTTCCTGTTCGTATCCCTTTAATTTCTTTGGTCTGTCTAATTGCTCTGGCTAGAGTTTCAAGGACAATGTTGAATAGAAGTGGTGAAAGAGGGCATCCCTGCCTTGTTCCAGTTTTTAGGGGGAATGCTTTCAGTTTTTCACCATTTGGAATGATATTGGCCATGGGCTTAGCATAGATGGCTTTTACAATGTTAAGGAATGTTCCCACTATCCCTATTTTTTCTAGTGTTTTGACATGAAGGGGTGCTGTATTTTATCAAATGCTTTTTCTGTATCTATTGAAATAATCATGTGATTCTTGACTTTAAGTCTGTTGATATGATGAATGACATTTATTGATTTCCAGATGTTGAACCAACCTGGCATCCCTGGGATAAAACCCACTTGATCGTGGTGCACTATCTTTTTAATATATTTTTGTATGTGATTTGCTAAAATTTTGCTGAGAATTTTTGTGTTGATGTTCATTAAGGATATTGGTCTGAATTTTTCTTTCCTCGATGTGTCTCTGTCTGGTTTAGGAATCAGGGTGATATTGGCTACATAGAATGAATTTGGAAGGGTTCCCTCCTCTTCTATTTCATGGAATACTTTGAGGAATATTGGAATGAGCTCTTCTTTAAAGGTTTTGTAGAACTGGGCTGAGAACCCACCTAGACCGGGACTTTTCTTTGTTGGTAGGCTTTTGATGACTTCTATTTCATTACTTGAAATTGATCTATTTAAATTGTGTATGTCCTCCTGGTTCAGTTTAGGTAATTCATACATCTCTAGAAACCTGTTGATGTCTTTGAGATTTTCTATTTTGTTGGAGTATAGATTTTCAAAATAGCTTCTAATTATGTTTTGTATTTCAATCGTATCTGTTGTGATATTTCCTTGTTCATTCCGAATTTTAGTAATTTGAGTTTTCTCTCTCCTTCTCTTTGTTAGTGTGGCTAAGAGTTTATCAATTTTGTTTATTTTTTCAAAGAACCAACTTTTTATTTTGTCAATTTTTTTGATTATTTCTTTTGTTTCAATTTCACTGATTTCAGCTCTGATTTTAACTATTTCCTGTCTTCTACCACTTTTGGTGTTGCTCTGTTCTTCTTTTTCTAGGGCTTTGAGCTGTAGTGTTAGGTTGTTTATTTGTTGATTTTTTTCTTCTTTTATTGATGCGCTCCATGAAATAAATCTTCCTCTAAGTACTGCTTTCATAGTGTCCCAGAGATTTTGATATGATGTTTCTTTGTTCTCGTTTACCTCTAAGAATTTTGTTATTTCCTCCCTGATGTCTTCTGTTATCCATTCATCATTCAATAGTGTATTATTTAATCTTCAGGTGTTGGAGTAGTTTCTGTTTTTTATTCTGTCTTTTATTTCTAATTTCAATCCATTATGATCTGATAGAGTACAATGTAGTATCTCTATCTTCTTTTATTTGCCTACAGTAGCTTTGTGGCATAAAATATGGTCTGTTTTAGAGAAGGATCCATGTGCTGCTGAGAAGGAAGTTTATTTGCTCTTTGTTGGATGGTATATTCTATATATGTCCGTTAAGTCTAAATTATTGATTGTGTTATTGAGATCTATGGTTTCTTTGTTCAATGTTAATGACCTGAACTCATCAATCAAAAGACATAGACAGGCAGATTGGATTAAAAAGAAAGATCCAACAATATGCTGCCTGTAAGAGACTCATGTCATAGAAAGAGAAACCCACAGATTAAAGGTGAAAGGATGGGAAAAAACATACCATGCACATGGACACAGCAAAAAAGCTGGAGTATCCATCCTCATTTCAGATAATGTGGACTTCAAGCCAAAGTTAGTCAGAAGGGATAAAGAAGGACATTTCATACTGCTTAAGGGAACCATAAATCAGCAAGACATAACAATCGTAAATATCTATGCCCCGAACATTGGCTCATCCATGTACGTCAAACAAATCCTTCTCAATTTCAGAAATCAAATAGACCACAACACAGTAATACTAGGTGACTTTAACACACCTCTATCCCCACTGGGAGTCACATTTCTTATTTTAAAGGTATAGTATTATTCTTTTATGATTAAGGTTAGTTAATGTGAGTCTATAGTCAGAGAAATGAGTTGCTCTTGGGTTGTAAAGCAAATCAACTATTCGAGCTTGTGAAATTGGGAAAAGGATTCTAGACCAATGTGAACATTCTTGACAGCCACACAGCACCCTATCTGGTGCACAGAGCACTGGAGAAGTATGCAGCCACATCAGAACATTGAGAATACAGAAAAAGCCATGACCCAGAGTTAGAGTTTCTGTGCTACTGCTAATGTTGGCGTAATCATCTTCTATGTGTGCACATGTGGTTTAGTCTGTTGATGCTGCAAAACAAAGAATTGTGGACTGGGTAGTTTATAAAGAGCAGAAATTTATTTCCTCACAGTCCTGGAAACTGAGAAGTTTCAAATCAAGGTACCTCTGGAGGGGGCTTGCTCTTGCTTCCTTCCCCACATGGTGGAGGGCAGAAGAACTAGAGGAAAGAGCGGAATGGAGCCAACTCCCCGCTCAGCCCTTCTGTGAGGGTCCTAATCATCCCGAGGGTTCTGCCTTCATGACTGTCACTGAGGGACCCACTTCTCAGTGCTATTGCACAGTGACTAAGTGTCCACATGTGGTTTTGGAAACCACCGTAGTCATTCAAACCATATCATTAACCGGGCCAGTAGTGCACGCCTATAATCCTAGCAACTCAGGAGGTTGAGGCAGGAGGATTTTGAGTTCAAAGCCAGCCTCAGCAATGGCGAGGTGCTAGGCAACTCAGTGAGATCCTGCCTCTAAATAAAATACAAAATAGAGCTGGGGTGTGGCTCAGTGGTCAAGTGCCCCTAACTTTAATCCCCAGTACCAAAATAACAACAACAAAACCCATAGCAGTATGTGTGAGTGGGAGTGTGTATACGTACACACACATGTTATATTTACATACACACATCGTTTTATGGTGTGTGAATAATTTAGCTTTCAGTATTTAAAATTTAACTTCAACTATAGAGTCATTTAATGAATATTTATTGCATCGCTACTCAATAACGCTATTTTAGATGCTGTTCTTGGCAGAAGAAAAAAATTTTTTTTTTCTGTCAAGGAGTATGCATTCTAAAAAGAGGGTCAGCAAATAAACAAAATCCGTGGCATATCTGGTGGCAGTCAGTGACAGAAGGCAGAGGAAGGAGAGGGGTGGGTGTGCTCTGGAAGGGGCTGAGATCAGAGCAGGCCGATGTTGGGTAAGGGACTGACTCAACTTTCAGGAGAACGTGAGATTCGATGGGAAGGGGAGGCCTAGTTTGAACAAGGTTTGGGATTTACTGATATTTAAAAATCATTTTTTCTTTTATACTTAGACGCGAGTTAGATATAGTATGGCTACTGACTTTCCACCGGCTCTGGCGTTTTAGACTCTTAGATACTTATTAGATGTTTAGAACATTATTATCTCAGAACACCCAGGTGTGTATATTTGCACACGCAGTCACTGGGACAGAAGGGGCGAGTGTGCGTGTGTGTGAAGAGTCGTAGGCCTGGGTAGGAAGGACTCACCCGGTGTCCCTGGAAGACCTCAGGCCTTTCAGGGACCTCACTCTCCCTGGGTGTTAAACGTGAGCAGAACCCAACCCACTTCAGTGCCCTCCAGAGCCAGGCCTGTTCACACTCACACTAAGGTCACCCTGCCTCCCCACATTATAGCCTCGGTTCACCTTGGAAAGGTGTTCACAGCCAGCTGATAAACATCGGGGTCACCTTTACCACGAGGTGACTGCTGGCGGTCCCCTTCTGGTTACTCTAATTCCCACTCACTCCACGCTTACCAAGCTCACACCACGTGCCAGGTAGGGGGAATGGAGGCCAGAGATGTGAGACAAAACCTGTCTCCTGACAGAGCTCCAGAAGGAGTGGGGAGCGAGAGGCTGCGGGGACAGGTGAGTGACAGAGGCAAGGTGCGGTGTGGAGAGCCAGGTCAGCCAGGGCAGGGGGGCGGGCAGCAGGCAGCACTGGAAGGCCTCCCTGTCAAGGGGTCAGCACGTCAACGGTGGTGACCACGAGTTAATTAGCAAAGCCCGGACTTCTTGTGTGTGATGAAAACAATTTCGCTTCAGTTGTATCCCCAAAAGAATTGAAAGCAGGGACTCAGATTGGGCACGTGCCCTCTGTGTTCCTAAGAGCATTGTTCACAGTAGCCAAAATGTGGGCACCACTCAGACACCAAGCTCTTCTCTACGTACATCCAACCTTAAGAAGGAGTGAAGTTCTATACTACGCAGATAAAACTGGAGAACATTTTGCTCAATAAAATAACCCAGACACGAAAGGACAATCATCGTATGATTCTACTTATCTGAGTTAGTTATGATAGTTAAGTATACAGAGGCAGAAAACAGAACAGAGGTCACCATGGGCTGAGAGGGGAGAGGGAGGGGACAGTTATGGTTCCATGGGTAGAGAGTTCACACCAGGATGGCGAAGGGGTTCTGAACATGAACCAGGGTGCAAAGTGAATATGCCTGATGCGGTTGAACCGTGCATTTGGAAATGGTTAAAATGATAAATTTTATAATGTCCACTTTACCACAACTAAAAAAAAGATAAGCTGAGATGACTTCCTCATGCATGAGGTGATGTCCTGGTGTGTCATTCAGATTTCCTGGAATTAGATTATTTTCTTATTCTAGAACCTAGAACCTGGCTCAGCTTATGGTATTTTATAGCCTTTAAAAAGTCTCACCAAATTATTTGGTGAAAACAATCATGTGATTTTACATTTCTCCCAGGTATAGGAAAAGTACTGATTTTGCTGTCCATACCCCTAAATCTGTTGCTGACAAAGGAAAAAGAATAATTTTAATAAATCCTAGTATTCATTAAGGATGAAGCATGGAGTCTGGGACACACATTAAATAGAAGTAAAAAATACTGCTTAGCTTTGCTATGCATTTTTTTTCATTATCAGTGAGGTAATGATATCTTTTGGTATTTTTTTTTTTAAACTAGGTGTATTTCCCATTGCATCAATTCTTTGGTTTCTTAGATGATTTTAAAATTTGTTTCTTACTTGTAGAAGGCAGCTTAGCAAAATACAGCCACAACAAGTGTTTTGAAAGGGAGGAAAATTGGAGAAAATATTAGTAGGAAAATTGGAGGAAAATATTAGTAGGAAAATAAGCTGGAGATAGGGTAAGTTCTTGCACGTGGAGTCAGTCAGGGAGCATGGTTGCAGGCGGGCAGCACATGGGTCTCCTGGGTTTCAGAGCCGATAGTTAAGGGGGTGAAGACCACAGGTTGGTCCTCCACGCCAGCAGTTCCACGGGGGTAGTGCTTTTCTTCCCATGGAGACTTCAACGAAACTGACAGGAGCAGTATTTTCCATCCCTCTTGATTTTCCAAAACACTGCCCCTCCCACACCGACTGGGGTTCATTTCTACTTCATCTGGAGCCTGGCAGCCCTGGGATGCACTGGCCTTGCCGGATGGACTGTGGCAGCAGAGAGGTGAAATCACAGAAGGCCACGCAGCATCTCCAGCTCTCTGCTTGGGACACTGCCCTGAGCTGACATGCAAACAGTGTGTCCACCCGGCAGCTGCCATGCTGGAGACGATGTGGCGGAGGTGAAGAGAAGTGACCTAATTGCAGAACTGTGAGCAGGAACAAGTTTTGTTTGTTGGTTTGAGCCGGCATGTTTTAGGGTGATTTGTTATGTGACAGTAGATAAGTGGAATGGTTGATTTAAAGGGAATTTAAAAACTGTGGCAAACCACTGGGCACGATGGTGCGTGCCTGTAATTCCAGAGACTCCGGTGGCTGAGGCAGGAGGTTGGCAAGTTTGAGGCCAGTCTTAGCAACTTAGAGAGACCCTGTCTTTAAAAAAAAAGAAAAGAAAAGAAAAGAAAAGGCTGGGGGTGTAGCTCAGTGGTAGGTAGGCCCTGGGTTCCATCCCCAGTACTGCAAAAAACAACAAAAACACCACCAACAAAAGAAGCAAGAAAGCAAACAACAACAAAAACAACAAAACAAACAAAACTTGCAGCAAATCATCCTTTACCACATCCTTGTGCCCAGCATCCGGGTCCGGGACTGTTTTTTCCAGGGCTCCCAATCCAAGCCAAAGCCAGAAGCTGTAGCCCCCTTCCCTGGAACAGGTGGGCTCTTGGTTTGAATGTTGCCTGATTTTCCTGCACATTTTCATGAGCACGCATCACTCTTAGCATCTCTAACAGTGTGCGCGGCTCATAAATTATCTTCAATGCTGACACACTTTCAGAGTTTCTTCTTGAAGGTCACTCAGCTTACACAGAGAGCATTCTAAACAAAGTTCAGCCAGTTTCCTAGTAGAGGTTTACATTTATTTAATGGCAGACTATAGGACGCCCTAGACTTTTTTTTTTTTTTTTTAAATCAAGGATTTCAGGTAAAGGAGACATAATTTGAATCTATTATTAGAAGCTGGAAGAATGTTTGGGAGGTCTGACTTTTTCTTCTCCCTTAAATTAATGCTGTAGTGAGGCTCCTGTAACTTGGCAAGCTTTTCATGGGTGGGACGCAGCTGAGCGGGAGAAGACCATGATTGATTGACGCAAATGTTTCTTGGGACCTACTTTTCCATGTTCCTCTTTACTGCCATTCCAGAACTTCCATGGATGGCAAAATTGTTTAGAAAAAGGAAGCCTGACCTTACTACCTCTGTAAGAGCTGGCAGAGAAGCAGAACAGAGTGGGTTATTCTCATAGCTCAGGAAGTGAGTGCAGAGTGGGGTCTAAATCATGCTCAGATCACTCGTTAGCTGAATGACCTCAGGCAAACTGTTTGCCCTCTCTGAGACTCAGTTTCTCCTATACAAAATAGGGATAATAGGGGTAACGACTTTATAGGCAAGTGTTTTAAAGTTCCTAGGACACAGAGCATGGGATAGGAGCCACATAAGCCTTAGCTGCTGCTACTTTTGCTGTGTATTATTAATGGACACCCAGTTAAGTTTGTTGAATGAATAAATGAGTGAATGATGTCACTCTGCTGTGCCCTAGATTTTCCCTTTTGTATAAGTTCCTATGATTTTTCTGCTTCTCAGTTCCACTTACCTTGGTTTTTGAGGACCCCATTCTCTGTAGAGCTACTGGACTCTTGTAGCATTCAGCTGAATTTTTATTCGTATAAATATTTCGTTTGCTCACCAGCTGGTCTTCCAGAGCCCCGGGGTTTAGATCTTTCTGTCCTTTCTGACCTTGGTTCTTTAAATAAAACTAGTCCATCCACGAGAGGAGTAAGAGCTCTCAGCTTACCTTTACCTGCTACTTGTTCAGACTCCCCTCTGGCTCACAGGCTGTTCCTGGTTCTCTCCCTGCCTCGATCTCTGATCATTTGCCTTCATCAGTGAGTCATTAATATGCATTTCTTCAGTTTACAGGATTTTACCTGCGCTGCTCACACTTCAACTTGGGTCTTTTCTGCTCATCGCCACCTGCAAGACATAGATGCTATTGCTGCCTGTCCCTTCCCTGGTGACCCACATCAGACAGATTCACTGCAAAGACCTCTTAGATGCAAACTTCAGGGTCCCCCTCCCAACTGCCAGAGCCTGTCAGGTCTGGGGCCCCAGCCACCCCACCTTGATGGTGTTTATCTGAAGCCTCCATCAGCTTAGAGATACAAATTAGAAAGACACATCTGTTTTATATTTCCATCTTAGCTCCTCTTAATATTTTGTTGTGTTTATTTATCTATCTATTTCACTTCTGATATTAAAAGTATTTTTATGGAAGAGCTGGATGTTTTTGGGCAATCTTTGAGACAGAGCTCAGGTGATCTGTGAACTTAAGCTCTTGACATAACATCTCGCTTTCGAGGATTCAGGATCCATTGTTGGAAATGAGGAGTGGGAAGTGTGTCTCTGTCTTATCTTGCCCTCTCTGTATCAGTCCACTCAATACTTGCTTGATTGAGAGTTCTTTTGCTGCTGGGTTTCTGCTGTGTAAAGACATTGCATTGGCCTAGGTGACCAAAGACCTTGATTCAGGCTTTGATCACTTGGCTGATTCATTTTAGTTCTTTGAGTCAGTTTTCTGATTTGTAAGAGTGGAGCAATAATACTTTGAGAATTCTCTGAGGATTTAATGCAATAATTCTGATCGTGTGCACAGCTGGTCCGTAGGAGGACTGTGTGTAAATTAGAAACAGGTGCTCCTGCCTCTAGGCACACAGAGCTCTGTGCCAGGCTGTGTCTGAGAGTGGAGGGCAGGCCAATCTGCTTGGCCCTCTCTTGACTGGAGGGCTGACCTGGCACAGGCCACACTTGGCGCAAATGTATGCAGAGACCCTGAGACTTTCCTCCCTACTTAAAATATTGTGTTAAAAGACATAGGATGTAAAATTTACCATCTTAACCATTTTAAGTGTATCATTCAGTGGACTTAAATATATTCATAATATTATACAACCATTACTACTATCCATCTTCATAACTCTTAATCTTTTTTAAAAATTCTAGCTCTAAACAGTAACTCCCCATTTCTTCCATCCTATCAACCTATGACAAACATCATCCTATTTTCTGTATGGATACCTATAACTTCTGAAGCTTAGTTGCAATGATAAAATATTATATGTATACATATGGGTAATTATTACTAGTTATAAGATCTATCTATCTATCTATCTATCTATTGTCTCTCTGCATTCAATCATTCTCTCTCTTTCCAGGGAGGATTTGGGGTGGCATTGATAACAGAATCACAGATCATATTTGCCTAATTCTCTTCTTTTAGTCTAGATTACTTTCTTTAGTCTTCATACAGTCCTACGAGAAGGGTATCCCATCTCTCATTTTACAGATGAGTGACCGAGTCTCAGACCCTGAGTCACAAATGGTGGAGCTAGGATCGAAACCCAGATTTTCTAACTTAAACCCATGTTCTTTTACCAATATGATGTCATCTAATCAGTTTACCACTGGGATTAAATACAATATAAGAACTGTTTTTCTTATTTTCTGTATTGTATCTCAAAATTGGAGCCACTTTTCAGCAACTGAAAGTAAACAGAAATCAACATGTATTATTGTACGCACAATGGGGACATGCAGGGTTGATCTTCTCTGGGTTGGTGTACTGGCTCTCACTGTTAGAAAATTTAATTTAATTTATATGTGAGAGAAACAGCTCATTCAACCGAAGGGATGTGGATTCCATAGAAATGAGCCATGTTCAAAGGGACTCAGATGGCCAGAGGAAAGGGAGATGAGGACAGCATTAATACCTGCAGCTTAAGTAATCACTCACGATCGTTTATTGTGGCTGCTGTCTATTGCTGCATAAATACATCATGTCTGATCTAGTGCAAGGGGGATTTCCCTAAGCAGCATGATTGCTGAATACAATTGGATTTCAGATAAATCTCCCACATCCGTTTCATATCACCCTTTGTTACAGGATTTCAAAATGCTTGTGGAACACCAAGGAAATGAAATGATATCTAACTCTCATTAAAAAAGCAGCAGTACTGAATTGACAGTTATGAGAAGAAATATGAAGGAAGAGATATTTTGAAATGGCATGTGTGCCACTAGGAACCACAACCCTGGGCTTCGGAAGTCACCTACCAACCACTGGGTGTTTACTTGAGAAGATCCTGTTCCTTGGTTGTTTTTCCTGTATTACATGTAATTCTAGTAACATTTTTATTTTTCAGAATAAACATTGCATTTTTTCTTCCGGGCTACCAGATTTGGAAAACCTCATGAAGTAAACTGGAGATGATTTGGTAATGACAGGCCTTCAGGAATTTCCCTGGAGGTTTTAAAGTCTTGGAAGTCACTTCTTCCCTGAAAAGTGCCAAAGTCATGTGACCCTTAGAACAGAGGGACCCTGCAATTGTTGGGACTGATGTTGAGCTTTTGGAAAGGAATTGATCCTTCCTGGTATCCTTTGTCAGGGATTAGGACAAACACACACAACCTAGTTTAAATTTGTCAGCTGGGTCTTGGGCGACATAATTTGATTTATGGTAACACTGAATCTAGCTTACAGAGAGCAAGAAAGCCCATATGGTGCTTGGTGTTTTGGCAAGAAATGTGATTTATGTAGGAACTTATGGTTTAAAACTCAGTCATGGAATTATTTTAAGGATGTAAAGGAACTTTAGGTTAGTCCCACAAAGTGTAGTCTAATATTTTTGTTTTCTATAAAGAAATTGACCCCAGGGTCCTTCTCATTTGTTGGTGCTAATTCTAAGAACTTTTGGGGTATCTCACCCTTCACTCACCACACATTCTACTACTTCCTTTATTTTTCAAGATGAGGGTCAAACATTTTTCTTTAAAAAAATAGTAGAGTAATTTACTTAGAACTTTAAAAAATATATCAGCACTGTCATTTCTTAATTATTTTGTTTAATCTTCTTGCAACCCTATGGCCTAAGTATAGTACTGTCGTCACCACATCTTACAGGTGAGGAACTGGGGCTTACAGAGGAGATGAGGGCCCCTGATCCAACTGCACACCCCATCAGAGTCAGAGTCCCACAGGATCTCATCTCAGAGGGGTGCCCTCAGCCCCACCCGAAACCAGTGCCCTCCACTGTGGTCTCCGTGTAGGTCCCCAGCTGATGGGGGCGGGGGAAGACAAACTCTGCACTCTCCAACCCAACCCTTTCTTTTTCCCCCACTCTTCTTTCTGCAGTGATGGCCTTTCCCTTTACAGTCCTCAGACCTGGGCAGCCCACGTGTGGACTGACGTTTTCCACCCCCAGTTCCCGCTTCCTATCCAGGGCTTCAGCTGGAAGTATGCGTCTTGTTTTATCTATACTTTTGATTGTAAAGGTCCTTAGGGCACAGGTTTTTACTATTTGTTTAGTGCAATCTTTTTTATTATATAAGACTATGTATGCTTTTGACATACATATAAATACTAAAATAACCTTATTACTCCTGTAGTCTTGGGTGTGTGTGTGTGTGTGTGTGTGTGTGTGTGTTCTGCAAGTTGTTTATGAAGAGAAGGTAGTTTGATTGTCTTTGTAAGAGAGAGATCTTATAAGTGGGCCCCTCAGCTTTTTTCAAACTTGTGCACATTCTTTTTTATTGAGGGCAAAGGAAATATATTTTCACTCTGATTTTATTGGAGTTAGGTAGCGTGGAGAATATTTGTTGCATTAAGAGCATTTTCTTATTTAGTTGAGTGGTCTGCTGCCTTTGGCTCTGTATTTAAGAAAATGCTCTGTTTTTGGGTGAAGAACATAACCGAGGAGGTACTTTGTACCTGAAAGCACTTCTACAAAGTGCTAGAGCTTGATTTATGGTGTGAATATTGGTTGGGGGATGATAAATATGCAGTGCAGATTCAATTTTGATCTCAGCAATCCAAACTGCACAATTTCTTTGCATCCAGGGTCACTCGGTAAGTAATATTTGTATATGCCGGTAGCTGGGAGACTGGTTTGCTTCTAAGTGCGGTTCAGGCATGTCCAGCATAGCTAATGAACTGGGGGCTGGATGAATCGAAGGACATTTTCTCAGGGGCTGTGCAGCTTCCCAGGAAATAGCACTTGTGGCATTCCCTGCTGTTGTGAAGGCATGTCTAGGCATCTCTGCTGCCCTGGTGGAGACATCTGTCCAAGAAGTCTGTCAGCAGACTGAGGAGAATTCTGGGAGGGCAGCCACTTAAGTAATGGGGAGCCAGACTGACTTGAGCCAGGAGAAGATGTTCTGAGTACTGCGTGCTGCTTGGGACTTGCATTTGTCTCTGCGACATAGACTTTCTGCACTCATAGCTGTGAGAAAAAGGCGGATTTGTTGAATCACACTACCAACATAGAGGATGCAAATCATGCTGCGTAGGGATCCCCGGGTAACTGTCCATGAGGAGAGTTGTCCGTTCCCTTCCCTCCTCACTGTAGACCGTTGCTCACCTTGGCTCCGGCAGACTGCATGCTTCTACCATCCTGGAGAATTCAGTTCACTGCCCATCACATCTGTCTTCCCCATTAGGAGGAGAGTTCCAGGAGAGCAGGGGCAGTTTCTGTCTTGTTCCTGAGAGTGTCCCCAGAACTTAGCACGTGCACACCTCACTGAGGAGCTCCGTCGCCATGTTTTTGGAGGGATGACGTTGGCTGGAAGAGTGAAGTTATGTTCCAGGCTGCATGGGGGTGGGGGTGCCCAGCAGAGCCGGGGTAAATTGCTCTGCATGTGTGGAAGCTGATGGACTGAGCTGTCCAAGGTGGTTTCCTGATCTTTAACTGGCCTTTCCAAGCCAGAGAGGAGAAAGTAAACTGATCCTCGTGTGAGCATGTGGGCACTGTCCACAGCCCAGTTGGGCTATGACAATGGAGTAGGTTGCTGAGAGACCATGAAAGTACCCAGAGGCAGCGTGCAAGACCTAAGGGTTATTGAAAAATGCTTACAAAGAAGGTCTGGTGTTGACCAGATAGCAGCTTGGTCCCTCACAGTGCTTCTCTAAGAAATGCAGCATCATGTCCTTCATGATGTCACGCCACAAAATAGCATCTCCAGTCCTCAGGATGCCTGTGAAGCAGTGGCTAGATGAGGGCACTTATCCTCCCCACCGTGCCCTCGATTCTGCACCCATTACCATAGGGAGGTTTTATAGGTTGGGATACTAGTTTGCAGAAGCAATGACCTCATTTCCTTAGCCTGCTGTGTCCCCTTGTATGACCAGCATTTCAAGGAACTTGGCACACATGGAAGAAAGCAGCTTTCAAAGCATTGCACTAATGTGCCTGAATCCACAGCATATGTGTCAGAAAGACAGTGTTCTTTGAGATAATATTTACCTGCACATTTCAGATCAAACTCACTCTCATTGTTCACTTAACTTGACTGGGGATTAGAGAGGGGCATTTCAGGGACTCATTATCCTCCTTTTCTCCAAGGATGAAACGGTGTATAGGCATTTCACATTTGTATTTGATCTTTTTTTTAAGCTTCTGTCATGTGACTTCAAACATGTGATAGCTTCTGAGTTTGAGAGGAGAGAATTTTCCACTGCCATGTGAAACCAGAGCCGTGTCGCTGGTCCCCACCCCTGAAGTCACCTAGGCATTTGCCATTTGCTTCTCTTCCGAGTCCCAAATTTCAAGTATATCTTTCCATTGCCAGTGCTGTTCATCTTCTAGCCTCGGGATCAGAAGATGACATCCTTTTGCCAGCTGTTCCTATGTTTCCAGGTGTCACTTGAGTGCCACCTGCTAAGTTCTGCCCTTGTCTTGTTTTCTTTTTTCTCTGCTTTCTTTTATCCATATATTGCATGTTGTTTTAGTAGCTTTTTTGGTGCTGTGACTAAAAGACCTGGCCAGATCAATGGTAGAGGAGGAGAAGTTTATTTGGGGACTCATGGTTTCAGCTGGCTCATTCCTCGGGTCTTGAGATGAGGCAGAACATCAGGATAGAAGAGTGTGGCGGAGGGAAGTGGCTTACACGATGATCAGGAAGCAGAGAGAGAGAGAGAGAGACTTCACTCACCAGATACAAAATACACACCCCAAAGGCACACCCCTAGTGACCCACCTCCTCCAGCCACACCCTAACCTCCTTTTGTTGCCACTGAATTAATTCCATCAGGGGAGTAACTCACTAATTGGGTGAAGGCTCTCATAACCCAATCGTTTCACCTCTGAGTGTTCTTACATTGTCTCACACATGAGCTTTTGAGGGTCACCTCACATCCAAACCACAACACGTCTTGGTTAAAACTTCACAGCCAAGTACGACTTTAACACTTGCAATGAGAATGATTCATAGCTACAGATTAATCCCAAGATACAGGATAATGAAACTGGACGTGGACACAAGGAAGAGCATACTCATAATGAGGCCACTGCATCTCGTTTCCATCAGAAATTTGAAAAGCGCAGAGGGATCAAAAGTTCTGTGTGATTGTTTTTTTCTGGAAGAAGATAACTGTTTTGGCATTTGAGGACAAACTTCTGGAGATTAGTAGGCAGCTAAAAACCAGAAGTACTCATGATAAACTTCCGGATGTTGCTCGGACTGTGAGGTCAAGGCTGGCTTTGAAGACACACTCAGCATCTTGCTGTTTTCCCAGACCCTCTTTGCTCTGTCAGGTTCTGGATCTTTCCATTTGGCAGATTCCTACTCATGCTTTTAGACTTTGTTCTTAGGTGAGGCCTCCCAAGTTCCCAGGCAGGGTTAGTGTCCCCCACCAGCTTCCCCAGGCTCCTCCAGCACCCCTGGGTGCATATCTGTATTGTAACATCTACTGAGAAGTAAGGCAGGGGTTGGCAAATTATTCTGCAAAGGGCCAGAGAGTAAACATTTTGGGTTTTGCTGGCCATATGGTCTCTGTGCAACTATTCAACTTGGCTGTTTCAGGCCGTAAGCAGTCACGGACAATATACAAATAATGTGTGTGTGGCTATGCTCCAGTAAAATTTAATTATGGATGCTGGAATTTGGGTTCATATATACACTTCATGTACCATGAAATATTCTTTTTTATTTAATTTTTTCTTGAACATTTAAAAATATACAAATCAGTCTTAGCTCATGGGCCATATGAAGGTAGACTAGGGTCTGGCCCGTGGGCTTCTTTGGCCCACCCTTGACAGAGAGTACTTCCTTGACTGCTTGTCTGTCTCTTCCATTTGAATGGAACTCAGGGAGTGGAGTCCCCAGGATAGAGCACAGTTCCTGTGTCTAGGAAGAGCCCAACAAATACTTGTTACATCAATGTTTACACGGATTCTGAAGCAATAACAATCCAAGTATTTGTTGAGCATTTATTATAATGTCAGGCATTGCGATGAACACTTTATATATATTTCTCATTTAATTTTGTTATCTAGGGACATTAAAAGTAATTTTCATTCCACACTGTCTAAACACAGCCTATGTAGTTTCATATAATCCTCTCAATAATTCTGTGGTAGGTGGATCCTGTCAATATCTTTTCCAGTCAGGGAAAATACTCTTGGAGAGATTATTTATCCAGCTAGGGATTGCACTGGGGTCAGAAAGATGTCCAGGTCACTAGTCTTGAGGGTCCTGCCTTGTAACTTTCCTATTGTGGAGTCTCACAGCCTGGATGCCTTCTTCGTGAACTTGCGTGTGAAGCATATACTGAGATTGTGTCGATGTTGAAACTGGCATTGCAGATTTCTTTCTCTCCTTCCAGCCATTTGGTTTTGTTTGGAAGTAGGGCGACTTTTTTTCTAACAATGTGTGCTATGTCTGGAATGTTCTTAACTTTCCTGAGTCTTCCACCAGAGAACGCGTTTGAATCACATGCTGTCAAGGTCTCCTCTGGTGATAAGTTTCTGCAATTTTGTTCTCTGTTGCCTTTTGCTTATTTATTGCTATTGCCTGTCTCTGTTCTCCTCCCAACCCTTGACTGCAGAAACTTGAGGTCTCACAGGGTTGCTTGAACTTGGTGGGGAGGAAAGAGAAGGAATCATACAAAGGAAATGTCCATCTACCCACCCATGATTTTTAAGTCTAAAAAAGTCTCTGTTAAGTATATTTGCTTTTTTTTTTTGTAAAAAATTATTTTTTCCAAGAAAAACTAGCACTATTGTCTATGACAAAATGACAATAACGATAGCATCTTCTATTTCCATAGCACCATTTAAACGTAACTTTGAAGGTATTATCTAAGTCATCCTTCCTTCCAATATTCCTTTGAGACAGGTAAGAGCTTTTCTTTTTTTATTAGAAGATCCTTTTATATACTACAGAATGAGCTTTTCTTTGTTGTAAACCAAAGGCAGCAAGTGGCCCAGAGAGATTTCAACAGCAGGCCATAGGGTGAGCAGTGCCTTATCAGACTGATGGTCACAATTCTAAAAAAGAAAAAAAAAAAAAAAAAAAAAAAAAAAAAAAAAAGGCAACCTTCTGCCAGGGCTTTTAGAAATTTAAAGATATATTTTCCATGTAATATACATGTGGGCTTTGATAGTTAAAGATCCAACATCCTTGTTTGGCTGCATTATACATTAGCTGGTTGAGTTAGATGGGGTGGAATGGACCATCTCATTCCAAATAAATATTTGCAGAAGGAGCACAAGGGTGATGGAGACACTTCAGAACAGCAGGAATAACATGTACAGGGAATTTCCTTGCAACCAGGCTGTTGCACCAGGCCCAAGCTGTTTGAGAGAGACTGCTGGTTTCTCTTAGACTTATCTATGCTTAAGCAGTAGCTCTCTGTTTCTCTGCAGATATTAAAGAGTTACCAGAGTGATAGACTCCTATAAATAAAAAATATTTTTTCCATAATTCTCCATAAATAAACATTACAGATGATCTTTTCTGAATAAAACTTTTAGTTTTTTATAAAATACAATACATTTAAGATGTCTTTGCAGTAGAAGGATTGGGGTTTTTTTCCATATGGAAGTATTATTTGGAAGAAAACTGTGGGTACATAGAAGTAACACATAGGGAGTTTAAAAACTTAAGCAGCTAGTTATATGGCTTATACTTTGGTTCAGTATTTGCATATTTCCCCATATAGTTTATTTAAAAAATTTTAAAATTTGTTCTTTTTAGTTATACATGACAGTAGAATGTATTTTGACATATTATACATACATGAAGTGTAACTTCCCATTCCTGTGGTCGTACATGATATGGAGTTACACTGGTTGTGTATTCTAGGTTTGTGTTTGTTAGGCAGTTATTATCACAAGTAGATTCTGACAGCCAGGACAGGTCAGCAGTAACATGACAAAAGAAGCAGAATCTGTTTGAGGGGCACCTCTGTCTCTCTTTAGTACAACCCCCCAGATCTCTCCTACTACCTCCAAGAGTTCCAAACCCACACAAGAGTGTTCCATTGATGCCAACTGCCATCTTACTATATCCTTCCAAATTCCTGTGTTGGAAACTTAATCCCCCGTGCAACAGTGATGGGAGGTGTTTAGGTGGAGGGAGCTCTATGAAAAGGGCTTGTAGGAGCAGGTTTGCTCTCTCTTGCCCTTCCACCTTCGGCTGAATAAGGATACAGTAAGAAGGCTTGCACCAGATGCTGGCACCTTGGACTTCCCAGCCTCCAGAACTGTGAGAAATAAATTTCCATTCTTTATAAATTACCCAGTCTCAGGTATTTTGTTACAGCAACAGAAAATGAACTAAGACTCGTCCACTTTCTGCCAGTGTTCCCAAACTTCAGAACATCCCGACTTCTCTCTATCCATTTTCTCATTGTCTTTGTCCTTTCTTCATTAGAACATTTAAGATTTCTGAAAATGGAAATTAAACTGATAAGCCAATTCACATTGTGGCATTCATCAGAGCTAGTTTTTTGGATTTTGTGAATAGGGAAATTTTGAAACTTTTGGATTGTCATCTTTTCTATTCATCTTTTATCACCACAATTCTGTGATATAAAAGACAGTTTAATACCTGCAAATTAGGATCATTGTCATTTTACAATAAAAGGTAGTTCAGTCCAAAGAGGACATGGGACAAATTGATACTGACATGTAGTTTTAAAAAGATTGAATTCAATGAAATTACAATATTCTGCTCTATTTTACAATTTCACATGTAAATTCGTCAACTGAATGATCTACTTTAAGAGGTCAAGATCCTCTAACATGATTTGGAAACTTTAAAAAAAATGTTTTAAAGCATGGTCATTGTCAAATTTCACAAGAGGAATTTGATAAAATTATATACTGTATTTTTTAACTTGTCCACTTAATCCTAAATGTTATAAGTGAGCCGAGAACTTGGAAACTAACTCTCAAGTTGCCCACAACTTTTCCACAACTTCTTTCCAGAGACTGGTGAGAAACCTGAGAAATTAGGTGTCTGGTTAGCAAATTTGCTGAAAAGAGACAATGGAGCAAGCGCCATGCAGCATCTGTGGACACAGAGGTTGGTGCCACCCGAGTGCCCCACTTACTTGGTTTGGAGGGAGGCTTCCGCTTGGTGGGTGCGTCTGCAGGTGTTGGTCACAGCCCAGACTTCCAGAACTGTTTGTGCCCAAAACATCTCTAACCTTCCAAGGGTAATTTGCATTTGAAGAGCTTATTAACCAAGTAAATGTTCAGTTTTAGTTTTAGTGTGCTCAAGGATCTTTTGGGAGTCGATGAAAGGCCTAGACACTCTCCCCAGAAAAATGATACAAGCTTAGACAAAAATTGTAAATTTTTTTGTGTCAAATTTCATGAGATTTATGGATCTACAAACCCTATTCTTGCAAATGGAAAAAGTAAAGCTTTTCAGAATTATGGGACAACTATTAGGGACAGGGAACCACCCTTGCAATTTCTGTTCTGTTTCGTTTTTGGAGTTGGTGGTTGAACCCAGGGCTTGTGTATGCTCAGCACATGCTCTACCACTGAGCTCCACCCCTGGCCCTCCTGCAATTTTAAATCCTGTCCACAGGATTTAAACAGTAGCCCTGTTTCCAATGACTCAAGATCTTAGGTCTTTTAAATTGCACACTTCACTTCTGTGCAACTAGATACAGATAGGATGTGTGTAATTATAATTAGATCCAACCAGAAAGATATTTCCCTTGTTCTAGTAAGTTAAGAATTGCTGAATTATAGCAAAATAGTCCCAGTTTACACTTTTCAAAGAAAAGTATAGAAGAAATTCTTGCCTTTTGACTTTTGAAACCCTCTTGAAGTTCAACCACTCAAAACAAGGTTTCCTACCTAGGTGGTCACCGAGAGTTCATGCTCCAATATAATGCATGGAGCTGGACTCTTCTGCTGCACTCTTCTGTGTTGTTACTGTGATGTTGAGAAAATATAAGCATGGCTAATATTTTCATATATCCTTGACCTCAAATTCCTCTGTGTGCAAAAACATATGCTTATTAAGTCCTAAAATTTAGTCTCTGATATTGCTATTGGAGAAAAAAATTATTAACAATTAAAGAGAGATTGCATTGCTTGATATGCTGCATAAATCAGTCATAATGCAGACTTATGATTCTCCTTCCCTTGCTGTGCTAATGCAGACCATCCATAAGGGAGAAGGGTTGTCTGTAGGTCTTTCTTTTTCATACTAATCTGTTCCATGTTATCAGGCACTTCTGTCAGACACACACATACATCCCTGACCTCTGATGCCACAGATTGCATATTTTTTCTTTGAATATTTCTATTGTAAGAAATATTTGAATATTTTAAATATTGTAAATTTCTGTTGTAAGAATAGTAGAATATTTCTGTTGCAAGCATATAAAAAGACAACACAATACTTTCACACTTTTTCTTCTTACTCACTTATTGGAGAATCCTGTATTTTAGGAACATCTTAAAAGCACCTGAACTGCAATGATAATCCCTAAGCTAACAAACCTGTGTACGACTTTGTGTTGGTTTCCTCCTTATCCTACTGGCTGTCCCCCTCCCTGGTTTCAGGAGGAGTGACACCCTGCTCCACCCTCTTCTCCTGTATAAACATGAGATAGTTTGACTCTGGATGCATATAATGATTGCTTTCTCATAAATAGAGATTGAATTCTATTTTGGCTTTGCTAAACATTTTTAAGGAATCTAAGCATAAAAGATTTGCTTCTGAGCCAGGATCTTAATGCAGCGCTACCTCATCAGGCCCGAATGAGGAAATGCCAAATCTGACTGCCATCAGCTTCTTAAAGATGGCGACGTACCTGCCTACCTCTAAGGGCAGTGGCACTCTTTAGGCCTAGCTGTAACTTTTTTTTTTTTTAATTTATTATTTATTTATTTTTTTATTATTGTACACAAATGGGATACATGTTGTTTCTCTGTACATGGCGTAAAGGCATACCATTTGTGTAATCATAAATTTACATAGGGTAATGTTTGATTCATTCTGTTATTTTTTCCCTTCCCCCCACCCCTCCCACCCCTCTTTTCCCTCTATACAGCCCTTCCTTCCTCCATTCTTGCCCCCCTCCCTAAACCTAACTCTAATCCTAACACTAACTCTTCCCACCCCCCATTATGTGTCCTCATCCACTTATTAGCGGTATCATTCTTCCTTTGGTTTTTTGAGATTGGCTTATCTCACTTAGCATGATATTCTCCAGTTTCATCCATTTGCCTGAAAATGCCATAATTTTATCATTCTTTATGGCAGAGTAAGATTCCATTGTGTATATATATATATATATATATATATATATATATATATACCACAGTTTCTTTATCCATTCATCAATTGAAGGGCATCTAGGTTGGTTCCACAATCTGGCTATTGTGAACTGAGCAGCTATGAACATTGATGTGGCTGTATCTCTGTAATATGCTGATTTTAAATCCTTTGGGTATAGGCCAAGGAGTGGGATAGCTGGGTCAAATGGTGGTTCCATTCCAAGTTTTCTAAGGAGTCTCCATACTGCTTTCCAGAGTGGCTGCACTAATTTACAGCCCCACCAGCAATGTAAGAGTGTACCTTTCTCCCCACATCCTCGCCAACACCTGTTGTTGCTTATATTCTTGATAATCGCCATTCTAATTGGGGTGAGATGGAATCTTAGGGTGGTTTTGATTTGCATTTCTCTTATTACTAGAGATGTTGAACATTATTCCATATGTTTGTTGATTGCTTGTAGAACTTCTTCTGTGAAGTGTCTATTCATTTCTTTAGCCCATTTGTCGATTGGATTACTTGCATTCTTGGTGTAGAGTTTTTTGAGTTCTTTATAGATTCTGGAGATTAGCACTCTATCTGAAGTATGATTGGCAAAGATTTTCTCCCACTCTGTAGGCTCTTTCTTCGCATTGCTGATAGTTTCCTTTGCTGAGAGAAAGCTTTTTAGTTTGAATCTATCCCAGTTATTAATTCTTGCTTTTATTTCTTGTGCTGTGGGAGTCCTGTTGAGGAAGTCTGGTCCTAAGCAGACATGTTGAAGCTCTGGACCTACTTTTTCTTCTATAAGATGCAAGGTCTCTGGTCTGATTCCGAGATCCTTAATCCATTTTGAGTTTAGTTTCGTGCATGGTGAGAGATATGGGTTTAGTTTCATTCTGCTGCATATGGATTTCCAATTCTCCCAGCACCATTTGTTGAAGAGGCTATCTTTTCTCCATTGCATATTTTTGGACCCTTTGTCTAGTATGAGAAAATTGTATTTATTTGGGTTTGTGTCCACGTCCTCTATTCTGTACCATTGATCCACCTTTCTATTTTGATACCAATACCATGCCGTTTTTGTTACTATTGCTTTGTAGTAGAGTTGAAGATCTGGTATTGCGATACCCCCTGCTTCACTCTTTCTGCCAAGGATTGCTTTAGCTATTCTGGGTTTTTTATTCTTCCAGATGAATTTCATAATTTCTTGCTCTATTTCTGTAAGGTACATCATTGGGATTTTAATTGGAATTGCATTGAATCTGTATAGCAGATTCAATTTTGGTAGTATGGCCATTTTGACAATATTAATTCTTCCTATCCAAGAACATGGGAGATCTTTCCATCTTCTAAGGTTTTCTTTAATTTCTTTCTTTCGTGTTCTGTAGTTCTCGTTGTAGAGGTCTTTCACCTCTTTTGTGAGATTGATTCCCAAGTATTTTATTTTTTTTGAAGCTATTGTGAATGGGGTAGTTTTCCTAATTTCTCTTTCTGAAGATTCATTGCTTATGTATAGAAATGCCTTAGATTTATGTGCATTGATCTTATATCCCGCTACTTTACTGAATTCACTTATGAGATCTAAAAGTTTTCTGGTGGAATTTCCTGGTTCCTCTAAGTATACAATCATGTCATCAGCAAATAGGGATAGTTTGAGTTCTTCTTTTCCTGTTCGTATCCCTTTAATTTCTTTGGTCTGTCTAATTGCTCTGGCTAGAGTTTCAAGGACGATATTGAATAGAAGTGGTGAAAGAGGGCATCCCTGCCTTGTTCCAGTTTTTAGGGGGAATGCTTTCAGTTTTTCACCATTTAGAATAATATTAGCCATGGGCTTAGCGTAGATGGCCTTTACAATGTTAAGGAATGTTCCCACTATCCCTATTTTTTCTAGTGTTTTGAGCATGAAGGGATGCTGTATTTTATCAAATGCTTTTTCTGCATCTATCAAAATAATCATGTGATTCTTGACTTTAAGTCTATTGATATGGTGAATTACATTTATTGATTTCCTGATGTTGAACCAACCTTGCATCCCTGGGATGAAACCCACTTGATCATGGTGCACTATCTTTTTAATATGTATTTGTATGCGATTTGCTAAAATTTTGTTGAGAATTTTTGCGTCGATGTTCATTAAGGATATTGGTCTGAAATTTTCTTTCCTCGATGTGTCTCTATCTGGTTTAGGTATCAGGGTAATATTGGCTTCATAGAATGAGTTTGGGAGGGTTCCCTCCTCTTCTATTTCATGGAATACTTTGAGAAGTATTGGAATGAGCTCTTCTTTAAAAGTTTTGTAGAACTCGGCTGAGAACCCATCTGGTCCTGGACTTTTCTTTGTTGGTAGACTTTTGATGACTTCTTCTATTTCATTACTTGAAATTGGTCTATTTAAATTGTGTATGTCCTCCTCGTTCAGTTTAGGCAATTCATATGTCTCTAGAAACCTGTTGATGTCTTTGAGATTTTCTATTTTGTTGGAGTATAGATTTTCAAAATAGCTTCTAATTATGTTTTGTATTTCAGTCGTGTCTGTTGTGATATTTCCTTGTTCATTCCGAATTTTAGTGATTTGGGTTTTCTCTTGTCTTCTCTTTGTTAGTGTGGCTAAAGGTTTATCAATTTTGTTTATTTTTTCGAAGAACCAACTATTTATTTTGTCAATTTTTTGTATTGTTTCTTTTGTTTCAATTTCATTGATTTCAGCTCTGAGTTTGACTATTTCCTGTCTTCTACTACTTTTGGTGTTGGTCTGTTCTTCTTTTTCTAGGGCTTTGAGCTGTAGTGTCAGGTCGTTTATTTTTTGAGTTTTACTTCTTTTATTAAATGCACTCCATGAAATAAATCTTCCTCTAAGTACTGCTTTCATAGTGTCCCAGAGATTTTGATATGATGTATCTTTGTTCTCGTTTACCTCTAAGAATTTTTTAATTTCCTTCCTAATATCTTTTGTTATCCATTCATCATATAATAGCATATTGTTTAATCTCCAGGTGTTGGAGTAGTTTCTGTTTTTTACTCTTTCATTTATTTCTAACTTCAATCCATTATGATCTGATAGAATACAAGGTAGTGTCTCTATCTTCTTGTATTTGCTGACATTAGCTTTGTGGCATAATATATGGTCTATTTTAGAGAAAGATCCATGTGCTGCTGAGAAGAAAGTGTATTTGCTCTTGGTTGGATGGTATATTCTATAAATGTCTGTTAAGTCTAAATTATTGATTGTGTTATTGAGATCTATGGTTTCTTTGTTCAATTTTTGTTTGGAAGATCTGTCCAGTGGTGAGAGAGGCGTGTTAAAATCACCTAGTATTATTGTGTTATGGTCTATTTGGTTTCTAAAATTGAGAACGATTTGTTTAACATACATGGATGAGCCAGTGTTTGGGGCATAGATGTTTATGATTGTTATATCTTGCTGATTTATGCTTCCCTTAAGCAGTATGAAATGTCCTTCCTTATCCCTTCTGACTAACATTGGCTTGAAGTCCACATTATCTGAAATGAGGATGGATACTCCAGCTTTTTTGCTGAGTCCATGTGCATGGTATGTTTTTCCCCATCCTTTCACCTTTAGTCTATGGGTATCTCTTTCTATGAGGTGAGTCTCTTGCAGGCAACATATTGTTGGATCTTTCTTTTTAATCCAATCTGCCAGTCTATGTCTTTTGATTGATGAATTCAGGCCATTAACATTCAGGTTATTATTGAGATATGATTTGTATTTCCGGTCATTTGGTTCATTTTAAAAATTTTATTTATTTATTTCTTTTTTGACACATCTTGGTTCCTCCTTTATTTGACAGTTCCTTTAGGATAATTTCTCCCTTTGCTGATTTGCGTCTTTGTTTTTTATTTCTTCCTCATGAAATATTTTGCCGAGAATGTTCTGTAATGCTGGCTTTCTTTTTGTAAATTCTTTTAGCTTTTGTTTATCATGGAAAGATTTTATTTCATCATCAAATTTGAAGGTAAGCTTTGCTGGGTATAAGATTCTTGGTTGGCATCCATTTTCTTTCAGAGCTTGAAAAATGTTGTTACAGGTACTTCTAGCTTTTAGGGTCTGGATTGAAAAATCTGCTGATATCTGTATTGCTTTCCCCCTGAATGTAATTTGGTTCTTTTCTCTCACAGCCTTTAAAATTCTGTCTTTATTTTGTATGTTAGGCATTTTCATTATAATGTGCCTTGGTGTGTGTCTGTTGTAATTTTGTGTATTTGGAGTCCTATAAGCCTCTTGAACTTGATTTTCCATTTCATTCTTCAGATTTGGGAAATTTTCTGATATTATTTCATTGAATAGATTGTTCATTCCTTTGGTTTGTTTCTCTAAGCCTTCCTCAATCCCAATAATTCTCAAATTTGGCCTTTTCATGGTATCCCATAGTTCTTGCAGATTCTGTTCATGATTTCTTACCATCTTCTCTGTTTGTTCAACTTTGTTTTTGAGGTTAAATATTTTGTCTTTAATATCTGAAGTTCTGTCTTCCAGGTGTTCTATCCTATTGGTTAAGCTTTCTATGGAGTTCTTAATTTGGTTTATTGTTTCCTTCATTTCAAGGATTTCAGTTTGGTTGTTTTTCAATATCTCTAACTCTTTATTGAAATGATCTTTTGCTTCCTGAATTTGCTCTTTTAACTGTTGATTGGTGCGATCATTCAATGCCTGCATTTGCTCTTTCATCTCATCATTCAATGCCTGCATTTGCTCTTTCATCTCATCGTTTGCTTCCCTAATCATTTTAATTATGTACATTCTGAACTCCCTTTCTGTCATTTCTTCTGCCATGCTGTCGTTGGATTTTATTGATGTAACATCTAGATTTGTTTGGGGCATTTTCTTCCCTTGTTTTCTCATATTGTTCAGGAATCAGTGGGTCATTAAGATATTGCAGATTTCCTCTATCGACTTATAATGTCCCTGAAGATTGCTAGTATATCCCCTCTTATCCTTCAGTAGCCTGAAGTCTTGGAGGAAGTTGATAATGCAGAGCTCCATGAAGAAGCTGCCTCTCTAGGGGGGTGACCCTTAGGTGGTGTATATTCCCTGCTAGTGGTCAGAGGTGTCTCCACTTGTTGACCAATGGTCATCCAACGGGGAACTAGGCTGCGGGATGAGGCAAGGCCTGTTTGTGCCTGTGTCTCTGGTTTTACCGTCCCTGTGGGAAAACCTCTCCCGGTAGGGAAGACTCACTCGGTGGGAATGTCTCGCTGGTCAGTTCCCCTCCTAGAGGTTCCCCTCAATCTACAACTACTGCCTGGGCTGCGCTGTCTTTCTCTGCAACGTTCCCAGGGGCTGGACCTACCTCCTGGGCCTGGGAGCCTCACCCTCCGCAGGCGAGTCTCCTTAGGCTGCCTCTCCCAGAGAATCTGCCCGCAGTCCTGGAAACTTCGCTCCGCCCCTAGGCGTGTCTCTGTGTGGCTCTTCCAGCAAGAAGCCACCTAGCTCCTGGGACCCTACTCTGCACCTAATCGCCTGGCTATGCGGCCCCTCCTCTGAGCCGCCACCTGGAGCTCTGTACAATAGCTCCGATACCCAGAGACCCGCCACACACCTCCTCCAGCAGACAGCAGCCTGGTTTCCGACACAGTCACTAGGAGTCCAAGCAACTCACTTCGCGTCTCCTCCTCCCGCCAACCTCCCGTAGCCCTAGGCAGTCACTCCAAGTCCAAGTGACCCGCCCTGTTCCTCCTCCTCCTCCTCGGGGTAGTCCCCCGGGTGTTCAGGGGCGGTGGCTCCGAGACCAAGTGACCCACCGCGCTCCTCCTCCAGGCAGGCCACCGGTGTTCAGGAGTGGTCGCTTTGAGTGCAATCAACTCACCACTCGCCTCCTCCTCTGGCAACCGCCTGTGGCTCTGATGCAGTCACTCCTAGACCAAGCCACCCGCTGCGCTTCTCCTCTTCCTCCGGGCAACCCCCCGGTGTTCAGAAGCGATTACTCTGAGTCTAAACAGCTCACCACGCAGCTCCTCCTCAGGCAGCCGCCCGGAGCCCCAGTGGTTGTTCCGAGTCCAAGTGCTGTGCTGAGCCGCCTCCTCTACGATGATCCCAGTTGTTCGTGTTTGCCGCTCCAGCGGGGGGAGGGGCGTCTCGCCGAGCAACTCTACTTCACAAATTCCCTGCGTTCCGGGGCTACCGCCCCATCCGGGACGCCTCCCCAACAGGAGAGACTCACCCAGCGGCTTTGAGTTGGTCCCAAGTCTCTCACTATCTCCTCTTTTGAATCCTGCGTCCTGGAGCAACGTGAAATGCAGCCGCCCTCTAGGCCGCCATCTTGAAACCTCCTAGCTGTAACTTATTGAAAGTACTAATATGTTGAGAACTTGGAACGATTAAGTTAAAGCTGCCAGCTTGATCCTTAAGCAGGCTAGACCTGGAAAATCATTGCCAGACCACTGAGTTGAGAGCCTATGCCCCCGTACTCTGGTTACTCTTGGGAACTGGTGGTGGGAGCTTTCTTGAAAGGAGGTTTGGCCCTTCTTATGCAAAGAGGACAACTGGAGTGACTGTATTCTGTCAGAGACTGGTTAGGGGCCCCATGTCCTGCTTCCTTTCCTTGAACATAGATAGTATTTCCTAAACTTGTTTGCAGTTAGTTTGGGGCCACTTGAATGGTTTCTGGTCAATGAGACACAATGAGAAGTGACAGATGCCATCTTCAGTTGTGGACATAGAATCCTTTTTATAATGGTCTACATACCTTCTCCTTCTGGGGTATGCTGGAGGTGACCATCCCATGAAAATGAGAGTTGTAAGGAGACCTACTCTAGCCAAGGCAAGGGTGGCAAACAGATATCTAATCAAGTGACATCTCAGTGGTTGGGTTTGATAGATATTATTTAATGAAATTACACTTCCACATTACCTTTGTGATGGTATTATTAGTTTGTGAGTAGCCTCTGTAGAACAGTTCTGTAACAGTCACCCCCTCCTGCAGAAAAGCTGAAAGAATTAAACAATAAGTATCTAAATATCCTCCATCTAGATTAACCAGGGTTAATATTTTGTCACATTTTCTGTCTTTATTATTTATCTATTTATTTTCTTCTGAAGCATGAGAAAATAAGTCACAGACATCAGAATCCTTAAAGTTTTGATGCTGATTTTATAGTCAAGGTGTCTTTTCCCTCTCAAAATCAATTCTTTTCATTCAAATGCTTATTTATTGAAAATGTGTTTCTGAGCATAAACTTTGTAGATTTTCTATTATTACATAATCTTAAAGTTTATAGAATGGATCATACAACTAAAGATATGTGAAGAAAATATCACGTTTCTTTTCTACTTTTATAAATAAACACTGAATGCTTACTATATGAAGCATAGCATTTGTTAGAGGCAGCTTATGAGGCAGTTCTCAATAATCTGAACTCCTGGTATTCATGTCCTTATGCAATAGCCTTACTTGTGGGCTGGACCCTTGACTCACTTCTAACAAGTAGAATATGGCAAAAGTGAACCATAGAAAAGAGAGTGACCTGAAAACACTCTCCCTTGCTGACACTCTGGCCTTCTTGCTTACTTGCTCTGATGAACCCTGCTGCCATATTGTAAGGTGTCCCAAGGAGAGACTCAGGTGGCACAACGCTGAGAAAGACAGTAATGCCATATGGAATTCAATCCAGTCAACGACCATTAGAGCAATATTGGAAGTAGGTCCACCCCCAGTTAGGCCTTCAGTTGAGACCCTAGCCCCTGCCAGCACCTTGGCTGCAGCCTATGACAGATCCAGGATTGAATGACCTACGTCTAGCTAAGCTATGCCTGAGTTCCTGACTCAAAGAAACTATGAAATAGTAGACGGGTGTTTTGGGTCACTGAGTTGGGATAATTTGTAGCAATTGAAAACTAATACAATGCTCTCTTGGATGATAAGAAAGTCATGATAGATGAAGAATGATTCCTGACCTTAAGGAGTACCTGGTCTGTAGTGATTGCTGAGGTAGCTCTATAAACATAGTTTTTGGAGCTGGGGAGGATAGCGTTGTTCGTTCTGCCTGGAGTTGTCACGAAAATCATGTTGAATAACTGGTGCCAGGTCTGGTTAGGATTTCGCTACATTACAAAGTGGGAGGAGGACATTTCAGTTGAGCAGAGCAGAATACAGAGGTATGGAAAAGTCTAGCATGTATGGGGAACATTAAGTGGACCAGTGGGGCAGAAGTGGAGAACAGGAGGGTCAGTGGGACATGAGGCTGAATGTTGGTTTAGATGATAAGATTTAGTTCTTAACCAGTGAGAAAATGCAGACTGTGGGTAGAGAAGTTGTCAGTTGAAACTGGTATCAACCAAGAAGTAAAGCACACAGTTCCAATTTGGGGCAAGAAAAAAAATTCCTTTAAAATTTTATCATCTACAAAGTCTGTGTCTAGATAATCCCAAATTGACTAATTAAAAAGGCAGAAGATTATTTGGTTTGATATTAAAAATGGTTTAGTTTGATTTTTCAGTGAGTTTTTTTTCTTTTTCTTTTTTTTGGGGGGGAGGGTGGGACACACGTAGTCGAAACCTGCTTTGTGTCTCCTTATTCCTTTCTGATGGGCCTCAGGGGCCTTTTGACACAAAGCTGTGGTCCTGCCCTAGGTACCATGTTGGGGATATCTTTTGTCCACTGAGCCTCAAAGTTTGGTTGGCCTGCTATTACTATGTTATCAGATTCGGAGTGGGTGGCCTGGGTTGGGCTGTGTATTTATATTTAAAGCTCATGTAGGAAAAGAGTCAAAGTGCTAGAATTGCCATAAGAAGTGGGACTGATGAAGTCCCGGGCCCCAGCCTGGGTTGGTACAGTCACTAGAGTTCAGGGATGTTGATCTGATGATGAGTCTGGTTTATTAGAATTGCTTTTTGCACTTCTTTCTCCGTTGGGGACATTTATTCAAGAATCACTCTATGGCAGCCTGAGTGAAAGGGGTCACCTTGGTGTGTATGAAACAGCAGCACACATCTATCAATCCTGGATCTGGGCATGTTTAAGCCTGCTGCTTGAGAAGGGACAGTCTCATTCCCTTGGTTGAGATTTATCTGATGCTTGTTATCAATTGCACTTAAATCTCACTCCCCCACCTGGAGTTCCTGCTGATATCTAAGTCCTCTTTTGCACACTTCAAGTAGGGTGGTTGCAGTTCCAGGAAGAAGAAAGGTTGAGTGGAGGTCATGTCTGTAAAAATATCAGGGAAAGCTTGGATAGGTCTAAGAATCACTGTAAATTTTTAACAGCTCCTTTCTGTCCTGCTGTCTTGCAAAAATCACATTTCTCAAGACTAACTTAAATTCAAATAAAAAAAGAAAACAAAATCATCTCTTTTATTCTAAGTCACATTCTGCATAACACCCTGACTGTGTGTTTGATTGTATCAGTCTTACACATTGATACAAAGAATTACAGAATGACTTTTTTGTTGTTGTTGTTATCTTTCCTCCATTGTTGCTACTTATAACAAAGAGCCTCCAACAGATAGAGTACTAAAAAGTGGGGCTTTCCCCTCCCTGGCTGCCAGATTATCGGCCACGGTCATGAATGTGTCAGTAACTACATGGACCAAGAAGTTCATGACAAACCAGTTGCTTCAGAGCATTTAAATAAATGGTCGTCTATATTCTTCACCCTGGGAAGGCAACAGTATCCTATGACATAAATTCAGGAAAAACCAACCCAAATGTGCAAGACTAAACTGAATGTCATCTTAGTAACTTAATTCGGAGCCCATTTCAAGGTGGCAAGATGATTGGCGATGGTTGATTTACTATTCCCTGGACCACGCAAAGGAAAATGGACTCAAACATAGAAGGAAAAGACCTCGAGAGAACAGCGAAGGGAAGGCCTGGACAGAATGAAGAAGGTCAAGGGGACTGTTGAGCCAAGACCAGTGCTAGTGCTGGTCAAAAAGCAGGGTCGAGATTCTTCAGTGACTTTATCTGTAGAGATGTTTTGATCTTTCAACAAGAGAATTAATAAACTGTAAACTGTAAAAAGCTTACACACACACACACACAGAGAGAGAGAGAGAGAGAGAGAGAGAGAGAGAGACAGAGACAGAGACAGAGACAGAGAGAGAGAGACAGAGAGAGATTTTTAAAAGGGGACAAAATCCCAAGCAAACCTTTTCTCCTCTTTGGCTGGGTTTCTCTCTATTTGCAGCCTGGGCTCTGCAGGTTACCTAGTACAAATTTTATTTAAGAAAGCCAGGAAGTCTGAAGGTTTGGCTGCTGTTTCCATTTCCCAGAAATCCAGAACCAAAGGCTTCATGTCCCATCTTGATATTTCCTACGTTTGCCTTGTGGGTGAACTTTCTTCCACAGGCCACAGTAGGGAGAGACGTGGTGTCCCTTCCCTTCAGGGCTGATGGGCATGGTTTTGTGTTAAGAAGGGTTGTGGGCTGCCTTACGCCAGGGTGTTCTTTGATGACAATCAACCACAAGCCCTCATGGCGCTTGAATCGCCACTCGTCCTATGCATGATTTGGTCCCTGCTCTCCTTACAGCTACATGCCCATTTGGTTCTTTTTCTGCTTTCTGAGTTTTTGCAGATCAACATTTTGCCAAATATGATATCACTGTGTAATGGGTGTTTTCCTGCTTGCTCCTTCTGATAATTGCTTCCTTTCTGTCCATTGCCTCACCTCACATTTTAGTTTTCTTCAAGTAAAGCAGAATTACTATGTGTGGATAGTAATTTCTCAATCAGTCAGGAATGGCCACATTATGTTGCAGTAAAAACAACCATAAAATCTCAGTAGCTTAAGTGACAAAAGGGGTATTCCTTATTCCTATTACACACTCATCGTGAGGTGAGGATTCTGCTGGGTCAGCCTCACTCAGGAGTCTAGGCTAACGAAGCTCCATATATACTTCTGTAGTTGTCCAGGCTGGTGTCTCAGTTACCTAGTGCTGTGTAACAAACATGTTTAAAATTGAATGGTGATGAAACAGCCATTTATGGGTCCTTGAATTTGGAACTTGGGTTGGGCTTGGCTTGGCAGCTCTGCTGTCTGCTCGTGTGGCTGCAGTCAGTAGGAGGGTTGGTGGGGACTGACTGGCGCTTGCCGACCTCACTCACACACCTGGGCTCACCTGAGATTTCTGGGATGGTGGGTCTCTCTAAACACCTGGTCTTTTGTCTTCGAGGAGTCAGGCCTAGCCTGGCGCACATGGCCAGGCAAGATGAGGGCAAAGCTTTGAGGCTTCTTGAGGATGAAGCAAATCATAGGGCCAGTGAAGTCAAAAGGAGGAGACACCGATCCCACCTCTAGATGGGAAAAACTGAAGAGAATTTATGGCCATTTTAAACCCAGCACGGCAGGAAAATGAGATTGTGACAAATCACTTAGTTGCTTTGTCTGGACATGACAGTTGTCATTTCTACTCACATTTCCTAAACCCAGGCCAGTCAATGGACTCCTATCCTGTGCCAAGAAAGCAGAGAAGCTGAAAGTATTTGGAAGATGAAAATAACGATGCTAATCCAAATTATCCAATCTTCAGGGATAAAATCCTCTATTGTCAGGAGTTGATAACTTTCCTGAGATGGTTTTCAATATGCTACTCACGTAGCAGTATTAACCAAACAGATTCAAGAGTGAAATTTTATTTAGGATGTTTGCCAGACTTCCATGGTGCTGTTTTGTATACGACCCAAGCCTTCCCTCATGCTTAATTATCGCGTAGAGCTGCATTGATTTTAGCAATCTTTGCATATCTGTCATTAATTGTCTTTTGAGTGCAGAATTAATACATCAGGCTATGGACATTATTCTTAAGGTTTTTCTCTTGTTTGTCACATATTGATGAGTCATCAACTTATCTTTTTACTTCTTTGGTTCAAGAGAAGTATACAAATAATCAAGAGTGTGAAGAGAGAGCCTACAGAATGGGAGAAAATGCTTGCCACCTGCATCTCAGAAAGGGCATTCATTTCCAGATATACAAAGAACTCAAAAAACTTAACCTCAAAAAAACCAAAGAACCCTATCGATAAGTGGGAAAAGGAACGGAAGAGATACTTCTCAAAAGAAATATAAACGGTCAACAAATATATGAAACAGTGTTCAACATCTCCAGAAATTAGAGAAATGAACATTAAAACTACACTGAGATTTCACCTCACTCCAGTCAGAATGGTATATCAAGAATACAATTAGCAATAAATGTTGACGAGGATGCGGGGAAAAGGGTATAATCATACACTGCTGGTGGGACTGCACTTTGGTGCAACCACTCTGGAAAGTACTTGGGAGATTCTGCAGAAAACTTGGAAATGGAACCACCATTTGACCCAGTTATTCCACTCCTGGGTTTGTACCCAAAGGACTTAAAATCAGCATACTACAGTGACATAGCTACATCAATGTTTATAGCAGCTCAAATCACAATAGCTAAGCTATGGAACCAACCTAGGTGTCCTTCAACAGATGAATAGATAAAGAAAATGTGGTATATATACACAGTGGAATATTAGTCATAAAATGAATGACTTTATGACCTTTGACAGTAAATGGATGGATCTGGAGACTATCATGATAAGCGAAAAGCCAATCCCACAAAATCAGTGGTAAAATGTTCTCTGTTATGCGAATGTTAACACAAAATGAGCGGGGGAGTGGGCGGGACAATAGAAGTTAACTGGATTAGACAAAAGGGGTGAGAAGGGAAGGGAGGGGGGAGGGGAATAGGAAGGACAATGGAAGAAATCTGACATAATTTTCCTATGTTCATATATGAAGACACCACAGTGACTCTCACCATTGTGTACATCCACAAGGCACTAATTAAAAAAATAAAAAATAACTATGGGTAAATGGCAGAAAGATCAATAGAGGAAAGGAAGCAGGGGTGGGGAGAGGGAAGGGGAAGGAGAGGTTTTGGGGTCAGACTTAGAATAAGATATATTCCAAGTTTGTATAACTATGTCAAAATAGAGTCTACTGTCAAGTATTACTACAAAAACCAGTAAAATTAAAGAAAAAAGAACAAGGATACAATTAATATGTACATGAAGATGATTAAACAGAAGTCAGATACACAGCTGGAATCTCAGATGTTGCAAAATTAAATTTAAATTAATATTTTGTAATATTAATATACATTATTAGTAATAATGTATATTTTGATAGTAAAACTAGAACTATTTTGATAGGGATTTTGAAGAGACAGCAACAATTTGGAATCCCCACAGAGGCATTATTGTTTTAGTCAGAGACGATCCCTGTTTATGGAGTCAAAGGCTGGGCAAGATGGAGGCAGTAGGTTTAGTTCCTGTTTTCTTGATGAGGGTAAATAAACCATGTCAGAGAGTTATATATAACTAGGTATATATAAACTTTTGAAAAAATGTCACAGGTTCAACTTCAGATGGAGTGAGTTGGTCCTACCATCTTTGGAGAAGTCAGCTGGCAGGGGTCCCAGGGAAATCTGAAAGGCTCCTGCAGTCAGGAATAGCACAGTGGTAAAAGCAAGGTCTTGGGGCCCAGAGCACGTGGCTCAGGACGTGGCTGTCTCCTGGCAGGAGGGCTGCACCGAGGAGGCTGCATTTCCACACCTCTCCTGCAGTCTAGGTGTGGCTAGAACACTGCATTCTGGCTACTGGCAGGAGCAGCACAGGCAGCCTATGTGCCACCGCCATGCCTGGGCCAGAAGGGACCCTCCTGTGTGATCTCCGCTCCCTTCTCCCCGCAGCTGGTCGAACAGAGAGGACTTGAGGGAACTTGGAAGAGACCCAGGAGTCAGAGGAGCCTGGGTCCTTGAATGACATTGCAGAGCAGCCCTGCTACTTCTTCCTCAGCCTGAGGCCAATCAAGAAAGCCTTACTTTGTCAAGCCACTGAGATCTGGAGTCCGTCGTGAGAGCGAGTGTCACTCTGTTACCCATGTGACATCAGGCGAGGCTCGCAGTCCTCCTCAAGTTCATTTTCCTCTTCTATGAACAGGGGCAGCAAATACTCACTTCATGGGATTTTCCCAAGGATTAAACTAGAAAAGGTTTGTAAGTGCTTAACATAATGCCTTCCTTGCATGTAGTAAACACTCAATAAAGAGTAAGTGTCATCATTATTAGCAGGATTGTAAATTGGAAGGCTGTCATGTTTCCTTTCTGAAGATGGAGCAAACCACTTTAAAAAATTTTTGTCCTAATGGGCTATGAGATCAATTATGGTAAATATCTTGGGAAGAATGAAGTGTAATTAACCATCTATCATACTAGGTTGGATAGTTTAGGCAAAGGGGAAAAAATAAATAGAAGGATGTTCCATCTTATTTATGTCTTTAGAACAGAGCAGATAAGGCATTTGAAACCCAGAGCTCCTACTCTTCTGGACACTGCTACGTGCCCACAAGACCTAAGGACTGACACCTGTCAAGGTCTCACTAGACCAGGTACTGTTGAGGTGCTTCACGAGTATTAACTAATCCTGAATCCTCACAGGATTCGTATAAAGTAGGTGTGCCGTTACCTCCAGTTTACAGATGAGAGATTCAGGCACAGAATGTACCATCTGTCCAAGGCCACCTTAGCTAGTAAATGGCAGAGACAGGAGCCACCAGGTTCCAGGATAGACACTTGCCAGCTGTACCACACATTCTCATATACGTGCGCAGCTTAGGTGCTTCACAGACATTTGCTTAATGAATGATGTTGCTTGACAGATTTTCAGAGGCCTAGATCACCCTCATGGGAAATGGAACCTTCTTGGTAGCAATCAGATTTCTTACTCTTAAGACATTAAAATATGATGAAAGGCAGTGGGGAAGAGGGGTCAAAGAGCCATGCTGGATCTGTGGGATGCTAGAATTAGCATGTGCTTAAGCCGAGTTTGCAGGATGGGCAGAGCCTCTGCTGGGTGGCACTTGCTTTCTGGTCTGTAGGTGTTTGACCTCTATGCAGACCGCAGACAAGTCTGACAAGATGCTAAAGGGAAAATAAGCCCTTCCAGAAGCTTCTGAAGATGTCCATCTTCAGCCCTTCCAGAAACTTCTGACCTGGGCTAGGTGTGCTCTCCATGGAGCTACCAGCTACTATTGCGCCTCCTCCAGCACAGGTCTCTGGTTATGAGGAAAAGAAATGTCACTTGAGATCGGAAGCACAATTTATACTTTATATTCCTCAATCACTTTCAAAGCTTATCTGCTTTTCCAGCAATTTTATGATAGATATCGCTGCCTATTTTGTGTTACAAGCTGCCCACAATTTGTGATTTTTTTTTTTTACAAGAGATCATAAGGTGATTGACAGGACAGCTGCTACTGTCTGTCTCCAAAGGTGTTCACACATATATCTATATAGAGATCTATACAAGGAGAGGAAATAGACCAAACTGACCTATGATTCTTTTCGTCCTAAAATTTTCCCATGTCTGTGTCATCGCTCTGATCTTAAATCTTATTTGGCAAGTCATAGAATGTGCTAGTTGATCAAAGAGATAAAAAAAAAAGGACTTTTTTTGCCTTCTGAATTTCAATGAAAGAAGAATATTTGTCTTCAGTATTGATCGAGTCCATTGAGTAGTCTTGTGATGATTACTACTTTCCTATATTTATAGAGAATCAGCACTCCATAAATGTCAAAAGGCACTTTGCTTTACATAAGTGTCAGTGTTCGAACCTCTCTCTAAGTTAGCAATTATCACGAGAACCATGTGTGGAAGGTGGAAAATAAATAATCACCAAGGGAAGTGACTTATTTTTTTTTTTCTGATAGAATTGGGAAATAAGAAAAAAGGTCTTCATTATCTGTCTTATTTTGATGGCATGTCCTTGACCAGAGAGTCACAGTGATATGTGAACTTTCTGATCTCCTTTTCCACTTGGCTCTCTGTAACAAAGGTTCTCTCTCTTGAGGCTTGAACAGCAAGGGGACAAGAAAAAAAATCTCTTGCAATGCAGGATGCTCATACTGGCCAGGGGAAAGTTACGTTTTGATCATGGGAATCAGAAAGGGCAAACTTCAGAGTTCTGTGTAATTCTTGCATTACTATATCCTATCTATATACTATCATGACAATGTAAGTGAATATTTCAGACAATTTATAAAACTGGGGTGGAAGGTTTCTAAATAACCCTTGCAAGCTGTCCTGACCGTTTAACCTCCACTGAATTGACCAGCTCTTTCATGTCCTGTAGACGTAATCCGTGCCCACAGGGTTTTTCTTGGTCCCCAATAAGGCCACTTTGAAAAGTTGTCATAGCAACATTGGCCACAGATAATAAAGCAGGGTGAGGAGGTGGCCTCCACTGGCCTCCGGGCTTTGTTAGTTCATGCTGTCGTGGGCCGGAATGGCTTGTTCAGAGATAACATTTCATTGCAGCAAAAATACTCTAAGCTGGAGACCCCTAGAAAGTCATACCTTGTTCTCAAGTTGAACTGGTCATGGAAACCTGCCCCACTGTCCTGTGTGCCCCACTGTCTATACTATTCTGTGGCCCATGTTCAATCTCTTGGCATAGAGAGTGCCATCCTCCACTGAGTTATTCCTGATCACGTGCTCTGTTGGTCATTGTCATCTCTTCTCAGTAGCTTTGCACAGAGAAGGCAGATTTTCAGCACCGTGTTGGAGTCTCACATGGTTTTCTTTGTTCAGTCTGCTGGCGAAGTTTGAGATGTCCTGGGTATTTTTCAGCAGACTGCTGACACCTTTCATGGTTGTTATACATGATATGGCTCCTACTTTTAATGATTGGGTTAAATGATCTTATTCTCACAGTTTAGGGCATTCCTTTGCAAAGCCATGTGTATCTCAGGACACTTCAATGGAATGATGAATCCCATCTGTCTTCCTGGCACAGGTTTTTGCTTCAAGTCTTCTGGGTTACGGGTCCTGGGCTGTCACATTTATGGTGATTGACTTATCATGTCTTCTCAATGGATGAGAGAAATTCTGTTTTCATTTTTTTTTGGCCTTGTTTGATTTTTCAGGGACTGATGTCTGGCATTTTCAAAAATCTTGAGGATTTTTTTTTTTCCAGAGTTGCTTGTCACCTGGCTCCTCGACCTCAGTTGTCACCTGCCTCTGTTTCACCCACACTTTTTATGAATTCTCACATTGATTCTATAGGAACATGATAGGCACCTCATATATTTTGATTATGTTGAATTTTAGGAGGACAGAGAGAAAGGGCAATTTGAAAGAATGCTATTTTAGTAGACCACTTTAATGTGGAAATCTTTCAAAGGGCTGTGGCCTTATGTCAGGATGTAGAACAGAGCCGGATTCATCCTGCTGATAACTGGCCATTCCCTGTTTGAAATCAAGAGCAGATGCACAGGCTGCAGGTGAAGCGTGCAGACTGACACAATTCACAAGCTGATCTGATAATTAAGAATATTCATATATTGGAAAACTGTCTGTAATGGCTGTGGCAAGTTGCAAAATAGAAGAGAGTAATTTCTGCTCTGGCATAAGCCGTTTCTATGCTTGGGTATTTCCATCCGATTTATTGCCGTGATTATCTTAAATACTCTTATGGAGAGGGAACAAAGAATGCATTTTCCCTTTCATCCCAATAACTCTGGTGATGTGTGGTCCCTGATTGTGATCAGCTGAGGTAGTGCCATGTGAGGGAGAACTGTGATAATAAATGAGGAGGCAGAAAAGATAAACTGCCCTGTCCTGCCCACTCAGCTCCATCCTTTAAACACAGATTGACTCGGGGACATGGAAGGACTGCCAAGCAGTTAACCTGCACCACAGCAGCAGGCTGCGGCTGAGGAGCTGTCCTTTGATGACAGTATCTCAGTGCCTCCTTAATTACATCCCTGAGGATTCGCATATCTTAACAACCAGGATGGCCACTGTGTGGTGGCCACGGCCACGTGGAGAAGCAGGGAGGGGGATCGGAAACGGGCAGATGGAATTACTCGGGGACGGTGGTCCTCAGAACTCTAACAAAAGATGGAGAGGCGATCTGAGCACAATAGCAGGTCAACCACGAGGCATCTTGGTGTGGTTTCAGGTCCTGCTCTTTCCCTCTCCACCCTCAACCTCCCATGTCGCTCTGGGATTGAATTTGAAAAGATTCTTGGATAAAAGTTTCACATATCCACTTTCCCAATGGGGAAAAAAGTCGCATAGAGAGACTCCATGTGTTTGTCTATAGTGTTGACTAATCGTTCTAAATGGCAAAGTTGAGTGTGTATTTGTGGTCCAGAGGCCCAGCATGAGCGCCTGGTGTCTTCACTGAACCTCCATTTTTAAAGGATCCTGCAGGGGAGAGGAGGAAGCCCAGTCTTTTTGCCCCAAACTGACCTATGTTTAGATCCTACTCACACTAATTGTTAGCTCTGTGGAAACTGGCAGATCTCTCTGATTCTCTATTCTTTTATCTCTAAAGTAGAAATAATACTCCTATTAATGTACTAATCCACAGGGATATGTGGAATAAGAGAGATAATACATGTCATCTCCTTAGTACACCATCTGGCACATAGAAGACCCTCCGTGAAGATCCTGTTCCTACCCCTCCGCCTTCTCTTGCAGAAAAACACCACTCAGTCCATGGCCTGATGCTGTGGCTGTAGATGTCCCAGGGAAAAGGGTAGCAATGCTTTTTTTTCTTTCTTTTTTTCTTTTTTGCGGTACTGGGGATCGAACCCAGGGCCTTGTGCTTGCAACGCAAGCACTCTACCAACAAGCTATCTCCCCAGCCCCTAGCGATCCTTTTCTGAGCTGTATGCTTTTTAGTAGCACTAAGGAAACACAAAAGAAAATTAAAGGCCTGTGACCAATGCAATGGACATTTCCCAGGACGGAGGAACTCTGTGCTGAGGTGTGTTGTCTGTGTCTATAAAAACTACCTTGATATTCAGAGGATGATTTCCAGGCTCCTCAACACACATGCGCTAAAATTCACCTCATCCACTGTTGGGCTGTATTTGAAAAGATACCCAACTTTTGATGAGGAATCTTTGACGGATAAATAATTTATTAATGACGGATCTTAGATCTACTCCTATTCTCCTCAATTTTTGGATTTTTTTTCCCCTAAAATTGAACAACGCTGTACCTGCATGACTAAAGGTGGTGGGGAACTACATTTCTGAGCATCCTCTCTTCCATCCTCCCAGGGCTTGAGGTTCTTTGGGGGGTTAAATTCATTAATGTGTAATTTCTCCTCTGATTCAGAAAATTTCTAGTTTTTCTATATTTTTCTTGAAGGGTTTGTGGAAACACAGATTTATCTCCATATTTTCCCTTACATCTTAGATCTCTTTGCTCAACAAATATTTACTCATTGGTTAAAAAAAAAAAAAAGTCCAAAGTCTTTACTAAATAAAACTACCATTTGTAGTATGTGAGTCTTTCCTCTACGCACTAAAGCATTTGTCATCATGGGACATTGTTTTAACTCTGATATGTCAGAAAAGCACAAAATGCTACACCAGGAAAATTCACCACAAATGGGTGTTTTTATTCATTTTCTACATTGAAGATCTTAAAAACCTCAAGTGATAACACTAAATTATATTCTCCTACATTAAGTAGGAACACACTTCTCTTTATTTCCTCTCTCCTTCCTCCTTTTCTTCCTTTCTTTATTTCTTTCTCACTGAGATCATCTCATAAAAGGAGGAAAATACACTGTCACAGTGACTGATTTTCTAAGGTTTACTGCTGTACTTGCTCCCAATATTTTTTGGTCCATATTCTTCACTTCTGATAGCTATATCTCATATTTAGATAGAGTCACAAACAGGTAAAAAATATATGGCAGTCTGCCTTGTTTTCAAGCCATTCTCTTTTCCCAGGTGCCCTATAATCTGATATTCTTTGCTTCATTATTTAGCGCACACTCAGTGAACATTTATGATGTACCATGCACTGGACTAGCTGCTAGAAATACAGAGGTGAACAGAGACCTACCGGTGAAAGGTCATAGTTATAAAGCAAAGGTCTTCCATGTGCAGAGTGGTTTATACTTAGGGTGCTTGACACAGTACACGGGGTTTCTCAGGAGAGTACAGACTGGGAGTTCCACGGGTTAAATAGATCCCTGTTTGTAGTTTCCCTAAAATATCAATTGTGAGGAGGAAAATCTTATTTCTTGAAGTTCTAGCATGGATTAGCAGAGGCATTATTTTACTCATTTAAACTTAAAAAAAATTTAAAAATCTAAACTCTTACTTTGATGAGCTTTCCTCATGTTTTAGAAAAACTGACCGTGTGGACTGACAGGTACTCGATACAACCTGGAAAGATGCCTTGAGAACTATCCTCCACTCTGTGCAAAGAGGTCGGCCCGTTGGTGGGAATAGTTGTCTAACAGGCATTTTTAATAAATGTTAAAAATAACCTTTTCGATATTTAAATCATTTTGCTGCCAAGGGCATTTAATCAGGCCCATTGCCAAATGCTAATTAATGATACAAGTGGAGGATTTTATTTAAATTTGTTATACTAATATGTTGAAATATAAATAGAAGCTGCCAAATGAGAGGAACTTGTCAAAGGGTGAAATGTAAAGGTGACGGAACAGACATCAAACTTTAAAACAATAGATCTGCTATGGTACAGAAGGTATTGAAATAAGAAACCTTGCCAGGAAGGCAATTTATTTGTAAGTCTTTTTACAAGATTTTGAAGAATTCACACAACTGGAAACTATATAAAAGAATGAGGATTATTTTAGGCTAACACGAAACAGGATGAATTCAACTCAGTCATGAGAGAGGTTACTGTTTTTTTTTTTTTTTTTTTTTTTTTTTTTTTTTTTTTTTTGCAGTACTGGGGATCGAACTCAGGGCCTTATGCTTACAAGGCAAGCACTCTACCAGCTGAGCTATCTCCCCAGCCGCGAGGTTACTGTTAAATGCATGCTTTGTGACATATCTCTGCTTACGCTTTCAGCTGTGAATTGCTTAGTGACTGGGATATGCTCTGCTACCTACGACATTAGGTGATTCTTTGTTGTGTGGTCATCCTAGAGGGTACTTACACAAACTACGTGGTATAGCTCAATTACTTGACGTGGAAACTCTTGACGTATGAGGCTGATACTGGGGTAACTCAGTCTGCTGATTTACAGAAAACTTATTTTAATAAGTAGAAGAACAACACTCTAAAATAATGACAAAAGTACAATATAGTAAATACAAAAACCAGTAACACAGTCATTTATTCTTATCAAGTATTAGAATCCATTTTAACCCCTGGGACCACTGCGAGTCATCCATTAAAATGCCATGATGTGGCACATGACTGCATTTGCTTAACCCAATGTTTGTCTCTTATTGGTGATGGTTCTGACTTTGCTTCCCAGCACCAGTTGTGGATAACATTTGTACTTTAGGTCCTGCTGATTTGCAAAGAAAGTGGATCATAGGGATGTGGTATTTCCTATGGTTAATGGCTAACAAGATTAATTACATGCTCGGTGGAGCGAAGATGTTCAGCCAGATCCGGATATGTCTGGGATATATATGGAACATGTTTTCCTCTGGGAATCCCAACCATTTGGCTTCTTGCCACTCATGCTTCTGGCACATTTGATGGCTTTCTGGTGAATTGAAATCAGTAGGTTAGCTAAAGGCAGAAGATTCATCTAAAGGTAAGAGGGCTGTGTGGGCGGAAAGCACGCAGTCTTATTCCTTCCAGATGTGAGCGAAAATGGGAAGCTCATTTATTCCCCCATGTTAGTGAAGAGATTGGACCCATGGACCTCTAAACTGTAGTCCAGCAACGAGACACTTAATTTAATGAAACCAGTAATGCTGGGTAAAGGAACAAGCACTTTGGGTCAGGAGTCATTTATGGTGATTGGTTTGATGGGCTCCATTTCATGAGGTGGAATGAGTGGGAAAACAGTGAGTGGGGACCTGTCAGTGGGTGGGATTTAACCTGCTTTATCCTTGGTTGCTTTGAGATGTCCCAGCTGAGTGTCTTTTTTGCCCTTCCTAGAGTGAGGCTCCTCCAGTTCATTCCTCCCTTTACATTCATCTATCATATTCTCCCTTCCTTGGAAAAAATACTTGGAGCACTCCATCTAATTGATGATTCACGTGGCTGAAGAACAACACTGAATAAATTTAAAATCCACTGGATAAATGGCACTCATTGCTCGAATCATGTGATATTCGCGATATGTCTTGTTTGGTAATTGCCTGTATACCTATCTCTTCCACCTAGATTTCACATGCAGGGCAGGCAGGGACGATAGCTTTGCATTCCTATTTTGCCTAGGGCTTTGCTTGGGAAAGTTAGACAGTGAATATTTTCTGATGGGTAAGTAGACACAGTGGGTTGAACTGAACTGGGGTAGTGTCATCAATCAGATGGTGACCATGGTGTGTATTCTATGAAGACAAGTTACCCTGTGCTCACTCCTCACTGTGGTTCTATTGCTAGAGAGGGACCTTACTGCATCTCATTAAGTGAAACATTAGCTTTCTACCACATCCAAATGGTATAAACATCTGGGTGTGCTCAAGATAGACACACTTAAAACTGCATTACCCAACCACTACAAAATGCCTGACAAGGCTTTTTAGTGTCTCTTTTTTTTGCTTGCAGAAGATCTCAGTCAATATTTGGATTTTTGTAAATGCTGGGAGGTGTCAGTCTCTTAGGGATTGTATTTTTAATTGCTCACAACCTGATACCTTCCCCCTGGAAACTTAAGGATGAAATAGACCTCACAGACCTCTTTCCTTTACGGAGGAGGAGGAAAGAGGAGGCTCAGAGAGTCCAAAGGACCTGCTCAAGGTCACTCAGTCCGTTGGAAGAGCAAGCCAGGTTTCCGCACTCTTGCTACCTGCCATCTGAATACTATATAATTCACAGATGGCTGCATTATTTGGCCATCAGTTAAAGACCAAACTCTAAATTTTCCTACTTTTTAAATCATCTTGAACTATTTTGATCTTCATATATCAAGGCTTGCAAGCCTCTGTCAACTAGCTTATTTCACAGATGAGGAGACTGTATGATATATAAGTTCAAACAGTTTGCTTGAGGTTTTGAAGCCCGCGTAGAAATGATAGTTACCACCATTTGAACTTATGTTTTGACATTTAGTTCTGGCAAAGAAAAAGCATTTATTTTTCTCTGCTCTTGCTTGGCTGGTTTCCCTTGGGACCAGGAACAGGCATTTATAATGAAAATTGTTCCTGTGAACACTCACCCATCTGTGGATGCAAAGCAAGGCATGGTGACATTCATAACCCAGAGTTCCTGGGTCTGACCCTTGCAACTCTGCAGGGTATTGAGCTTTCCTGCAAAGGCTGCTGCAGGTGTGTGGGGTTTCCAAGGGATACCCAGCATGTGCCGGCAACTGAATTTTCATCTTTAGAAATGAAGCAGCATTGGACTCTGTTCCTTGCTTTCTACAGTGACCTCCTGACTTCCAGCCCTCAAGTCCACTTGAGAGGGCCTTTCTGTTGACATTTAGAGGAGTGGTAACTGTGAGGCCACTGACAGTGAGTTCCAATTCTTGATTCTTCCAGTGATGCCTGTCTTTATTCTGAGCAGCAATGAATTCCACACAGAAATGGAGAATGGTTCTCTCCTCATCTTTGCCTCACTTTGTTAGCTGGCCTCCAAAATATCATGATTTGGGAAGACAGTCTCAAAATGTCTCCTTAGAAAATAGCCTCTTCCTCTTCTGGTCCTCACTCCTCCCTGTCTTGGGATGCAACATGAATTTGAGTGTCAGGAAAGGGATGGGTACCGTTACAGCCTTGTGCTTAGTTGGTTTAGCTCCTATAATACAGTCATCAGCTGGGTGGCTTAAATAACAATTTATTCATCACAATCGTAGAGGCAGGAAGTGGACATTCATGTAGCAGCATGGTCAGGTTCTGGTGAGGGCTCTCTCTAGGTTGCAGACTTGTTGTCTTCTTGTGTCCTTAAACGACAGAAAGAGAGTGTGTGTCTCTTGGGCGTCTTCTTATAAGGGAACTAACTCTGTTCATGAGGAGTCTATTCTCACTTGGCCTTACTTCCTAGTGGCTTCACCTTCTAATACCATCATTTTGGGGGGCTAGCATTTTGATGGAGGAATTTGGAGTACACAAAAACTTTCAGTCCATAATGTCTATGTCCCTCCTTCTTTCCTAAATTTCTCTCATATTCCTCTAAGACAAAGAATTGACATCCCTTACTCTCCTTCAGCAAAACAACAAAAGAACTTTATCAACTCATGCAAACAGCTGGCAGACGGGTCACAGGCCCTGTTCCTCAGTAGCGTGGACTACACGTGACGGTGAAATACCTGGCTTCGTCTGTTTTCACATCTCTACGCTGTGCTATACATTTTGACATACTTTATCATATTTAATTCTTGACATTTTTAAAGCTAATACTATTACTCCAAATTTAGAGGTGAGAAGACTAAATCGCACAGACATTAAGAAACTTGCCCAAGGTTAAGGAACTTGCTCCAATCATTCAGTCCTTCGTGAAAAACCCTGGATTCCAGCCCAGGCCTGGTTGACTTCTCAGCCGAGGCGCTTACACTGGAGACACCTGTCCTCATGTTGCATAGCAGCCCGTGACCTGCTGCTTCAATATCCGTGCTACCTGTCAGGTGCTGCGCCTCCTGTTAAGTCAATGCAACAGAGATAGTGGCAATAGAAAGCTATGGGAAATCCACAAAACCAGAGCATGTGAGACTAATCCTTTTGTCTCCCTAGGTCAGCGCATAGACTTATATAAAGTGCTTGCCAAAAAAACAAATCCCCTGTCCCACTGATTATCATCACTCCAGGCCCCATCTGATTCAAACCACAGGTGGCCATAGGACACCCAGGGGTGAAAGATGGCTGCGGGACTGGGAAGCAGAGCAGATCCATCCATGTGAATGGGGTGGATTTGTGCACCATGCTTGATTGCAGGACCTCTGTCCTGCTTGATCTCTGTCTTCTCGGGCAAAGGTCACACAGATTGTTAGCATCTGTGTTCAGGAGTGTCTTTTTATTTCCTGAGGTCCTTGATGATCTGCCTCAAAATAGACATTTAGGAAAAAACCAGAGACCCTTGTACCTTCACAGACCTACTGATCTGGGGGCTTGAAGCCCTGGAACCAGCATTTCAACATATTCCTAGTTGAATGTTATTCACAACCCACACTCGATACAAAACCAAACACATACACTAGCAAAAAAAAAAAAAAAAAAAAAAAAATTCAGGAATTGATTCACAAATAGTGTTTATAACCTGCTTCTAAAATTAGTTTGTTCAAATGGTAAATACATTTTAAAAAGTGACCAAAAGTCATCTCTGGGCATTCTTTTTTCAATTATATTTGTCAGCTAGGATGTGCCTACCTGCTCAAATCAATACAGCAGAGAGGAGGCAATGATGGTGATTTGAGCAATACACAAAACCAGAACATACTGGATTAATCCCTTCCCCCCAGGTCTGTGAAGTATACATTTCCCCTATAGACTTCGAAAAGAGAGTGGGGACTGAGGTCCTGGGAGATTGCAATTGATTGAAACCGTAAGAACATTGGAGCATAAGGGCTGGAATTAATTAGCATCTTTAAAACAGCAGCACTAGGCCCTTGAATTTTTGGAACATATGAATGGTAACTGTTGATTTCTCAACCCAAAGCAGAACATCTGTTCTTTTGCAGAGAGTCTAGCAAGGATTGAAATGCAGAGTCAGGTGGGGGTAGAGTCGTTAGGAAGTGCAGTTCCTATGATGGCTGTCCATTTGGATTTATTTTAGATAGCACTCAATGTAATTGCTTTCTTGAGAATTTTTAGACACTGTACATTGTGTGGGATTTTATTGGACCCTGATGCTCTGTAAAGTTATTCCAATCAGAAATGCATATGAGAAGTCTCCATAGAATGTAACAAACTGTATTCAGAATTAATTTTAAATTAAGCACAGTTTACTAATTCCCACTAAGTCATTGTCTTTGTCTTCTTGCCTGCTAGGATCTTTGGGAGATGAAAACATATGAGTGAAAAAGGGAAAGGCTGAAGATGAAGGAAAGGAAAAGTGTGAATACAGGTTGTTATTTCTCAGGGAGTCACTGATGCTATATCTAAGGGACCAGTAAGACAAGGGCAAAATTAAAGCAAAAGTAAACAGAACTCTTAAAGCCATCAGGTATAGATCTTCATCTGATGTATAATCAAACACCAAGTGTCATAATTTTTATTATCTATTCATTTTAATTTTAACTCCAGGAGACAGAAAGACATTGGATACAATCCAACGATCTTTGAGAAGTTATTTAAATTTTCTATGTAAAGAGAGTTTATGGAAAATAGAGATAATAATCCCTCCCTTGTGGGGTTCTCGTAAGGATGAAAATGAAATAATTCATGCATGGGCCTAGCAAAGTGCTTGACATGGAAGGCATCTAAAATCCTGATCTCATCTCTTCCTCCTCCTTCTGTGTCCGCTAAGTGCTATACAGCTGATATGTTCATGTTCAGTCTTGACGGAACTGGATGACTGAGTTACTGCTTCACTAAATTAATTGGAAAGGGAATGGCTGACTATATTAATTTTCTCACTGATGCTCTACAAACATGGTTTCTCTTTATAAGCCTAGGTGGGTGGGGATTGGTCCAGTTGAGAGTAAGGAGAAAGGAGGCTTGAAGAGCCCATTCACTGACTCTTTTTCAAAATTGGTTAGTTATGTCCTTTTTTCCACTGTAATACAAATAAAAAGTCAAGATATTGCAGCCTTTGCTTTTGCTTCAATTTCTGCCATATATTTGGACACCCGAAATGCCTTTTATGGGTTGCTCAGTAGGTTCAGGAGTAGGGAGAAGGGTCATGAGAAGCAGGTGCTTAGACAGGCATAGGCTTCTCTCCTGGTGTCTTGGGATGTCTTGGTTTTCCTTTCAAGGCCTGATAGATTGGTGGGCTTTGAAAACATTAAAAATGCTTTCCCATTAGTATTTTCAAATGTCATAAACTATCGAGTTTATTATAAGCTATAAAGGGACTATTGAAGGAGAAATGCAAGGAGATCAACAAACAGATTTAGATCATTAGTGTCATTAGGAACTTGGCTCTTTCCAATTTATACTTTAATGGTTCGATTTCCAGAGTTACATTTAGGTGGTCTGATAGTGAGTGATTAACGCTATTGTGGGTACATAGCTAGCATCTCTGACTTCTCTAATGGGCTTCCAAATGGTGCCTTTTATTAATTAAATTAATTCTGCCTGATGATTTGATGTCTAGAGCTTCCTTGAGAGGTGGGCACGGTTTCTGTGGCAGGGAGAGCTTGCAGGAGTCCAGCTTTTACACGGCGATTGTTAGTTACACTTCCTGTGTTTAGTTACTTTGTCCAGATGGCTAGAAATTGGAATTCCTATCTCCCAGCAAGAGAGAAGATGAAATCTAAAAGTAAAAATTAAATAACATCTTGTATTTTCAGCTTTCACAGTGTATTCTCAAAACATTTCCCAAGCATCCCTCATTCCTTTTCAAATCTCAGGTAAGAAAGGGCTCTCTCTTTATAAAACAAATCAATACTGTAAGTTAGCTGTAGACTTTAGTCACTTTCTGCCTTATTCCCTTTTGATAAGGGTGAAATAGAAGCGCAGGGACACTATAAGCCATGGTGACTTGAGATTAAATGCTAGAAATGAAATTAACACAGGATGAGGAATTGACACTCTTGGTTCTCATTGAAAATAGACTAAATTTACCTCCACAGGGCTATGGAATGATCAAATCTGAGGTTTTAGTTTCTTTAAGTTCTACAGTGGTTTATTGAAGCATCAGAGAGCCAAGATTTTGGTTATGCCTATGCTGGTTGCTAGTAATGCTGTTGTGAATATAGCACTAATAATGTGCTCAAGAATTGAAAAAAATCAAAATGTTTTTTAAAAATGGCAAAAATAACAGAGTGCCTGTACACATTCAGATGACCTGGCGATACCAAAGATCAATTCTCTTGGTTCCTTTTCCTGTGCCACCTTGCACAAGGTATATCTTTCTCTCTTGGTAAATCTTTTCTTTTTCTTTTCTTTTCTTTTCTTTTTTTTTTTTTTTTTGAGTCAGTGCCAGAAGGACGACACACAGGTGTCACAAGTGTATTTTTTTTCTTTTCCTGGAGCCTCAAAAGGAAATTTCAGGCAGATTTCGTTAGGAAATGGTATTCATTGCTGAACTGCAAATTAGATTGCTAGTGCTTTGGGCATTCTTAGTAAATTATAGAGCTAAAACCTGGAGCTATACTAAACCCTTTGAATTTAATTTGACTGCTGGCAGCCATCAATGGTTAAAAGATTTTAGAAAATCTGAACGCTAATGCTTGAATGTGCTGGTAGGGGATGTTGTAGAAAAGACAGGTGGTTCAGGAAGCCAAAGAAAACACTGGCCTTTTATAGACTATTCAAAAACTAATACAATAAAAATGAATACACTGCATAATATCACAAGTAGTGCTAATGTAATCAAGGCACACACAGACTTCCTGGGTGCAAGTTCATTTTGCACCTTCTCTGAGTTATTACCGGTACAATTTACCTCTCTACTTCGCAGTCTTCATCCACAGGAGCCTTATCTCTCCCTGTATTGCAAGCCCGTGTCCTTTTGCATGCTAATGCAATATTCTGTCCTAACCTGACGATTACAGATTGCCAAGTGTCTCCCGCTCTCTTTCTTGCCTAATGCAATTCCAGCGAGCAGGAAGCGCAACGTTTGTCTTAAACAGTCCTAAGCATTTTTCATATGAAATTCAATTAAACTATTTCCTAGTCTAAGTGTCTGTTCAGTTTCTTACCTTTCAGCAAGAATGAAGTTTTTCCTTCCTGTGAAAATACTTAAAAGCAAGCAATTGAGGAAGCAGGGGGATAGGGAGCTGGTGGGGCGGGAGGGGGTGAACCATGCTGTTTGGCACAGGCAGCTAATTGTTTCAGCCTTTGTTTTTCTGTTCCCCTTGAAGATGAGCTGTATTTTAATTACCGCATGAAAGATTTGTCTTGATTAGATGGCTAGGAGGTGTCAGTGCTTCTGAAAGAGATGAAAATGCACAGGGAAGGGGAAGGAGGCAGGGAAAGGAGATGTATTCTGGAAACTTCTAGGCTTCTGCCACCCTCCCTGTCCTCCAGCCACCAGCCGCCCCACTTCCATTCAGGTTTTGTTCTGGGCACAAAAGGAGTCTTGGGATGTTGGATGACACCATGATCTGAAATAGAATCCTCTTTGCTTGGGATGATGAATGTTTGGGTGAAAACTTGGCTGAAGTGTGCCTTGAAAGAAATTAGGTGAAAGCTCTGTCTTAATGCCCTGAGGAATAACTACCACGCACTGCTGCTTGGGCTTCTCTGCCCTACCTCCCGAGATTAAAAAGATGGCAGAGTTTGTGAGTCAAGTCTAGATACTGGCAAGGTGATGTGGGTACAAATATACGTAAGGCAAAAACTCTGCCCTCACCATCCACATGGTTGGTGGTGGGGACAAAGAAATGGGAGGGACATGGTGGCGAAGGCCTGTAATCCCAGCAACTCGGGAGGCTGAGGCAGGAGAATGGAGAGTTCAAAGCCAGCCTCAGCAAAAGTGGGGCGTTAAGTAACTCAGTGAGACCCTGTCTCTAAATAAAATACAAAATAGGGCTGGGGATGTGGCTCAGTGGTCAAGTGCTCCAGAGTTCAATCCCCAGCAACACCCCCCACCTCAAAAGAAAGAATTAGTTCCTTCATCGGACATTTGAAGGTGTTCCTCCAGCATAGGGGATGGTATGTTAGTCAGCTTTATATCACTGTGGCCAAGATACCTGACGAGAACACGTTAGAGGAGAAGTTTATTTTGGTTCATGGTTTCAGAGGTTCAGTTCACAGTGAACCAACTCCATTACTCTGTGTCCAGGGTGAGGCAGAACCTCGTGGCAGAGGGTGTGGTGGAGGAGAGCGGCTCAGCTTAGGGCAGCCAGGAAGAACAGAGAGCGGGGTGGTGGTGAGAGAGAGGGAGAGGGAGGAAGGGGCTGCGGAGAAGATGAGTCCTTCCAGGGCCCATCCCCAGTGACCCAGTTACCACCCAGTCAGTCCATTCAAACTAGGATGAACTGATTAGGTGACAGCTCTCAGAATCCAACCATTTCAACCCTGAACATCCCCACATCAACCAGGGAATTCTGGGGACACACCTAATATTTAAAGCCCAAGGTGGCCAGCTGGGGTATGACTTGGTTTCTCGGAGAAGTTCACCCTTGAGGGATGAGTAATGGGGGAAAGTGTCACTATGTAGCTAGGGTAAGGATGGGAAACTAGTCACAAAATCTGTCAATTAGGTGATCACTAGTAATACTCACAGGAGCAGCTGAAGGGAGCGGTGGGCGCAGAAGCCAGGTTTCCAGCACGCAGGAGTGAAAGGGCCGCAAAGGAAATTCTCTGGGTTTTTCTTTTGAGACGTTTACTTGGGGTGGAAGGGAGAAAGACAGATTCCTAATTAGAGTGTTTTAGTCCAGGCTTGCATGTAAAGCCAAATGAAAAGTTGGTATCTAGAAAGTGCGAGTCCCAAAGTATTGTTATTAAAGAAAGACTAGACTCCATTTGGTTTGCATTTTTCAAAGAACTAACACAATTAAATGAAATAAAAAGACCATTGCTCAATTCCCAATTTCTCTTTGTCTCCGTGGCACAGTCTTTAAAAGGGGAATGGTCCTCTTAGGGAATCTATGAAATTATCTTCCCTTTACTCTGGATACTTTTTGAACTTTTTAAAATAGCAGAGACAAAGGGTCTATTTTAGTTTAATATTTTAGTTTAAGTGTATGCAATATAAGTGAGTTTAGTTTCAGAGAACAGCTAGAGAAGCAGTAGACATTGAACCTAAGGTAATATCTAGTTGTATGTGTAGCTTTTTTGTTTTAGATTCACAAAATAGGTTTGATTCCTTTTTTTCTAAAGATAATAGTCTCCAACTTCTTGATAAGTTGGAGATCCACAAATACTATATTTTTCAGTTTGTTTTCATTTTAACAAACTATATAATGTTTTCAATGATATGATTTTACAAACATTGTTTGTGTTCAGGGTGTAAACCTAGCTATCCATCTCTGCTCTCTTTCTCACGTGACTGAATAAAAAGAACCAAAAGTCAGTTTTTGGAACAAGGCAGAGGAGGTACATACAGGAACTTGGACGTCTCCATGTGTGGGAGTGAGCCCTTTGCTGAACACTGAGTTCCCATTGGTGATGGGATAAGTTGATGTGGTCCCTTTGGAGTTAAGGCTTTTGATGTGTGGGGACTACTGCCCACAAGTTGAAATGAGGTAAGACAGTAAGGAAAATGTTAAAAATCAAAGTAAAAACAGGATGCTGCAAATTTTGGAAAAAATTTGCGTCATCAAATAGCATCATTTTTTTTTAATCATAGAAAGTCTAATTTTCCCTCTCATTACCACTAATTTGTGATTACAGTGAGCGATTATTGAGCGCCTGGTGAATACATAGTCTATATATGGCAGTTTCATTCACATTTAAGTGGATGATCTTTTTTTTTTTTTTTTCAATCCAACTTCTTGAATGTTTTATTTTTGGAAGAAAAAACCAGGAACATCTTGAAGTCTTAAAAGATCAATAAAAGTTGAAGGGTAATTTGATGAGCTGTGTAAATACTTTGTCTGGTTGGATTGTTTGTAGGTAGGAACTATACATTTATCTTTTACAAAATATAATTTGGGAAAAATCTAACCTCAAATCTGGAAATGAGTGTCAAAAATCCTAGAACATTGTTGTAGTGTATGGCTCCTTCCTGGTGCCTACCATTGGAAGGTACTTGGAAACCAAACTCAGGCTTGACTGAAATTACCACATGTTGCAGGAGAAAGCCACATTCTTCCAGACTCCAGGGAAAGATGCCCAATTATTTAAAGTAAGGAAGCCAGAGTCAGAAAGCAAATAGTTTGGCCAAGAAAAATTTATGCTGGCAGTTTTCCCGACTATGAATCTTCTAAAACTTAACCAAGTTACTGAGGATGCGAGCTCAGGTTTGCCTATTAACCTGGTTGCAATGACTTGCAATAGTCACAATATAGGAAGTATTAAGTTGGTGAAAACCAGCAAAGCATAAATCAGCTTCTCTCAGACACCCAGTGTTTTCTTAGTTTGGGGGAAAATAGGGAGTTTTCCTGGGAAGGAAACATGAATGATCTAGAAACTAGGTAAAGAAAGTCATATCGTTCTCAAAAGGACAGACCAAAAGTTCTTGTTGAAAAATGTGGAAGAGGCAATTTGAGTCTCCTAGTCAAGCGACTGATTTTGATCTGTTATCCAGTGCAGTAGAAGATATTTAAACCTATGCCATGCATCTTATATTAGAATCTGCTCTCTGAGCCTGCCTTATTACTGGCTGTTATTCAATAAAGCATAAAAGAGTTTTTGTATAATTTATCTTATTTGTATTTGTTGTGGGGGCAAAAAGCCTTAATAAACCATGGACTTAAATTTACAGTGATTTCACTAAAGGTAGTGGCTTGAAAGAATCTTAAAAGTTTATGCAGTTAACATCCCTGTTAGTCGATTTATGATACTCCCTCAAAGAAAAGCAGTTTTAGAGAAATGACATTTCTCATAAAGTCTGAAAAGGCCTGTCTTAACTTTCTTAATTTCAATTTTAAAATGAGATATGTGGACATGTGGGGAGCATCAGAGGCATCTCTTAAATCAAGTCCTGGGCATTGCTAGGGTTTATGTGGGTGTGTAAATATGCAGGGGTGCAGAACTTCTATAGCTTATGCTGACTGAGGAAAGGTCACAGAAACCTAATAATTTTAGGCTAACTGAATTTTAGATTAATTGCATATTGACAAAATAGATCGATCTTAGGTATGCAGACTTGTAATTATTGTAAATACACATATGTAGACATTTTAATTTGATTGTTTAGTAGAACAGTCTGATAGAAAGAATGGATTGTCTGTTTCGTGTGTATAATGGGGTTCTGGTGGGGGCCACTGGGGTTAATGTTAGTTGTGCTCAGAAGTGAAATTAACTCGAGTAAACATGGTATGAAGTAAATTAATTTATTTAGGCAACGAATATATTTAGGATCTTTCTTGGGAGACAGTTGGATGTCCGTGCTCCAATTTGGCCAAATCTTGATTAATCAGAAACGAGTTCTCGACTAGGAATTACCCAGGGCCGTCTCTGTAGCTGGTCATTTCACTCATCAGCATAATCCTCAGGCAGGCGGAAGGGAGTTGGGAGATAAAACTGAAATCAGCTTTGTTCCTTGCTAAAGACTCTGGCAAACTGTTGACACTTCTGGCTAAAATGAAGTTTGGGTATTCTCTCTGGATTTTTATTATTTGTGCTGCCCTTGTCTCCACAGATAATCAACAGTTCACTGCATAATATGTAGCAGATGCAACCTGGCTCATTCTTCTGAATGAGTAATCAGAGGTAATGCAAATTAACATCTTCACCTCAGAACAAAATAACTTTAGAAATCGCCCAGTTTAGCAAACAGAAGCAGCAGTCTTAATCAGAGGGTTTTAATGATAAAGGATTCAGAGGAAAAGCAAGGCTTCTTCCTCCCGTTTTTTCAGTAAAAAGTATACATTCTAATTATCTCCCATATACACCAAAGGAGATCCCACATTTCAATGAGACAAAATAAAAAACAACATATGTAAAAACAACTCATGGTAATTCTTTTTTCTTCTTTCACTTTTCCCCCCAAGAGCTGTGCTGATAATTAATATTGAGGAGAATTTAATAGTGGTAATTAAAATTTTTTCTTATTTTTAACAGCACATACTCATTACATGGACTTGAGAAGCTACACCTGAATGTTAACAGGGACATAAAGATCTTGATTTTCTTAATTTTGCTTATTCACATTTTTTATGATACCATCCCCAAATGGAATCAGAGTGTTCATATTGCTTTATGAATTTTCTTTTAAGTTACCATATTATACCATTAAGTATTCTATAATACCAGTTTTAAATGGTGCATAGCCTTTTATACCCAATATACCAGAACTTATTTATTCATCCCCCTAATGCTGGTTATTTAAAAAAATTTTTCACTACTATAAGCAAATACAGGTTGAACATCCTTATAGCTAAATCTTTGCATAAATTTTGATTTTTCTTTTAGGATCCTAGAATATATGCAAATGTATTGCTAAATTGTCATCCAGGAAGGTTATACCCATTCTTATTTGTGTTTGTGAATCTGAAGTCCTGGGGTATAGTTTCTAGAATATACTATAGGAGTCATTGTTTGAACTCAGTGAGACAATCACAGACCTCTCTGGGTGTGGACACAACCCTGGTGCTGTGGCACTACGTGACATGAGCTTCTTCCCTGAGAGTCATGCTGAGCATTGTGACACCTGGAGAACATTGTTTTCTTCTGAGCCTGATGAATTTGGTTGTCTCCCTTTGGAAATGCAGACCCTTTAGGTCTGAAGTGTCCCATCACTTCCCCTCCCCCAAGGAGAGTCTTGAAATTGTCAGATCATTATATATGGGGAAGTGCAAAGAATCTGTACCTGCTGTGGTTTAAATGAATTTGTCCCCCAACCCTGGAGTCTTAAGATCCCATGGTGGAGTGTTAAGAAGTGGGCTCTTTGGGGAGGTGAATAGGTTGTGAGGGGTCCACTTCATGAAGGGATTTGTGCCTTTATAAAAGGCTTGAGAGAACCAGCTAGGGTCTTTCGCCTTTCCATCTCTTCTGTCATGTGAGTTCTCAGTAAGAAAGACTACCCTGGAAGAAGAGGGCAGCCCTTGCTGAATGTGCCGGGGCCTCATCTGCACCTTCCAGCCTTCAGAACTGTGAGAAATCAATTTCTGTTATAAATTACCCAGTCTCAGGTGTTTTGGTGTAGTAGTCGAACAGACTAAGACAGTGGCCAAGCAAGGATCATAAAGTTCCAGAAGTCTGTTGGGCTGTGAATGTGGGGGCCCTGCTGCTGGGTGATTCAGAGAGGAACAAGTACTGGAGGGGATGCAGGTCTGGTTTTTAATGACAAAATCCTGCCCCAGTGGTTCAGGAATCCCTGACTGGCTGCTCAGAAGGGAGCCCTTTCTAAATCATGGTTGCCCTTTGAGCAGAGAAAAATTTCCACTACATGGGGGTGGTGGGGAGCTGTAAGGTACAGAAAATCTTTACTTAAAAGAAAAATTTTGAACATAAACTATATTCTGGAGACATAAAGCATTTGGTTTGATCAATAACATTAATAGATTCCAGAAGCTTCATCTCAGATTCAGGGACACCAGCTGAAAAGTCCTGTTCAGAGATCTGTTATCTCCACAACCGCCCATGGACTCTCTTGGCTCCAAGGCATGCATTTTAAGGGCAAAACAGAGGGCTGTCAAGGCCACAAGACTTTGAGACGGCTATTTCAGGGTGTTTTGTTCTTAGCATCTTTCTCTTCTCACCCACCCTATTCGTCCTTGTGCAAGGTCAGAAAAATGTATGCTCTATACATTTCCTGCAACTCCTCAGAGGGTTTGTACTCAGTCCTTGTTGGAGTATGCTGGAGAGCTCTGTTAAGGAACCCAAAATTTCTCTTCTAGAACACACACCGTAATTACAAAAGAGAATGATGCTTTGACAACTTAATTAGGAAGATAAAATATATGCAATCTAATATTCTTTTCTTTTGCCTTTGCTCCTTCTAAATTTAAAAACAGGATTTAAAAATCTATCAGTCTTTTCTTTTTTTAAGGGACTGTTTTCTATATGACTCTAGAGCCGTAGTGACAATGTCTTGGCTTTTTCAGTCAGTGTCCTTAGTTTTCTACTGACCTCCAGCATATTGAATACAAAGTGTTTTTTTTTTAGATCATACATCACCCTTTTCATTTTAGAAAATGTAATTGCCTTATTGATGGCTAAACACTGTTCAGATTCCTTTTTTATAATCCTTCTGTCTTCACCCTGAGAGTGTACTGAATATTCCTTGTCTCTCCAGAGCAGATGGCCTTCCCAAAAGAATAATATTTGGATTCGTAGAGATGAGCACTTTAATATGAAACTTTTGTTTTCAGAATTCAAGTATATTTTTCTGAGTTTTGGCTGTGCATTATAAACTCAGGTGACAAGAGAAGACAATACATACGTGCCCTAAATGGGAGCCATTCTCAGTAATGGGGTGAGTTGGTTCTCTGCTTGTGCCCATCGGCCTCTGGACTCAGTGGGAAGTCATGTGTAAAGGATGCTCTCTAGCCCCATAGCCGCCCCTGGGAATCCTCGTAAAGCAGTCTGCCAGAAGGAATGTGTGAGCAAATGACAAACGGTACCTGACTCCAGGGGAAAATAGACTTTGGGAAGCTTTTAATGCCAAGCTTTATAATGTTTAGGATGAAATACTGCATCAGATTTCTCATGAGGATGGAAACGACCTCAGATCAGTTTAACAAAGCATTTTCCAGCAGAAGAGAACATGCTTGAATAGAAAAAGAAAATAAGCTGGTACTTAAAGCTTACAGAGGGCTTCCTTTTCTACCTATCGCCTGGCTCTCCCCGCTCTTTCATCCTGACTCCATTCATGCCATAACTCCCAGTCATGCTCACTTACAAAGAAGAATCCTTCCATGGATTTTTCCGAGTTGGTCCTGAGAGCAAATATTCTGCCCCATTGAACTCGGAAGTACCTTCATGATTGTCAGCCCATGTTTGTTCAGAAAACAGGGCCACCATATTGATAGCTAATCAGTCACCAGTTCCTACCTTTCTTCTCTTCTAAAGTATGTCTCGTCCTCTGTTCTCACTGTCCCTCCTGTCTTAGCCCAGATCATTTCCTGCCTAGATTAGTGGCATTGTTTTCTTCTAATTCTTCTTCTTTTTTAAAAATCTAGATTGATGGAAAGAGAAAGGAGGAGATAGATGCATGAGGTATCTTCAAGGAATATAACTTGGAATATAACACAGGGATGGATGAAGGCATCAGTGACAATTCTTAAAGGAGTGGCCCCCCTTTAAGAATCTGGGTACCGCATTGGGGTGGCCATCTGTCTGGATGCAGAAAAGAATCCTGTGTCTGATGGCAACAGGCGCTATGCCCATCTTAGTTGCTTAATTTAATTTAATCCCTTAATTTAACCTCTGATTGAGATTCTAAGGCTCTCCCCACTCTTGTGACCTGCCTTGACATCTGTCTGCAATAACCTCCTGGGGCACTCTTTTTTTTTTTTTTTTTTGACACCAAAGCTTATACAAAATGAAACAGGACAAGTTGCATTTAAAATATCCAATTCCTAATTGTATAAATTTTTTACATCCATTGTTAGGAAATAAATACTATCTATTTAATCCATCTTTGTAATTATATTATCTATTTCAGAATTGAAATCTTTTCATTCTTTTGTTTTTTTCTAATGTTTCATAAATTGTTATGACAAAAGGAACAGAGTAATAATAAATATCATTGATTGGCCTTCAATAATGATGACCTCATGTATTCATTATTAATTCTTTTTTCTATTTTTAAAGTAAGTTTCCTCCATATGAGTTGACTTGATATTATTTTCCTGTTTGGGATTTTTTTGTCAGTGTACAGAGAAGAACCCGTTTGATATATTCAGTGATAAAAAATGTGGTGAGGAAAGAAAGAAAAATCATGTCTTAAGGCTTCTTTAAGGGTATTCCAGAATCCATTTTCCCCTGGTTGTTTATGTGGCTGAGTTTGATGACCCTGAAATTAGACCAGATTAGGTTTCCGTGGCTTCAATCAACTTTTGTATGATGAGAATGTTTTCAAAATAGCTCAATTTGAAGAGGACATGACTGAGAGGCCAGCTTATTTTAATGCCTCACTATTCAGGGCTGTGCTTTTAGAAAAGTTAATCATTTTTTATGGAGTTTACTTTTTCCATTGTGAAAGTAATACATGCTCATTACAAATAATTTGGAAATATAAAATAGAAGGAGGGAAAAAGTTTTGCCAGTATTCTAGCCACCTAAGGTATCTAAGGTCAGTCTTTCAGTTGGTATTTGTCTAGCCTTAAAAAAAAAAAAAAGTGTGTGTGAATGTGTGTGTGTGTATGTATGTGTGTGTGTGTGTGTGTGTGTGTCCTTGTGTCTATGATTGTCATAAACTTTTAGTATGATTTTTGTATTTTTTAAGCAACTCTTCAGTAGCTTCATGATACTACATTTAATTTCTAGCATGTAACTTCTACAACATAATTTACTTATTGAGCATTTAGGTAGTATTCAGTTTTTCATTATCTTAGATAATGCTGTAATGATCATCTTTGAGCTCTTCCAGTAATTAGGATTAAATTTTTAGGATAGATTATGCAAAAGTGAATGTCTTAAGGCTCATAATTTTGCCAAATTAATTTTAAAAACTTCTTCAGTATTCAAGTGTTTTTTCATTTCATCCTTATCTATTGCAGAATCTTTTTCATTAAAAAGGTGCTAATTTTATTAGGCAAAAGCAGCATTTAATTTAGTTTTTAAAAATTTCCAGTAAGTTTGAAAAATTTCCAGTGTTCATTTTTATTCTCTCGTTGAATGTCCTCTTTTGTGAATTTCTTGTGTGATCTTTGACTACTTATCTATGGTAATCTCAATGTTTTACTTTTTTACAGAATTAATTAGACTCTTCACAATTTAAACATTAAGTTTTGTTACATGTATTCTAAATTTCCCTCTGTCGTTTCCGTTTTTACTAACATGCTATATTTTAAACTTTAAAAATATTGTCTTAAAATTATTCGTGCATTATAATTATACATATTAGTAGAATTCATTGTTGTGTATTCATACATGCTCACAACATAATTTGGTCAGTTTCATTACCTAGTACTTTCCTTTTCCCTCCCCTCCTGTATTTCAAACTTTTACATAGCAAAATCATAATTCTTCAAATTTATTGGTGATTAAAAAATATTAGGTTCAGTTTAGGAATTTATTTTTCTATCTAAACACTGTAACCTACTACCCACTCCCCAACTCCAAACTGAATATTTTAAAAGAGTATACAGGTTAATTAACCTTTAAAATATTCACATTGGAAAATGTTAAGTAAGTTTTCCTAAAGGAAACAGGAATGTTGAGTGATTTCTTGGGGACATATTTATCCTATTTTGTAATTGCAATTGTAATCCAGCAGAAAGGATTTGTGGCTTAACTTCTGTTTTTGGTACCAGGATTGAACCCAGGGGCATTTAACCACCAAGTCACATTCACAGCCCCTCTGTGTTTTAAAAAAATTCTTTGGTTTGGGAGAGGATCTCGCTAAATTGCTTAGGAGCTTGAGAAGTTGCTGAGGCAGGCTTTGAACTTGGCAACCCTCCTGCCTCAGCCTCCTGCATTGCCAGGATTACAGGTGCGTACCACCACACCTGTTGATTTTTTTTTTCTCCCTACTGACCCCAGGTTCCTATTATAAAGGGATTTGCTCTGGAGCAGTGGTTCCTAACCTGGGGGCCATTCAGCAAGTCTGGAGACGGTTCTCATTGCCGTGCCTGGGTGTTCAGTGGGGGTGCATGCTGTTGGTGTCCAGCAGATAGAAGCTAGGCATGCTGGTAAACATCCAACAGTGCACGGGAGCCCACAACAAATAATTATCCAATTCAAATGTCAGTGGTGCTGTCATGAAGTTCTGATGTAGAGTTAGTGCCTGTCAGAGTGATTTCCAGAATATGAGTTGAGAGAAATCTGGTGTCAAATAATTTAGAGTTCCTTTTGTTTGTCTCTTTTTCTTTGAGAGTCCATTACTTTCCACTTTGTTTTCCTCAAGTGTTTTAATGGTTGATTTTTGCTCTGCTTCAGGAAATGCACCAGCTCAGGGAAGCGTATGCATGTGTGTGCTTTGTCAGAGTGGAGTCTCCTTCCTGCGCTCATTTTCCTGCAGTGGAGATCCAACCATGGGCCAGCTCCACAGCACATGATCTCTACTTTTCTATTTTCTATTCTATTCTTGCTTAGAATTGATAACCTGGAAATTATGATACTAAAAATTGTGCATATGGTATGGATAAGACTTAGAGATACATCACTGCATTTGGGCAGGGCTGGTTCTCCTGGGCTGTGCTAAGTCAGGTTGAATGAAAAAGGGTTAGAGAGACTTGTTTCAGTCAAGTTCCTCAAGGGACAATCTACATTTGAGTTTGGAGAGTCAGTGTTAATACAAAACCAGGAGATAAAAAATGAAATACAAAGTAAATAGGAAGTAGAAACAGAAATTAGGAGCTAAGTAAATGGAAGCAGAATGATAATTCAGGAGTTGTCATGAAGTGCATTGAAACATGGCAGCTGGTTCTTCACTCTGCGTCCAGGGCAACAGACTTTATTAGAGCACATCATGGCTGGAAAGGATGCTCATTCGTGTTGTATAAAATCCAACCACCTAGCCACCCAACGAGCACACTAACAAAACAAGTTCTCTTTGTAGGTGATTAAACTTGGAGCACAAATTTAAGTAAATATAAACAAATTTTAATAACATTAAATTGAATTCTTTAGTTGTAGGACTTCAGTCTTTGGTTTGACAATTGGCACTGGGAATCCAGAAGAAGGCTTATAGATGAGCACCTTCTACACTTACCCTGATAGAGAACCTGTGGCTCTTCATGGGGTACCTGGAAGAGCAGGGGTTGCCCCAGGGATTCCCATCCACACCTGCAGATTTGAATAAAAATGGTGCTGTGGACCGGACTTAAAGATTCCCAGGCTGCCCACCCTCCAGTTTCTGACTGCCTTGGTCTGGACTGGAGCACTGGTGTGGGTACAAAGCTCTCTGGGAAACTGACTCCACTGAGCAGCTGGGGTGAGGACCTCTATGCTAATGGAACATGCGCTGGGAAGAGCCAACTGGAATTGTGTGGGAGTGTTTCCAAGCCTGTCAGTTGATGAGGAGCACCTGAGCTCCCACTAACCGTTGGTTCCCAGGCATCACTCTTGGTGATTCCGACTTCATCAGGGGTAGGATCCAGGAATATGTTTGTCCAGCAAGCCCTGGGGAGATGCTCTGCCAGGTGGGTTGAGGAATGACCCCTGCTTCTGCACTCTTCAAGAGTAGCCATGAAGGAATGTGAGCATGGCTGGTGAACCGGAGCTGTCCAGCATGGGAGGACAGTGGCATCTCCTATTTAGGTCCCTTACAAGCCCTCAAACCTCTAAGTAATTTTTTTCCCTACACAAATGCGTATATTCATCCACAAAAACTTTTTGAGTGTTCAACAGTCTCATTCTTACCCCTTCTTTGTTGTCACCCCAGGAGATTACTGGTGGCAAGGAGTTCCAGAAATAAAATACATGGCTGTTCTTGAGTAGGGAAAGAAAAATAATTATTTTAAGGGAAGGGGAGGGGGAGAGAGAGAGATAGAGATAGAGATAGAGAGAGAGAGAGAGAGAGAGAGAGAGAGAGAGAGAGAGAACCATAGTCCCTCTTACAATCTGGTTTAATGAGGGATGAAATCCTGGATTGTTCCAGAAAGATGTGACTTAAGATAGAGCCTTTCATATCTGCCCTAAGTCAGGAGCCATGCTCCGTGCCCTGTGGACTCCGTGGCTTGTAAATCTGCTGAGTCTAGAGGTGAACTTCAAATTGGGCAGGATCTTGAGGCAGTTATTATTACACCAATGCTAAAATGTTGCATTAATCCTGTTGATGCTTTTTATCTGATTTCCTTCTAGACTTTTAAAGCCCAGCTTGGCAATTATTTTAAGGAGAGGTCACACAAGTGGGCTGAAGCTACAAAAGATTATTGCTGTTTTGGTTAAAGCTACTAGAAGCTGTTATTAGCTAAGTGGTAGGCTTGACTCTAAGTGAAGTGAAGAGTCAGAAAACATTTATTATCTGGACAACTCCCTTTTATTGTGTGGGGAGTGGAAACTTGCTTACCCCGTCTGGTCTGATTCAAGGAGGATCTCCAAGTGGGTCTTCCAGAGAGGGTGTTCTGGTCCACGCTCATTCGGCCATCACTCAGCATGTTTCCGGGTGCCAGAACCTCTTCAGGTGATGAATATGTAACAAGGAAAGTCTCATTCACCTGCTAGGAGATAAAACAGAAATCTATTATTTGTGGCTGTACCCCCAACACCTGCTACCTGAGAGCAGCCATGTTCTGTACCATGACCCTCCCCCCCGCCCCCCAGCAACCTTCTTGTGTAAAGCTGATTAGCCTGAATCAGGCTGGCTAGAAAAAAGGATACCAGTGGCACAGCCCCACAGGATAAGAGGGGCTGTTGGTCAGCTTTCCCTCACTATCACAAAATACCTCAGATAATTAAATTACAAAAAGAAAAAGATTATTTCAGTTCCCTGTTTGGGAGTTTCCAGTCCTTGATTGGCACCATTGCATTGGACCTGTGGTGAGGCAGTGCATCATGGCAGGAGTGTGCAGATCCACTTAACTCACAAGCTAGGGAGCAAAGAGAAAGAGGAATGGGCTGGGATGCCACAGTCCCCTTTGAGGGCACACCCTAATGACCTAAAGACCTCCTGCTAGGCCCCACCTCTTAAAGGTTCCACCACTTCCCAGTAGCATGGCCTTGGGGCCAAGACTTTAACACATAGGTGTCTGGGGCACCATCCAGACTGGAGCAAGGACTACATCTTTCTTCAGGAACGTGGAATTGGGAAGTCAAGGCATTACACCTGTTAGCACCTGAGGCAGAAGATGGACGGTGACATTGAAGTCATGTAATGCAGCACTGGCTGGGATGGCCTTGTGGACTGAGCTGAATGGGCGGCAGCTGGTTGGGGGAGGGGTATAGGGAGAGGAGCAGTGATGTCCTACCCTTAGGGTCCCTGAAAGGGATGTGGAAAGAGGGTGTCAATTTCTGGCATAAGCAAGTGTTATGTTACTGTTCCTGGGAAACTTGCATTCTCAGGTGCCTGTGAAGCCCTCAAACTCCTTACAATGAAGCCCACTCAGCTTGGTCTGGCTCAATGGCATCTCTGCTCTGCAGAGAATGTGGAGCACCGAGCAGGCAGTCACCAAGGTGTGCTGAGTTCCCGGTGAGGGGAGGTAGCTCATGTGAAAACAGACAGTGTGCTGCAGAATGACCTTAAGGGCTGGCAATGATGCTGGTTTTTGTGAATAAGAGAAGTTTTCCTTAATATTTGATCTGGTCTGACCTTGAGAGAAGTCATGTGCATATCCAGTGCATTCACCTCCTGGCGCTCCTGCCCGGTCCTTCCTCCATGCCTCAGCCTGGGGGTGGAAACCCAGCACGCCCAAGTTGTATAGATCTTGGGCTCGATGCTCCACTGATTTATCATTTGGGTTAGGTACCTAATGCTCTGCACAGAACCTTGCCATATCACCGGTGTCGGCAAGTGGATTTTTTTGGAGGCTGCAGCCAATTTACAGTAATTAATGTGCTAAGGACAGCAGCTGTAGCAGTCATTAATTCCTTAATCTAGGAGTAGAGGGAGAAATGGATTAGTTAGAGATAAATATAGCTTATGGCATTTTCTCCCGAGAACAAACTCTTTAAAAGCAGAGTGTTCCTACTGCAGTGTGGGGGTGGGAGGAAGATGGGCCCCCTTTCCCTCTTGGGGAATTATTTTTGCAAGGGAGGCGTGGAGCTGGGGTGAAATGGAGGTTCGTTTAAAATGAGAGGCTGACCCTGCACCCCGGGGGGGCTTTGCCTCCCAGGACCCCAGACCTCTGGGTGAAGAGTCCCACCCATGTTTCATGTTCACATCAAATCTCTGCCAAGCTGAGAGAGGAGGGAAAAAACCACAACAAACAAGCCAGATTCTGTTCTGTTGAGTGAGCCATTTGTTTTAAAATGAGAGAGGTTGCTCAAAGATGTTAATGGAAATCTTTGCAAACACAGGCTTAAAGTTTCTTCAATCCAAAGAGTCACTCAGCCATAAATATGTGTGGGTTATTTAGATGCTTCCAAAGGTTACTCGAAAATTGCCTATTTTTCCACAAAGGAGTGAGCTGTTTATTGCTTCAAAAGCGTGCCTCAGAGTGGATGCTTTTCTTCATCTGAGAAGGGGAAAGTACTGAAATAGATGAAATGCTGGGAAAAGGTTTGATTGCCGAGCAGGGAGGTGTCTGGAGCAGAATTTTAGGATGACTGCAGAAAAATGCTTCCAGAAGCCTTCAAATGGAAAATGCCAGTGATATTGTCCTCGTGCGGCATAAGTGAGCGTTAATCTCTTGGTGGGTCAGACAAAAGCTCCCCCCTCTCCCAGACAGGGTGTGGGCAGAGAAGGGTCCTTTGTGGGAAAGCTGAGTTTTTACAAGAGACCCCCTTAGTGTTGGGGGGTGGTCTGGTGAATAATGCTCCTGTGAGCACTTGCTCAAAGCTACCAGGTAGAAAAAGAGAGCTGTGCACAACTTTGGATAGAACCCCATTAATTCATGGCTGGCCCTATTGCATGGTCATAAAGTAATAGGGCCCAGTTTTATTCTCTGGGGTGACCCAGAATATTTTCTGGCTATTTGGATATATTCACATGGGATCTCAGTAACATAGTGGCAAATGTTTTGTTGTTCAGATACCTTTTGTGGACTGCTGGGATGGGCAGTCATAATTGGGACTGAATTTATGTCAAACAGGGCTGGGCCCAGGGTCTGTTCAGTGTGATGTCCATTCCCATGCCTGTAGTGTGGGGGGCATGGAGAAGCACCTTTTCCACAGGGTCCTTTCATGGGAACACTGAAGGAGGCTGGAGGTGATGTTTCCTGAGAATCTATTGCATGTGTGCTACAGTAAGCATTTTCCTGTAGTACTTAATGAAATCTCAAAATAATTCTGAAAGGCATTTTCTCAGTTTTACATAGAGTGAAGCCATTGGCCAAAGTTGGAAGAGAGAGAAGAGGCGAGTCAGATGTACAGGAATATTGTATGTTGCTCTTCCTGCCGCACCACTGTGCCCTCAGAGGTGGGTGGGCATTCCCACCCCCTGCATGGGGAAGTCATCTGGCTAAATGCTACCTGCTGCTTTGGTGATGGATCTAAGGATTTGCAGCTGCGCACATCACTCTTCCTTACCCTCTTCCAGCAGAAATCATGGTCCCCACCATTGAGGTTGATAGAGACAGCCACGTTTTCCTTCTCCTCTCCCAAAGCCCTGAGGACAGAGGCCAAATGGAAATCAAACCGTGCTATTATTTGTACACTAACTGAAAACTTTATGACTCTTTGTAAAAATATAGACAAATATGTTCTCTGCTGAGAACGGAAGATAAGAAATAAACTAAGTTATTGGCAACACGTCCATGGATTCCCTGTGAGCATCAATGAATCATTCATTGGACGTTCATGGCAACCACTACCACCAACCCTGCCTCTTTTAGAGATGGAAAAGTTAAAAAAAAAATCAGTCATTGGGGGTACTGCAGCAAGAAAGGTAACAAATTAATTTGGAATTCCCAATGCTCAAGCCTTCCTGTTATGACTTGAGTTCCAGAGACTATGGAGACTTTGTTCTTCTTGTTCACTCCAGTATTTGAACCTTTTGGAGTATCCTCTTGCCTGGATGGGTTGGTTTCAGGCCTGTGTTTTTATCAAATTTTTGCCCCTAAAGCCTGACTCAATTTTTAGGGCTTTATGCATAGCAGTTCATTTGCAACCCTGTTTAATAAGGCTGGCCATTTAAAATTGGGCCTATTTTCACTAGGTCAACCAGCAGTGTAGAATAGTACAATATTAGCACCATAAAGGTTTCATTGGAATTCTGTTTTGATTGTTAAAGGTGATAGAAGATAAACTGCTTAGCAGCTCTTCACAACCACATAAATTGGATGTCCAACAGTGCAAAACTCCAAAATGCATCTTTTAAACCTGTGAAAAGGAGCATTAGAGACAGAATTTAGAATTTGTTTCAATTGAGTTGACAGTAATCCCAGATATAAGGAAGGGAGTGTCCTAGCTACTATTCATTTCTTTGAAAATTGATGTTATGGCTGAAACTAGTCAATAGCTTTGGAAAGAAAAGCCAATATGTTCATGAATTGCTCTTAAGTTTTCATGCTTTAATTTAAAATCGTTTGTTAAAATTGTGCAAACACCACCGTAAGACTGACTTTGGCTACATGGCAAAAATTTAATAAAATTAAATGTAAGTTATGATTAGCTTCATGTATTAATAGTAATTAATGATACTGTGTGTAGTTTAAGAAAGAAGTAATTGGTTTCTTACTTGATGTGTACATATATTTTATAAATTTGCTTTTGCTCTTACTTCTTTGCTAGAGGTATTCTCTGTGATAAGAGATATTTCCAAGCTATTTCCTGCTCAAAAGTTTATAGTAGCTTGCTATATTCAGACTAAATGAAGATATCTAAATTCCTGAGTCAATGATACTCAAGGACTTGATGTGCCAATGTGTTAATAGGATTCCTTGAAAGCAGTAGTTCCTGTAACTTGTACGGCCCCAAATTTTCCCAGCCAACAATGTTATTGCCTTTCTGCTCTTATAACTATCTCTCTGATTCTCTGTGACACTAAATATGTGGTGTCTTTTCCAACACCAAGTAATACTCCAGTTCCCTGACACCAGTGGGTATCCAGGAATTCAATTCAGTTCTAACGCTAAGTCTTGGAGGTAGCTCAGGCCCTACAGGTTTAGAGCTCAGTCCCAAGAGACTGCTCCGATTTCAGAGATCAGTGGAAAGTCCTGGGCCACCTACGTTTCTGACAGACCAGATATAAATTCAGAGATTCCCACACCCTGCCCTCCTCGGGTTGGATAATTTGCTAAAATGACTCACACGTCTCAGGAAAGCACTTTAGTATTTCTAGTTTATTATTATGGATTCAATGCCAGAGCAGACAAATGGAAGAAATGGATGTCGAGGTCTGGCTGTGGGGTGTGAGGAGCTTCCCTGCCCTCCCGGGACCTCAGTGCGTCACCAGCCTGGAAGGTCTTCTAATCTCATTGTTCGAGAGTTGTTACAATTCAGTCTCCAACCTCCCTCTCCTCTCTGGAGGTCAAGGGATGGGGTAGGATGGAGGGGGAAGGGCAGCGAGGGGCTGTTTTTTCCCACTCTCTGTTACAGGTTGGTGTTTCTGGTGATCGGGCCCCATCCTGAAGCTGTCAGGTGACAGTACATTAGCATAAACCTGTGTGGTTGAACAGGTTCTAAATGAACAGAAGACCCTCCTTTTACTCAGGAAATCACAAAGGTTTTGAGAGCTCTATGCCAAGAACTGGGGACAGGGAGCAAATGTTTTTATGATACCACACCATCCTGCAAACTTCAAGCTCCATTTGATCTCTCCCATGATTTCATTTCATCTCTCTGATCTAGAAGAATTCCTGTAGTAAATATTCATGTCATAAAGGAGATGCCTTTGTAGACTGAAGTAGGAAAGAACATAAATATTAAGCAAGACTCCCAAAGTTCACCTATGGTTAATTTCCAATTTAACCCAGGGGTCTACTTGTGGGCCTTTCCAAAGGGCAGGTGAGCGGACTCACAGGCTAACGTGGAGTTCATTCTCCTAGATTCACCCTGTCCTGGCTGATAAATGGGATGGTTTCTGGGAAGGGAGACAGGTTTTCAAGCCCTAAAAGACCCTCTTGAATAGCTCCTTTCAGGAGTGTGGGCTCCAAGAAGAAGGACTATAAGGAGTTCTAAGATATTCCAAATTCCTTCCACTATAGTCCAAAGCACTTCCGGGTCTTGTCTGTCCCTCTGCTGTCTGCTTTCTGAAAAGCTGCCACTCAGTGAAGTTGGGTCAGCTTCTGCTGGGGCCATGGACTGGCTGGAGTCCCTCGATCTCACTGACTTGACCTTAGAGCTCTTCTGTCTTCTTCTACCTCCCATGCTAAGCTCAGTTGAGTTTCTGAAGATTTCTTGGGTCCCCTGAAAACTCTCCAGTGGCGATTGCTGCTGTCCCATTTTGTTCTCATCACATGGTCTAGATCGGACACTTTACCTTTAACTTTACTTTACACTTTACTTTAACTTTTATTCAGAGTTACCTATTGACCTGATAGGACTTCTAACTCTCTTTGGCCTTGTTTGTAGGAGTGAGGGAGGCGACTAACCTCAGGTCCAATGGTCTTATTAAGCAGGTGGAATCTAGCAAACTTTCTGCCCAGTGCGTTTTACTTCTCTGGGGTAGGGGACACTAGGGATCTGTGTCATATCTTAGCTTCTCCTTTTGCCTGCTAGGCTTTGCCCTCTAGGCATTAAAGAAGGTTCTGGTCAGCCTTATGGGCGCCCACACCTTTTCCAGTCCTTCCGTTCCTCCCTCATCATCTGCATACTGAGGTGGAGGTAACAGCCATGGCTGTAGAACTTTACTTGACATGCTTGCCGTGGTTTCATTGTGGTCCATGGAAGCAAACCCAATTCCATTACCTACTAGATAAGTCTTCTCGGCAAGTTCTTTAACCCCTCTTCTCTTCAATTCCTAATCTATAAGATGGGGATCATGATAGTGGCCATCTCAGAAATTTGTTAGGAGCATCAGATGAGAAAAGGCAGATTTTGGGTCATTACAGATTCTGGGAAGTACTACTTTTTTGAGCCAGGTGTGTATGTGTGTGTGGTTGGGGGAGTGGTCAGTTCTTGCTGATGTCCCTGATAGCTGAGTATCTTCACCTACTGGCCTGATCTAGTCATTGAGCAAATATTCATAAAATGCCTACTATGTACTTTTTGCTCCAAGCCCTGGGATAAAATTGAGCAAAATCAGAAATGTTCTCTATCCTTGTAGAATATGTCATCTAGTTGAGGAACTAGATATTAATCAAGCAATCACAAAAATAAGTGCACAATGAGAACTATAAAGTGATAGGAAATAAAGTAGATGATGCCATGAGAGTATGTGACAGAGCACTTGCTGCTGCTTGAAAGATGGTAAGAGCAAGTTCAGTGCAGACCGAGGGACCTGCATGTGCAAAGTCCCCACGGCACGGGTAACCAGAGTTTGCTTGAGGACGTGTAAGAACATCATTGGGGCTGATTCTTGCAGAAGAGCGGGGGATAATTTTCTGAAATAATACCGGCAGTGAAGGTGTAGTAGACAAAACAACACCCCTTCCCAAGGATTTCAGAATCCTGATCCATGGAACCTGTGAATATTTTCCCTTATATGACAAGTGAGATCTTGCAGAAATGATTAAGAGTCTTGAGATAGAGAGATTATCCTAGATTATCTGGGTGGGCCCAAGGTGTGTGTGTTTGGGGAGACAGAGAGAGAGATGGGAGAGTTGGAAAAATCACAGTATTGGCTTTGAGGATGGAGACGGGGCGGGGGGCATAATCCAAACAATGCAGGGGGCCTGTAGAAGCTGAAGCTGGGGGCGAAGAAACAAGTCTCACTCCAGAGTCTCTGGAAGGAACAGCCCTCCAACACCTTGATTTCCCCACTTCTAGCCTCCACAACTATAGGAAAAAAATTTGTGTTGCTTGAAGCTCAATTTGTGACCTTTTATTCTTCAGCAATAGGAAACTAATTGGGTAGGCAAGTCCCAGTCTTGGAGACCCCACCTGGAACCACTTAGGATTCTGTGGGGCCGGCGAGCAGTGGAGGAAGGCTGGGGGCACATGTGGCACCCTGAGACGAGATGAGGGGCAGGGCGACTCTGGGAACCAAGAAGAATGGATGGGTCTGGAAGGCTGGGGGACATGGCAGCCTTCTGGTGACCTGCCGGTTGTGGGGTAGGAAGTGGACCCACCAGTGGTGATCTGAGGGTTTTGTGACGGAAGAAGTGATTCAGTTCAGTAGTGGAGGAAGATGGAAAGGGAGCCAAAGTGGGCCACCGGCCTCAGGACTGCAGGGCAGAGCAGTGGGGCAGACAGAAGGAACAGCGCGCTTGGTTTTATCGATATTGACTGTGGGGCATTGAGGGGGGAGTCAAGTCCTGGGATTTGAGAAAAAGCTGGGATAATAATAGATTGACAGATGATAATTGGGTTAATGGCATGAATAATAGATGAGGAACTGGTGCTGCAGAGGTGCCGCTGGAAGATGAGATGAGGTGGAAGCTGAAGCGGGGAACACACACGAGTTCCCTGAGACGGCCTGAAGGTAGCAGGGAAGAGAGAAGTTATGCCCGAGCACCTCCTTGGACCAGGCAGCGGGGCATTGTGATTTTAATATATGTTAGTGATTTTGAATCCTTACAGTAATATCCGTATTGTCTCTTTATTAAGACAGGGTTAGTAAAAGTTTTAGAGATGATACATACAGAAGCAGAGGAGTTAAGTGACATCCACACTGTCAGCCAGTAAGTGGCCCTGCGTATCATGGCGCACACTTCAGGGAACGGAGGCTGCTCCTGGGGGCGGGGAGGGTGGACAGAGAGGCGGGGGACTTTGCCTGGCAAGGTATCCGTGAAGCCCAGGAGGAGGGACGCACGGTGTCCTACAGCGCTACTGAAAGACTGTCCAATCAGAGTGCAGGGTCCTGCATGACCCCTTGTCAGATCCAGGTGTTGGGTTGCTGGATATTAGGTGATTTTCTTTTGACATGTTTCATTGTCAACTGTCCCTAGTTATATAATGGCTTCTAATTAAGAGAGAGAGAGAGAGAGAGAGAGAGAGAGAGAGAGAGAGAACAGAAACAGATGCAGAGACATAGAGAGATCACTGTTTTCTCAGATACAATTAGTCTTCACAACCAGAAAGGAAGGTTATAGAAGATGCTTTTTGATTATTAAGATCCTAGGCCTTCCCAGAAGTACTGGATATAATTTTAGTGACAGTCATTGTAGGAGGCATTTGACTTTTGGCTTGGAAGTTTCATGGTCCAGATGAATCAATAATAGATGACACATCTTTTAAATTCCCCCCAATCATGTCTATAAAAAGCCCTCTTTAAAACGGCCCACCCACATTCAGGCAGAATCAGATGGGCTATTAATTCAGATATGCATGAAAAACTCACCTCTCTTGCTTTAGCTGCTCAGGATGCAGTGTATCTAGTTATTAAAATGAACACTCACAGTGACCACAGCCCTGGATCTGATACTCCATATGGCACCAGAGTGAAGACCCTCGACATGTGCACTTTTGTCTTTGGTCATTTCAGACTGAAAATACAATTAGACTTGGCTGTCAGACAGATGAAATCTGTCATATTTCCCCTATAGGACCTGCGCTCGGTCCAGATCAATAAATACACAACCACTTGCACATAAATTGCAAACTAAGCTTGCAGCTTCGGTACATGTGGACTGAAATTCACTTGTATCTGGCAGACACTGCATCCTGGCCAAACAGTCTGCTTCTGTGATTAGTGCAATTTCATAGCTGGACCAGAAAAACAAGGCTGGAAACCATCACTATAAAGCAGCAGATGGCTTTGCCACACCTTCCCTGTAAGGGCAGTTCCCCCAGAAAATGGGGTTTTAGCTGTGTGCTGTATGGAATGGAACTTTCAAATTGGGATGCGTTCAAGTCATTTCCTGAGTAGAGCTCTATAAAGCTGTTGTTATTTTTTTTTTTTCTCCTATTTCTTCTCGAGATTTCAAACTGAATTTGTAATAAGCTTTGCCTGGACACGACTTGTCACAGGAAGGAGACGTGATTTATATACAGAGATACAAGTTTCTTGTGTTTCACAGAGCCAGCTTTTGCTTGGTGAGACATACATGTTGGATTGACTTCATGAAGAGGAGAGTGAGACGTGCTTGCTTTTTCTCTGGAGACCGTTAGCCAAGATGACATTTATTTGGGAACGAGGTGAATGCTAACACCTATTCCCCCACCCCCAGCCTAACTCAGAGGCCCGATTTCACACAAAGAGATTTTCTTTTCCAGTGTGACATCGAATTAGGCTGTAGAATTTGCTGCCGTAGGATATTAAGCGAGGCAATTAACCTAGACTATTTAGAGGTAGGAATTAGACATTTGCTGTGTCTGAATAAGAAGAACATCTCTATTTTCGGGAGCTGCTGTGGAGTAGAAACCCCCAGATTTCCAAATATGGTGCTTGCTAAGCAAAGTGATTACAAAATCAGGTCAAGGAAAAAAAAATCCCCTGTTACACACACACCATATAAAAAGACATGTCAAGTAGCTGGTGTAACTTCCTCGAAAGCCACTTCTATTGGCGTCAGGGTGTCATAAGCATTGCTAAATCCAACTGGTCGAGGCCCCTTTTCTGACTTGGTCCAACCATTCCTTGTTTGGACATGCCAGGAAGCCAGGTGACATTGTCTGATGCTGTCTAGGTGATTGCATTATAAAAGAAGCTTCTTAGGATGGTGGGTATCTGTCCTTTGAGGGTTAAAGTCAATTCAAAATAGGTGAAGCAAAAAATGCACTTGTATTCATGTGCCTTGTACTTTGTAGGGAATCATTTTATTGGGGTATATCAGTCATGAATTCATGTCTGACAAATGTGTTTTTAATTCTAGGAAAAAAATTCCAACCAAGGTTTGGATTGGTCCAGACCAAAGATCATAATCTTTCAGAATACGGGAGAGGGTGAGGGGCTCAGAGCTAGTCCATGAATAGACCAAGGACCAAGAAGGAACCTCAACCTTAAAAACAAAACAATACTGTAGGCCTCTGCTACCCATTGGAGGTTAATTTTCATGAACAAGCTAGTTTTCAAACTCTATCCCTCCAAAAAACCCAGCAGTGCCTCTCTGTAGCTATCTGGGTCTAAACAGGCAATAAACGAAGCACTCAAACTAGGATAATTCAAGGAAAATCTAAGCAGGTTTACCTGTGAGGGTGTGAGTTCCGGAAACTGGAGTTGCAAGAGTTGAGCCTTAACCACCATCCTGGGTCTGAAAGGGTGTAGGAGATGAGGGAGGTTACCCACCTGGCTCCCAAATCTGTATGAAGAAAGCGTTTTGGAGAGCGTGCCCCCCGAGAAGAGCAGTGGCCTCCAATCAAGGTGTCCTCATCTCCAGAAACCTCCAGGAGGCAGTGGGCTCTCCTTCCTTCCTTCCCTGATATCCTGGGAACACAGGGTGTCCATAGGGTGGCAGAGGGCACTGGAGCTTGCTGCTGTGGCCTCCCCAGGTGAAGAGTGAGTGGTGGACAGTGCGCTCCGAGGGCACTGGAAGTGTGCCTGTCCCTAACCCAGTTCACCAGGTGAGAACAGTCAGTCAAGTCAATCAAGTCACCTCTCACTACCCCATAGCACTCCGCTGAGACCAGTTGCACCCCAGGAATGATAGTTCGGAACACATGGGCATTTCTAGAAGGACAGGCTTCTGTGCAAGGATTAGGTGCAGCCAGAGCACAGAAAAAGGGGTCAGGAGGGCTTAACCCTCAGGGAAAGATCCTTGTTTGGATGGGTAAAGGGTAAGGTTTAGTGTGGAAGAAAAATAAACACGCTACATACAACATTTTGTTATTAGGGAAAGAAATCCAAAAACAAAAACAAACAAATAAAAAAACCATTCCGCTTTCTGAGGCAGAGATCAGAGGCTGATGGGTCATTGCAGGGCCACTGCAGAATGGGAGTTCGGCTCTTACTCCCTTAACTTGCTGACCACTTCACTTTTCTGTCCTCCACACTGCCTCCTCTTGAACGCACATTGCAGTCTGCCAAGCTTCTGTTGACAGTTGCCACTCTGTGTGTGTGCCACTTTTGAATGCTATTTTCTATGCTTCAGGTAGAAAAGTATAAAAGTACACTTGGTGTGTTAATCAGCTTTGCACCACTGTGGCCAAAATACCTGACTAGAGCAACTTCTCTCATGGTTTCGGAGGTTCAGTACATGATGGGCTGACTTCATGGCTCTGGGTCCAAGGTGAGGCAGAACGTCATGGTGGAAGGGCAAGGTCGAGGAGTGTTGCTCTGCTCGTGACAGCCAGGTAGCAGAGAAAGGGAAAGGGGCTGTGGGGAAGATGAATCCTTTCACAGCATGTCCCCAGTGACCAACCTCCTCCAGCCACGCTCCGCCTGTCAACAGGTACCACTCAGTTAGTCCTGTTAGGTTAGGACGAATTAATTAGGTAACAACTCCCATAATCTAATCAATTTACCTCTGAATATTCCTGCTTAACCAGGAGCTTTTTGGGAACACCTCATGTCCAAACCATAACACTTGGAAACTACTTAATGCTTTGCTTATTACGTATTCTATCCAGCTGTCTTTCTACCTAACCGCTCATCTATCTAATAGTGTTGTGCTAGATGTTAGGATGACTGTAAGGGAAGTAAGTCATAGTGTCTGTCCTCAAGTGGTTTACCAATGCATGGCCCTTGATCGTTATCCTTTTTGTTTCCTGTGGGGTCTACCATGTAGTTGGAAAGAATCTACTCCTTATTTTCTTCCTGGTCTCCCTCATGGAAACATGTCCTTCTTGTCTCTGTTTTCTTTGGTTCTGTGATTTTTTTCTTTTGTCTTTTTGCAGTGCTAGGGATCACATCAGGGCCTCACACAAGCTAGGCAAGAGCTGATGTCATTTTCTTTATCATCAAACTGTTTCTTAAAGGTTGTGCTTTTTACTCTTGCTCACTGCTTCTTCCCATTCTCTTTGTGGGTTTGAATGTTGTTTCCTGAGTTCTAGGGGCTCACTGCCTCAGAGGAGGTAATTTTCCAAAAAGGAATGGAGCATGAAACCTCTGGTGTGCTCAGCATACACTGATTGATTTAGAAGAACCCAGAATGCAGGAGAGTGCAGTATCTATATGCGACGTGTATGCTTCTGTGGTGGAAGCAGGAACCACGATTATATCAGAAAGCAAGCACCAAGTTGGGATTTCTTCTAATCTGATAATTACTGCATTGAATGCTTTGCCAGTAAAATATCCCTTTGCCACTGAAAAGTCCTCCTAAAAATTGCTATGGCCACAGAAGCTTGGAACTCATGAACATTTATAAACGAAAAAGAGAGACATTGATGAAATGACACAAGACAGAGAAAACAGAACCTTAGACAAAACAATAAATGATGCATTAAACCTGCAAGTTAAACATGAAATGGAAGTTCTATCATATTCTACAAGGAGTTATGGGCATGTGATCAGTAATAAATGGGATAGTGTCTGGCATGTGGGAGCACAGGCCCTCCTGATAACTTAGTTACTGAATGAGTCAGTTAAGGCAGAGATTAGGTTGTAATCAACTTATTTGTTCCACTAGTTTGGTTCTTATTTTGTTGAAAAAATGTTACCTGTTTTCTCATTTTGATGTTTCAGAGCACACACTAGTGATACAAATTCCAAGATACCTGATAGCAGAAAGTTGGTGGTGAGTTTTACACAAAGAAGAGAGCTTTGGAAAAATGAAATCTCACAGCAAACTTCTGCCATCCACGTGACATCTGCAGATATTTAACAAGCGTTCCCTACTGAAACATACAATGAGCAGGGCACAGTGGTGCACGCCTATAATCCCAGCAACTCCAGAGGAGGCTGAGGCAGGATGATTACAACTTCGAGGCTGGCCTCAGCAATTCAGCAAGGCCTTAAGCCACTTAGTGAGATCCTCTCTCAAAACCAAAAATGAAAAGGACTGGGATATGACTCAGTGGTGAAGCATCCCTGGGTTCAAGCCTCACTACCAGAGAGAGAGAGAGAGAGAGAGAGAGAGAGAGAGATACAGGGCAGGCACAGCTAGGCAGACAATACCCTCCCAAAGCAGGCTCCAAAGCTTGTGTAGCTGGAATCCCTCCATTGCACCTTGCACTCAGCGACCATGATTGTCCTGACTTTGACTTCCAAGGAAGGGGGCTGCCCTTGTCAAGCCACGAGACTTTAGAGAAGATGGTGATGCTTAGCTTCTGTTTAATATTCAGGCACTCTTTCCACACTCTGATACCTAGAGAGAGGGGAGAAGAAATGAGACAGACATTTCACGTCCATAAAATACAACAGGCATTAAAGCTAACGGGCAGAGGAGAGATCTGGGCTGCGCACTTGGCTTAGGCAGGTGGAACGCCATGCCTTCCTGTTGTTCCTTTGTTAATGGAGAGGCAGTGACCTGGGAATGCTCCCTTGGGAGGGGGCCAGGATTACCACCCGCCGGCCCCATCTAGGAGTTAAGGTATAAAAGTGGGTGCTCGGGAGAGTCGGCAGGTCTGATTAATACCCTCCAGGCAGTACTTATGAGGCATTTTTTGGCCCATCAAATGGCTAATAATAAAGCACAGTGGTGCAATTTGTATTTTACTGCGGGCCAATTAAGAAGGGGGAGAGAGAGTGTAAGTAAAATGACATGTCCTTGCAAAGCCGAAACAACAGTCATAGCAGCAGGAGGGGAGGAAAGACACCAGAGAAGAAAGAGGCGACCACTTAGAGCAGTTAAGAAGGTCAGGTCTCTCCTGTCTGTGGCCCACCCCCTGCCAGCCATTTCCCTGTTCCTGCTGGCTCACAGGGCAGTGGATATGTTCAAAGGGGAATAATCTGTGTGGTAACATATGTTCATCCAGACAGGGATTGGTGAGTTTAAAATCAGTGTTTTAAAATGTGCTGCGTGCAGAGGAAAGCGTGGTCCGTGACACTCTATCAGCATTCCGTGAGGCCTGCATTCCTGGGTTGTGTGAGTTTTGCCTTCCCTCCCCGATCGGCTTCTGTTCTGCCTATTTAAAACCAGGGGAAGAGCTTTGGGAAAACCTTGTTTGATTATTATTTTTTCCAGCCTTCACCGGGGGCGAGCGCGTAGCGTGGGCTTAGGAAAACTTGCCCTTTCCGTGGTGCCCGGGTTGTACTCATCAGTCCAGGGAACCCTCCCGGGACACCCATCTGCTCACCAGACCATTTCTTAAACTTCCTGTTATTTTCTTTGAACGCCTGGGATTGCTAGAGAATAGGAATAAGGAGACAGAGATGGAGTAAGGGAGGAGAGAGCAACAGAGAAGGAAGTAAAAAAGGTGGTGGGGGAAATAAATCAGAGAGGACCTTAAATAGGGCAGGGAGGGAGGAAGCGGGAAGGCGGTTTCAGGAATCAATGCGCAACTTTAGTAACTCGAACAACTAAAAATAATGTCTTACTACTCACAACAAACGCCGGGGAACAAACTCAGTAGTGCTGACTGCCTTTGGGGAGTGGAGCACAGAGCTAGAGAAGGCAGATGTTTCCAAGTTTGTGAAGATCCAAAGGTATCGGTCACTTAGGACATGTGACTGATCCCGAGAGAGTGGGGGAAAATATAGAAGCAATTTTCTAGGTAATTTAGGTATCAAAACCTGCTATATATATATATATATCCTAGAGACAGGAGCAGGGGTGATGGAGCAATTCCCAGTTGGAATGAAATCACTTGGATATTTTCTCACCCATCTTCTCCCAGTGCTGCCTCTCTCCACATTCTACTTTTGTTCTGCTTTCTGGTTTGACTTTATTTTTTAAAAGTCAAATTTTAGCTTTGTCTTTTTTTCCTCATTATGAGGCTCCTGCCCACCAGATATCAGCCGTTCCCTTTCTTCCCAAGGATTCCCGGCCCTCAGCATGCAGGCACCTGTGGAAGATGTGTCTGCTCACCTGTGTTTCTAAATTGACCCCTGGCATTGTTTGCCTGAGTGCTGTTCAACCCTTGAGTTCTTTTGGGTTAGAAAATGTCACCATGTGACAAAGAAGGGGGAGTGGTAGCTGCCCCTCACAATCTTGATCCCAGGTTACACTAGATCTCAGAACTCATTCTCCCATGTGATGCAGAAATGAAATAGATACAGTCATTAGCACGTTTAACCTACTGGTTACGTGAATTAAAGTGCTATGATTTTTCCCTTGGGTATTCCAACCATAGCTTCTTTGGAAGGTTCACTGAAGGCAAATCCTGTCCCTCAGAGCTTCTCTTACCTTTAGAGCTGGCAATGGTCAGCTGGAAGCCTTCAGACTGGTGGCTACAGGACTGTTAGGGATCAAGATCACAAAGTGTCCCCAAAATGTAGGCCTCAGGCTTCTCGCAACATGTTCAGCTGGGGGAGGAAGTGCCTAAACATTGTAGCAGATTCATAGATACTGAATTTCACAAAGTTCTCCAGTGATTGCCTGATTCTAAGATCCATTATGCCTATTAACACCCATTAGTTTCCCTTATGAAAACCCATTTCTGAAACTCAATATTCTAATTAACAAAACCTTTCTTGTTGATTAGAGATGTGGATTTCAGAAGGGCTTTTAGTAATTGTTCTGGATTGTGGCCTCTGATAAAATGCTAGCTGACCACCCCAGGGTGTGGATTCCTGATTAGAACACTTTTCTCCTCCTAGGGTGTAGCCTCAATTATAAAGAAAAACAAAAACAAAAACCGAAAACTCTCCTACAACCACATAACGTACAGCATACTGTATCTGCTACTTAGTTAATACGAGACCATAGCTCATGTGAACACAAATATTTATGCTTCAAGTTTAAATGGCCTTGTAGTATATGTGTATATGTCCTAGTAACAAACTCTCTTTTGTTGGACATTTAGGGTGTTTCTGGCTTTTCCACTATAATAATGATGCAAATATTTTATTTTTATTCACCCATTTGGTTCCTTTCTTAAAATGAATTCCTACCAATGGAATGACTGGGTCAAAGGCATGCCTATTTCAATTTTTTTCCTTCTTTTCATAAGTTTATTAAAATAAGCATCTCCTGTCTTCTAACTAGCACTGACACATGATTACATAGATACATCCCACCCAGTAACCTAATCTCCTGGCAATCTTGAAGCAGTTAACTCCTTCTAATCTTGATCAAACCAAGCCCACCATGCCAGAAGGTCCCTGAGTAGGCCCTACCGGGGTTCCTGCCCCCCTCTCCTGCTCCCAGCACCCAAGTCGTATGCACTGAAGTGGTCCAGAGTGGCAATTTGGCAGGAGCAACCAGATGAGTCATCACAGATCAGAAGATCTTCATTAACTCCTTATTTCTCTGCTAATGAACACAAAAAGAATGAGTTTAATGTCTGACAGACATTGACTGACCCACTGTTTCAATTTTGATAGTTGTTGCTAACTGCTTTCCAAAAGGCTTATCCTGATTGAGACAGAGGGCAGAAGAGAATGTGTTTTCTCGTGCACCCATCAATATTTGTCACGGTCACGGTTCTTAACCCTTGCCTGTCTTTAGGTGACCTCACTCAGTCACATGGTCTTAAATTCTACCCTCCGACTAATTCCCAGCCGTACGCCTCTAGTTCAGAGATGGAAGAGCTGTGAACTTTGCCTTGTGCCTCCAGGTGACTATTTGACCACTCAGGTTGATCCCTAGCAGGTATCTTAAAGCCAACACGTGTAAAAGGAAACCCCTCAACCTCCCCCCATCACAAATCTGCTCCACTTGCAGCCTTTCTTTCACAGTCAATGGCTACTCTGTCCCCTGAGTTGCTCAGGCCAAAGTCCTTGAGACTGTCTTTGACTCTTACCTTTCTCTCAGGTGTCACATCTAATCCTCAGCTACTGCAAGACCTAAGTCACCGTCATCTCTCACCTGGATTATTGGAAGTTTTTCTATTTCCTATTCTAGAATTTCCTATTCTAGTCTCAACAGGGAAACCAGTGTTTCTAATAATTTGTAAGATAACATCCCTCTCTAGTCAAAATCCTCCAAAGCTATCTGTGTTAGTCAGCTTTCTGTCACTATTACAAATGCCTGAAATAATTAGCTTATAAAGAGAAGAGGTTTCCTTTAGCTTACAGCTTTGGAAGTCTAGCCCTATTGCTTTGGGCCTGTGCTGAGGCAGCACATCCTGGTGGGAGAATGTGGCGGAGCAACTCTGTTCATCTCACTGCCAGGAAGTAGAAGTGAGGATAAAAGAAGAGAGTGGGGTACTGTAACACACTTCAGGTGTACGATCTCAATAAACTAAAGACCTCCCACTAGGCTCTGCCTCTCAGCAATGTCACCTTGGGGACCAAAGCTTTAACACATCAGCCTGGGGCACATTTAATTTCCAAGTGATAGCACCATCCCATCTCCCTGAGGGAAAGCCCAAGTCCTTGCAATGTCCCGCAAGGCCCTTAATGGTAGAACCCATGCCTGTCTACTTCTGGCCCATTTCTACTCTTTTCCTGTCCCCAGGCCCACCCCCGGCTCCTGCTCCTGGGCCTCCTGCTGTTCCTGGAGCTCGCCCAGCAGCGCGGCCTGTACCACTCTTGCCCCAGGCCTCTCCTGGCTCACTCCGCAGAACTTCCCTGATCAGGCAGTTTAAACCGCGGCCTGTCCCACCCTCCAGCATTCCCAGCCCTTCCAACTTTATTTTATTCTGTAGCGTTTATTCCCCAACATATTACGTGGTTTACGTATTCATCTTGTTTATTGCTCATCTCGACCTAATGCAACATAAATGCCCCAAGGGCAGAGTTTTCTTTTTTTCTGTTTTCTTTCCTCCCATTTCCAGGGCTTTGCACAGTACTTGTCTCATAAGGGACACTTGACAAATGTTTGTTGAAGAAGTGAATAAATGAATCTGATGGGCTAAAAGTTAAATCTCCTTTATATTGGTATTTTAAAATTATTAGTGGGTATAATTTTAATAACCTCAGTGTATACACGGTCTTACTGAATTTAGCAATAGATTCACAAAGCATAAAGAACAAAATAGAGATTTGACTGAATACAAATTTAAAACTTCTACATAGGAAAAAAAAATGTCTGCTACAAATCAGATTGACAACAGGAAAGCTACTTACAATATGTATGTATTCCAGAAAAATAAAGGTTAATAGCCCTAAAACACAAAGAGTGCTTACAAATCAATAAAAAAGATGAACACTATAATAGGAAAACAAATAAAGGAGAAGAACGGGCCATTCACAAAACAAGAAATACTTAAAGGTGGCTGAGAAATGTTTACTATCCTTTCACTTTTTCTTAAATGTGCTGTCTTTAAATCAGAGAGAATTTTCATTTCCTCTTGACTTCAATTTCATCTTCCTTGAATTTAATTTCCAAGAAACTTTCTTATTTTCTCTAACAACCACAGTGTATCTCCAGCTGTTTTCCCTTAGCAAATAGAGTTCCATATCCTGTCTCCCTCAGTTTTACAATTACTTCTCCCCCTCCTTCTCCCTCTTTACCCTCCAAAATATTCTAATATCGTGGCCAAAACTCCCCAGAGCTATACTGCTGGGTATGATACTTTCCTTCACTACCAAGAAAGAATTGTGTGTGAGGACCTAAGCCATGCTTATATATTTAGTAGCAGTTCTATTACAAATATTTTGAATCACACAAAATGTGCAGATTTGCTATTTCAACAACGATAAAGACCTGCTTGACTTGCATCGCATTTAATGAGCAAACGTGCCAGGAATGCTGATTGACAATATTTGGCTGTTCGAGTTGCCTAAGCTGGTCGTGTGCAAAGTTTGTAAACTTAGGCTCTGAAATTATTTTTCTTTTGTGCACGCCAAATGCAGTGTACTGTCTTACTAAGAAATGAACATTGCGCTTCATCCAGAACTATGTATCTCCAAAGACCAGGAGAGAAGAAATAGGAGAGAACCATGAACCAGGAAGTACAGGAGTAGAAGTAAGTAGCAAGGAGATTAAGCAGTAGACTAAAGCCAAGGAGGCTTTTGAGACTTTGATAATGAGAGAAACCTCTGGTAGATACCTGCTCTCTGATAGGCAGAATAATGCACCCCCAAGCTCATCCACGTCTAAACCCCAGGACCAGTGAATGTTATTTTTCAGGACAAAAGGGATTTTGCAGGTGCCGTTAAATCCAGGATGTTCAGATAGGAGAGGTTGTCCTGGACTATCTTGGTGGGTTCGATGTAAGGTAATAATAAGGGTCCTGATAAGTGGAAGAAGGAGGTGGGATCCAGGATCAGAGAGGCAGAGGGTGAGTGATGTGATTGCAGGCGGGGCCATGGGCCAAAGTATGCAGGTGGCCTCTAGAAGCTGAAACTGGAAAGGGCCAGGGAACGGATTCTTCTGGAGAGCCACTTAAACCCTCTAGAGGGAGCGCAGGCCTGCAGATACTTACGTGTAGCTCCCTGGGACCAGTTTCAGATTTCTCACCTCCAGAACAAACAATAAGGAAATCAATTAGTGTTTCTTTCTGCTACTCAGTCTGTGGTGATTCGCTACAGCAGGGAGAGGAAACGACTCCCAGGAGCGATGGGTCTCGTTCTCACACCGCTGCTCATCTCTGACATTTGGAACTTCTGGCAGCTAGGCACCTGGGAAGCAGGGGTCCCCTGAGGCATGACCGATGGTCCTCAGCACTCCCAAGATCCGTGGGGCTCAAGTCTGGCTGCACAGCAGAAGCGCCTGTGGAATTATCTAGGACACGCATGCTCAGCTCCGCCCCACTCTTACTCCACTTGGTTTTCTGGCACTGGGGATCCAGTCTTGAATATCTCATCTTTAGGATCCAAAGTGGACAGTGAGCCTGTGAAACAGGGTCCCTGGTGGAAGGTTGGAGCTGCAGTGACTAGGGCCCAGACCGTCAGGAGCCATGCCAAAGGCACACGCGTCCTCTAGGGGAGCAGGAGATCTGTGTATCCTCCCAACCCCATTCTCATCACTGAACAGCCAGGTGAACCAGCGGAGGGACTTCAAACCAGGAGGTCTCCAGTGAACACGCTCAGAGCAAGCCCACGATGCGGAAATATATCCCCCAGTTCAGGATCCAAGGACAAGTTCATGTATTGTCGTGGGCGTCTGTCTCTGTGTTCTGTGGCTTGGTCCCCCTTTCTCTTCACTCTCCCTTCTTTTTAAATTAGAAAGAACAGACAGAAAGAAAGTATGAGTATAAAGAAAATTACTTTGAAGGAAAAATCCTACTGCTGCTCTTCTGAAAGAGGTAGGAATTCTCTTTGGAGTTGTCACTAGCTAGGCACCATCCAGGACCCAGGATGACACATGGAAAGGGTGGCGGTCATATGGAATCATTACGTCAAGAAAAAGTCAGTTATACGGGAGAAAGCAGAGAGTTAAATTATTGTATGAAGTCCTAAGGAGACGGACCCCTCACTGTTTCAAAGATGCTGGGGTCGGATCTGCGGGGGAGAGCTCCAGGTGTTCACAGGTGCGCTGTGGCTTTGGAAGTACTGGGGAGACAGGAGCCCCGTTTCCAGAGGTGAATGAATCCAGGAAGGTAGAGCTGGAGCTGCATTCATTGACGCCAAGGTGATGGCAGGAAGAAGGGCCTCAGACGAGGTAAGGGTCACGGTTATTTGCAGTACCTGGCTAGGGCCCAATCCGTACTTATGCTTAAAAATGCCTTAGAAACTCGTCCCTAGGAAATTTAGAGGGACGAAAAGGAAATAATAGGATTTTCTGGAGTTCAGGAAAAAGGCCACCTGAAATCCTTCTCCGGATACTTGTAACCCATTTCTCGGTTACAATGAAAGCATTTGGAGACTTTTCTTTTCCTTATCTAGAACTTCAATTCTTGGATAAGTCTTTGAAGAATGAGAGAAATGGGGAAAAAAAAAAAGGTGCGGATTTTATGGAAAGCTCCTAATATACTTTACTTATCAAAGTGGATAAATGTATCGTTAACATTTCCTTCTTTGAAGAAAACATGTTTTTTTTTTTTTTAATTTACAGGAGGGAAGGACACATTTGTTGGTTGATGGTTCTGTTACCATGGAAACATAGAAATTTAAAAAAATATGACAAATGTTCTAATACATTAATTTTTTTTACATCTTCTAGCCCAACCTGTCTTTTTCCTTTAGGCGGAACTGAAGAAAAAAAAAAAATAGCCCTGACCTAGGTCGCCATTCTAAGCAGCGCTATTGTGAGAGGCAAGCCCAAACATCCTTTTCCTCTCTCTGCCTTGCAGATTGGCCAGATATGCACTATGAATGCATGCTTTCAGCGTAAATAGATTGCCTTGGGTGCTTGTGGGAAAATCTGTAGGCTCTGCATAAGCTTTGCAAAGCATAGCACATTGCACAGGACTTGGCTAAATAGATATGGGAAGAGAAGTCATTTGGGATGGCTTTGGCGACCCCACCTCATTCAATGCCTCATCTGGGCTGGAAGCTATAACAAAATACCTGAGATTAGATAATCTATAAACAACAGAAGTTTATTTCTTACAGTTCTAGAGTCCAGAAGTCCAAGACCAAGAGGCCAGCAATTTCAGTGCCTGGGGAGAGTCTATTGTTCACAGACGGTGCCTTTCCTGTGTCCTTACCTGGCAGCAAGGGCCAAGAAGCCCCACCGGGGTTCTTTCTTTCATAAGGACATGGGGACGGAACCCTTGAGACCTGATCACCTTCCAAGGGCCCCACCTCACAATACTGTCATGTCAGGGATTATGTTTCAATCTCTGAGTCTCATGGAGACAAACATTCAGACCATCCCAGTCAAGAGTTACCCATGGATGTTTTATTCAACCATCTAGATTTTGTAATTAACCCCACTCTGCCTGTTATATGGGTGTGATGTATGGAAAATGGAATGGTTGTAAGATATTTTATAAGTTTAAAATAATAGTCTTCACCATGTTACTTAATGCACTTGTTTGGACAGAATGTCATAGAAAGAGGGAGCTTAGCTGGATGGGTAAAATGGCATGGGCTTTGGAGTCCAGGCACGCTTGGGTTTTAACTCTTGCTCAGCACCTAACTTGTTGGGTAATCTGAGAAGGCGGCTGAATCTCTGTGAGCCTTGATTTCATCATCTGACATGTTGGGCTGATAATTCCTCTACCACAGGGATTCACAGTGACTCAGTGAGATGCTACTGTGTACCTGACAGGCTTAGCATACTGCTGGCCCCAGAGAGCCCCTGTGCAGCGTAGCTGTGATTAGAACCATTGATGTGACATTCCAACGCATGTCAGTGACCCCTAATGCTTTGAATGGAGGGGGATCCTTTTGCCACTGTGACAGTGTCCCCAGGGTGTCCATGTTCCTAACAGGGCCCCGGAGTTCCCTGCTCTCTCGTTTCCAGCTCTTTCTGAAGTTAGCTAAACACCACCACATTGCACTTTAATGCCAGTGTAAATTTGAAAATATTTCACTGAACTCTCCTAAATAAATGCACTTCCCTCTTTTATGTATTCAACAAATATTGAGTACCTACTATATGCCAGGCCCTGTGCTAGGTGCTAGGGGTAAAACAATGAATCAGAAAGAAATGGCTTCTGCTCTCCTGGGTGCTACAGACGTCAACATGCAGCAGGAAGGGGAAGGGGAGTCTACAGAAAACGACAAGGCTGTGTTCGTCCCACGCTGTGGCAGGAGCACGTGCTAGGTGATCTTAGTGGATCAACTGATCCAGTGTGGGAGGGTCCTCTCTGGAAGTGGTGCAGTTTTAGAACCTCTCAGACCTGAGGTCTGAGAGCTGCCCTGAAGGGCTAGAATGCCTTCCTTCCTTCCTTCCTTCCTTCCTTCCTTCCTTCCTTCCTTCCTTCCTTCCTTCCTTCCTTCCTTCATTGAGGGCTGTTTGTTCCCGGGCTCTGTCTGAGCCAAGCACCAGGAAAATGATGATGAGTAAAACACAGTCCCTTTCTTCCCAGGGATTCTGGGAGTGGAAGGGACAGTGGTTCAGAACCAACAGAGGAGTCACGCAGACTGGACACGTGAAGGGAACTGTGGATTGCTCTTCAGGAGGACATTTTCCACCTGGGGCAGGGGTTCGAGTCCAAGAAGCCGCTCCGGGACAGCGATCCCTGAGCTGAGGCTGAAGGAGAGCAGGAGTCAGGCAAGAAGAGAGGATGGAGGAGGCTTTTGGCACAGTGTGAAGGACCCACAATGTGGGAGAGTCTGACTCTTGGAGGCACCTGGAGGAAGGCAGAAGGGCTGCAGGTTAGAGGGTCTCCATCTGGAATTGGCTCCCGGCATCAGGGCAGGGCTGGAGAGACGCAGTCCTCCTCCTCAAGCCTTTGAGGCTGGGAGGACTTGGAAGCAGATTAGCTCTCCGCACCCGCACACACCTCTTAGTTTTTCTCTGATTTTCAATATGGTAGGGATTAAGTAAGGCTAAGGGGTTAGGCTTAGTCTTTGTGCTGGATGCTGCCGTGTGGACTCCTGCCCAGCTGCAGAGCGCAGCTGATGGACCTCTGTCAGCTCTCAGCTCCCTTTGGGAATTTCCTGTTGAAGACAGCCACCATGCCCACTTTCAGGGTGACTGACATTCGGTGACTGACCCGTGGAGGATAAAGTCCTGGTCACCTGCACTGGCCTTGGGACTGCTCTGGAAGGTCACCCAACTCCAGAGCTCCCTGGGGTTTGGTGGAAGCTCTGGATTTTGCATTTCTGCTCCAAGCATGCGCCCTCCTCTCTCATCTGTGGTGCTAATCACAAAGTGTCCTCCCTTACAGATACACAGCTCCAAGTTTGCTTTTCTAGGAACCTAACCTGGGAGACCCTTAAAATTCAGCCCCTATGAAATCAGAGCACAGGAAGCTGAAAATCACTTAATAAAGACTAGATGGTTTTCAGGAAAACAAGGATTTGACTGTAACCTGACAGAATTTGTGAATGAGAAGGAGATTGATTCCGTCAAAGGCAGAGAGAACAGATATCTCCCCAAAGTACGGTCTAAAGGGGAGGAGGTCTTAGCCAAGGGACTTCAGTCTGATACATATGACCATCCCTATTATGGCGGAAATAGGTGCATTGATAAGCTATCACCACGAGATGCCATTAGCCTGCATCTAACTAAGAGTATGTATTTTGATTTCATGTTCAACAATCTCCATTCTGTTTATAGGTTGTGCTCCCTGTAGGTCAGTCTAAAGAAAGAATGAGGTGGCTAATGTTCTGTTATGGTTCATGGCAGACCTTGCTTTCATTGGAAATGAATACTCTGGGATTCTGGGTTTCTCATTGTTATTTGTATTCTACCTCCAAGATGGACTTGGTCCACGGTGATGTTATGAAGGGATTAGGTCTCTGGCCAGAAGGGCCTGTCTTGTTTGGAGATAGCCTGCTGACCTGTCCCTGCAAGCAACACACTCATATCCCTGTGCTCTGAAAATCAGCTTTCTTCCCCTTTAGATGTCTGCATCTATATTTCTTAGATCTGTTTGGACTGATCCATCCTTTGCATTATGGGGTGAATCACCTGGCTGGCTTTTATTAAACTCATAAATTTAGGTATTTAAAGTATTGTCAACGTTCATGGGATGTGACTGTCATAGTCTAATGGAGCTTTTATATAACTCGTAATATTTAGAGTGGCATAGGAATCATTCTAGAGCAGCATGTCAAAGTGGCAATGGGTGAGAGGTCCAGGGGCAGTGATCTGCCAGGGAGTAGTTGTGTGACTTGGGAAGGTTTCTTTCCCTCTCTTGCTTTAACCTGCTCATCAAGGTGTTTTGAGGTAGTGTAAATAAAGTGCTCACAATAGTGCCTGGCTCACAGAAAGCACCGAGCAAGTGACCATGTGTAATTATAGAAGCAAAGGCCTGATAGTCACTGGTCACATGGCCATTTCCACTGTGCCCAAGGATCTTTGCATGAGGAGTCTCAGATGCTTTGCAAGTGTTAAAATATATAAAACCTCCATGTTCCCATGCTGGATGGATTTTCAATTTCTCTTATTACAGCAAGCAGTGGAATAGATTTCTTAATCTGCCCCCTTGTCTGAGAGGCAGGCCTCACGGAGGGGCTGGGGCGTCGTGTCTGTGAGATTCGGCAGTCACGGCAGCTGGGAGAACTCTCCGGGAAATGTGCAAACGTGGTAACTTTGTGGCATGTCACATCATTTTCCCTCTCCATCTCTTCCCAACTGCATTTTTAAAAGTAATGCCGTTAATCTTCACAAGTATTTTAAGCCCCAATTAGATCTCTTATTGTAAACACTGCAGAAGCTGAGAAGGAGCTTGTTAACAAAAGCAAATTATGAAAACTCCCACAAATCTGAATCAGACCCACAGTATTCAAACTTAGGTGAAGCACATGCTCACAAAATTCATCCTGGTTTCATTTCTGCAGGATTAAAGTACATGCAGGCGCTCTAAGCTGCCGGTAGATCTGTGACCATGGCATCTAATTGTGGTTCGCTTTAAACCTTGAGCAGGTCAATGGAGGCATGATGATCTCGGGATAATTTGTCTTTTATGTATTTCTATGGTATGATATATAATCCCTCACTGAAAAGGGTCCTTGTGGGTGTCAGCCTCTGCTCCTGCCTGTAATAGAATAAAGACCCGGCAAATAGGTGATTCTTTATATATTTATCTCTTTTGTCCGCAGTAATGTGGGCCAAGGGATGGATCAGTATCTGTTAAGGCAGTGATGGGGGCTTTCAACCCATAAATGATTCTGGATTTGCTTCATCCTGTGATTAGATTCAATAGCATGTGCACATGCTTCTGAAATCTTGCTTCACCATAATGACAGTCTCAAATAGCCAGAGAGCTATGTCCCTCTTTGCATCTTAAGTCCCACTTTCTCTGTCCCTTTTGAGAGAGCTGAGCACCTCCAATAGGGTGGAGGAAAGTGATCTGAAGAAGCAATTGTGCTTACCTTGAGATGCGAGAGCCAGGGAGAGTGGGAGAGCTGATTTCGTCTGTGTCTGGATGCAAGAGGAGCCCTCTGCTCAAGGGCGGATGGTCAGGGAGTCAACAGGGGTTTCTAGAAAACACATAGCAGGCTGTGGAGCAAAACCTAGGTCTAACACTTCAGGTGTGCTCCAAAGAATGGACAGAGTTTCCCTCCTCCTGACAGTCCACGGCCTTTGCTGCCCTGATCCTTGACCCAGGCTCTTCTCCCTGTCTCCTGTTCAGTATTCAGGTTTGAGCCTTGGAAGAGCCACCTGCAGTTACTCAGATCACATGGCCCAGAACTCAGCAAAATAAGTGCTCTCCCAGCCTCCTGGCTCCCTCCTGCACAAGGGCCCTGAACCGCTCTCTGGACCTTGCTTTTTTGGCTCCATTGGTTTTCTTTCTCTCTCTAAAGGCTGCTTCAGAAAAATCTCTCCTCCTGCTCTGAGATCCAGTTTTGTCCATTTTCTCTTCCTGATCTCTCTCTCTCTCTGGTTTCCTTTCTCTTCTAATCATTACATAACTAAGGTAGACAAACAGCCTGCATGCACATAAGCTATTATGTAGGTAAACATGAGAGGCTACTGAAAAGGTCAGCAATTATGGGGACATAATGGGTACTGCTTCAGGAGGAGCTGGACTTTGAGCTGCTTTTAATAAAGGGAGAGGGATGCAGTTGGCCAATGGAAGGAGGGACACTCTTGGTCCCTGGACAAGTGTTAAAATCCAAGATGTGTGAGTTTGTATCCTGGCTTCCCCAGTTATTTAGCTCTGGGACCTTTGGGAAATTATTACAGCTTTCTGAGACTCAGGCTTCTTATCTGTAAAGTGGGAGACAGCAGATCTGGCTGCCACTCTCTTTATGTTATAGGAATTGTAGTTAATTAGCATATTAACTTGAGAGAACTTAATTTTGAGGGGTGAGAACTAAAAATTAAGTACAAGAATAAAACAGATCTGGTCTCTGTCTTCTAGGAGCTTCCAGGAGGAGAGAGATACAAAAATATTTGTAAGCATGTATTTTAAACTAACATGTGCCAAGAAGGATAAAAACAGAATGTGGGGTCTGTGATTTTTCACTGGGGGAGTCAGAGAAGGTTCTCTGAGGACACGATCATTTGTCTCAGCCCTTGCACAGGGTAAAATGAGCTCTTCCTAGTGCCTTTTATCCTAGGGCCGCTTGCCGGAGGCCAGGAGACTTAGGCCATGTGAGGAAGGTGAATGTTGGCCTTGGGATTGAGCATCAGTGGACTCGAGGGCTCGCTCATGGGAACGTTTTTCCTTTTAAAGCTTTGGGTTCACATACGGGCCTCAGGAGGAGGAATTGCTCTGCATTTGCTGACACTCCACGCGTGGTTGGCTGGAATGCTCTCCCTGTCGCCTTTACTAGCTGTCCACTATTGTGATGAGGCAGAGAGGGGCCTGCAAATCATCTGGAGCCTTAGAAAGAATGCAGCCATTGCTGTGGAAATATTAATAACATGGTTACTGGGCACTGGATTTTCTCTGAAGTGCTCTGAGAAGAGGTAGTAATAGACCTTGCCATTCTCTCTCTCTCTCTCTCTGCATGAAGGTATTGATGGCATTTGCTAGGAATGGCTTGGATAGAGTCAGCCAGGTCCTCCATGGGAGTCTTTGTTGCCAGTTCAGTGTGTTGGGCACCAGGAGGTTGTGTTGGGGGATGTTTGGATGCTAGCCCCCTCCTCCAGTCCTCTCTCCTCCTTCCTTCTATGCTCAGAGCCTGGAGACCACAAAACACCCCTCTGGAGGGGGACAGAGCTGTGCTTAGTGCTTGGTGTAGCCAGGTGAGGACTGGGAAGCAACATGGAGACATTTTCTTGCTGACCACAGTTCCTTTGCCATTCATTTAATCTCACATGAAGAGGTCAGGGTGCAAATATTTTAAAAGATCAATCTCTGATTTAGCCTAGGCCATATCCAAAGGACAAAGGATGAGGTCTTCCTTGGAAGGTTTAGGGGGGCCAGGAGAGAAAAGGTTGAATGACCGGAGTTTTTCTGAGATCTTGTATGAGGTAGATTAATTTGGGGGCCAAAAGTAGGCATGGCAAATGTGCACAGGTCATTGAGGGATTGCGTCCAGGCCTCAGGTGAAAGGTGAGAGGGTAGATCAAAGGCTGCTCAGGGGATTATCATTATTTTTGCCTTTGGTTAAAAATTGACAAACTAATTGCTGAGCCCATTGTCAGGAAACTGGCAGCCCATTAGAGATGATTGGAAGCAATTTCTCCCTATTATTTCTATCAGACTGACATAGCCTCATCTTCGGTACTTATTGCTCTGGGAGAAAGGAGGGTTCTATCAATTTCTCTAACTCTGAGCCAGAGAACATTGCTGCACCAGACCTGCTCTGGGCTGCTGGGTGGACGCAGGGCTGCTCACGCCTCCACCTGAGCCAGGAAGATGGACGATTTGTTTGTCTGATTGCCTGAGTGAGTCTCTGGCTGCCTTTTCATTTTCCACCTTCTCTCCCTCCCAAATACTTACTCTTCTTCCTCCTGACCAGCTCTCAAGGTCCAGTTAATCTAAGCAGCAAGAAAACAAAATTGAGTAGAAAAACAAAACCAGAGCTCTTTTGGAAGTGAAACCTCAAATTCTGACAATAAGAAGCATTCAGATTTTGATGTTTGAGTGGGATCTGGGAAAAGACCAGAATATTCTTTTAAAAACACTTGGAGTATTTCCCACTTTCAAATATTAGACTAGGTACTTGTGCACTGGTAGAGTGTCCAGGGTCTTGATGATAAAATGAAAGGTCTTCCACATCCTTTCAAACTGGGGTATTTACCTTCTAGCCTCTTTTTCCTGAGTCAGCCCAGAGAGAGGCAATACTTGGAGGCCAGTTCAAAGGCAGGATTTCCTAAGGAAAATACTCCCGTTTCCTCTCCTGGTGAGGGCTGGCATTGTCTCCTTCCCTCTGGGGACAGGTCTGTGCTCTGTGCTGGCTTCCGCGCCATATTTTCCATGATCTTCTATAACCGGGATGCACTTGTCTCTTCTGGTTTTTTTTTTTTTTTTTTTTTTTTTTTTTTGCAACTAAATGAATCCTGGTTTGTTTGGTGGACATGCAGGTCAGGAAATCCATTTCAGTGGAACACTCTCTCATTTGAAAACCTGTCTCTGTGTCAATTGCCCACTATTTGTTAAGTCATGAGGATCAGAAGAGATGATAAACAATTAAAATGGTTGCTAAGTCATTTCACATGAGCATAGTTCATCATTCTGCTCTACTTTGTGATGACTCCTTAATAATCTTTCCTTTAAAAGAGAAAATGTCTAATAATATCTGTTAATTCACTAGTAATTGGTACCTACAGCTACAAAATATACGTCAGGCTCTAATTAAACCTGAGAATAACCCTGACTTTGAGTGTTTGACCTTTGCCACATTGTCAGTTTTTGAAAAATAGAAAATGGTAAACATAGTTCCTTTCCAACAGGTCTTGGAGATGGTATTAGTTTCCTGTTGCTGCTATAACAAATTAGCACAGATGTATTGGCTTAAAAAAATGCTGACTAATTATCTTATAGTTCTGGAGGTCTGCAGTTCAAAAGGGGTTTTCAAGGCTAAAATCAAGATGTCATTGGGGCTGTGCTCTTCCTGGAGACTCTCAAAGCCTCCATTTCTTTGCCTGCCAGCTTCTAGAAGACAGCCACATTCATTGGAAGGAGGTCCCTGGCAATGGCATGACTCTTGTGCTGGCTTCCACCATCACATCTCCTAACTGCCTCTCCTGCCTCATCTTGGAACAATCCTTCTGATCACATGGACCACCTGATACTCCAGGATGTGTTTTCTACCTCAAGGTCTTTAACATAATCACATCTGCAAGGTCTCTTTTGCCAGGCAAGGTAATAGTCACAGGGTCCAGGGATTAGGATGTAGATGTACTGGGAGGAGGGATCATCCTGCCTGCGATAGACACAGAAGGCAAACGCAGACCAGAAAATCAGTTTCTATAAGTAAGCAATCCAGTGTACTTTTGAGTATATATTTTTTTTCCTCCTTGAAACAGTTGTTTTCAGTCCCATGCAGGTTTGAAAACAGCAAAAACATTAATTGAATTCCTGTTCAACTCTACTCTGTGATTTATTTCATGTGTATGAAAGTATGGTAGTTTTGCAGGATTAAAAAAAAAATCTACTTTCTAATCTTTTTTAAAGGTCAAGTGGCAAAGAACTGGTTTTAAATGCAAGTTACCCACATGGAGCAATTAGGAGAGATATAAAGTGGTATGGATTTTAAGATGACATGGGCCAGATACAAATGGAGGAGAATTGACTAAGATATTCGCTGAGTCAGGGAAATTCAAATCCTACCTTTGGGAGAACACTTGGATTAATATATATTTATTGTAATTCATTAAAAAGAATCCTCTCTCTTCTAAGCGATTTTGTCATTAAATTTGCAAGTGACTTCTCTTCGAAGTCAGATAAATCCCAAGAACCCATCTCTGAGGTAAGCTCTGGTCTGGGCCTTTGTGCTGTCAGTGGGTGGTGGTGACTTAGAGTCCACTTTCAGAGATGTATTGAAATTCTGTATTAAGTTAAAGGATGCTCTGTAATATTCCATCTCTTTCCCCAGAACAAACAGAGCTGACATGGGCCAAGGACCCCTCCTCAGAATAAACCCCAGGGCCCTTTTCCTGAGGTCACTTGCGCTTTTCCATCTTTCCCTGAAGAAGTTGCTCTTGGTTACCAGCTGGCCGACTGCACACGCCTCTGGATTTCCACTTCATTCTGCTCCTTCTGTGGTGGGAGATTTCTTCTCAAGATGGGTTTCTCTGGAGAGCCCAGCCTGGCGAAGCTGAGTCCCCACCCTACAGGCTGTGAAACCTTTAGAATTTGCTTTTTTTTTTTTCCCCAAGTGCATTTTGCTGGCAGCTGAGTGACAGCTGAGCAGGATGGGTAGATCCATTCTAAACTTCCTGCTGATTCCTTTAGGTAAAACACGACCCTTTCTCCATCCCTTGCTGGCTCCTCCTGGGGCTCAGTCAGGCCGTGAAAGGGGACAGTGAAATGCAACCTGTGGGTCCTGGCCCTGGGCAGCCACCTCAGCCCATGTGGGGACAGCTGGCTGCACTGGACCTCAGCCTGGGCTTGGCCAGACCAGAGCACTCTCATTCTCCCCATGGCCTGGACCAGGACCCAGTGACAAGTGGCTATGAAATGATGACAGAGAGGCAGAACACGGAGGCCAGGAGAGGGAGGGAGCAGCAGGCAGGACCAAGGACTGCGGGAGGTCCAGAAAGAAGCCAGCGAGGGGGTGCTCCTTCCTGAGTGCTTCTGCTTCTCTCGCCTCTCCTCCTCTTTCCTTTACTCTGCTTCTTGCCTTTTTATTTTTTATACCAGGGATCGAACCCCCCAGGGATGCTTAACCACTGGGCCACATCCCCAGGTCTTTTAATTTTTTTATTTTGAGAGACGGTCTCATTAGGTTGCTTACAGCCTTGCTAAGTTGCTGAGGCTGGCTTCGAACCTGTGATCCTCCTGTCTCAGCCTCCCGAGCTCCTGGAATTATAGGCATGGGCCACCACGCCTGGCTCTGCTTGTTTCTGTTAGGTCCTTTTCTGTGAGGGCAAAAAGCTGTGTAGTGATCTCTGCTCTGATCATCTGTCCTCTGCTGTAGTGACTGTTTCTGGGGAGTGAATCATTTCATGCTACTTAACTGTGGACCTTTTCCAAGAGGTGACTTTGGGGTAACACATACCATTAGAAAGGATGGCTGGCATGGGGATTGAGAGGGAGGTAGGAGGGAGGGTGAGGGGAAGCACAGGGAAACGACATTTACCAAATTATGCCGTGTCCGTGTATGAATATACCACAGTGAATCCTGCATATATAATGAGAATGCACTGATTAATAATAATAATACTAATAACAGGGTGATCAGTAGAGTAGAGTAAGTGAATCGGGGGAGGGAGAAGTGGAGGGAATGAAAAGATACTGGGGAATGAGGCTGATCAAATTATGTTATGTGCATGCATGAATATGGTGTAGTGAATCTCACTATTATGTGTCATTATAATGCAACAATTAAAAAAAAAGATCATCAGCAATTACCAGGTGGTATTCATGATTTTGATTGGCCATTATTTTTTATTGGTTGGGGAGTACCTTACATTGTCAGATAATATTCTTTTACTTTTGTGGCAAGTCAAGGAAAAACATCAACTGATAAGATTTTTTCTTTTGTTATTCTGTATCTTTATAATATTTGAGAATTCCTGAGTAGAAACTCTTCAGAGAAGTTAAAATTTTTATGAAACATCACTCAGTGGTTCTCAAAGTTTTGTGTGCACAGGTTTAAACCAGGGAGCCTGGTAAAATGGAGACTTCCGGGCCGTATAGGCAGAGCTTCAAATTTGATAGATCTGGACCCCCTGCCCCCGAAACTCGTTTACATTTTTTTCATCAATTCCCGGGTTCCTGTTGGGGGTGGTCTTGATGAAGGGATGGTGGCTTGATGAAATTGGGATCCTGTTCTTAGCTAACCGTGAACTCAACCACTCCCCACCCACCCCACCCCAATCTGTTTTCCTATGATATAATTTTCTCTTAGCTGGCAGTTGTATTTTCATGCAATTCGGGAAGAAGCTTCTGATCGCAGTGTATCACCTGCATGGTTATTTTCAGAGCTTTTGGTCTCAGGTTTATTCCCGGTACAAAGATTGAAGGATGATCTGAAATCAAATACATTTGTCTGGGAGTGGAATGTCTGTCAGACCCAGGCATCGATCTCCTTGAGCTTGAGCTCTCAGAGAATGTCTCCCCAGTGAGGATTCCAATCAGGATTCTAAAGGTTATACGAAATAGGCCTGATTTCTGAGCTTTCTCTGGGGAGACTGCTTAATTTATAAGCGAAAGGGGGAGAAATCCACATCCCACCCCGGCGTGTTTGTAATCAGCGTACCGTTCATATTTTAGGATAAAATGCTATGTTGATTAGCGTGTGATCTAAGTGAGCCAGAAAATATCTCTGTGCAGACAATTTTTAAGGATGAGATAGCTGCACTTTGGAGGATGGAAAGATAGCAAAATGAAGTCTAGGCAGAATGGTGCGGAAGTTGGATCGCCTGGGAGAGAGGCTGGATTTCTGCAGGTGTATGCACATCATTCTGTCACCAGGGGGCAGCATTGCACTTTGGATGGAAAACCACCTCCCTGGCACGCAGCCCTTTAAAGGAAAACAACATCTATGTGAGCAAAGCTAAAAACCAGAACATTAGCAAGAACCAGAAAACCAACAACACAGAACCCAAACTGCCTTTGTTATGATGTGCCATCTTTGCTTTCCGGGGTGCAAAGAATTTAATATTGTAGTATTGAGACTCTCCGGGGCATACTTTATCGGTCCATTAATACATGCTTGTGGGGGGGGGTTAGATAACGCAGTGAGATTATTTTTCATTTTTCCTATTTTTTGTTTGCTTCTTCCTCATCTCACTGTCCTTGTCTTGCTGCTGAACAGTGCCTCTCCCATGCCTACTTTTTGAAGGCAGAGACAGAGCTGGTGGCTGGCTGCATGTTGGTGTGGGGGCATTTTGTACAGCCCGGTGGATGGGGTAGGAAGCGCTTTCTCCTTTCCATCTTGTTTTGGAACCAGGCTCACAGATTTTCACGATCCTGTCAAGTTCCTGGAGATTATAGTTCTGTTTATGCATTCACGCAAACTCACTTTCATAGGCGACAACCCATCAATGTATAGGGAGTGATGTGGAATAAATGTTTGTTAAAATTTACACCCATAAGATGAACTCATATTTTTAATAGGTAAAGTATGAGCAAATTAAAAAGGAACCCAACCACTGACTTTAGGAATTCCTCCTGTGCACGGGCCGTGTGTGCTTGTTCACAGATGTAGCTCACGCCCTGGAACAGTGGGTGCCTGGGTTGGAAAGTCCTCGGTAAATATTTGTTGAGTGAATGCATGCATTTAAACACGTGTCCTGAGCAGCACCAGGTTCTTCCACCTTGGCTTTGCTTTTGAGCAATGATTAACCTGGGGACCCAGGCAAGGCTGGATTTGTCCACTTGGCTTCCTTCCTTGTCTCGGTCATTGTTTGTTTTGTATCTTGGCTTGTGGACTCACAGTGACTGAGAGCTTCTTGAAGGAAAGTTCTCAGATCCAGCCTCTAAGAACAACTAGAAAACCCAAAGCAATTTCGTTTCTCTGAGGCTTGCAGATACCTTTACCTACCGTTACAGTCTTAATGCTGCCATTTTGGGGGAGTGTCAGAGAGACTAGATTTGAATGCTCCTCGCCATTAAGGTTCTTCTTCAAGGAAATTTTTCTGTTTTGCTTCCTCCTCCCTCTTCTTCTCTAACAGAGAACAGGGAGGTTGGGAAACTTGACTTTGAACAGGAGCAGAAGTATGCACGGAGCAGGGAATAACAGGCACCGGGAGGATTAACTGCCCTTGTTGGAATCTGGCTTGACTGGGTGAGGTGAGACAGTTCAATTATTTAATCATGTCGGGGCTCTGGGCTCCCAAGGCCTCGAGGGCCAGGATAGCCCTCCCTGACTGTTGAATTTTTACGAGGAATCATTCCTCAACTTGCTGCTCCAGGGTGGACCCTCAGGCAGAGGAGCAGCCGGCGATTCTGAATGGAGAGGCTCCCATCCCTGCATCCTCCAAGGGTTGCGTGTGTGGAGGTCTCTGCTTATGTGGGAAGCTTGCTACCAGGCTGTCTGTCCCCGCCTGTCACTGTGAAGCTGCTTCCCTCTAGGCACAGCGAATGCTCTTTCCCTCATGTCCAGCTTTTCCGGGTTTTCTTTGGGCTGGAGAATGGCTACCCATTGGAGTGACAGGTCAGAGCATCGTTCAACCAGGATGTACCAGACCCACAGAGTCCAGTTGTTCTGTGATCATGGAGAGGTTCCAATAAGGTGGGCAGGGACCAAACGTGGCTATGGGTACCTGAAGTTTGGCTGGTGAAAGTAAGGAACTGAATTGTAAATTGAAATTAATTTAAAGTTCAATAGTTATCTATGGCGGGTGGATACTGTATTGGGTAGTAAAAGACCAGACTTCATTCACAATGTTCAGGGGAGATGCTGATTTGTTTCTTTTCTTTCTTTCTTTCTTTCTTTCTTTCTTTCTTTCTTTCTTTCTTTCTTTCTTTCTCTTCCTTCTTCTTCTTCCTTCCTTCCTTCCTTCCTTCTCTTTCTTTCTTTCTTTCTTTTTTCTTTCGTGGGACTTGACTCTTACACTCTCATATGGAAAGTCTGTTTTAAAAAAAAAATTTAATTCTTTAAACTTTTTTATTAGTACACTCAGTTATACAGAATATGGTTTTCACTGTGGCCCCTTAACGCACTCTGATCATATCCATCCCTCCTTACCTTCCCTGCCCTCTCCCCCCACTTCTCTAAAGGTCTCCCTATTACTTTCATGTCATTTCCCCCCTCAGTTGCCACATGCAGGGACAGCAGGCTACACTTGTCTTTCTGAGTCTGACTTATTTTCCTTCACTTGATGTGCTCCAGTTCCATTTATTTTCCTGCAAATGACATCATTTCGTTCTTCTTTATGGCTGAATAATACTCCATGGTGTGTATGCCCCACAATTTCTTTATCCATTCATGCGTTGATAGGCTCCTGGGCGAGTCCAGAACTTGACTATTGTGAGTTGTGCCTCAACAAACAGGGGCATGCAGATGTCACTAACCTATGCTGATCTTCACTTGGAGGGGCTGTTTTGTGCTAGTCCTTCTGCTGCTAGAGTAGTGTTGTTTTTGACCCATCTCTCCGTGCCCTCTTGCTTCCCATCATGCCCCTCTGCCCTGGCATCTTGGTCATGCCACTCCTCATTAGCATCCAAGAAGGGACAGGAGAATGGAATTTCTCATATGCAGCTAGGATTTCATGTTTCCTGACTGTGGCAGAGATCTTAACTCAATAGCCAGTGCTCCGTCAGGACGGGGTGCCTCAGTTAGGCCCCGCCTGCCGGGCCCTGGAGAACTGCTCGGTATCTCCGTGAACTCCCGCCATGCTGGTGTCACCAATCTGTGCCAGGCAGCCTGGCAGTCAGGTGCTCTTGTCCAGCATAGGTTTACAAAGTTGTTCAGAGACCTAGTGCACGTAGAAGACCGTCGATAGTTTGTCTATCAAAATGAGCCCTTTAAAAAAATGGCCTTATGAAGCAAACACTGTGGTGGGAACCAGACGCAATAAGAAGGGAGGAGACTGAACTCTCACTGTAACTGAAAAGGAAAGACAACCGCAGAGCCCCCACCATTGTCCCTGTCACTCAGGTTGAGTTATGGAGTCATAATTAATGACTTCCAATCCCCCTCGTCCTCCAACATCCAACCTACCCCGAAGCTGGGGAACTCATCCTCCTCTGCTGCCACCACACCTAGACACGGCCCCGGATCCTTCGTGCCCTAGTTGCTAAAATTACACAAATAGAAGGAAAAACGAGCCTGTGACGTCCTTCTCTTGGGTCCCGTGGTTTACACTTGCTAGTTAATTTGAGCCTTACTGTTGGCTCTCAGAGTGACAGAAACAGCAGCCAATTGCTGTTGTACAAGCAAAGCACATAGCCTAGATGCTAACGCCCTTGAAATATGTCCCCAGAAAGGCAGCTCGCGGAGAGGTCTTTAAATGAAGCTAGGTTTGTAAAGAGCCCATTTGCTGCCTGACTTCCAGCTAAATCCTGTGGCAGAATGGAATTCCAGGCCGGCTGCCGGTGAACAGAAACCGCTCGGTCACCAAAGCATGAGCCCAGGGTTGGCAGGGAGAGGCATCCCGAGGTCGGAGAGCAAGAGAAACATCCCAACAGAGGGAGCATCCAGAGACAAAGTACAGAGAAGTTGTCCCAGAAAACTGGGGTGCACAGAAGAAAGAAGGAGAGATCAGGACTAAGAGAGGGGACCTCACAAGAGACAGGAAAAAGCCAGAGTAAGGAGAGAGAGACTGTCTATTGTTCCCTTCTTCATCTCATCAAAGAGACAATGCTGAAATCCAGTTGTTCCAGCTGCTGACCTGACAGCCACAGGTCATGGGACAGAACTACCTCCCCACCTTGAGCCCTGATTTCACGAGCTAAGCAGGCTGAGGGCTCTGCCCTCATTCTGCTCTCCAGGTTAGTCACTGTCTGTAGAGAAGGAACTGCTTCCTAATCCCAATACCGTCAACCTCAAATCTCCTGGCGGAGAATCTGACAGGGCGAGAAGGTGGGTGCTCCCCTCCGCTCTCGTGACCTACCAGCCAGCACAGCCTCTGCCCATCTTCTCGGCGGGGGACAGACCACTGCCGGGGGACATCCAGTTGCTTCCTTCTTGAGGGACTCTCACTCTGAGGGGCTCCAGAATCTCCTAGGGAAGCTTAATAAAAACATAGTTTCCTGAGCCGTGGCACCCACAGATTCAGGTTCTCAAGGGAAGACTGCCTCTTTAAAAGAAATCCAGGTTGGGGACATTTCAGGGCATGGGCAGAGTGGCAAAATGTGAGCTTTTAGGGCTTCGAGGATGCAGCCATCTAATTTGATGCTAGTTAAAAATTCTCCCAAAATACATCTTTATGAAATAACTTTTATCTACTTGATTGTTAATTAAAGTAAACAGAATTTCTTTTCCTCCTTCCATAAGTTGTCAAGTAGAAAAGTACTCTTTTTTTTTTTTTCCTACAAAATTATTGGGGGAAAAAAAAAAAAAAAAAGCAAGTCCAAACTGTGGAGGCATCTTCGGCGGGTCCAGCGGAGGACATTGTGCTCAGGGCTCTTCACTTTGGAGTCTGGCATGGTGTCCTCCTTTCTCCTAGCCAGAGCCGTGTCTGAGTGTCCCCAGCCCCACCTTGTCAGTGTCTGCCGTGCTAGAGTCAGGGGTGGGGGAATGGAATGGAATCCACCCGACAAAGGCCATGGTCCAGCTTGCCTCTCACCTTGTGAATGAAGGAGAACCCCTCTCCAAAGTTTGTTTTCCTCCATCTAAGAAATGGGTGGAAGCAGCGCTCCTCACTGAGTTGTAATTGTTGCAAGAGATAAGGTATAGGAACTGCGTCGCAGAATAAGCGTTTAAGGAAGGTGACCATCTCTTGGAGGCTTCTGTCTTCTTGTCTAGCAGAGGATTATCTGACCTCAGCAATACCCACATTTTTCATATGCCTTTGCATTCTTAGAAAAAAGGCTTACCTCGAACCTCACCTTGGGCAAAGCTGCTCTTTATGTTGTAAGTCTTAGTAGTACTCTGGGTACTCTGGTTTGTCATCATGGGTGAGTTGTTTTGCAAGAGAACCAGAAGCCGCTACCTTTAGTGCTGAGATTGGGCGACTGCAGGTCAACGTGGCCCTGGGACTGACCAAGTTGCGTATGACTGGCCAAGTTATATATGAAGCACAAGAACCTGCAGAATTCTTGGTTTGCTGTAGTTTTGAAATGGAATTTGTACCATCATTTAAAGAATTGACATGCCGAATTCTCAACTGAGCCTTGTCCTTGATCCCTTCTGGGCAATGTACAAGATGGAGAGTCGAATGCCCTTGTGGGAATTCAAACTTGTCATACCCACTGACAGGCAATCATGATTCTAATGAGGGAAGAAGAATTTAATTCAATAAAAAACCTATTAGAATTGACAGTACAAATGTAAACAGGTCCCCGGTGGATAATTTTTGCTGGGCCTTTTCCACGGCTGTATTGGTTGACAAGCACCATAACCAAGCCTGGACGGCAGAGGTTCCCGTCTGCTTCGACAGGAGGAGGTGGATTCTCCCTTGCTTCTCTAACCTGAGCTGAAAGACAGCATTGCTTTGAAACTGTGCACTGGGTGTAACCTGTAAAATGACTTTTTTTGTCTCATTTTTTGGGGACGAGGGATTCTATGATGCCTGGAGACAGATATTGCTGGGGAACTTTTTATTTTGTTGTTGCTATCTTTCAGAAGATTTGAACTGTGAAAAGGGATCTTTAATCGACTGCTTTGGTTTCCCCCTGAGAATTGTGACTTATCATGAAGAAAAGTTCTATAAATGTCTGGAGTTTTTTTTCCCTTCTGTTGTAGCAACTGGATTTTAAAGACTCTTCATTGGACCAGTTTATGAATGGCTGCCCATTTTGGAAAATGTAAATTTCACCCAACAAATACACAGTTCCATCTCTGGCAGATATCCTTAATGAGAATTAAATAGCATTATTTCTTGAGAGACCTTGAGATCTAATTATGTCATAGTACCAACAAGTCCTGGTAAAACAGTGGTTTTTCTTCTTTATTGTTTTCTTTTAGTGTTTTTGAGTAGGGATGGTGGCATGTTTGTTCTGTTCTCCAAAAAAGGCAGAGACTAAACTAAACATTGACTTCACTAAAAAACAAACTTGTTCATTAATAACGCTAAGGATAAATTTATCCTTAGTATTTTAATGTTCTCTCCATTTTCCTGTTTTGAAATCTTTGCTTCAAAATTGACTCCATCATTTTTTAAAAAAATTATTTTTTTTTTAGTTTTTACAGGCTGCATTTTGATTCATTGCACACAAATGGGGTACATCATTTCATTTCTATGGTTGTACATGATGTAGATTCCTACCATTCATGTAATCATTCATGTACATAGGGTAATGATGTCTCATTCCACCATTTTTCATACCCCCTCCCTCTCATTTCCTTCTACATAATCTAAAGTTCCTCCATTCTTCTCTCACTCCCCACCCCCACCCCCATTATATATCATTCTCCACTTACAGGGAAAACATTTGGCCTTTGGTTTTTGGGGATTGACTTCTTTCACTTAGCATGATATTCTCCAATTCCATCCATTTATTTGCAAATGCCATAATATTATTCTTCTTTATGACTGAATAATATTCCATTAGGTATATATACCACAGTTTCTTTATCCATTCATCTGTTGAAGGACATCTAGGTTGGTTCCACAATCTAGCTATTGTGAATTGAGCCGCTATAAACATTGATGTGGCATCGTTACTATACTATGCTAATTTTAAAATTTATAAAGAACTTACAAAACTTTATACCAAATATACAAAGAACCCAATCAATAAATGGGCCAAGGAACTGGACAGACACTTTACAGAAGAAGACATACAGGTGATTAATAAATATACGAAAAAGTGTTCAACATCTCCAGTAATTAGAGAAATGCAAATTAAAACAACTCTAAGATTTCATCTTACTCCAATTAGAATGGCTATTATCAAGAACACAAACAATAATAGATGTTGGCATGGATGTGGGGAAAAAGGCACACTTTTACATTGCTGGTGGAGGTGCAGCCACTCTGGAAAGCAGTGTGGAGAATCCTCAGAAAACTTGAAATGGACCCACCTTTTGACCCAGTTATCCCACTCCTTGGTTTATACCCAAAGGATTTAAAATTAGCATACTACAGTGACTCCATCATTATTCACCTTTGACTTTCTTTCTTTCTTTTTTTTTATTTTATTTTACTGGTAGGTGGACACAATACCTTTATTTTTTATTTATATGTGGCACTGGGGATTGAACCCAGGACCTCACACATACTAGGCAAGAGCTCTACCACTGAGCCACAACCCCAGCCCACCTCTGGCTTTCTTAATGGAGATTCACATACAGAAGCAAGAGACTCCCCACCCCCTCCCAGTGGTGACTTGGTTGTCTGGGGGTCAGAGTATTCACGACACTGTGGTACTGGGCCCAGGAAGCTGTTTGCATGTATGCTTTGTTGAGATAGATAATATCTGACACACAGATGTCATAATTACTTCTCACATATGTTGATTCTATAGGATTAAGTACAATGCGCATTCATTGTCTTTTTTGTGACTATAGATTTTCTTGTGTAATAGATCCTAAAAGAGCAGCTCATGTCACACATGGGGCATTGTGACATTTTTGACACTACAAAAGAGTTTGAGCTGGTATTTCTAAATGTTAGGAATACTTGCCTTAAACCAGGTGCGTGTTCAGAGTCTGAGCCTTTATTGTATCATGAACGTGTTTGTCCTTATTAAGATGTCATCCCTACCTTAATTTCCACATGGAAAGGGAGAGAGGCTTGCTGGTCTGCTGCTCCTGAGCGGAGGTGAGCTGGCACTAGTGCCTCCTGACACAGTTCAGCAGTGTTGCAAGGGCTCTCAATGCATTTGCACTTGCTCTGCCCTTAACTAAATATTTATTATATATATATATATATATATTTTTTTTTTTTTTTTCCCCAGTAACAATGAACAGTTGTCCATTTCTTAGGGTCGCTTTCCTCTGGCCTCATTTTTTCACTCTCTAGTTCTTGCTCATGACTGCTCTGTCTTAGTTTTTGCTCTGCCTCCACAAATTCAGGTGTAGAACCTTTCAAAAAGAATCCGGTGTTACTTACCCAAAGCTATTCTGAAGGAAGAAAGGAGGAAACTCCTATTTCCTGAGTGGCTGCCACATGCTGAGTTTAAACCTTCATCCCTTGTAGACATCATGATTGCCATTATCACAGAGAGGCATCTGGGGCTTGGCCAGGACAATGGCAAGGTCCTGGGGTTCGCTGCCAACGAGGTGGGGAGCTCAGCAGCCAATCTTTGATCTGGAAATTTCTAAAATTAATCCTTGGTTCCATCCTTCCTTCTTTTCCTTCCTCTCTCTTTCTTTCCCTCCACCTTCTCTTCTCTCTATGAGAATTCAGTAGTTTTATTTGATGTGCAAGATTTCACCTATGATATTAAATAGATGCCTCTCTATTGTTTTTGAGGTTTATTTATTTATTTTTCCATGACTAGGAGAATTTGAACTTAGTATCTGATATTTTGGGGTTTATATCTCAGAAACCTACTGATGAGTAGTTCTAAATATATTCGGAAGTCAAGTTTCTTCCTTTGTTTACCTAGAAAAGAGCGCTGATTTGAACAACAGAAACAAGTTCCAAATATAGACTTTTAACCAACATGGAATCTTTTGCTAATCACATTCACCTGCATTTTAACGTTCTTCTCCCAAAGATTTATGCCTTCAGATGCCTTTTCTGAAGGGCCTCTGCTGAGTCCTGATACTCTCACTCTGCATCCAGAGACGATGAGAAGTAATTTTAAGCACTTTGTCAGACCTTGCTTGCTGGCCATTTCTCTTTTGATCTATCTCTGGCTACATCATGAATTCTGTAATTTTGCCCTTTCTTGCCAAGTCTTGGTGCCATGAGCAGCGATGGACAGCTCGCAATCCTGACCTTTTCTGCCTCCTGCATTCTTTTGCAGAAGCACTTGAAATAGTAAACAGCACGGTGGAGAATTCCCCGTGGGGCTCTGTTGCCTGCTTCCTTTCACACCCCCGCAGGCCAGTTCGCTGGCAATTCAGGCATGTGTAAGTGTGTGTGCCCCTCGCCAGGCCCCCTGGCACATGGCACTGAGGTCAGTGGCCTTCTTTTTGAGCGTGGAGCACACCTGGGCTTTGCTGTGTGTGAGGCAATCGCCTGCGACCTTCCCTTCTCAGCCACGGTGGAGAAGGGTGGAACTTTTGTGCTTCGTAGGACAAAATCCACTGACTTCCAAAGAACAGAAGTGGCCGAAGAGGAAGCAAATGATGTGGAGTCAAAGTCGGGAGCTCACGTGTCTTTCGGATCTCTTGTGAGGCCTCTGAGGATGGAGAGCTTTGCACTGAGTAAACACTCAGAAATGGAGAGCTGCTGACCTCAGGCTCCTGCAGCCCTTGACCCGGAAGCTCTTGCAGGTCAGCTTCCCTCCTCCCTCACCCTCCCAGAGCACACACTGTTTCCCTGCCAGGGGAGGGGTCTGCTGACCCCGACTGCAGTGTTGGGGGTCCCCTGGCTAGATGAAGCTGGACCTTTGGCTTCTCAGGACATGCCAGTGCTCCGGGAAAGGGGAAAACAGGAGCAAATTCCTTACAGGATGATGACCCTCCCCATCTGCCACAGCTACAGAGAAAATGGCGGGGGGCTCGGGGTGAGAGCGATGAGCACTTGGAACCCAGACAAGCTTAGATGTCCTGTACTAATTAGCCAATTATTCTCCCCATTTTTACCAAGGTCAGTACCCTGGACGAAGGAGTGCTGCTCTCTTTTGTTTAGCTTCTCCTTCGGCTCTGTGAGGCCTCAGAAGAAGAAAGGAGCAAGAGGAAAGAGGACCGTGATGTGACTGTGAGAAAGGACACCAGGGTCGGTTTTAGGCCTTTATTCATTACTCATGCATTCACTCATCAAATCTTTTTCGAGCATGTTCAATGTGCCCAGAACCAAGCTAACTGCTAACATCACAAACGTCACCCCAGTTTTTGGAGAAGTTTTCATCTTTCCAGAAGAACTCTTTACCTTGTTATTCAATCAAGTGGTGCAGGCCTCTCCCTGGGAACCGCAGGAAGTGCAGTCGCCTTTCTAAGGACCCCTTGAGATGGCACCTGTGTCTGCTAGTGTCAACTCTGCTCTTGGCCCTCGTCACCTCTTCTCAGACCTACCCTTGCTGCTCTGGCTCTCTGTTTTCTGGTTTGCCCCAAAGTATGAACATATTTTCTTCCTTTATTGCCCAGGGCTGCTACTGTGAGCTGGTGGTGAACCGATCACAGCGGTATTTTTAAAAGTTTTTGTGAGAGAATTATAATGCAGAAGAGGAAAGACCTGCTACCCTTGTTCCAAGGGCATCTCTCTCAGCCCTGGTCAGTGGCTGTCTTGCTGGTAGAGTCCACACCCCATGTCCATGTTGTCCCATCCACTAGCCTTGAGCTCTTCCCTGGGGAAGAGCAGGGAGGACTTTCTTAGTGGCCACATGATGTCATCTTAGAGGTGCTCCAGGCCACCCAAGGGCTTGATTTTAACACTGGCTTCTCTTTTTTTTAAGTCTTTCTTTTTGTATGCATCTTTGGGCACTTTCTTTGCAGATTAAAAAGTACACTACAGTGTTTACCAAAATTAAAAAAAACAAAAACAAAAACAAAAACAATTTTACCCTGAAGATAAATTCTTTTGCACAACCTAGAATGCAGAAATAGCCGTGGGCAGCTTTTAGAGGCTCATTCTGCTTCATAATTAAGATGACAGGGCCCCTGCTCGCAGTCTGAGCATATTGGAAGAGACAATGAGTGAACGCGCTTTGCAGGAGAATATTGCAAGCGACATGACAGGGCTGTGCGTGGGCCGCCGTAGGACCACACAGGAGGGAGCATTTGATTCCACCGGCCGATCCTCCCAGAAGACTTCACAGACTTACTCGAGTTAGGCATTTTCCAGGAAGATAATGGGAGACGGCATTCCAAGCAGCAAGAACAGTATGTGAAAATCACAGAGGCAGGAACGAGACTGAGAGTCTGGAGGAACAACAAGTTTTTGTATGACGGGAGCAGAAGATGGGGGGTGGGCCAGGACCACAGAGCATGTTTAGAGGTTGGGAAGCTGCCTCTCTATCAGCCAGGCCATGGCCAGACGCGGCAGCAGAGGCTGCTGGGCAGTGCAAGGGACAGACTGGAGAGAAAGGAGAAAATGGCACCCATCCAAGCCTACCCTGCCGTCAGCTCTGGTGAGGAATTCCTGAACTCTGGCAGGGCCGTGAGCACAGAAGAGAGATGCGGATGAGCTCTCTGGCAAGCCAAGTGACTTCACCTCCAAAGTGGCAAGGTGGGGCAGCCCAGCTACCCCCGTGCTCACCAGGGTGCCTAGAACAGGGTCTGCACCCAGCATATAAGTCAACCAATAAAATAAATGTTGATTGAAAGAATGAATGGTAAGCTGGTCATTGGTTCCAAAGATACATATAGCACCCAACATTTCAGGCACGTAAGTCTGGCTGGGGAATCTGCATTGTGCTTACGTAGGCACGGTATAAGTTTCTGAAGGGCATTCTTTTCTGCCATTTTTTCCCTGCCTTCTCAAAAGGGTGATGTGGGAATGGTTTTAGTAAAGAGGCAAGTTACAATGATGGGGTCAGATGGAGGAGAACCTCAAGGGACAGTGAAGTGCCTGCAGGCAGTCACCGTCCCTCAAGAGAAGAGGTGAGGAGCATTACTGGAGCCTTGAAGGGGAAAGTTTCGGAGGGTGGGCTGTCTTGGCAGGACCTGTGAACTTCCGTGGAAGTTGAAAGACACCTGGAAGAGACTGAAGGGGAAAAAAAATAGTTGGCTGTTTTTCTCCTTTGTCTCTTTGATCTTCTAACAGGTCTCCCCAGCGGCTGAAGGACAAGGGAGCCTGTGCCCCTTTCCAGGCAGAGACCAAGGTTTGCAGCCATCTCTGCCCCTCCGCTGTCTTTGCTCAAGGTCAGGATGCATGTGGAGGTACCCGGAAGTCTCCCTCCAAGGAGACTGTGTTCTGAGTTATCCAGGCTTCAAATTAGTCTTGAGGCGATTAGGGTTCCTGTCTTCCCATAGATGCAGCTCACTGTTTGATCTCCAGAGGACGGTCTGGTGAGCACTTGATGGACAGCCCAGCCCGGTTGCGGGCAGAGAGTGAATTCATCTGGGTGCTGAGTGCTAAGGCAGAAGGATCTTTTTGTGGATTTGAAATTTGGTCTGAAAATATAAAGTCTCGAATATAACTAAGGACATTATTTGACTATTTGTGCCATGACTGAACACAGTCCTCCATGTGGTTGCCTCAAATGGGAAGGTAAGCGACCCCTGTTGGGTGTCTACCATGTTCAGGTCCAGGTCAGAGGCTCTACAAGACTGGAGCTTTTGAGTAATTGAACTTGGAGGTCCACATTGGTCACCAGCAGATTCACAGCTCTATTGAAAACAACCTTGATAAAAAAAGCAAACTTCCCATCTCTGTGATTTACTTCTGTTAAACTGGAGAATTTTTGCAAAGCTTTGAAAAATTAAACTAATGCAAAAACCTCTGTTGGGGAATTGTTGCCACAGTTGGGTGGAATGTGTCAACTATTAAATAACAACACTTCACGAGGCAGCCGAGCATAGAGCATGGTGGCTCACTGAAGCTGCAGAAAAATCTCACTAGACAGACTGCAGAAGCTCAGTAGGAATTTGACTAGGCTAATAATATTTCATGGGTATATAAACCTGTAATTTAGCCTCCGGATTTCTGCCCTCTGTTATCCTTCTCTACTTGGTTTTCTCATGTACTTTCCAACAAGGAAAATAAGGTTGTCATAAACCTTCCACCTTGGTTGATGGATTCATTGCAAGCAGCTCAGGCTTTTACTACAAACCACAATTAGGAGTCAACGGGGCTCAATGAAGCTGGAGGATTTTACGCAGTTGAGCCTGGCCGCTCTTTGGTTTGTTGGTAGCCCCTTGGTTATCCTGGGCCCCCTCTTCTGGGAATTCCATTTTTACAAATGAAGCCAAACCAAGGAGGTTCTAACTTTGATCGCCCCTTTCTCAGTGAAGTCCCGATAACCCAGGTGGGTGAACTAACATTTCCTTTAGTAGGTTTTGCTAACACCCAATTACATTGCCCGAATAAGGTGACACCCTGTAAGTGCCCAGAGAGACGAAAGTGTGGCTCCCGAACGCCGTGTTATTGGAGGCAACGTGCAGACCAATGCTAACAGGAAATCCTAACCCTTCCGCCTTAGCTGAAGCTGAATTGAAATCATCGTTGCAATCAATCAGGAACCCTTCTTTTTAAAATCTCAGCCTTCTGGAAGTCCTCTCTCTGTGACTTTAGTAGCCCTGGCTATCCCGTGAGGCACGAAGCCATTGTTTTTTAAAGGAGAGATATATTTTGTTAATTCTTGCTTTTACTTGTTATAAAATACTTTAGTTCCTTGCAAAACTGCCCCGTTGATTCTGCACCTCTCTGTGACATGACCCACGAGGGCTCATGGACCAGGGCGGCCGCTCACTACTTGGCATCTGCTAGTCACAGAGCTACCTGCTCCTGCTTTTCCTGAGCATTTCTGCCTGTACCTCATGCTGCCACTTCTGTCTTGTCCTGCACTGTCGAAGCTTCCCGCAGCTGTCAGCGTGCCCAGCTGTGCTATTTTGGGAAAGGGAATGAGGATAGGGTTATTCTCTACTAGCCAAGTTCCAAGGGGGAAGTGCTGTCTGCTCCTAAACTAAAAACATTAAAAATTTTATAATTCCTTCAGTTTTAATTTGAAACCTGTCTCTCCCATAGGGAATAAGAATTTACAGGGGTGGGAAGATCTGTCCAGAGGTCAGGTGCTATGCTCTTTCTCTCTGGCCACTGACCACTGTCCGCAGCCCTCCTTGGGGTCAGTTTACTCCCAGAGGTTCCTCAATCTTGCAGGTCAATGTGGGTCCCTGCAGGTTTGCCTCACCAGACAGCACGGTGCTCAGATCAGAGGCCTGGCAGTGGACACTGTTTAGAATTAAGTTGGGATCTCCTTATTATGCGTACTAGATTGAATTGAAAATCTCTGCTCTGAGACTCTCAAGCTCAGACCCACATGGGGGAGTGAGACGAACCAAACTGGATGGTTTCGGCCATTCTGGGCTGAATTCGCCTGCTGACATACCTCAGAACGTGAAGTACTCAGAATGGAGATGGAATCTTTATTGAGGTCATTACATCAAAATGAGGTCATTTGGGTGGCCCTAACTCAATGTGTTCGTATAAGCAGAGGGGCACAGAAATGCTCAGAGAGGGAAGACGGTGTGAAGAGAGGTGGAGAGAACTTGGTGTGAGGAGAGCCCTGGACCTCCTCACCCTCGCAGGAATCAACGCTGCTGCCACCTTGATTCCAGACTTCCAGTTGTTTATGAAATAAACAACTTTCTGTTCTCCAAGTCACCCAGTCTGTGGTACTTGGCTCCAGCAACTCTGAAAAACACATAGAAAACAATATCCTAGGAAAAGTTCACACCCACTGTGGGGGGGCAGCACGGGGCGGGGTGGCTCTGCCTGGAGGGGTGGGAACAGTCCACCTTGCACTGCGTGCGACATCTGAAGAGTACGGGCAGGCTGGAGAAGTGCCAATGTCAAGGCAGGCTGGCAGGCAGTGACAGGTGGTATTGCTGCAGGGCGGTGGAGCATGGTGGTGGGGGGCCCAGGACCAGGCAAGATGTTCCGACTCAGGAAGGCGTGCGTCGCTGTCAGGAACCCGTCAGACTGAAAGACCGGAAAGACAGAGCCCTGGTTCCAAAGAGATTGAGGACGAGGCTGTTTTTCAAGGGAGGGGGCAGTGCTGGGGGTTGGTGGTTGTGAGTCTGGGATGAATATAAGCACCTGGTATTGGGAGGAAGGTCATGTCCCATCCCTAGAATGTGATCGTAAAGAAGACTTGGAACAACCAAGGTCATTTTCAATCTCAAACACTTGTATTTCTGACCTATATGTCCTTAAATCACCCTGACTAGGGATAGATGGTGTTCTGGTGTCTAAAGCAAGTCTCAACCTATAAGAAATAATGTCAAATGACTTCAGCAGTCAGTAGTAGTGGCCCAGGGGGACAGGTAGGTCATTACACTGACAATACAATTCTGCTGAATGAACAAGAGGGTACAGCTTCCACAGGAGCCATTTGCTTGGTACGCTTATTAATTTCCAATGTGCCATTCTGGGATCTTTCCCAGAAATGTCATCCATGACTCCTGGGAGGAATTTTTCCAAGCAGGTGTCACCGCTTTGCTGCTTAGAGAGGGAGCTTTTGAAAGCAACAGGAGTTCTATTTCGTCTACCAGGTAACCCAGGCAGAAGCGAAAATGCCCAGCATAGGAGAGAGGGTAGAAAATGTAACAAGTGTTTCAGAGTAGGAAGGTCTGGAAATGGAAAACCGTGGAGGCAGTTGCTCCACTGGTTTGTGAACACACTGGAGCTACCAGCAGAGAACACAGCCTCAGATTTGCTGGACCTAATGCCATAGAACAGCACCTTCCAAACACTCGGCAGTTGTAGAAGCTTTTGTTCAAATGGACTCACCATGTGGAAACACATGATGAGAAGCTTTTGCCCAGATTCATTCCCACCCAGAGAGTTTTTGGTGGGTTGCTGTTTGAACAACATGCATAACTTTCAATTCGTTCAAATAAGAGTCACGTGTTAGTCACCATTCTGTTGCTACGACCTGAAATAAAAAGAGAAAAGGTTTATTTTGGCTCACCATTTTAGAGATTTCAGTGCATGGTCCCCATTGCCTTTGGGCCTGTGGAGGGGCAGTTCATCATGGTGGGAGTGAGTGGTGAAGACAACCAGGAGGCAAAGAGTGAGGAAGAGGGTGAGGTGGGAGTCCCTGAAGGACTCCCTCCCAGTGAGCTGACTTCCTTACAGAAGGACCACCACTGCAAGTCCCCACTGCCTCCCAATACTGCCAAATGAGACCATGCCTTTAACATGGGCTTTTGTGGGAACGTTTAAGATCCAAGCTATAGTAAGTAGTTTGCTCATTAATTGGCCAAGTTGAAATGTTATAAATATGGAAAAATCAAGGAAAGTTTTAGATATTTGAAATATGTGACTCACAACCTTAAAGGATACAAAGAAGGTCAGTTTGGTGGTTGTCCTAATTATCTAATGCTTTTAAACAAAGCGTCTTCATACTTAGTGTCTTGAAATACCAGCATTTGTTTCAGTTACTCATGAATTGCCCTGTAGTGGGGTTTGTTGGGGATGGTTGTCTTTGTTCTTGTGGTGTGAGGCTGGATCCACTCTCAGATGGGGATTGGTGATTTGATGCTGGCAGTCAGCTGGGGATTCAGGGTTTGGGGGGAACCATTGAGTTTAAGTTTTGATTCATTTTCATGTAGATCTCTCCTTGGGTCCCTTGAGCTTCTACAATGTGGCAACTGGGTTCCGAGAATGAGTGTTCCGAGAGACAGGCAGTGGAGGCTGCCAGTTTGGTAGGATCTTGGCTTGGAAGCTGGCACACTGTTGTGGACACCTTAATTGATTGGTAGAAGCAGTAACAAATCCCATTCATGTAAGGGGTGGGGGCACAGAGATCAGCCTTCCTTGGAGGCTGACAAAGACTACGGTCATCTTCAAATCACCACAGTGTGGTGTGTGTCTCTCTCTCCCTCCCTCCCTTTCACTTTCTCAGGTCATACCCTCTTCCTCCTCCTCAACGATGACAGACATGTATGGAGTCACTGCTGTGTGGCAGACACGCTGTTTAGCACCTCAGCAGCCCACGAGAGCTTCCTTTCCTCTGCAATCTACCCCTGAAGAAAATATCACGATTCATCATCACTTATTCTTAACCAAGACTTAATACTGCCCTTGACGTGTGCTGGGCCCTGGAGGGAAAACCAGAGTCATGAAGAGCCAGGACACACATTCTGTGACTTGAAGCCAACAGCTATTGCACAGGCGAATGCGGGCAGATGAGCAGAGATGGGAAGACTGAGTTTGTTCAGGGAAGATGCTTCCGTGGTTTGGAAGGGGAGTTTGGTGCACATGGAAGGGAGTTATGGAGGAGAAGGGAGGAAAATGACGCCATCTAACCCAATTCCTCTGTCCTGGAATGCTCTTGGTTCTCAGCCCTCAGGTGAACCTGCTTTGAAACCTGTCTGTGCAGGGGATCTTTCCCACCCTTCAGCCAAAGTCAGTCTCCCCTTCTCCATGCTTTCCTCCTGCATTGCTTATAAGTCTATAATAAAATTGCTCACATCCTGTCTCGTGCAATAGTTGACTATAAATTCACGGAAGGTGAGACTAGGGTCTTCGCAGTCCTGGTTTTCCCTGCAGGATCCAGTGCATGAGGTAGGCAAGGTTTAAATATTTGTCAGGTGTAAGTGAACATAAGTAGTGACTCTTTAGGGATCGGTTGTGGAAGAAATGAAGTTCCTCTTGTGAACAGGTGACTGTGTCACTTCCCTGGTGTGTCTCTGAAATGCCGCATTGCGAGTCTGGTGCATGGCAATAATTCCCTATGTTTTTAAAGCTCTGGTGTGGAATGCTTAGCCTGTTATGTTTTATTTGAGAATAAAGATTTGTTCTGTGCTCACACAGATGTGAAGCTCCGAATGCCATCCACAGCTGCTGTGAAAGGGAGTCTGGCCTCGCGCTGGAGGATGGCCGGAGACGTGGGGCGATCCTTCCTGTCGCCTTTGTCCGGCGACAGCGTGGCTGCACAGTGCTGGAGACATTCCACTTCCTGCTGCAAACGTTGAGTGAGGATTTTCGCCTTCTCCAGTGCTTTCCTTTCAGAGTCTCAAAGGCCTGCCTGCTGGGACGGGCAAGCATTCCAGAGCAGACACCGCTCGCTGCGGGTAAGAAACCTACAGGCAGCTGGAGAAAAATAAGCCGGCTGTGAACCAAGGTCTGGAGAACCAGCCAGGGTTCTGAGTTTGCTGCCAGCTGCCCACAGGATCCTGAAGAACAAAGAGACGCGGGTAGAACACGGGACAGGGCTGGGGCCACCTGGATCCCCTGTGGTCGAGGGCAGAGGAGGCATTGGTGGTCAGTCCAAGGTAGAAGACAATGTCATTACCTGAGGAATTTTAAGACGCAGCCTAGGAAATCACTTTAAAAGTAAGCAAAGTGGTGTGAGTGAGATTGTTAGAGGGTGACCGTAAGGCCGCAAACATTTCGAAGGAAAAGATAAAATGCTCTGAAGGCTACAGAGACATAGAAAATGCAGGTGGGGACAGGGGGATAACCCTCCACAAGCTTCATTTTGCTATTCCCAAAGTACGATAAAAATTAGGAAATGTCTGCAGGAATGAGGGGGGACTCAGGGAAGCAGGATAAATCGTGTGTTTTAATCCTTATTACTTTCTTGGCTTTTAAACTTGGGGTTGAACAAAAACACAATTGAAACCCACTTTTTTTGGCATTTTGGATTTAAAGAAAGAGGTCACATCATTTGCCGGGGACTCTCCACCACTGTGGTGACAGGCAGGACACACCTGCGCCCATTACGGAGGCACATTTTGAGCAGTGGAGTAGCACGAAGGTGACGGGGGCTGTTGGGCCTCCCCACAGCCGTGACCTGCTGGGGGCTGTGCAGGGAGGCTCACCACAACCGTTGTTGTCTGATCTGTTCTTGATTCCTTTTCTACTCTGGGTTTCTCTCCGGCCCTCCCCTCAAATGAGGATGTCACCTGCACAAGATCGGGGACCCTGTCTGTTTGGTCACTGCTGCATCTCAAGTGCATAAAGGTGCTGTGCTGGCCTCCCAGGACCCCCTCCATAACGAGGGGTGCACTTGCTTCACTTACAGCTGGTCTTTCCGTGACTTTCTGCCTTGCTAATCAGGCCACAGAACTTTCTAGAATTGCATCTGTAACTAGAAGCATAGTAAAGGCCACAGAATGAAGAGCAAGGGGTATGGTTGTGGCAACAGAACCTCAAGCACCCAGGGGGGAAAGGTAGTGGACCCCAGGGTGAGAGGCACCATTTTTGCAAGGGTGTCAAGTCTGAGTGGACACCACATGGTACAGGATGCCTCATGCCTTTCAAAGGAATGCCTCTCATGTTTGCTCACCTAAAGCCTCCAAGAGGACAGTGGGAGGCAGGGTGGTCTTCAGGCCCAGGAGGCACAGGAGACATGGTCACCGAGGGGTCAGGAGAGGCTGTGGGTGGTGCTCACACCAGAGCCCAGGCCCCTTCTTACTATTGAGAACAGGCGCTTGTCCCTGACGGTGGAGCCTGGGAGACGTGCTTTCCTAGAACATGACAACCTGTGTCTAAAGATGAGAATTTGCAAGAACAGCTTCGAGGAAGGCGGGAGGGTCTTTTGACTGTCTGTGTGACAGACGGTTTGCAGCCACCAAGGTGAATAACCGAAGGCTTAAACTGATGCCAACCCAACTCGATTCAGACAGGTGAGGAGAGAACCTGAAAATAGGAAAGCAGTTTCTGTTTACTCTTTGTCTTTTCCTTTAACTTACAACGTGTGTCTAAGGAGAGCAGCTGGGAAGCATGGGGCCATTTGGTGTGTCGTCATTTAAGGCCATTTCCTTCACAAATCTGAAATACCTAGGCAAGTTATACGTCCATCCTATTTCTCTCTGCAGGTTGAATTTCTCTGGGATTGAGACTCCAAGTCTATTCTGCATCACTCTGATGTGATACAAGAGCCACCTCCTAAGGCTCCACCGTGCGTTCCTGGTACAAGAAGCAGTGTGGTTCTCCATGTCTCTGGAAGGCTGGGCCAAGGGCATGCTTTTCAGGACTCACCTGTAGAAGGCTCATCCTGGGTCGCGAGCCGGGTAATGATGGCTGACTGGGTGTATGTCAGTGGCTCAACCATACAGCCCAGGTTCGTGGTGGACCATACCATCTCCATTTGTGGCGGACCATACCATCTCCATTTGTGGTGGACCATACCATCTCCGTTTGTGGCAAGCACACTTGATATTTGCACAACAAAATCACCTGGAGATTCGTTTCTCAGAAGATGGTAAGCGATGTGTGTGGGGTGGTGGGAGAAGGGTTTCTCTTAGTTCAGTCATATACACATCCAGAAAATATAGGGGATGGGGATCTCTCTTCCCCATCAACATGAGCCTTGATGGACAGCTAGCAAGAGCCGGGGAATAGCTCACTTATGTGAAAATAATTGTATAGTGATACCACCCTAACAAGCTGGACTTCAATTTTCAGTTATGTGATATTTTAACTTATTAACAAAAAGATTGCAGTTGAGATGAGGTCTCTCGAATTAGTGTTGATTTGCATGGTTCTTTTTTTGCCGCATCCTCATAAGAAATATGGCAGGGCATTTTCCGCTCCACATTTTAATTAATCTTTCAACTCTGTTTATCTGTTGGAGAGCAGAGCTTCTCAGTTGCTTTAAAGAGAAGGCGGCATTAAAACCCAGAGTAGGTCACAAGAGTACAGGATTAAGTGACTGCTTTGCTTTGAATGGGGTTATTTAGAATTCTGAAGATCTGTACCTTCTCATCCTCAAATGGGTTTTAAAGATTACGGTGGGCATGCCAGTGTACTGGGGTCAGTCCTCAACTGTCTGTGGATGATCAAAGTCGGGGGACAATCACAGCATCTTCTTTCCATCCGGCAGTTTTAATCCCTCTGCTCACCCGCCCTTCACCTAATATTTGCTGGGAGTCTTAACAGGAAACCAAATGACATCCTTCCCATTTCCTAATTGGGTTTGTTGTCTGCTGTGAAGTGAAATGGACAGAAGGTTAAGTGATGGGAGGGAGGGGAGGAAAGGGAGATGATGGGATGTAAAGTGGGTGATCCAACGTCTACACTGCCCCAGGCAAGACAGTGTTCAATCCAGACTGGAACTACAGGGACTCAGCAATGGCCCCCAGCTCTCCACAGCCCGGAGGAGTTGCAGTAAGAGGCACCCAGGAGAGTAACCCTCCAGGGCTCCAACTGGGCTGGCTTTCTGTAGAACGGATTCAAATGCAAATGCTGCTTGCTCTTTGGTATTCTGGAGTCTCTCAGCTAGAGCCCTTGGAAGTTTGGACCCTTTGTGAAATCTGAGGAATCAATCTACCTTCTCCTCTTGCCCGCTGCGCCAACCTCTCTGCTGCTCCTTTCTCTGGTAGAAAAGATAAACGAAAATCCCATTATTCAGCCCATGCTATTGTGGTGGCAGTTTCCTTTCAGCCTCTTGGCAAAACCCGGCTTGCTTTAGAACTGTACATCATATTGGATCCATTGAGAGCCATTATTTATCTGACAGGATATTTATAAAAGCCGGCCTTCGCTGCAACTCCAAGTCAATATGTTCCTCTCTTGCTGACACACATCACACCAACAGGCTTGAAATATTTAAATACAATAGTCCCTTCAAGAAATCATTAATTTTTCTATCACTGCTAGAAGTGATAATTTGATGGAAATGGATTTAGTTGGAATAGCTGAGCTGGCTGGAGTGGACACTTGAAAGCACCCGGACTTTGGAGAACTCAGCACAGGACCCAGCGAGGGTCCACTGAGGACCAGAACCCAGAGCCCTGGGGGCAGGGGTGCAGCGGCAGCCGCCTCACTCCCAGGGCACCCACCCACTGCAGTCAGGAGGACTTCAACTCTCACGGAGAGCAGAAGAAACAGAGGACCTACCACCTCATTACCGGCAGTGTCCCCGGCTCTCTGTCCCCGCCCGCCCGCCTCCTGCTTCTCTTCTCCCTCGCTCTCCTTTGCCCTCCTCTCTCTTTTATCCCTCTCTCCATTTTTCTCTGCCTCTTTCCTTGGCTTCGACTTTTGCTCTTTGATCTTCCTCTTTTCTTATTCACTTTCCCTGCTGTGTGTGGCTGCACTGAAATTGAGGACAGTCTTAAGTGTCTCCCTCGGGGTCTCTGCTCCGGAGAGGGGCGGGTGGGGACGGTGCCTCTGCTCCTGGCTGGGGGCTCGCTCCCCACCGGGGTTCCTCATGCATAATGGATGTGCAAAGTTTCTGCACCCCTTGACGACACACGACCGGGAGTCAAACTGTGCGCCTTTCTGGACAGATGAAGGACTTGGAACTTGTCCGGAATACTGTACCTTATGTTCCTGGTGTGCTTCCTGAGCAGAGGAGAGAGTCGGTACCATTGTGAGACCGCCAGGCCAGCATTAAGAGCTCACAGAAGCAGCGGCAGAGCCTTTCTGTACCGGAAATGGCTCATCTGCTCTGTAGATGAAGCCGTCGGAGAGGACACACATTTTTCTCTGTGTTTCTGAACGACCAAGGTTGGTTGAACCAGGAAAATAAATGCATACAAGATGCAAAAATAAATAAGTAAATAAAAAGGGTAACTATTATTATTATTTTTTGTAAAATACAAAAAAAATTGGTGTAGAGTTAAATTATTATGTTGGGCTACACCTTGACATCTGCATCTCAAATCCATGGTTAAGAAGGAAATCAGAAGGTCAGAGGAGGAGAGACTGGATGGTGGGGAGTATTCCCTTGATTGCCCCCTGTCAGACTCTCCACCCATTCAGTTCACGCTGGCTACTTGGACCCTGCCCATAGTCCCCTTCCTCTCCTCTTGCTTCATTATCAAAAAAATAGCTATTTCTATCCCGTTACTTTGTTCTTTCTCCCAACCTAGGGTCAGCCTCAGTTGTGACTAAGCAGCTCTGGGTCATTATGAGAAAGAATAATGCCTTCTGAAGTTCAAAGATCTTACATGTTTAGAATTTAGCTGTGGAGAGAGAGAAGAGTTAACAGCCACAAGTAAGCTGTGGTGGACAGAATAAGGAGACAGCAAAGAGCAAGAAGTTCACTGTAGGCTGCGGTGGGAAAAGGTTCCAGGAGGCGTTGAGGATTCAAAGGAGTTGAATCTGGAAGGGTGGCTGGTTCTAAGTGGAGCAGACAGAGCAGAACGTTTTAGGAGACGTGTGACGAGACAGCCTGGGCTGATGGTTAAGGAAGCCTAACCCCTCCCCAGGGTATGTGCTCACAAGGAAGGACAAGAAGAAAATAATCACATCATTAAAGCTGTGAATTTCAGGCTGCAGGACAGGAGGGTGGGACACGGGTGCAAGAGCAGCCTGGTCCCAATTTCAACATGTGGCCGGCTGAGTCTCCACTGATGCTTGTGGTAAGTTCTGCTGAGATGCCCAACAGGCTGGCCACTTCTCAGCCCCTTATGGATGATGTCGCACAGACGGTAGCGCTTCGCCCTCTATATTGCCTTAGGAAAGCGTCACTGTTGAACTCCACAGGGCTCATTCAGTGCCAGTTGTGAGCTATATCTCCAATTACTCCTGCTGAGAAGGCCGCTTAATCTCTGGGTTCAACCTCCGAGTCCATGAAGCAAAGAAGTGATTTAAGATTTAAGAGTGTCAAAGGTGACATCAGGCATTGGACCATCTTTCTGGGTTGACTCACCTCAATTTACTCAGGTGCCTTAGACGTCTAGGCTAAGAAACGCCTGCGGGACCATCTGACTCAGAGTCTCTTACTCTGGTCATGCCGTCTTGGAGATTTGTGAATTATCTACCAGGATTTAGATTTTTTTTTTTTTTTTTAAATAAATTTAGACTATCATCTAATAAAGTTGGGTTTTTTCCTTTTGAGTGTAAGAATAGGATTTATTGAAGAATAGAAACAGGAACAGAACGTAGCACAAGAGGAGACCCCATAGCAGGTTTTTGTCCCAAAGTTGGGTTTTATTCTGAACGAACACCTTATTAACAATTCCTGCTCTTGCAGTGACTGAGGTGTTGACCATTTAATTAATTTTAATTATGCTTCTTGGTGAATCAAGAAGGCAGGGAGTCTCCACATGTGAAAGACCACTCAGAGGCCAAATGGTATCACTAAGCCATCCGTGAACAAAGATTTAAGAGGTGTTCCTGTGAATGCTTCTCCCCGTCCAATAGCCTAGGTCAACTTTGGAGATGCCTGTCTGGCTCCACTCAGACCCTGCTTCTCTTTCTATGTACAGATGGGGCAAATCAGCTGAGGGAAGTGGGGGAGATTCTGAAATGGAGGATGTGCACTTGTCAATATTGATCCAACAAAGGAAAGCAGAAAGAGGGCATGTTAGGGCTCGGGTCTGGAGTGTCTCCCAAAGACTCCCGTGTTGAGATGTGGTCCTCAAGGCAGCCATGTTCAGAGGCAGGGTTCTGGGAAGTAGTGGGATCGTGAGGGCTCCAACCTCACCAGTAGATTGATCCATGGAGGGATTCGTGTTTGAATGGACTATTGGGAGGTGGTGGGAAGTGTGGGAGGTGGGACCTAGTTGAACTGAGAGGAATGTCATGTCTTGTCCTTGGCAGTGGGCTCTCAGGGACTTTATCTTTTCCCCAGCCCCTTCCTCTCTCTCTCCCTCCCTCTCTTTCCCTATGTGCTTCCCAGCTGCCTTGAGGTGACCAGTTAGGCTCACATGATCCCTGCCATTATTTTTTGCTTCACCATAGACCTAGAAACAACAGAGGCAAGGGACCATGGACTGAAACCTCTGAAAACAAGAACCAAAATAAACCTTTTCTCCTTTCATTTGATTTTCTCAGGTATTTTGTCATAGTAATGAAAAGCTAACACAGGACAGAAGAAATTGAGAGAAAATAGTAACTGAGGGTCACACAAAAGAGTGACTGAGGGCCTCTGGGAGAGTTTGGGGAAGAAATTGAGAATGAAGATGACAGAAATTTTAGACCAGTTTTGGTATTTAAAAATCTGGAAAATAAAAGGAATAAAAGGAACAAAATTTTAAACAATGTTCACAGTTATAAACTGGATCTTCTTGTATGTTCTGGGCTCTCAGAAAAATCAAAACTCAGCTAGAAGCTCAGGTTTACCAGGAGTTAATTAATGATGGCATACCTCAACATTATAAAAGCTATGTATGCTAAATCCAAGACCAACATCATTCTAAATTGAGAAAAATTGAAAGCATTCCCTCTAAAAACTGGAACAAGACAGGGATGCCCTCTTTCACCACTTCTATTCAATGCAGTCCTAGAAACTCTAGCCAGAGCAATTTGAAGAAATAAATTAAAGGGATACAAATAGGAAAAGAAAAACTCAAACTATCCCTATTTGCTAGTGGCATGATTCTATATTTAGAATATCCAAAAAAACTCTACTAGAAAACTTCTAGAATTCATAAATGAATTCAGTAAAGTAGCAGGATATAAAATTAACACCCACAAATCAATTGTGTTCCTATGCATCAGTGATGAATCAGCTGAAAGAGAAATTAGGACAACTATCCTACTCAAAATTACCTCAAAAAATATTTGGGAATTAATCTGACCAAAGAGGTGAAAGACCTCTACAATGAAAACTACAAAACACAAAATAAAAAATGTAGAAGATGGAAATATCTCCCATGTTTTTGGATAGGCAGAATTAATATTGTCAAAATGGCCATACTACCAAAAGCGCTATACAGATTCAATGCAATTCCTATTAAAATACCAATGACATTTTTCATAGAACTAGAAAAAGCAATCATGACATTCATTTGGAAAAATAAGAGGCCAAGAATAGCCAAAGTAATCCTCAATGAGAAAGCAGAAGGTCTCACAGTACCAGACCTTAAACTATACTACAGAGCTATAGTAGCAAAAACAGTATGGTATTTGCACCAAAAGAGACATGAAGACCAATGGTACAGAATAGAAGAAATAGAGACAAACCCACATAAGTACGGTTTTCTCATACTAGACAAAGGTGCCAAAAACATACATTTGTGAAAAGACAGTTTTTTCAACAAATGGTGCTGGGAAAACTGGAAATCTCTATGTAACAAAATGAAATTAGACCCTTATCTCTCACCCTGCACAAATGTCAACTAAAAAAATGGATCAAGGACCTAGGTATTAGATCAGAGACCTACTAGAAGAAAAAGTAGGCCCAACTCTCCATGCTTCTTGTGCTTTAGGAGTCTTCCTCAATAAGACTCCTAAAGCACAAGAAGTAGAATCAAGAATCAATAAATGGGTTGGTATCAAACTGAAAAGCTTCTTCATAGCAAATGAAACAATCAAGAATGTGAAGAGAGCCCACAGAATGGGAGAAAATCTTTGCAACCTGCACCTCAGATAGAGCATTAATCTAAAATAACTAAAAAATTCAACACCAAAAAACAAATGACCCGATCAAAAAATGGGCAAAGCAACTGAACAGACACTTCACAGAAAAAGAAACACCATTGGTCAACAAATACATGAAAAAATGTTCAACATCACTTGCAACAGAGAAACGCAAATTAAAACTACACCAAGATTTCATCTCACTCCAGTCAGAATGGCAATGATCAAGAATACAAGTAATAATAAATGTTGGCAAGGATGTGGGGAAAAAATGTACACTCATACCTTGCTGGGACTGCAAATTGGTGCAACCACTCCGGAAAGCAGCATGGATATTCCTCAGAAAACTTGGAAATGGAACCACCATTTGACTCAGTTATCCCACACCTCGGTTTATACCCAAAGACCTTAAAATCTGCATATTATGGTGATGCAGCCACATCAATGTTTATAGCAGCTCATTTATAATAACTAAGCCATGGAACCAACCTAGGTGCCCTTCAACAGGAATGGATAAAGAAACTGTGATATATATACATAATGGAATATTACTCAGCCATAAAGAAGAATGAAATTATGGCATTTGTTGGTAAACAGATGGAACTGGAGAATATCATGCTAAGTGAAATAAGCCAATCCCAAAAGGTTCTCTCTGATATGCAGATACTGACTCACAATAGGTGTGCGTGTGGGGGGCGGTTTCACTGGATTGGATATGGAGGAGTGGGGGGACAGGAGGATGGAAGGGAATAGGAAAGACAGTAGAATGAATCAGACATCACTTTCCTATGTTTGTATATGAATACACAACCTGTGTAACTCCACATCATGTACAACCACAAGAATGGGAAGTTATGCTCCCCGTGTGAATGATATGTCAAAATATATCCTGCTGTCACATATAACTAAAAAGAACAAATAAAAATTTTTTTAAAAAGTAGTGATGGAAAAAGCCTTGAATTGGTGAACATCTTTCACTCAAGTGATTTGTGTGGATTTTAATGAAGGCTGGGTGTTTAAAGGCTCTGTAGAGCTTTGGGGAGTTTCTTTACTTGGCAGAGGAGTAAGAAGGGGGGAGAAAAGTTGAGGCCGAGATCAAGGACCAGCTCTGCACCCAAGGAAGCCCCCAGGGCACGTTTGCAGAGCATTTGTGGAAGAAAAGATGAAGATACAACTCAAACAGAAAGACGAGTCTGATTGGCTCGGGGAGGTTTTTGGATTGTGTTGGGGATCATCAAGCAGATGACCCTTCCACGGAAAAATCTGCCATTTCAAGTTCATCGCGAAGCTGGCACTTGTCACGTCCTGCTGCTGGTGGCTTGTCCTTCCTCTAATGGCATCTGTCATTTTTAGGGGCTTTAAGTAGAAAAGCAGAGGGCTCAAAATCACCGACGCTCCTCCAGGAAGCTGGAGAGCATTCAAAAAGTCGCTGCCTCCAAATCGAGGGAATAAAAGGAAGCCCTTCTCTGAGACGTTTTAAAATTGGAGACATTGTGCTCTAGGAGACCGCGTAGCTCTCCACTGTTATGTGACCGCTTGGTAATCCAGGCCGGGTGACCGGGTCAGTCTGATTCCACAGGTGTCTCAGTCAGGGCGATGACATGCTTGGCACCCACTCTGGACCCCTCTCTATGGTGGAGTGGCAAGATGCTTTGGAACTGGGCGAGAACTCAGCCGCCACACAGTGCATCCTTCCTTCCTGGACCGCGAGGTAGAGGCGCATCCAACTTCTCAGCCCCTTCTGAAGTGACTTTAAAGTTGGCGATTTTTTTTTTTTTAAATGACCACGGTTCACAGTTCCAGTGAGTATTTTTTTTCAGAAATCATTAGACTAGATTAAAAAGCTAGAGAAAAAAACTGCTTTTTGCTAGTCCCAGTAATGCTGGTAGGCCCAGTTTCCCCTTTCCTTCTATTTTAAAGCTTCTGGGTTTTTGTGGTTTTGGAACAGCAATGAGCACATTTGTTAATGAAAAGCCTCAATTAGAGGCCGGGTTCTCTAACCGTGGCTCTTCCAACTGCCAACGTTCCAAACGCTGGAGGCCACAAGAAAACTGCTCCAAACACCTTTGTCATGGTCTGGACCTGTATTTCCAAGAGATTGCCCAAAGGCCGAGTCTCGTCCACCGGTTCTGCAGACCAATGTATCTGCCCACAGTGCAGCCCGCTGGGATGCCACTGGATCTTTCCTTTGTCCCAGCGCATCCTTTACGCTCCGTCACTTGCCGCCTTGTTTTTCTTTTCTCGTGAGTCTCTGACAACTAGAATAATGGTCTTGGGCATTAGTTTTCTATCACTCATTTGGATTTGGGCAGGGACAACGAGATGACAAGCATTGCTGGCTTACAAGATGGTCACCTAGCTCTGTGTTTAAATTTGTGTTGATAAGTTCTAACCGATATGAAAATTAAAAAAATAAAAATTTGAGTTTTTATAGATAACTTGCCAACCACTGAGAACAGATCTATAAAACCCAATGCTAGTTGCCTACCCCAATATCCATGCTACTCTTTTTTTTTTTTCCTGAGAACCTTGGTTTTTTTTTTTTTTTTTAATATTTAATAGGCCAGATTGCATTCCATCAAGGGGTAGCCATTTGACATGGTCTTTTTTTTTTTTTTTTTTTGCGGTGCTGGGGATCGAACCCAGTTGCAAGGCAAGCACTCTACTGACTGAGCTATCTCCCCAGCCCCTTGACATGGTCTCCATTAATGAGCTGGAGAAGAAACCTGTTAGAGATTTTAGGGACAGGTTTGGTGTTCTTTTTCTCCTTTGGACTTCCTTTTCTTTTGGTCTGAAGTGTCGCCTGGAGGTTCTGTGGCTTGCAAACACCAGGCCAGGAGCAGGAGAACCAAGCCCCAAGGTTGGTGGAGTGGGAAGGTGGAGGGTCTTGGTTCCTGGACTTCAGTGGGGGCCGCTGTCTGTCTAAGCTGTCACAGTAGGGATTTCTGTTTTTGTTTTCTGAGAAGAATGAAATTCTAAGTTTTATTTCTCTTGGCTATTGTTCTTTCTTCAGTAAAGTGAGGAAATAATTGATGGGCAGCTGCTATACATGACCTTTCCTCATAGCTGTTACCCTTAGTAGGGACCATCAGCTCTGTTTCTGTGTTTGTTAATCCCAGTGTCCTTCTGATTTGTAGCCCTGTACCGTCTAAAGTTTTTAGGGCTCAACTTAGGGGTTCTCTCAATGCATGGCTGTGGTCTTCAGCATATGAATGGTCTGATTGGACAATTGGAGTCATTGTTATTTCATTAAAAGAAGCATCTTGTGGCTAATTGTATGTAGTCCACTAAGTTTTTTTAATGGTATGTCCATGTCAGTGTAGTACATTATTTACACGTTTCATGTTTTATTAATATGGCCTCAGAATAACCTGAAAGAGCATAAATTCTGATAGGACTTAAATAATTGAGATTTGATGGTGGCAATTTAACCCAATGGTTGTTCTTCTTTGAATTAACTAGTTAGTGTGTTCATCTGGTTGTGTTTATTATTAGAAATATTTTTAGAGTTTCCTTGTAGTTATTATTTGATAATTATCTTACCTTTCCTGGCTTGGGGTTTTAAAAAATATTTGAGATAACCTTACTGGAAGTATATGCCTTGAAAATAGAAGACATATTTCATTTTAATAAGAAGTTTTGTTATTGAGTTAAAAAACTTGCACAACTTTGAAGTCACATGTGACTATAGATGTTTCCTCTCTTTAGAGAGGGACACGTCAGATGTTTGGAGTGGAAGAAGGTAGGATTCCACTAGAACCTGTTAGCAGAGGACATTAATGAAGAGAACCTAGGAAGCAGTCAGAGGGCAGGAACTAGAGAGAGCAGATTTTCTCTCCATAAAAAAGGGAGGATAATTATTTTCCACTGCTATGGGAGAAGAGAAGAGGAAAGAATCAAGACTGAGCAAATTAGGGTGTCTCTGGCGCCTAGCTTGTGGAAATGTCTGAGGATTTTTTAATAACAGCTTTCTTGAAATGTAACTCATGTACCACAAGAGTCACCCCCTTAAAGCATACAATTCAGTGTGTTTAGTGTATTTGTAGGGTTGTGCAACCATCACCAGTATCTAATTTTAGAACACTTTCATTAGTCTCAAAGGAAACCATATACCTATCACCACTCAATCCCCATTATCCCAACCTGCCGGCTGCTGGCAACCGTTAATTTAGTTTTCATCTCTGTGGATTTGGGTATTTGTCCATCTCCTACAAATGGAATCATGTAGTATGTGATCTTTTCTGACTGGCTTCTTTTGCTTCGCCTAATGTTTTCAAGGCTCGCCTGTGTCCGAGCATGCATGAGTGCTTCATTCCTTCTTATTGTGGAGTGAGAGTCCAGGTATGGATATTTTGCCTGCTCATCAGTGGAGGGAAATGGACATTTTGGTTGCTTTTACCTTTTGACTATTACAACTAAAGCTGCATATACAAGTTTTTGTGTGCATTTACAAAGTCTCTTTCCTTGACCAAACTTGAGTGGGGTTCCTCTGAGTCTTTTTCTTATCATCCATGCCTGACCTGAATGGACTAGTTTTAGCAAAACAATCCTGCTAAATAAATTTAGTAAGAATGTCCCCACCCTTGGTATCTGGTCAAGTTCTCCATCTCTCACTTGTAAGACCTTGACAGAACTTCGGAGAGAATCCTAGCAAGACTCTCCCTACCCGGGATGGTTGCCCTCAGTCATTGTCCACCCCTCACTCTGCTCAGTGGCTATAAATCCCCAGCTGCCTTTGCTATGTTAGGAGTTGAGCCGGATCTCCTCTATTGCGATACTCTCCACACTTACAGCACAAAGTCTTCCTTGCTAGTTTAACAGGTGTCAAAATAGTTTTTCTCCAACAGGACATATATTTTCATTTCTCTTGGGTATATCCCTAGGAGTGGAATTGCCAGTTATACGCTAACTCTGTATTTAACATTTTGAGGGGCTGCCAAGATGTTTTTCCATGTGGCTTCCCATTGTACGTTGTCACCATCAATGAACAAAACCCCCAGTTTCTCTAGAACCTTGCCGACACTTGTCATTGTTGGCTAGGAAACATTTTAAGAAGCAAAAGGCTGAATATTAATTTTTGGGTTTTGTTGCTGTTCTCTGATGTTTTCCTTTAGTCTCCCCAACTTCAAGTAGAGTCTTCTATACTGTAAATGGAATGTGCAGTGATCTTAAGGAAAGGAATGGGTAACAAATTCCGCTTCTACAGTGACCTGGCCTTGGGGGAAGAGAGGAGGGTCCAAGTGAGACTCAGAAAAGGCTCTGGTCAGATCAGGCACTTTGAGAACATAAACCCCAGAATACTGCTCAGATACCAAGGGAGACTCTGGGATTGGCTCTTTACGTTAGCACTAGGGTGACAGATTCAAGACAGGGAGAGGAGACACTGACCCACCCAGAGGTGTTGACTTTTTCCCTTTGATTTTTGTTTCATACAGTATCTTACTGTAATAATTCTACTTGTAAAGAATGACCACCTTCGATTCAACTCTCCTTGAATCAAAGACCCTCTGCCTGGCAAAGGTGAATAGCACATATTTAAAATAAAATGACTTCAGTTTTGCTTTGATTAAATTCTGACATATTTTGTTCTATTATTAAAATAACTAAATTCATTTTAGGAGGAAGCAAAACCAAGATTAACGAAGGACTGTCTTGCACCATATTCAGGTACAGGCTGCCTTTAATCGCCTTCTACTGTCTGGTTGCCAGTTTTGTTCTCAAAGGGCAAAGAAAGAAAAAGAGAGGAGCAGAACCCATGTGAGAGGGATCAGGTGTCCCCCTCCTTGAATCTCGTGCTTTCCCAGGAGCTCCTACACCTGTGCACACGAGTAGACCCTGAGCTCTTTCTCTAAGCATGCACGTGCAAGATTATGAAAACTCTTCTTCCATATTTATAACCCCACTACGTGCACCAGCATCGTGAGGCTGGGCACGCAGCGAGCATAGTTGATTGATCCTCCCAACTTCTGCTCACTTTGTAGTTTAAAAGTCATTAATAACTAAACAACTTTTTTTTTCTATAATATTTTCTTCCCTAAGTCAGATATGGCACACTTATTTTCTTTTGAAATAGGTTCTTTCATGGGCAAAATGTTGTAGATCAATTACTTCATTTAAAAATGTTTGTCTTTCCAGGAGTTGAAGAACAACAACAAAGAACCCATGATCTTATTGACTGGAATGTTCTGAAAATTTTAACTGAAGTAAATTTTTCATAGCACTGAAGCTCAATGTCTTTGAAGTAGGAAGTAGATGGTTTTCCATGAAGACACAAAGCTTTTAATTAATATTCATAACTATCGATATGAATATTATGATATGAATAATTTTGGTCACTGGAGGACTACTATAGTTTCCCATTGATGCAATAGAATATATTGAGGACAACAAAAAAGTAATTAACAACTGAATATGAGGGTCATAAAGTTAAACTATTCCCTAGTTCATAGTAAGCTCTACATGCATGCAGAATTATTTTCTGAAAATAAGACAATACTGAATGTCATGTTTTCCTCCTTCTCTAAATTGTGTATTTAGTGTTTTTCTCAAACTCAGACTGCTTTGGGTGTAATAAGAATAATTAAATGTCGAATAGACAATCTGGAGTGTTGAGAGCGATTTAGAGATAATAATAAGAGATGTGATAATAGATAAAAGAAAAATCACGCTCTATTTAAACTTCCTGTCTCTGAACTGTGTGACTTAGACATTTTTAGGATCATGGTGGTCAAAATAGTGACATAGAAATCTAAGTTCCGATCTTCTTTCTACCAGTTGGTTAACTGGTGAGAATTAAGAAGCTATTTTTGTGTTTACAGGACAGAAAATAAATATGTATTCAGTTCCGTTTAGTTCAGCTCAAGGTAGTGATGAGGCACCTTGTCTCTGTGAGGTGAAAGATGGTACAGGAAGTCTCGGTTTCTGTCCCCAGGAGGCTTAAGAAACCTACGACTGCAATAGCAGAACACTTCCGTGTCAGTGCCACCAGCATGTGACCTCATTTCTGCCCTTGTTTTCCATTATTTTAAAACGATTTTTAGACTATTCTCTAGGTACCAATGATATTGATAGTTAAAATACACCTCACGGCACAGGGACAATACCCATGTGGGACTATGCTCTTCTCAGATGCAGTCTTTCCTGTCCCGATGATTTGCTAATTATATAACAAAAAGCCTGATTCCAGTGTGTTTACAGTGAAACTATCACTGAAGCCCAAAACCCAGGAGAACTTAAAACATGTGGAAACGTGTGTTTTGCAATGTGTGTATGTGTGTGTGTGTGTGTGTGTGTGTGTGTGTGTGTGTTTTATAGTCCTAATCTTGTTAGTCAGCTTTTCATTGCTATGACTAAAATACCTGACAATAACAAAAGAGGAAAGGTTTATTTTATCTCGAAGTTTCAGGGGTTTCTTTCAGTCCTTGGTCTGCCTGCTCCCTTGCTCTGAGCCGGAGGTGAGGCTGAACATCATGGAGGGAGAGTGTGGCAGAGGGAAGCTGCTCAGCTTATGGTATCCAGGAAGGGAGGTGAGGGAGAGGGAGATGGAGAAGAAGAGAAGGAGAGGGAGAAAGAGGGAGGGAGGGAGGGGGGGAGAGAGAATGAGAGAGAGAGAGAGAGAGAGAGAGAGAGAGAAGGGAAGGGAAGGGAAGGGAAGGGAAGGGAAGAGAAGAGAAGATGCATATTCCTCAGGGCATGCTATCAATGAAATACCTCCTCCAGTCATGCCCCCCCACCTGTATTTTCTACCTCCTCCCAGTAGTCCCTTCAATTTTTCAATGGATTAATTAGTTGATGAGGTCAAATCCCTGATCCAATCACTTTGGGGGTGGGTACCAGGGATTGAACTCAGGGGCACTCGGCCACTGAGCCACATCCCCAGTCCTATTTTGTATTTTATTTAGAGACAGGGTCTCACTGAGTTGCTTAGCACCTCACTTTTGCTGAGGCTGGCTTTGAACTTGAGATTCTCCTTCCTCAGTCTCCCTAGACACTGGGATTACAGGCATGTGCCACCAAGCCTGGTCTGATTCGATCACTTTCTAGTAGCTCCTCCTCTAAAATCTTGCTGTATTAGGGACCAAATTCTCAAAAGATGTGTCTTTTGGGGATACTTGGTATTCAAATCATGCTCTTAGCTAGGGTGTGTAGAGGTGTGGACTTCAAGTGGGAAGGATAAGAAGAAATGTGGTATTGAAAGAAACCTATGAGTTCTAATCCTGAAAACTATCTCTGCTTTTTGGAGGAAGGGGTAGACAGCACAGCAAGAAAGGTGGAGATGAGATGAAGGAGAAGGGGAAGAAATACCAGAAAGACCAACATGCCTGACCTGCACCCCTACCAACTGCATGTTCTGCTACTTAGAAGTTATCTGACTTCTCAAAAACACCATTTGTTCTGGGAGGGCAAAATCCAGTTATTCTAATAATTGTTTAATCAAGGAAGAAGGACAAGAAACACATAGATCATGACTTTGGAAAGTGTCAGGGAGTGGAATGGAGTTATCCAGTTGTGGAAAGTGGTTGATGAGCTTTGTGCTGGAAGGGAAGAAGAGAGTGTTGTGTCGAGAGATTTAGGGTCAGAGTGTAGGTATTCTGGGTTGAATTGTCTTTCCAAAATTCACATGTGGAAGCCCAAGTTCTAGTACCTCAGAATGTGATGACTGTATTTGGACAGAAGGTCTTTAAAGAGGTTATTAAGGTAAAATATAGTCTCATGGGTGGACTCAATTATGACTCGTGCCCTTATTAGAAGGGGTGTCCTCCCACGTTGAGAGACAACCTTCTGAGGACAGAAAGAGAAGATGGATGTCTTCAAGTCCTGTAGAGAAACCATGGAAGAAACATCCCTGCTGACATTTTGACCTTAGACTTCCACCCTCTAGAATTGAGAGGAAAATAACTTTCTAGTGCTTAAGCCACTGAGTCTATGGGACTTAACTATGGCAACTCCAACGAAGAGCAGAAGGTCATAGAAAGAAGACAGGCTCACAAAGCAGTACGGGTGATAGACCTGGCCTTCGTAGTTTGGTCCAAGGCCCTCACAGCAGGTGCCATGGGACTGGCCAGTCCTGGTAGGTGGCTGAGGTCTGAGAACTGGGAGCATGAACTGGTTTCTGATCTCTCAGGCCAGGCAATGTGACCATGCTGCTCTGGACACCTGGATTCTCCAGGTCCTCTTCCTCTGCTTTGCTCTTAGAAAGAAGCCAGGCAAGGCCATCCTAGAGAGGGAAGGGAGACGATGGATAGTTCCTGTAGTCTCTCCTGGCAGTCAGTAAGGAAATGCATGGCCTATAGAGAATTTAAAACCAATCATAAAGCTGGTCATGAGTTGGTTGCTTCTTATTGCCACCATGCTCCAGCAACTTTAAACAATGCCAGAGGTAAAACACTCCAAATAAAATATTTTGTCGATCTAAGTGCTAAACATTTTCTGTGATTACTGATGAGTTTTATGAATGTGTATCTATGCTTCCAATCTAACATGTTTTTATTACCTTTTCTTTAATAAAAATTTCATGCAAGTTAATTTGGAGGACTCTCAGTCACACAGTAGACTCTGAGGCCAGTCAGTGCGGCTACAGGCATTTTTTGGAGGGTAAGTTCATTAGGATTTGGAATCTTGTGAACTTACAAGAAGTCTTCTTGTGTCTACTGAGTCTGTAGTACTTTATATACCTCCTTTAAAACAGGAGTTTATAAATTAATAATAGCACAAAGATATAGAAAGGTGATGCAAATTACTTTAATTTTGTCATTCTTTGTGACCACTTGAAGCTTTTGTTTTTGTTTAATATTTAAAAAAAATGATATTGAGTATGAGCTGTCAGGTGTAAAATACTTACGTTTGGTAAGTGCACGTTTTTGTTCACACATGAATACTTTGCTGAATTTCAATGCTGACATGAAAATTAAAATTAAGGTTTATTCAGAATAATAATTACTACAAAATAGTTTTGTATTCTCTGAACATTAAATGTATTAGCTTCTTCACTGGGTCCCCCTTGCTTCTACTATCCCTTATTATCTCTTAAAACAAGCAGAGCATTGATATTTGTTTTACTCAGTTTTTCACTGCTGTGGCAAACACCTGAGAAAAACAACTTAGAGGAAGAAAGATTTATTGGGGCTCATGGTTTCAGACCATGGTCAGCTGGTTCCATTCGCTTTGGGCCTGAGGTGAGGCAGAACATCATGGCAGAAGGGCATGGTGGAGAAAAGATGCCAGCTAATGGCAGTCAGGAAGCAGAGAGAGATAGAGTGAGAGTAAGGAGCCAGGGACAAAAATAGCCCCCAAGGTTACGACTGCCAGGACTTACTTCCTTCTACCACCTAGGTCCCACTCCTACCTTCTCACCAACTCCCAATAGTCCATTCAAATTATGAATCCCTCGATGGATTAATCCATTGAGGAGGTCAGAGCCCTTATGATCTGATCATTTACCAAGGGTCCCACTTCTGAACACTGATGTTAGATTAATTCACTCCTTACCAACATTCTGCTAGGTACTGAGGATACAGTGCTGAGAAAACTTAATTCCTCCTCTGAGAGACTCAGTTTAGTCGGAAAGACAGATATTCAAGGAAATAACTGGAATACAATGTAGACACATATGGAGCATAAAGTAAGGAGCCAGGACTTTGTCCCGTTGGGCTGGGAATGGATAAGGAATTTCAGGTTGGCGTTCTTTAAAGGAATGCTTCTTTGCAGGAAAAGTCAGTCAGGACATCCCAGAGAGAGGGAAGAGCATGGGTCTGTGAGAATGGTAAGGAATTCTCTGTTGGGTGGGCACAGGGAATGGGGAGGCTCAGGAGACCAGGCTGGCTGGGTGGTAAGGACTGGGCTTCATTCTGAAGTCTGCGTGTGGGGCCAGTGAGGGATTTACAGAAGAGAGATGACTCAGTCAGACCAAATTTTGAAAATAGTGTTCAGGCAGGGAGGGCAAAGGCAGGGAGAAATGTCCGTAGGCAGGTTCTCTGTTGTGCCTGGTCACGAATAAGGCAGATTGGGCCGCTGGTTCCAGGGCCGTTTGAGGAGAGTCTCGGTCAGTGAGAGTGCCTCAGAATGCCTGTGGCCTGCCCCTCACCCTTCCACAGGTGATGCATGATCACGTGGACGCTGTCACCTGCATCTAATTCTGCCCTGACTGGGCTGAATTCTGTGTTGCATGTGACATGGTACGTAGATTTAACTGTTGAATTTAATCTGGTTCTGCCAAAAAAATCAAAAGTAGGGACTAAATTAACTTCTTCTGTTAGTCTATACTCTGGTTTCTTTGAAAAGTAAAAATTTTTTCAAAGTAATACACATCAGTAGTTTATTAATATTTCATGGGTTTTACTGTAAGTAAGAAGGGAATTCTCAGTCCTGCTGGGTATTCACTCTTAATGGTTTTTAGCTGTTCTCCTGGTATTTCCTTCCATATTTCTAAATCATTGATGAGTGTGTAGGCAGGCCTTGTCCCCTGGTTGTCCTTATGGTATCCATGTGGTCAGGGGCTTTGGAGCAGCAGAGAAGAGTATCTCACAGTTCAGTGTTTAGACCTTCACTTAACACCCTCCCTCCCTCCCTCCCTCCCTCCCTCCCTCCCTCCCTTCCTTCCTTCCTTCCTTCCTTCCTTCCTTCCTTCCTTCCTTCCTTTCCTCCTTCCTTGTGGTGCTGGAGGTGGAACCAGGGCTTTGTGCATGCTAGGCAAGCTTTCTACCACTAAGCTACATTTCCAACCCCAGCTCTCCTGATTTCTGTCCAGTCTCTCTTTCCTTTCTCTTACACTGTGCCTATTCCTGTGAAATGGGAGCTTCTCTGTACATTCAGAAAGGGTAACAGGAGGTCTAACTTGTCCTGCTTCTCTGGCTTCTAGCTAATGCCCTCATTGAGCCCCTGCCTCACTCATCCCTTCTGAGAAAACTGCTGCCTACAGTTCTCTAGAATTTCTTAGTGTTTTAGTGAGCTTTCTCTTCCTGTAGCAAAACACCTGAGATAATCAACTTAAAAAGAGAAAAGGTCTATTTTGGCTCACAGTTTTCCATGGTTGATTGTCCCCATTGTTTTTGGCTCGTGGAGAGACAGTGCATTGTGTCATGGTGGGAGTACATAGTGAAACTGCTCTCTTCATGGCTGGGCTGCAGAAAGAGAGAGACAATAAAGGCCCAGGGTCTCAATAGCCCTTTCAAGGGAACTCCCCCACTAAATTCCACCTCTTAAAGATTCTACCTTCTGGCACAGTGCCAGGTTGGGGGCTGCTCCTTCAGCACAGGGGCCTGGAGGAGACAGCTCTCTAATCCCCAGGGCCTGTGTCTGCAGGCACTTGACCCTCATCCTTCTCAGCATTTCGGCTCCTTGGTCAGCTCTTCACTGTTGCTGTTGGTCATTCCTTGCGACTTCTTCATGCTTCGTGGGATCGTACCTGTGAAACGTTGATCATTCTTGGCGTAGTGTGACTTGAGGAGCAAAGGGACACGCAAGCACCTATTTTACCACTGTGAACTGGATCTCAGCCCAGAGCAAGTCACACAGAAGTCCCAACTGCCATGGCGGTTGCTTGGTGTCTTAGACTATTGAGTGCAGTTCCACCTAGTTAATTTCAGTGGTATTTAGAAGTCTCCCGGAGGACAATAGGAAGGGGCTAGTATGACTATTTTATGAACAAGGAAACAGATATCATAGTAAAGCAATGGGTCCAATTTCGTAAAAAGAGTTGGTGGAAGAATTAAGATGAACCAAGTCTCTTGATTCCTCATCCTTCCTTGATCTTTCCTGGGAGGTTTTCCAGAGGTTAATATTTTGAATAAAGCACTTTAATCTCTTTTTAACATAAAAACTGCAGATAATTTTAGCAAGAAATAGGTCAGTTCTCTTCCTCCATGACTATTATAACTTTACATTATTGCATATTTCTAAAGATAAGCATCTTTTCAACGTTGGCGATGTGCTACTTGCTGAATGGATCCTAAGGTACAGATTCCCCCCATGGGCTTTTGGTCTAATGAGGCATGTTGGATCATAAAGGAGAAAATGAAGAAGGAGAAGCAGTAATTCTCATTTGGTGGCCTATTTGGCATCTATCTGTGTGTTTGGGGCATTTTTCTTTCTTGATCTTAGGCCCCTTTCCACAGCCACTTAGTTATGGGGAGAGACTCAAGGGGAAGGAGGAAAGGACTTCTCAGAAGAAATTTAAAGGAGGGAAAATGAAGGTATTGCTGTAGATTAGAGTACAGAGCTCACAGGCTGTGTGAAACCAAATGCAAACCCTTTTTGGTCTACACACCACAAATAATCCTCCTAGGAATTATCACCAGGCAAGTGTTCCTATGTTTCATCCATGCTCATTCCCAAACAGCTCTTCTTTCTCTGCTTGCAATCTCAAGAGTGTTGTCCTGAAGGAATCTCCTGGAGAGGGCAGACATGTCTTCAACAAAAGGTAGAAAAGAAACGCAAAGCTGTTGCTTGAGACTCACGAGAGTCATCACAGGAACTTCACACACGTGCTTTTCCAGTTCCCATTCAATGGACACTTTAATATAAGGATCAAAGTTACAAAAATGAACATAAACCCCAAGGTCACCGTCAGTGCATTGTTTTGAAGTTTATCAAGGTAAGAGATGGAGAGGTTGGAATTGGGGCTTACACAGAGGATTATTGGAGAAGGGCCTGATTTCATGATGTTGAGTAATCCAGACCATGGTTCACAAATGGCAGGAATTTTCTTGTGCTACCAAATACCTGATTACGGAACCATGGTTATACAATTCTCATGCCTTATTCCATATTTCTAATTAATATGCACTATTTTTCTTGGGGCATTCTGGGCACAACCTATAATGTCAGCCTGCTCTAGGCTTGTGGAGTCCTAGTTTGGTCCTCGTAACTCTTCCCACATCATGGTTAATGATATGGTGGGACAGAATTGCAAGGACACACGTTTTGGTATCAGACAAATTTATCCTTGATTTCTGGCATTTCCACATAGCTATGTGACCCAGGGCTAATCACTTCTCTGGACCTCAGTTTCTTTATATATGTCAAATGCAGACAAACTAGTATTTACTGCACAGATTTCTTTAGAAGATTAAATGATATAATGGATATAAATTACTAAATGAGTGCCTGGCACAGAGTAGATACTCTAAATAAATGGCAAATAAAATTGCTAATCCTAAACTTGTATTTTTGAAGAGCCACATTTATGAATAAAATTTTGCTTTTTTCCATTTCTTTCAAGTTTAAAACAAAACTTGAAAACGTGCCTTTTAATTGTATTTGTGTAAGGAGTCAAAACTGAAGGAATGAAAATAGAACATAATACTGTTAAAATCAGTAACTTCAGTACTGATATGATTGAGTCTATTAAGCATATCAGAATAGGTTATTTCCCAAATAATTAGTATATGCCACTTTTATATGTAGGGAGAATGCAAACAGGAATAAAGAGAGTCTGTGTCTGCAAAATGCTCACAATTTGAGCAGTGTAAAGCTCTGTATGTTCCTCTGCCAGTGATGGTTGGTAAGTTGGAGACACCATACTATTGGGGGTAGAAGGAATTGGTGTTTCCAAGGGGTGCCTTGAGTGAAGCTTCACACAGTGACAGTTGTGATTTGGATGAGAGGGGTTTGGCTTTGGTCATATGTGAGCGGGGAGGGAGTTCCAGTTCTGGTAGGAAGAAGCTACCGAGAGATGGAGGGGCAAAAGCTCATGCTCATGGGGAGCTCTGATGTGGCTACACTGAAGTTCTCTGGAGGGACAGGAAAATGCTGGAGGAAGACAAGGGGCTAGTGTTCTCAAGGTTTCACATACTAGGAAAGAAGCTTGTACTGTAGTTGATGGACAGAGGGAAGTGGTTGAAGGTGTTTGAGCCTCACAAAGACATGATCCAGTTAGAGTTCTAGAAGAGAGAGTTTCGTGAAAGGAGAAACAGCCAAGAAGTTCCATCAAGCTCTGTTAATATCCAGAGAAGTACTGAACATGGGCAGTAAGTATAGCGAAGGACAAGGTTAAAATGGAACATGATTTCGGAAATAGACTCCACATCATTTGATGAGCAATCGGATATAAGTGAAGAGTTGTTGACATTCAAAAAAATCTATATGTGAGAACACAAATACCATCAAATGAGAAACTAAGGAAAATAAAGATCCTTAGAGATGACTTCTGGATCTTTGGGATAATTCTGGAAGAGAAACTCTGGAAAAAGTATTTGGATTTTGGGCCTGTTTATAATACATTTCCAGAAACAGAGCTGTTCGGTTGAGGGGTGATTTCCATTTTGTGAAGAAGCAGGGTGAGAACAAGGAAAAGAAGAGGCTGGGCTGGGATTGTGGCTTAGTAGTAGAGCACTTGCCTAGCATGTGTGAGGCACTGAGTTCAATTCCCAACACTGCATACAAATAAATAAATAAAGGTTCATCAACAACCTAATAAAAAAATATAAAAAAAAAGAGAGGAGGCTGTTGCAGAGATATAATATTGTATTAACTTTCCATCACTGTGACAAAATACCTGAGATAATCAACTTATAAGAAAGAAGTTTTCTTTTGGGTCACAGTTTTGAAGGTTTCAGTCCTTGGTTGGTTGGCTACATTGTTTTTGAGTCTGTGTGAGGTGATACATCATGGTGGGGAGTGTGTGGTGGGGGAAAGGGTTAGAATGTGAAAGAGAAAAAGAGGAAGAGACTGGAGTCCCAATAAACCCTTTATGGGTATTCTCCCAATGACCTGACATCCACTAGTCTCTGCCTATTTAAATTCCATCATTTCCCAATGTCATCACACTTGGGACCCAAGCCCTTAACATCTGGGTCTTTAGGGGACACTCCAAATCCAAACCGTGGTGTACACAGAAAGCAATGAAGGATGGAGTCATGGTGCTGGATTCTGGTGACCCAGGAAGCACCGAGGCCGTGATAGAGCTTGCAGGATTGGCAGGGAAGGAGCGGGGCCACAGCGTCCTCCAGTCAAACCAGAAGCAAGGAGCGATGGAGGAGGAATGGGAGCATGATGGAGAGGAGAGGCCAGAGTGAGCAATTCCAACTCTCACTCCAGGGAATCCTGGACAAAGTGCTTGCTCAGGAATCAGGGGGGATGGAGATATGAAAAGAGGGGAAGGTTTAGAAACTCATTCTGGAAGATAGAAAGGGACCAGGAGAGAGCGTGATTCACAGAGCATCCTGGGTGCATTACACTCTGATAAGAGTGGCTCTCATTCTCCATCCCCGACCGTGAGACCCTGGGAGGAAGCTCAGGCCCGTCTCAAAGCTCTCACGAGAAGGCAGAGAGGAAGAAATCCTATCACACGCATCCATCCAAGTTCCTGAACGCACGCTGGATGGTGGCCCTCCATGTCCCCACCCGCACCTCCCTTCTCTCTCACAGAGCTCCACCCAGCGGGGTGTCTGTCCTCATTCTGCTCTCCCTCCATCCCACTGCTTTCTCGAACTTCTTGGATTTTTTGTTTTAAGTTCAAAAGGATAATTCCATGGCTGTTTTTATAAATTGATTATAGTCTTTCGGAACTTTCCCTAGTTCCCTTCTCTACTCATTACCTCAGCCATTTGTGAAACACCCAGGAGTTGAGCATTACTCCAGGCAGGAAATTCTCCTGAGAAGGCAGGACACAGGGAGAGGAGGGTGGGAAGAGGGAGAGGAGGGTGACAGAGTGGGAGAAGGGTGGACAGAGGGGGAGGAGGGTGGACAGAGGGGGAGAAGGGTGGAAAGAGGGGGAGGAGGGTGGGAAGAGGGAGAGGAGGGTGACAGAGGGGAAGGAGGGTGGGCAGAGGGGAAAGAGGGCAGACAGAGGGGGAGGAGGGTGGACAGAGGGGGAGGAGGGTGGAGGGGAATGGAGGCTGGCACTTGGTCTTTAATATTTTTGTCCCTATGGCCATTCTCAGCAGCTGTGGGGCCGCAGCTGGGGACGCTGGTGTTCAGATTGTTCAAGGCACAGGAGTATTAAACATGTAATTATTAATGATTAGGTTAAAGCAAGAGTCATGCAGGAGCAACATATTTGTTGGTATGCTCAATATTAGAGTTGAATGTATACAGTGGCCAGGGGCCCAGTGTCCCAGGCCAGCTTACCGTGGAGGAAAGCACACCTGGTGACTTTGGTGTGGTGTTCATCATTAACTGTTTGCATTACATCATTTCTCTGACACTTCTTGGGCATTGTGTAGGTAGTTCCAACTGGTACTTTGTTTTCTATATAACTTTTGTGACTGATGGCTCTTCCTTTTTTTTTTTTTTTTTTTGGTGCTGGCAATTGGCCAGGGCCTTGCTCACTCTAGGCTAATCTTCGGGGTGTTGTTGCTGACAGCCCCTTTCCCAGAATTGCTCTCGCCCCAGGTCTTTGCATAGCTGGCCAGTGCTAGTCCCTTGGATCCTAATCCATACCTCTCCCTCAGAGGCCTTTCTCTGTCCAGCTTCCTACCAATCCATTTATTTTGATGGCTTGTTTACCTGTTGTACGTCTTTTCTGTGAGTGTGTAAGTGCCCTGAGGAAAGGGATATTTTCTGTCTCATTCATCACAATAAAATACATGCAATAAATTGAAGAACAAATATGTTACCATTTCATATCAAGTGTGATTGCATTTTGATGGATTCCTCATGGAATCCGAAGCTGCTTATTTGGCAATTATGATTTTCCTGCAGTGAGTTTCTACATTAATATGCCCATATTCAAATACTTATGTCACTTATTCTCCTCAATTAAAAGCCAGTGGACAGGGCTGGGGGTGGGGTAGCTCTGAGGTACAGCATTTGTTTAGAATGTGTGAGGCCCTGGGTTTGAGCCACAGTCCTGAAAAAAAAAAAAAAATCATGGGGTAGGTTTATATGTAGCTAACAATAACTTATAATCATATTGGAAATTACTTTTATATTCATGCTATTAAAAAATTCTGAATCCTATTCTCCTATGATTGTTGTATCTAACAAGACAAACATATCAAGCATGGTATCAACTAGGCAATTATTTTACAAGAGAAAGGTAATTTCAAAAGATCAGGCAATTCCAGAGGGATGGGGTTCTGGAAATGGGATTTGGAGTGCATGATTATGGATTAAGGGTGTGCATAAGCAGCTCTATGAGCACAACTTTGAAAGGAGCCCACGTAGGTAGAGCAGAGAAAAGCAGAAGGAGTCAGCACAAATCAGATAAAATCCCTACGGTTTAGGAGAAATATGCAACACAAAGAGATATGTTTGGAGTTATGATCACAAAATAAATAATAAAAATTTCTCTACTTGTTACAAATGGTAAGATGCTAACAGGGAGGAAGCAGAGACCGTTCAAATCCTATTTTGATTTGTTTTCTCTCTCCATGAGAATTGTGCTTCAACTGGGGAAACTAGAGCAAAAATATTTAATAGGTAATTGAAGCCTGAAGCAGATGGAAAATAATCTGTTAGTCTCTGAATGAAAAATAAAATCTGCAGTTTTTGATGGATGCTGTTATCTTAGGCCTACTGCGTGGAATAGTGGATTTTTCTTGTGATTACTTTAGAATCATGGAGAAATGAAAACATTCCAAAAGATCCAACAGGAGGAAATGACATCTTGGTTATTAAAATGGGATGGCTGTCAGATGTGTGGAGAGGCAACACTGTTCTAGAAATACATGGTGAATATACGTAGGGACAGTCATCATGGCTGGTACCCATTCACAAAGGATTTTGTCTGAGTGACTCATTCACCTGGAAAGTGGTACTTAGAAACTTTCTAACAGGGCTCTGTTTTAAATCTGTCATGTACATTTTCTTTTCATCTGTGACTTGTATAAAGACATAGAGGTTTGCTTATCAAATTTGTGGATGACAGAACCTGGGAGAGAGAGATAATATGATGGATGAGAATCATCATTCAAACTGATTTCATCAGATTGGAAAGAGAGGTGGAACGCAACAGGATAATATTTCAGGAGGCTAGTAACATTTTGGATTTAGGGTTTAAAAAAAAAACCAAATAGTTTTGCAAGTGTTGTTCAGCAAACACACGTGATAGAGACAGCTGGGTCTTTTGGTTCACCTCAACCAAAAGCAACGGAAATTGCGTTTTATGGGGATGTGTAACCTAGATAAAAAAATGGCTTGTGCTAATTGACCATATTTAGAATATTGTATTCACTTTAGGATGGGCACTAAAAAAACAAGAAAGACAAAGATGATAAAAGTCTTGGGAGCCGTATTTTATGTGGGAACTGTGGGACATCTAATCAAGAGAGAAGACTTAGGAAAACATAAAGGTTCTTTCCAAATGTGTTATAGTCTGCCACTTAAGAGAAGTTGGTATGAGTTCATAGAATAGTAGCTTATGACTATTATTAATATAATATTTTTGTTTCCTAGGAAGGACTCACTATCATTACTTAGGATTCTCTCTCTCTTTTTTTTTTTTTGCGGTGCTGGGGATTGAACCCAGGGCCTTGTGCATGTGAGGCAAGCACTCTACCAACTGAGCCACATCCCCAGAATATACATCGGTATATTTTCATCCCACTCTTGCTTTTGCTCTTTACATAGTTTTTAGGACAGCATCCTTATCACACGACCTTACATTACACAGGGTCTCACAGGTGTGGGCCATCCTTACCCTGACTTGATCCTCATAGTACATGGGGGACTGTGGGGCAGCATTACCCTGCCTGTCCTGCAGAGGCAGAGATGGTCTAAAGAAGGGGGTGATGCATCTCCCCCTAAGCAAGATGGCCTTGGAGAGACAGAAATCCAGCAAGAATTTTAGATTTCTGGTTTCTAGGGCTAGGGCTATTTTCACTACCAAATGCTTCCTGTGGAAATAAAACCTCCAATAATTTGAACTCAAAACAATATATATTTTTTCTTTTTCTTTGAAAAGAAAAATGATTAGTTCGTGTTCTTGCCAACATGTCTTTCAGTTTATTACCGTAGGCATGGGGCATGGCACATACCTTTAATTGGTGTTATTAGGGAAGTGGCATAATGCCTTGGGTGAAATGTGCAAGGAAAACACACATCAGATGAGGTCAGTTCTGAGGACAGAAGGAGCGTGAGGATGGTCAGTTAGCATGCTTTCTCCCATTAGACATTCTTTTAAGCACTTTTCCCCTTCTTTCAGCAAATTGAATTCTTTTTAAAGTGGTTAATCTATGAATGACTGTACTTTACAGCATGTAAATACCCTAGCAAAGATGGAGAGGGATGTTCAAATTGTTGCCAGTAGCCTGTGTTTATAAATTTTAACATGTGCCTTTGCCCACATTCCAACACCTTCATGTCACTAATGATAGAGTGGTTAAGAGGGTAGTCTCTGGAGTTCTTTTGTCCAGTTCCTCACTTTCCACCTATGCAGATACTTGGCTCCTCCAAGGCACAGTTTCCTTGTCTGTACCAATGTAAAGATCCTGTCTACAGAGTAGAGAGGTGAGAATTAAATGAGATACTCCTTATAAAATGCCTTGAACAAGTAACCGGTCTATACACCATTGCTCACTGTTTCAAAAGGAGATGAAGACAACAGGAAGGAAATTATCCACATTCTTCCTCTGTGGATCAGGGTGGGTATGGGTAATTGTGCTAGACATGCCTTTTGGATCTGTCAATCAGTGGTCATTTTTTATTTAGGCACAACCAGAATGTGTGGCAAGTTCACTTGTGCATTATTGAGTTTGGGTGGTCTTTGGTAGAAGCCAGACCTCTAAGGCAAGGATAGTCCTAATCCATGCTGAAGCCCAGAGGAGTGGATTTCCTCACTATGGAATTCCAGATAGCAATTTATCTTTCCAGAATACATTGGTATTATTTATGACTCTGTTTCCCAAATAAGGAAACATATAATGAATTAAATCCACATGAAGGAAAAAGCTGAAGACAGACCTCTGTTAACTGCCTTGATGAAGACAACCCAGAAAGTCCAATTCTAGAGCATTACCTGGGAGGTTTCCTACAAATTCAGCATTCTAATTCCATAAGTGGAGCTGTGAAAACAGCCTCTCTGAGGATAATTAGTAAAAACAGAGCAGGAACCATCCTGAAATGTCAGCCATTAGTGATGAACTTACATCGCTTTTTCAAAATAAAGTTACATTTTTGATATGGCATTTGCAAATGAGCTTACACAGCCCGGGATGATTGCTCACATCTTTTCCTCTGAACTGTGATTTTCCTAATAGCAGATATTGATATTCTGGTGTTCCTTGTTGCTTAGCCTCTGATGCAGTAGAGATGTTGAGTATGTTTTAATGGTGTAATGAATCTTCTTTTCCCATTTGCAGAGGCCACTGCCCATGCTCCTCAGCTGCCGGTGACCTATGGATACTCAGTGCCTGGAACAGTGAAATATTGTCATCCAGAGAGCACCAAAATTTAAATTATGTTAACAGTTTCTGATAATGTTCATGAAAAAGTAGTTGCATGGTTACCAGCTCTCCTAGACATAATTTGAACTTTTTCAGGAGATTCAGAATCATTAGAAACACCAGTCACTGTATAGGATGTGTGGATAGGAAGGTCTTAGGGTCTGGTGATTGGCGCAGGCTTCTTGCCTGTAACATAAGTGGCATAACTCTGCCTTTGTCTTTCTGTCCCTTCCTTTGCTGCCATGTTGGCACACTGTCTGTCTTTGTTATAGAGATGCACACTTTTAGCAATCTCTCTCTCTCTTCTAATTTTCTAATTGTCTATGGACCAGAATAAAAGATGAGTGAACTTTTTAGACTCCTGTACAAAAAAAGAGAAAATGGGCACTGAATGAAGGTGTGTGAGGCCATCTTATATGAAAAATACTTGAGTTTCTGGGTCCAGACTTTGTTACACATCTTTTGACCTTTACACATTTTCCCCTCTGTCCTTTCTAGTTCTTGACTGTGGTTTGAATACCAGGAAGTAAATTATTATATTATTGCTGATCAGTGAATGTATCTTTCTTCTCACTATCACTTTTATCTTATGTCGAACTTTCATTTTCATCTTGAATTATAGTTAAGTATATGTCTCATGTAAACCAAGAGTTCGATAAGTATTTGTGGAGAAAATGTTTTCCCATTTCCATGTCATGTTGAATTATAAACTTTATTCAAATTTGATTTAAACCAGCATGATGTATACAACAGGCACTCATTCAAAATTTGCTGAGTGGATGACCAAATGAAATAGTCAGAAATTTCAGGTCAAAAACTCCATTTGTGTTTTAACAAAAAAATGTGTAATTCTGCCTCACTTTGAAATCATCTTTTGCATGGAATTTCAAGATTGATGAATGATAGTTTAGATACTTTAATTTTTCAAAATCATGACCGTGGGCACTATGCACAGATAGATGGAAGGCATTGGTACTTTTGGTAATAAATAATTCCTGAACATTCTCAATCCTTTTTATCATAGAATTGCATTACTCAGGGTAGGAAGATTTGGGAGGCAGGGATATATGGTGTCACATTGTGAACCAGGAAGAGTTTACAGTAAAAAACCAAAATGTTAAATGCCCATTAGATACTTCTCTTGGGGCAGGAGAGTGGCAATAGTCATGGTTGGAGGCATTGAAGAAAAGAGGGAGCCTGGGGTTAGGGTAATGGGAAATATGAAGAAGAAATGGCTTTGCCAGGTGGAACCATCCTAGGACAGCATGGACTTCAGGTCCTGAGAAAGCTGCTCTTGCTTTTGTGGTGGAAGTTAATCCTTAACACCTGTAGCTGTGAGAAAATCAGAGAACTGTAAAATCATTCTTTGTTTTCCTCTCTCTTTCTCCTTTTAAACATTTTTTGAGGGTACTGGGGACTGAACCCAGGTGTGCTTTACCACTGAACTATATCTCCAGTCTCTTCTCTACCCGCCCCCCTTTTTCTGAGATAGGTTCTCACTAAGTTACTGAGGGTCCCTCTAAGTTGGTAAGGCTGACTTGTGATCCTCCTGCCTCAGCCTCCAAAGACTGATTACAGGCATGTGTTACTATTCCTGGTTTGCACAATCATTCTTCATCAGATGTGTATTAATTTGTCTTTTTTGTGTGTGTGTGGCTCAGCTATGTTTTAGTTTACTAAGGCTATTGTAATGACAAGCTTAGTGGCTTAAAAACATCATAAATTTTTATTTTTTTAAGTTTTTTTTTCTGTTAGAAGACCAACAGAGGTCATCTCTGGGCTATAGTCAAGATGTTGGCAGGGCTACATTTCTTTGGATGGTTTAAGGGGCAAATCTATTTCCTTGCCTTTTCTAGCTTGGAGAGTTTGTCTGTGTCCTTGGCCTGGGGCCCCATCCATGTTCAAGGCCGGCGATGACTTGTCAAGTCCTTCTCATATTGTATCATTCTGACACCAACTCTTCTGCCTCCCTCTTAGACATTTAAAGGACTTGTGGTTACATTGGTTTTATCTAGATAATCCAGGATAAACTATTTTTTTAAAAGTCAACTGATTATCAACCTTAATTTCATTTTGTCATGAAACATAACATCTTAGGTTCTGAGAATTAAGGGGAGCCATCTGAGTATTTGGGGAGCCATTATTCTACCCCCACAATCACAAACCAAAATATAAAGAACTGAGGTTAAGGACAGTATAAATAATTATAGAATGTGATAGTGCAGAAGATGAGAGAGCAGGGACATTTGAACATGCAGAGTTTGAACAGGGTTCAGAAGTAATGTAGCCCAGTCTTTTGAAAGCAAGAAGGCCAGAGATGATCAGACCTATCACTGTCAGAGCAGGCATATGTTTGCTGTCCTTCAGACCCAGTAAAACCACCTGCTGGCCATGCAACTTTTTCTGGGGCTTTGAATGTCCAGACTTCCCAGTGAAATGTTGGTCATGGAGCTTCTCAGGAGGGGTGGAGACATCAGTGCAGGGAGATTTTCAGGCATTTTCTATTCACCATTCTCCTAGGTCTTAAAAGTCCACCCTTGGAATCATTCCTTAGGGGGACAACCATATCGAGGGTACCATCTCCAGAAGACCAGTGATCATCTGCAGGGGCAGCCAGGGGGAGTGTCTTTGGGTACCTCTTTCATTTCCCTTCTTAGCCCAATTCCCCACTGAACACCTAGCACGTGCCAGGCTCTGGTCAGACACTGTGTGTTATGGTGGGATCCACTGACAAATGGATCCACAGAGAATGTGATACACCTGGAGGGCAGGGAAGTTTTAAGAAAGAGGATGGGGCAGATTCTGGTGACAATACATGCTGGGTCACTCTGGATCACAAGAGAGTACTTCACCCTGGAGACAAGTTGCCAAGGTCACATGTTCCTGTAGGTCATCTTTCTCAGGCTGACCCACTGTGGGGGTACTGAGGCATAGCTGCAAGGCAGAATGTATGCCAATGGGACTGTGCACTCAGGCTACCATATTGGATGTGGACCTTAAACAGTCAGGCTAACTCCTTTGCCTCATACTTGGGATGAGTGAGGGTAGAATTGCTTTATTATTCACTGCTCAAAACTTAGCATCTGCTACAGGACTCTACGGAGTAGGCACTCAGTAAATGTTTGCTGAATTAATGAAAAAACACATCTCTTTAAGTCAGTTTTACACATGGAAGAGATCTCCTTTCTAACTCTGGCCAGCTGTTTTAGAAATGTGGTCCATTATTTCACAAGGGAAATCAAGTAAGATTGTCTTACTAAAACTTATCTAACTACTGCCACATGAGAAAAACCTCCAAGATCTATCTGCAGCACTCTTTTGTTTTTATTTTTTAATTAATTAATTTTTGGCGGTGGGGATTGAATCCAGGGGTGCTTCACCACTGAGCTAATCACCAGCCCTTTCTTTAAATATTTTATTTGAGACAGGGTCTCATTCAGTTACTGAGGCCAGACTTGAACTTTTGATCCTCCTGCTTCAGCCTCCTGAACTTCTAGAATTATGCCCATGTCTGGCAAGATAACATATTTTTAGAACAGAAATTTGAAATTAAAAAAATGCTAGCATTTCTTATCCATTGATAACACCATTTACTTTTTTAATATTAAGGAGAAACTCTGAGTTTGAGACATGAAATAGTCAAAGAAAATTAGTGGTGCATTAAGATACAGGACCTGAGACTCTTGTTTCCTCCTGCTACCTAGGCCTCTTTCCACGGTAAGTGGAACAGAATGAGTCACTTATCCACAGGCTTGATTCAGATAGAAGGATAAATTGTGGTGCAGATAATAGCTAATGTAATGCCAGACCTCTCTCAGGAACTGTAGAGATTTCAGATCAATATGTAGTCAAAGAGTACATGGTGATGACTTTCTGAAAACTTGATCAATAAGTATACATCACCAAGATCAGAATTTATTTAAAATTATGAACAGCTTGGAAGACGGCCAATGCCTGAGTAATAGCTCCAGGCAGTCCAAATTCATGCCAGCTTCCTCCGTTATATAAATTGCTGGAATCTCTCATGCCTGACCCCTCTGATGTATCAGCTTTGTTATGTCAGTTTAGATATAGGTAAATTTCCTATGGGCATTTATTAGCTTTATTAAAAAAGGAGGCAATTGTCCAAAGGCCTCTGGGCATACGCACCCAAAACATAAAATAAAAGAATGAAATTAAATACTCAGGCTGCCAAACACCTCATAAAAAAGTCAGGCCAGTTCAGCCTACTGAGGCATGCCAGATTGGCAGGCTCCATCTTGTGTTTCTTCCCTGAAGGTTCACGAAACCATCCTACTATCTGGTTGGACAGAGGAATGAACTGCAGAGGCAAAGACCCTCAGCAACCTTGTTTTGGGGATTCATATCTGGAATCCTTTATTAGAAGTAGAATGGTTGATCTTAATATATTTGAATGAACCACTGGATAGGGAAACACCCTCAAAGGAAATCTCTCTCTTTATTAAAATGTATCCATCCAACATTCTCTGACTTCCTGTGCCATCTTGCTTTGATTGATGGCTTTCACCCCTGGAATTCTTCACATTGTCACTTCCGTGAAGCCCAATACTATTCCCCATCTGCCTTCCAACTAAAACAATCGCTCCGAGAGCATATTGCTCTAAATTAGTGATTTTCAACTCAGAGTGTTTCTGCCTCCCAAGGGACATTGGAAATGTGGGAAGAGGGGGTGCTTTTGACCTCTAGTGGGTATCCAGGAATGCAGGTAAATATCTACAAGGTCCGGGTGGCCTCCAAAACAAAGAAATGCCTGGCTTGGATGCTAATACCCACTCCAGGTCTTTGGGCAATCTTCAGTCATCTGCCGCTTTCCCTGTTTTTGCCAGATCCACATTCTATTTGCATTATCTTTTATTAACACTTTTCCCCCAGGTAGAAGTTATTTCTTAAAAATCTAAATACATTTATTTTTAAGAGAAACTTTGCATTATTGTCATTTTCAGAAAAATAATTACGACTTTCATAGATGCAAAGTCACTGTGTAAAAGAGAACAAAGCAATATTATCAAATCACAGGCTGATCCTTGATGGCTGCTAACTTTCTGATAAAATGAAAGATTAGCAAGTTTTGGAAAAGTATTGAAGAGAAATGCCAAACTGAGACTCTTGTTGAATGAGATGGGCGATGGGTGAACAGATTGAAAAGAGTGTAACTTTCTCACACAGTGATTTATTGGTATTTAAGTTCCTATCGAACAGCCATTTAATGTCGAAAAGTGTTTCTTGCTCCAGTTAAAATTATCATGACTGTGTCTCCAACAATTTAGGGAACACTGAATTATTGGGTCCCTCATTGGTACACTTTTCTACTTGGGTCCTTGTTTTTCTGCCAGGCTATTGTTTTTTATTTTATTTTTTTGATTAAGGTTACAGTTTATATGCTATTCTTTGAGTAGTTGCAGGTACAAAAAAACTCAAGCTCCATCATTTAGCCATAAATTTCATGCACAAAAATACAGTCTAACACGAACCATTCTACCGTGTGGTACTGTTTATCTGGGAGGAAAGGAAAATTGGAGAACAACTAACCAGACTCTATCACTTTTTGAGAAAAAGGTTGAGTAGCAAACTAGAGGCACACATTATAGCTTTATCTGCTTATTATTTTTAATTTTTCAAATGTGCTTATGTCTAAGTGAAGTATTCCATAATATTAGTGTAATAAATTTTATTTTTTTCATGTCTTTTGTTCTTTCTTTCTTTTTTTTATTTTTGCAGACTGCATTTTGATTCATTGTCCACAGATGGGGGACATCATTTCGTTTCTGTGGTTGTGCACGATGTAGATTCATACCATTCGTGTTGCTTCAGAGCTGCTTCAGAGGGTGTGCTTCATAACGCCTCCAGATAACCGCCACCTGCAACCAGGACTCTTCGTATCCAGAAATTCAGACATCTTAGATTGCAAAATAAAAACCTGGAGTCTGTCATTGCCACCCAATGGCGTGCTTTCTCAGAGACCTTATTGCTCACTTTCCCTCCATTAAAAAGGTCATCTGAAATGTACTGTAATCCCTTCTGTGGAATTAGTGACTCTACCTTGGTGTGCTTATTAGAGTAATTATTCTGGACCCGCATACTTTAAAGAGAGAGTCTAAATTCTTTGATGTTAACTGCGCATTAAATGTTCCAGTGGTTGACAATGAGTCAGTGTCATTATTCACAATAGCCACCTTTGGTTCCATGGTATTATACTCTGAATCAATTTACAGGTAAAATATCATCTTTGTAAGGGACGCTGAGGGGGCTGATATTTTTACTGCTTATTTGCTCACTGGAGAACCCGTGGCAAAATAAGTTACACGGCATCCTGGCTGCCTGGGTGAAGGGATGGGAAATCAAAACAGGCACTTGAGGCTTCTGAGTTCCCACTTACGGCTTGGTGCTCTAGGCCAGAGACCCTTAGTCCAGGAGACTGACATTATGAGAATTATTCCCCCTCAGGGAAAATCAGTTAATGTTTCAGGTTAGAAAGGAGTTAGGCTGCATTATGAAAACAGTCTGGGCTTGGCTGAATTTTTTTCTCCCTCTGAAATTGGTTTCCATACCTATAATTACCTTCAAGCACCACCATAAAAGCCCTCCGATCTCTACCTCGTGTTGTTCTTCCTTTGGGGCACTGATTCAGGACCCATCCAACTTTTCCACCAAGCCATAATTAGCAGAATTGTGTTTAATAACCCCCCCTCATTCTGAAGGCAGCAGAGGCGGCATCGAGCGGGCTCGGCAGCAGATAATGAGGGCTACCGAGGTTCTTTCTGGATTGTATCATTACGCCCTGCAAGCAATATGCTGGCGCTGTCAGCCAGCATCAGCCTCAATGGCCCAGCAGCTTCTGCCTCAGTGACAGTTAGGAACAAGGGAGAGACACGTACGCTCCATGTTTTTTCTCTTCCCTTTAACTAAAAAAGTCATATACTTAAAAGAACATGGCTTGTGCTGTTCTGTTCTGTGGCTGCAAGCTTTGCGGGGTGTAGAACAAGGAACATTTCCAAATCCCTTTCAATACAGGATCAGGTGTTGCATTATTGATGCCTTTTACCAGGGGGATTTGGCCCAAAGAAAGACAATGAAGCTTTAGAGTTAGATGTACTAACCAAGATCTCATTCACTTGGGATTTCATTATTTCATTCTTTCTATTAATTTTCCTGTGTGTTACTCTGAATGCTTACCAGAATCGTTTTTTTAATCAGATCAATCATATCAAATAATCTTCCCAACAGTAAAAATTATTTATTAAGAAAACAAATACAGCACTTCTCTGTTCTTACAGCCAAAGGAAACTTCTATTCCAGCTACTTGTTTTGGTTTTGTTCTATTTGTTCTAAAAGGATCCTAAATAAAATGGTTTTGCTTTTAGATTTAGAGGATGTCCTGCCTGACATAAACTCAGATAAAGGAAAACCATTTATGTGTAATCTCTGGCAGATAGTGAAACTGGTTCTTATATAGAATCATAAATTTTACTGCAAGAAAGGACCTTAAGGAACATTTAGTTCTGCCCCTTGTGGGTGGTAAATGGAGGTAACTGCATGGTACCTTCAAGACTGAAGTTACAGTTACTCTCTGAGAAGGAATGCTATAGTTTGGATCTGAAGGTCCCCAAAGACCCATGCACTAAAAGCTCGGTCCCTATTGGGAAGTGGTAGAAAGCTAAGAGGTGCGGCCTATTGGGAGGAAGGTAGGTCATTGGGTGTGCCCTCAAAGGGAACACTGAGGCTCCAGTCTCTTCCTCTTTCTCTCTGGCATTCTGGCCTGAAGGGGGCTTTGCTTCACCTCTCACTGCCCATTATGATGAGCTGCTTCACAAGAGGCCCCAAAACAATAGGGCCAACCAGTCATGGACGGAAATTTCCAAAACTATGAGCCAACATAAAACTTTTATTTTTCTAAGTTAACTTATCTCAGGTATTTTTATAGTAGCAGAAAGCTAACTACCACAAATAAGTTGGGGAAACCCCAACACACAGACAAACAAACAAACACAAAATCAAAACATGTAATGCATGTGATTAGTAATTTACAGATGCAGTTGAATCAAAATAAATAATCTGCAAATGACTGGCTGAGGACCAATCCCAAATTCTAATTCTGGAGACTTGTGCATTACTTGAAATGTGAAACCTAACATATTGCACTGTGCTTGTGTTACACACTGGGGTAACACGGGGGACAGGCAGCTTGCAGTGGAGATAGAGAGGAGCTGTGGAGGGTATGTAGTCACAGTGGCAGTTCACTGGTATCTATGGAGAGAAGACACTGTATCTCACTAGTACAGGTCAGGAGGCAGGACCAGTCCCAGGGACAGAACTTCAGGCTCCAAATTACTTTCTCTGTCTTCTCAGGTGGCTTCATCCTGGGATTGAAAGCGAGAAGGCTTCAGCTGCCTCTCATAAATCCATATGGGAAATTTGTCTCGTTTTCAATGAAAATCAAGGAAAGTTAACATGCTGCAGATTGTTGAGGTCATCCATAAGTTAAATACAATGGAAATTAAAAACTTGGCACCAGAAGTTTCTATGAAATATACGGCCCTGAGAATCTGCAGCTGTCATGGGGAGGGCTTAAGCCCAGTTTATCCTATTTTATCCTTGTCTATGGGGCATGGTGGTCCTATAAGGAAAAAAATTATATTTTAGCTTTCTTTGGGAGATTAAGAAAACTTTTGCTATGCTGTGAATATCAGTCTTGTACCTTTTAGTGTCAAGATCAAATGTTCAGAATACTTTGTAGCAGTTTAGGTACATAGAGCTAATAGGATATAGGGTATAGCTTGGGTTCAAGGATGGGCTCTAAGTTTGAGGAAAGATAGTGGGGTAGAACAAGCAGTTTAGAACATGATTTTCTCCAGATTCCCAGATCAGGGATCTGTCTGAGCAGGGCAAGAAGTTCTGTAGAGCTTGTGTAAGAGCACATTTTCAGCATATCCTAATAGTTGCTGGAAGTGAGATTTGTAGTGGTTGGGAAGGTGCCTGATGCATGTTCGACAATTTTCCATTTTAAGGTTAGCAAACAGTGAGAATGAATCATGTTGGAATGTTGGACACAGAGACTGCAGAATCAGAGGCGGTGAAAGAGGGGGACTGTCTTTAAAAATTCTGGGCCAGAGATGTCAGGAAGGTTAAGGATAATACAAAACTGCAAACCTAGTGTTAGAAAAGCTGAAGTTCAGCATGACATAGAATAATTCTAAATACAGTGTATAGAACAGGCCAAAGTTAGAAAAGCGCTGTAGCCGGATCCAAGATGTTTAGTTATTAAGACACACTCCAACAGAAGGCCCGCAGAGAAAGGACAGTGTGGCTGGGTCAGACAAAATACCTGGAGCAAGTGGTGTCCTCAGGTTCTGATGACCAAAAGAAGGTGCACCCTGTACAGCTGTGATTTTTTCCCTCTGTCCTTCCTATCAATGTAATTGGAGGTGAAACTGGTAAAGACAGGAAAACACTGGGACAGAGGGAATTGAAGAGAGAGAGAACTTCAGTTTGCATGAATGAGTTCAAGGTGTTTGGCCCAGAGGAACCATGTCCCATGATACTGAAAAAATGGTCGTAAAACATACTTGGCAATCTAGGAGGACAGGGGCCAAAAATGGGCTGGATTTTTTTCAAGTGGAAAGATGTCAGTCCTGAACGTATGAATTCATATACTGGACGTTTGCTGCTAAACAATTAGAGATGAAACGGGGGAATGGAGACACGGGGTCCATGCTCCATGCACCTTGAACAGAATTCGGTAGCTCAACAGACTCGGACGAGTCAAATGGCACAGGCAAATCATGCTGTAGAATTTTTCAGGATACGTCATCAAGGAGATAGAGAGTAGGTCGTAGTCCCCAGTTGAAGAATTCTACCAGAAGAATGAGAATTTTTGGATTTAGTTAATTGGGAAGCAATTATTTAGTGGCATGCTTTAAGATTCTGTTCAAGTTTTTTTCCCTTACAACTTGGAGATGTATAAAAATAGGTATGTACGAGGAACTAAGCAACTCAGTGAAACCTTGTCTCTAAATAGGTCTGGGGATGTGGTTCAGTGGTGAGTGCCCTGAGTACCTATATATATATATATACCTATATATATATATACACCTATATATATATATACACACACACACAGTACCTATATATATATATATACACACACACACACACATATACATATATATGTGTGTGTGTACACACATATATACCCACACACACTCTATGTGTCATAAGTAAAATACTTAGCTAATTTGCAAATGCTTTAAATTGAGATTATCAAGAACCTTCTAAATGACAGATTTAGAATCCAAGAAGGTGTTATCACGATAGAATTATGGGTCTAAATCAATAAGGCTTAAGTGAAATACAATGACTGTATTGAACTTGAAAAGAAAAAAGGCAAATGAGCAGGAGAGTGACAATAATGGCTAGAAGTAATTTCATCTTCCCCCCAAAAGTCCCATGAATAGACCAAACACCCCTCAAAACAAAACAAAGAAAACCTAGCCTTGTTTTTGACCGTAAATTCAATGCCTTATGCTGCAGTTTCTCAATGCTGACCCACACAGGGAGAGCTGAGGCTGCAGGAGCAACTGTCTTTCTAATGTCCCGTTTCAGTCCCAGCACTCCATTTTCATGGGGAGATCACATGATTCCAGTGGGCTATGAGCAAGGGAAGCCAGAGTCAGAAAACCACGCTAGGAGAGCAGGGTGGTGGTCATTCACTACCTCTGTGAGCACTTGTCCATTGCTTGATACGTTCCACTTAATGTGCTGGGCAAAAATTAATAATGCCCTGTTTGTTGTGTGTGCCTGACTCTGGAAAGAATCTAGTCAGGGAGACGGACAAGTACACCAAGGGTAAAGCACCTGGGCCCGCTGGGGAGGACAGCATGGGGAAGGCGCTAACCTTTGGGCACATTCTTGATGGACATTAGTAATGAACCAGGTGGAGGCAGGAAGAGGAATTGTTTCCACGCAGAGGGGACCATATGGGGAAAAGGTGGCATGGAAGATCTTGGAGCACTTGGGAATGGGAAGTAGTTTGTTGTTGCTGGAGTGTGGGGTGCATGGGAGAAGGACTTAGGTTAAAACTAGATGTAGACCAGGGTCACGATTGGCCAAACTTGGGGGTTTAACTTCATCCTGAGAATATGGAGAGCCAGTAAAGGTTTTTGGTGTGTGTATGGGGAGTAGTTAATAATACAATTTAGATTCATCTCTTAGACTTTGGTTTGGTACATTGGATAGATGATAGACTGAAAATGACGAGTCAGGGGTGACTGGTGGAATTGTCCTGATAAAAAGTGACGAGGGCCCGATCTTAGGTGGCAGCAATAGCGATGGAAAGGTGGGGACAGGTTTTAGAGGTGGTGAAGGCTTAGCATCAGCAGAATTTTGAGGTGGTGGTCTGATTTCTGGAATTGTCATCGGTGTGACTTGGTGGATAAAAATCTGATGAGACAAGAAATTTAGGAGGAACAGTTTTGAGGAGTTTTGAGGAACATGTTCAGTGTGAGGTTTCCTGGGACGATCTCCAGTGACGGCCAACTGGCAGTTGGATATGGGGGACTGGAGCCCCGGGAGAGGCTGTGAAGTACCTCCAAGTGTGAATGCAGAACCTTAGGCACCCTGGGGTGACACGTGGGAGTGAGGAAAGAAGAGGGCGGGGTAGAGATACTAGCAACATCAGCATTGACATGATACACACGGAGGGGCATTCAGAGTCTTCTAGAAGATGGGTAAGGAGGAATCATAGCATAAGGAAGCAGAATTTGAAGATGGTGCTTGTTATAAATAAAACAAGAACAAGGATAGAGACGTGCAATATAATTGGTACCCTGGAGGCCACAGGGGCCACACTGAGACCAGCTGGAGTGGCATGGGAGGGGCATAGGCTTCCTCTGACAGGTGGGGAGACAACAGGAGCTGGAGATGTGGGGCCCTGGTGGGAGGCTGCCCTGCAGTTTAGGAGGGTCCAGGGCCAGGCTAATGGGATCGGCTCAGGCTCTGCTTACACGTTTCCTTCAACTGGAAACTTCTGCTCCTTCGTCTGGCCGTCTCTGCGCAGCTCCTGTTAACACTTCCACTCAGATGCCAGGGAGAAGTCAATTTGGGCTGTTATGGTGTCCATTTCAAGAGACCCCCACCTATCCTCCCGTAGATGCCACCCTGGCTTTCCTGTGTCACTTTCTGGGAGGGTCACTGGCAACAGTGCGGCAAGTGACCCTGAACGTGGCTCCTTTCTCTGAGGTCCCTGAGACCCGTGTGCTGCCTTGGCAGTGGCCCACATCCTGGGAATGAGGACCATGCTTTTCTCTCTTTTTTCCCTCCTGCCCTCTGTGTCTGCCCTTCTCGTTTTCATCTGGAGCATGTAGTATTTCATCTGGAGCCTCAGTGTTTGTCAAATGCAAGAATGTCTCCTTATGCCATGTGATGTGACGGATTGTATAAGGAATTGTATGAGGAAATAGTCAGGATGATCCAAACATAGAGCTTTAGGTGGTGACCATGCTCCTGCGGGCAACCTGTTTTCGGACTATCAGTGAGAGTGAGATACGTGCAGTCTTTGGAAGGCACGCATGGGCCACCCTGGCGTGGTCATGGCTTTGCCTCACTGATGCTCTCATCTGAGTGCTGTTTGTACATTCGGCAGAGTCAGCGTACTGATGGTGGAAGCTGCATTTCATGAACGTGTGAATCTCTTTCTCTTCTTCTCAAACCAGCATGTTGTGCATGTAGCATATTGTGGTGGATAAATATTTGTTAGGATGAATCCAAATGGGCTGCAGGGGATTTTGCTTCATTAAAATTAGCAGTAAAACCACACTCAGTGCTGAAATGATCGAATACTCACAAATCTTAAACAGTTCTTGCTTTTAACTGTTGTTCTTAAGTGGTCCTGGCTCTCAACTGTTTACATTTTCCTTTTGGCCTTTGTTTTATCAGAAGACTTAGTTGGTCTTTTCATGCTGCCACAAAGAGACTACATGGGACATGGAGAGAAAGCCCTGTGGGGCATGGAGAGGAAGCCCTCTCTTGAGAAGATCGGAGGCTGCCTCTGGCTCCTGTGTGTTTGGCTTTGTGGAAATCAGGCTGATGACTTAGAAGACTTCCTTTGCTCCTCCCCCTTCTCCCCCTCCCTCCCCCCTTGCTCCTTCCCACCTCCCCTCCTGCCTTACCCAATCCTTTCTCTTCTTTCTTCTGTTGTTTCAACAGGAAGAAAAACTTCATTCCCACCAGCATGGTGCTGAGACTGGACTGGTCAATTTAAAAATTTTGACCCTCTGGACTTCATTTTCGAACCTGCACCAAAATAATTAATTTGCATTCTTCTCAAGAGAGGTAGCAGAGTTCAGGAATTCACACACAGGTCTTGAAGTAATAGAGAGCTGGAGTCTGTGGTTAACTTACAGCCTCAGTCTTTTTTATCTTTGAGTGGTTTGATAAGTATATCAACTTCTAGCTGTGAAGACTGAGATCACCTATTTCTGTTGATCACGGATACAACATACAGTAAACAAATAATAGCTATTATTATTATGAGGGAATGTGAAAGAATGTATCTCAGTCCTAGATTTACACTAGGATCTGGCAGGCCTCAGGTGTGGCTGCCTGTTCCTCATCCAATCTCTATGAATGGTGATTTGAGGCCTTTAGGGCTCCTTGGACCGTGGCTTACTGAGACCAACTTGGGCTTTGGTATTAAACAGACTCTGTTGACCTTGGTCCTTATTTAAATCACCTCAGCCTCTGTCAGCTATAAAATGGGGATTGTGATATTTGCTCTGTGCGTTGATGTAAGGCTTAGAGATGAGGGGAACCCGGTTGTCAGTGCATGCTCAAAAGATGACGCCTACTGTCCTGTTAAAATGCTTTAACTCTTCACTGTACTTCCCACCCCGGTGCCTGGTCCCATAAGCAAATCATAGAAGATCCACTTTTACCTAATTTCCGCACCCTTCCCATCCCCTCCTAGTTTTAAGAATTGAATCTTGTTATCCTTGGAGACTCCTACCTCTGTTGATATCAAACATAAGATGTGACATAATAAGGAATGTCATATTCTTAGTGGTAACATGACCGGCAGTAGGATTAAAGGTTATGTTTCATTGATTTTAATGTACATATTTTCTCCTATCAGAGTTTCATCATTATGAAAATTGAGAAGAATAATGACTTTAGAAAAGTAAACACAGATAATATCCTTACTTATAGTAACTGCTAAGAAGACAACACGGGATTGATTTTTTAAAGTCTTTTAGCTTGACTTTTCAGTCTAGGAAGTGTTCCTTCAACTTAGTAAATATTAATATTTACTGATTCCACTGCACTTTTGATCTTCTTTGGAATCATGTACAGAATATAGTTTAAGTGAACATTATTGGTAGGACTGCTGAATTTTATATAATACTTGTGACATTAAAAAGTGTATCTTGGAAAAGAAACAATCTTAATTTAAAAAGTTTCAGATTTTTTTTTTTTTTTTTGATAACTAGAGAAGGCATGAATTCAATTTGGAATTGAATGTCTAAACCCTGGTGTGTTAGTCAACTTTCCATTACTGTAACAAATACTGAGATAAGTCAACTTAAGAAGAAAGGCTTTTGTGGTTTAGAGTTTTGGAAATCTCAACCCATCACTGATTGGCATCATTGCTTTGGACCTGTGACAGCAGTACATCATGGCAGAGGTGAATGGTAGAGAGGCCCAGTTCCTTCATGACCAGATGTGAGAAAGGGATATAGGAAGGAACTGGATTTCTATTATCTTTCCAAGGGCATGTCCCCAATGACTTTAAGACCTTCCACTAGGCCATGAGGGCCTTTGGAGGATATTCCAGGTCCAAACTATAGCCCATGTCATGAATTCTTTTCAGTCCTTAGTGAAATGAATCTTATTTTCTGCAGAAGGTGGAGGAATGTATAAGTTTAAGCTGTTTCCTTCTGAGAGATCCTTGCAGGACCAATTTATTGACAGTTAAGTAGATAATAATTCCATCTATTTGGGGAAAGGGGGTAACAACTTGAGTCTTTCAAAAACATAGTGAGGAATTAGAATAAATACAACTAAAGGGCACTTAAGAGAACAGATAATTGGCTTCTTTTGACAATGCGATGAATAGTGGTTTGCTTTCTTTGCTTCCCTTGTTCATCCTCAGGCAGTGCCTGAGTTCAGATATTTTGATCATTCTTTATATTTAGCTCCAATATTGAGTCCAGATCTATAATATGACAGATTATATGGACTTGAAGATCAAAAGAAAGAAATGAGAGTTAGTTCTGTTATGGAGAACTGACATGTGGTGGAAGGGTCAAATATTCTCAGACTCATAGAATACATTGGCTTCCTATCATCTGGGTTTCCTCTATATGTCTAACCTTGGAGTAAGAATAAAACAGCAAGCGCTTCTTTAGTGGAATTTCAATCAAAAATTTCTGTTCCTCATGCACACTCCTCCCCAACTAACATACAGAATGAGACCTGTGATGTCGCAAACTGTTCATCTTGAATGCACAGATAATTCAATTATGGTTTTCTCTACTAACAGAGGGCCAAGGCATTCACAGTAGGCTAATTATTTTGAAAACTGACAGGTTGCCTTTGTTATGTATGGCAAGGCTTACTATTTTCAACAAATGTGAATCAGCTGTCCTAGATAGTGTTGGTAATGTGTTTTAGGATTCTTCAAAGGAGAAGTTTTAAAGTTTATTTTTACCGAGTATTCCTCTGAACATGCTCTTGGTATTGGGGTTCTGTTTCTTAGTCCGATGGTCTGAATGCTCACAAAGAAGAGATACTTGTACACTATGGTTCTCAGTTTAGGAGTCAGGTTGTATAATCACGAGGTCAAAAGCAGTCAGTTCTAGAAAGAAGTTAAAGCTCTTTAGCCTCTCTGGAGGCCAGAGATTACACTCAGGGTGTTCTTGGGGTTAATTTGAGAGCTTTTTAAGACAACTGCAGCTAACTGGACTAATCTATACAAATTCATTCACCTCTTGCAATTTGCCTAAAATTTCTCCACTGAAATTTAACATTCTCCTTTGTCTGGTTGTGTAGGCAGAACTAACAGTCAAACAAATTCACTTAGTGGACATATCAGCCTCCCTTTCCATCTCTCATTGCTTGCATCTGAAGTCCGGTCCAGTTTATTCCCTTGTCCTGTTTCAACCTGTCTTCAACCAAATTCAGATACGCAGGCATCTCTTACTTCCACTCCAACTTTGTTCCTGGATAGACGGACATCTGGACTCTTCTACTGCTTCCTAGTCCACCCTTGACCTCGCCCTCCACTTATCCAGTGTTGAAAGGAATGACAAAATTAGATCATAGAATAGAAAGAAAATAAACTACAGCTATATGAAACATAGGTCCTACTTTTGAATATTTATGCACTTGGCTTTTTTATGTCACTTCATGCATAAAACCAAATTTCCTCAAGAGATAGCTTGACAAAAATCTTTGAATAAACTAAGCAATATTCAATAACCTTATTTAGTTATATATTATTTCCTTACGAGAGAAACAGAGTGGGAAGGGAAATAGAATGAACTTAAAAATATTTTCTCTTAAATTTACCTTTGTAGGCATCTGTCTTCATACATCCAGCCATTTATTTGGAGGAAAGTTTAAAGTCACTGAAGCAAACATCACTTTATATACACTATGATACTGGATCAATAATGTGGCTGGTGCCCTGAACAAGACAGCTCAAGATTATGTTGCTGTTTTCTTTTACTGTTCAGTCAACAGAAAAGAAGCAACCAAAGAAAAGAAATAAAATACAAAGAGAGACATTTTCATCTCCCAATTTCGGCTTCCATTCTCCTCTCATTCCCAGGGACTAGTGTGCAAAATTGTGTAATTACCATCTTAAAAAATAGTGCTTAAAAAAAAAAGGCTCTGGGATGTTATACTTTAACAGACAAATAACAAGGTCACTTGAATGAAGGCTCAGTTAGCTTTTAGTGATATTTGACTATCATATATCTTTTCCCATTCTTCTAACCTCTTTGTGTTCTTTTTATTTTATTCTTAATTTTTGTGGTACTGGAGATTGAACTTGGGGTTACTTAACCACTGAGCCACATCCCCAGCCCTTTTTATTCTTTTTAAATTTTGAGACAGTCTTGGTAAATTGTGTTCTTATTTTTAAAGTGGAGTTCTTATGGCAATCACATAATTGGCTTCTGCTTATTTTACATTCCAGTTGGACCATTTCTGCCTTTTAATTGAGGTGTTTAAACCATTTACATTTAATGTGATTATTAATACAATTGACTTAAAATCTACTAGCTTGCTCTTTTCTTTCTCTTTGTCCCATTTACTCTTTGTCCTTTTCTGCTACCTTTTTGTTGGTTTCTAATGATTCCCCTTTACTTCCTTTGCTGGTTCACTAGCTCCAACTCCTTGTTTTGTGTTTTTGCAGCTGCTTCATGGTTCATAGTACTTATCTTTAGCTTGTCTCCCTCCACCTTCAAGTGATATCATGCTACTTAACGTATGTTTAAGAAAATTAGAAAATACACTTCCATTTCCAGCCTCCTGACATTTGTGTAATTAATGTCATGGGTTTTATTTCTACATATGTTATAAATTCCACAGAACAATGTTATCATTTTTGCTTTAATCATTCAATCTTTTCAAGATAGCTATTTAAGATGATAAGAGGTCCTTTATACTTGACAGTGCATTTCCTATTTCTGGTAATCTTCGGTTCTTTGTGTAGATTCATATTTCCATCTGGTGTTCCTTTCCTTCAGCTTAAGTGACTTTCTTTGGTATTTTTTGTAGAGAAGGTGTTCCAGTGATAAGTTCTTTTGAACTTTGTAATTCTTTACTTTGACTTTATTTTTGGGTGTATAATTCTAGAGTTGACTTTTATTTATTTTTCATTGTTTTAAGTACATTGCTCCATTATTTTATGGCTTTTACTGTGGTCAGAGAGAAATTCCCTCTCATTCTTATTTCTTTCCTTGTCCATAATGTTTCTTCCTATTCTATTTTTTAAGATTTCTTCCCTTTATAATTGGTTTTAAGCAATTTAATTATTATATGTTTTAGTATAATGTTCTCCATGGTTTTAGTCTTGGGATTTATATAACTCCTTAGATCTTTGAATTCATAGTTTTATTCATTTGTGGAACAAATTCAGCCACTATTTTAATTTTTCTTTCTTTTTTTTTTTTTTTTTCAAATTTTGAGACTGGTTCTTGCTAAATTGCTTAGGGTCTCACTAAGTTGCTGAGGCTGGCTTTGAATTTGCAATCTTCCTGCCTCAGCCTCCCAAGCTTTTGGGATTACAAGTGTGTGCCCAGCATAGCCACTTTTTTTAGAATATTTTTTGTATTTCTTCTCTCATCTCCTTCAGAAACTCTAATTGAATGCAGTTCATTCACAGTTCATTGCTGTTTTGTGCTTTTTTTTTTTTTTTTAACCTCTTTTCTCTATGTTTTATTTCTGGTGGTTTTTTCAGCTATGTCTTCAAGTTCACTCCTTTTCTTTTGCAATGTCTAGTCTGCTATAATCACAATCAATGTATTCTTCATCTCAGTCACTATATTTTTATATATAGGAGTTTGAGTTTATCTTTTTAACACATTTCTTACATATCCTTATTAACATGTAAGTTTTTCATCAAACTTTTTGATAATATAGAAGAATTATAATCACTTTAATGTACCTGTCTGCTAATTCTATCAACTGTGTCATATTTAGGTCGGTTTTGTTTGACTTATTTTTCTCCTTACATGGATCATGTTTTCTTGCCTATTTCATGTACAGTAACTCTTTTTTTTTTTTTTTTTTTTTTTTTTTTTTTTTTTTGGCAGAAGGTAGGTTTTATTGGTGGGCATGATTAATGAGGGAAAGCTAGAAAGCCCTCACTAAAAAACTGCCATTTGTACAGGGAACCATTTTGGGGGATATATTTGACTCCTCAGCCATCTGGGATGAGCTACTTCTCAGCTACCAGGTCTTCAGATTAATTTGTATCAAATTTGGTAAACCCCCATCTTTTTAATCCCCAGTCTTTGAGATATGGATCTTCTGACAGCCAAGGAACTTGAACTTGCCCCTATATAGGGATTCAATCACATGCTTCTTGTCCTGCACCTTGGTACAGATGGTCATGAAGACTTGGCCAATGTGAATCCTGGTCACCATACTTCTTGGGGATTTCCAAAGGCATCCCCTCTGCATACCTGTCTGGAGTATAGATTGGGAAAAACATGAGGTCAGAAGCAAGAATGTCAATTGAAAAGGAATGTCTCCAAATTTTCTTGTTGCAACCCTTATAAGCAACAGGCTGCATACACTACTGGGAGCAGGCCTGGTAATTTTTTATTAGATACCAGCCATTGTGAATGAGGACTGGGTATTTTGAAAATTTTATAAGTGTTTTTGAGATGTGGTTTTGGATGCAGTTAAACAGTTTGAGAATATTTCTGTCCTTCTAGGCTTCCTTTTAAGCCTTCTTAGGCAGAATCAGAGCTCCATTTTAGGTTGCAACTAGTTTTGCCCACTACTGAGGCAATGCCTTTGGTATATCTGACCTTTCATGAATTAAGTGAGTTTCCATTCTGAATGGTGACAGACACTCTTCCTGATATGTACCAGCGCCAAAGATCGTTAGCTCTGGCTATTTTGGGTTCTATTTTATCCCTTAGCCTTAGCTAGTTTTCTCGCACAGAGGCTCACCAAAACCACCATGAAAATTAAAGTGGAAACCTCTGCAGATTTCTCTGGCTTTCTATTTGTGCAGCTGTCTCTTCTGCAGTCTTGGCCTCTCTGAATTCATGTCCGTTTTCTCCATACAGCAGTACCTTTGGGTTCTTCCTCCATGTGCTGCCTCCTGGAGTCTCCCTCTAGTCAGTTAGCTGGGTATTTGGGGCTTACTGCTTTGTTTTTCCTTATCTCAGGAATCACTGTGCTGTTCAGTGTCTTAAAACTACTTTTTCCTGTGTTTTTTTCCCCACTATTTCAGTTAAGAGGGTAAATCAGTTCTCTATTACCATACAATATTCAAGAGAAGATGTATCTGTTAACCATAAGTGATTTCAAGGATATCAGCCTGTCAAAGTACACTTCTATAAGTAGAGAGTTTTTCCTGCCTTAGCAAGAAATATTTTGATTCTGATCAAGCTTTCCCATTATTTGGGCTCCTATCCATTAATCTGTCATCTGTTAATAAGAATATGACAGCAATTCCTTCATCACTTTGTTACTCAGGTTTTCTAAATGAAAAATTGGTATAAAAATATCAATTTTCAATTTTCTTAGGTACATACTAAATATAAGTAAATATCAGGTAATAATTTAACAATCTTTGGAAACAGAATCTTATGAATAAAAGATATAGCAGTGTACATTTTATGGGTAAAAACCCAACTATAACTAGATTCTTCAGTTTCTGGAATTCTGTAACTGTGTTTTTATGATGTCCTCATGGTGGAACACTCAAATTTAGAATTACTGCTTTTAAATATTTGCTAAGAAGAATCTTTTAAAGGGAACCTATTATCCTCAGCATAAATGGACTATCAAAGGTTTTTGCCAAAAGAAATGAAAAGATTTAGAGTTAGAAGGATTTACTTGAATAATTAGCTTGGGGAACAAAGACCAAGAACAGTAACAACAAATAAATTCTTTAATTGTGTTTTTCTCAAAAAAGGTTGTTCCTTTTTCTCTGATTGTTTGTTTGCGTGTGTATGCGTGCTCACCTATGTTTATGTATGCTTGTGTGTGTACAGTTCTATTAAAACCAAAGGAGTTACGTGATCGTGTGTGACCGCTCTGAGCCTGCTAGAGGAATCTCCACCTTATTTGATTTCATGAAGCAAGTTCCTGGCATATTAGAGTTAGAATACATATCTCATGACTCCAAATCTGGTAAAATTTCATCTTTGCTTACTTCTGTATTTTTTCCTTCTGTTTAAAGTGGAGAGAGAGACGAAAAATTATGTGAAAAGATTTTTTATTATCCCGTATTACAACCAATCTAAGTCACTGGAACAGTCTTTACCCTTAAAAAAAAAATCTATGAAAGCATCATGTTATTTGACATTTACTAGTCACATTTTAGCAATCAGGTGAGTCATAATGAAGTGCAGTCTCCCTTCTACTTTAAAAAAAATAGGAATCTAGCTTCTTGTAGTACAGTTTTACAGATAATATTTTTGGTGGATAAATGGCCACAAATGACTTGCAATGCCTTCTGTTTAGAGTCAGAGTCTGTTTCCCTGCTGCTTGTGTCTGGGCTGGTCTGTGGCTTCCCTTAATACATACATGGGCGGAAGTGGCATCCTAAGAGTGAGCCAGGGTCTTAAGAGGCTTCAAAGGTTTGGTTTCAGTCTTCTTGGAACCCTGTCCCCAGGGGGTTGAGAGTCTCTGAAGAGAGAGACTCAGGCTCCCCAGTCCTCCCAGACATTCCAGTTGACCCCGGTGGGGCCCCAGACATAGGAGTGAGTCCCATTGGTGCTACACGGGACAGAAGGCAACCAGTACAGCCGAAGGTCGCCCACATTTCTGACCTGCAAAATCAGAAGGGTACTGTTACTTCAAGTCACTAAGTTCCGTGTTGGTTTTGTACACAGCAAGAAGCCACTGGGTATGGTGTAGACTGTCTCCTCTCCACCTCTGCCTTCCTTTCTCTTTCTTTTTAATTGACTCCTTTAAAATCTCAGTTCCTCTTCTCTGGCCCTTTACAAGTCTTTCATTTTTATAACATATTCCATATAATCTACATTTGTAATTAGCTATTTATACCACATATCATATAGGTTGAACATCCTTAATCTAAATTTCCACAATCTGAAATGCTCCAAACTCCAAAACTTTTGAGTGTCAGCATGATGTCACAAGAGGAAAACCCCACTTGACTTCACCACTGAAATACAGGTGCACTAAAATATTGCAAAAAATTACCTTTAGTTTATACATAAAATGTGTATGTGAAACATAAATGAATTTTATGTTTAGACTTGGGTCTTATCATATTTCATTATATGCAAATACCTCCACATCTGAAAAAAATATGCAGAATCCAAAACACTTTTGATCTCAAGTATTTTAAATAAGGGATACTTAACCTGTAAATGTGGACTGTTTAAAAAAAATCTGTTTACTTAATTCCCCTGGAACTCTTAAGTAAATAGATGGCAGTGATATTCCATTTTTAGATGATGAAGCAATGCTTCACATTATTATAAATCCTTTTCTTTAGACAGGCTCGCTTTGCCCTGTAGACATGATCTCACCGTTCCTTTAATTGTACACACAGATAGATAAAATGGGCTGAGCAAATTTAATATCTTCATGGAATTTCTGGCTCTGCTTAGACCTTACTAACATTCTCTTTTTCTGAATTATTACATATGATAGATGACCCATGTGGGAAATTGTCACATAGATATAACAATGTTTATTTGGTATACACTTAACCAATGAATAGACAAAATTAGAGTTTTTCAGGTTTATTTCAGGAAGATTAAAAAAATGAAGTAAAACTTTCTCTTCCCTTGGCTATCCCTTTCCTAACATTTTCCTTCTCGAATTCTTGTACTTTAGGATGGTGTGCTGTGGATGGGCACAATGGCACATGGCACATGCCTATAATCTCAGCAACTCAGGAGGCTGAGGCAGGAGGATCACAAGTTCAAAGCCAGCCTCAGCAAAAGCAAGGTGCTAAGCAACTCAGTGAGACCCTGTCTCTAAATAAGATAGATACAAACTAGGGCTGGAGTTTTGGCTTAGTGGTCTAGTGCTCCTGAGTTCAATCCCCAGTATCCCTGCAAATAAAATGATGTGCTCTGGCTATTTCTGTGCACAGTATGAGATGATTAGCTGCTGAACTTAACACTAGAAAATTTGGAAGTTCCACGCTTACCAACAAGAGCTTGTGTTCCTTGATTGGAAGATGTTTCATAAAACTTCTGTGACAGCATATTTAACTATGGCCCCAGAGTCAGAGAACATGTTGCCTTCACTTTCCTGAGTTTTAAGACTTTGTCCTTAAATTTGTGACCCAGGAACATGTTAGATAAGAATGGGTGCCTCTAGTTAGAGGTAGATGAACCCATGAAAGTGGTGTCAAATCTGTGTGGATCTGCCTTTTTTCTTGGGAAAAGGTATGTAGCTTTCATTGGGTTTTCAACAAACCCCAATTTTTGAATCAATATCCTAGGAGCTTGGATTTTATGACATTTCTCTTTCTTCAGCTATAGTTTTATCAAGAATTATAGTCCTCTAGGATCATTCAGATGATCCAAAATGGAATTGCCCTTCAAAAGAACAGTCTTCCAAGGGCATAGAGGGACAGTAGGTCAATCTTAGGAAATGGCCAATGAAATCTTTCAAGGAGGAGAATCTCATGTATACGGTTATGTCATATGTACTTCATTAGAATTATAGTAGTGTTGCTCAAACCAGTGTTTAAGTAAATCAGAATTCCTGGGACCTTATGTAACTGACAGCTTGGTCCTCATCCTCAATGCCAATGCAATAATAAAAACAAGGTTTTGAGAAAAAGGGAAAAGTTTTATTGCTTTGCTAGCAAAGGAGAAACACAAGGGGACTCCTGTCCCAGAGCCTGTGATTCTGCTCATCATGGGGAACAGGGGGGATTTAAAGTGATTCAGAGAAATGAGATTAGGGAGGAGAGATCAGGAAGAAGAACAGGGAAAAGAAGCTCAGGGAGGAGAAGGCCAGGGAAAAGAAGGTTGGGGAAAAAGGAAAAAAATGGAAGTTTGAAGAGTCAAGGGATATAGTCAAAGCATCAAGTGAACCCCTGTTACACTTACACCAGCCACAGTGAATGGAAATTTTGATGGGAAAATGCCCAAGAATCTGTATCTATTGAAATTTCTTTGGTCAATAGATAGTGTATTGTAAAACTACGATTTTTTTCTTTTAATGGTAAATGAAATACAGAACATAGAACTTTTGCAAAATACAGCAGGAGTTTTAACCAGCTGTTCATGTGGTCCAATCAAAGTGATTAATTTTATGCTGAATTTGCTTATGGTCATTTTTTTTTTCCTTTTTCCTTTTGAAAAGGGCTCCTGTGCAGGCACATAAAGGAAAAAGTGACATGCTTTTGTTGAGAGTGTTTATGAAATGCTATCTTTTGAGAGAACATTTAGATGGCACTCTGTCTGTCTGGTGGGAAAAGGTTTTCAGCTCTTGTCTGTTGATCTTGAGGTTTTGGTGCACTAGGGAATGAAACACTCGGTGTGTTGATATCCATGGAAGCGGAAAGTGCTTTCTGTCCCCCAGCCCCTTCTTCCTAAGATGTCATATCTTGAAGAAAAACAAAACAGAAAAGGAACAAATTTATTCTCAGGGAGCTTGGAGGAGCATGAATTATTTATTCTTAGAAATCCTCTACTATCTTTGCATGAAAGAGAGCCCTATTATTAAAAGCGAATGTTTCTTTTTCTGCATGTCAATAACTGGGAGATCAGAATGGACTGCCTGTTAGATAGCTCCCTCCTTGGAGACTGAGCTCCCAAGGCAGTCTCTGCAGCAGCTAAGTTATTTTTAAGACAATAAAATCATTGGAACTGATATATTAACACCCACAATTGATGTGACAAGGATTTGCCACTGAGGCAGTCTACGAGGAAGAGAAGGCCATTAAAATGATCTCAATTACCTTTTAATTATGAATTAACACATTTGCATAAATCACCACACAGAGAATTTCTGGGTGCATGTGCATGTATGTGCTGAAATTGCCTGGGTTTATTAGGCTCCTTATTTTCTTTCAGCTAGGTCGAGCAGTAAATTCTCTACTACCTTCATCCTGGAGCAGAGGAAGTCAATTCTTCTTGCCTGGGGAAAAATTTAAATTTTCCCTTGATGCCAGTAATCTCATTTTCTTTCCAAGCAGTTGTGCAAATGAGAGCAATTGGTTTGTCTTTCCAGTTCATACTGGGTTTCTCCAGAGCCCAAAGAACATGGTGTTTCCTTGATAAAATAAACTTTGGTTAGAAAGAGGCAGCTGGGCATTTCAATCCTGGAGGACTGGGAAATAAGGAAGAATTACAAATTGGGCTGGCTAGTGGCCTTGGGGGTCACTGTCTCTCATGGCCCACTGACCAACTGGTTCTCTTTGCTTTAGGGGAAGGAGTAGGTTGGAGACTGTTAGTATTTTATTCCTGCAAATAAAATACTGGCTGTTTGGAATCAGCCCTTGTCTTTATCAGAAATGAGGGACCCCAGTATTTGAATCATTGCTATATGGACCCCCGGATGCCCAACTTATGCACACGATTCAGCTTTAACAGAGAAAGGCAGCGTTTGTGGAATCCCATTTGTTAAAACAGGCAACCTTTTAAAGAAAAATGTCAGGGTTGGTGGAGGGCCAAGTTTGGAAAGAAAATAGCTGATCTCTGGCATCAGAGCAACTCACTCCTGTGGCAGGCTTTCCCCACCCCCACAGAGCTCAGGGCCTTTGTGCCACTGACACCACCTTCTCCCTCCTGATTTCCATCTCTCTTCTCCTATCCCTTCCTTTCTTTTTCTTATTATTATCTTGGAGCTCAGTATAGTTCTATGAAGCAAAAGATTAGAAACAACCCAAATGTCCATCAATGGAGAGGGCTGGTTAAATAAAGTGTGGCACATCCATTTAATGAACTACAATGGAGCTGTAATAAAGAATGGAGGAGCCCCATGAGCTGATAAGAAGAGATCTCTGAGATTTATTGTTAAGTGAAAAATAAAAGGCACAGACCAGTGTGTATGTCCTATCTTTTGTGCCGTCTTTTGTACAAAGAAGGGGTAAGGAAATAAGACTCTCTATCCTTATTTCCTTGTATGTACTTTAAAAGTTTGGAAAGATGCATTACTAATGTCACTGTTATTCAGGTGAGAAGTGGTGAACTGGGGGAGATATTTCATTCTATACCTTTTGTGATTTATTTATTTACTTTAGAATGAACTTTTGGGGGACTAGCAGTGTGTATTAATTGGATTTACATTGCCGTAACAAAATGCCTAAGACAAAATTATAGGAGGAAAGATTTATTGTGGCTCATGGTGTCAGAGATTTCAGTCCATGGCAGCTTGGCCCTGTTGCTTTGGGCTTGTGGTGAAGCAGAACATCATGGTGGGGAGTGCATGACAGAGGAGCTGCTCACCTCCTGATGGCTGGAAACAAAAAAGAGGGAGGGGAAGGAGTTGGAGTCCTAATATCCCTTTCAAGGGCACCAACCCAAGGACCTGACTTCCTTCCACTAAGCCCCAACTCCTAAAGGTTTCACCCCTTCCATTAGTACCATGTGCTGATGACCAAACCTTTACCATATGGGCCCTTGGGGGAACTTTATATCCAAACTATAACAGGGTATAGCTCAGTGGTAGTGTGCTTGCCCTACAGGGGTTCATTGCAAAAACAACCAACCAACAAAACAAACAAAAACCCCTTTCCCATGAAATACATATTCAGAAAATGCCAAAAACCTTCGTCTGATTCTCCATGTATATGTCTATTTGACCAGTGCTACATCTGTGTATGTCTATTTGACCAGTGCTACATCTGAAGCAGGACATTTTCCAGCAGCCCTGCAGGGGTGCTCCAGTTACTACTTGCTCCCCAGTGGTAACCACAATCATGACTTCTCACTCCTGTTAAAAATCAATCTTTAAAATGAGGTAAAATCATAATGTTTGCACAAACATAAGATGAGTATGTGTCAAAGGTTTTATTGAATTTATTAACTAATGAGGAAACTAGTAAGATGTTGTGGAGGTTAAATTGTATGCTAATGGAACTGGCTCAGATTAATCATCATTCTGTGTGAATGTGAGGGAGTTTACAGAGGGAGTACCATTGGGATCAATACACTCAGTAAAGTCGATTGCCCTCCCCAACTGTGTGGGGCAATCACTAGTCTCTTATGGGCCTGAATAAAAGAAAAATTTATCTGCATGAGCCAAGACAGCTCATCTCACCTTCCCTGGCTCTTGGTTGGGGTTGGTATCAATGGCCCCCCTGCTTCTTAGGCCTTGGAATGAACACTGAATCATATCATCAGCTGGGTCTCCAATTTGTAAGCAGCAGATTATGGAACTTCTCAGCTTCCATAATATATACATATATCTCTTATTGGTTCCAGTTCTCTGGAGCACCTTGACTAATATGGGTTTCCAAAACAAAGACAAAACAAAAAACACCACCATTTCAAAGTGAATCCAAAGAACACATATATTGGCAATTAGGAATGCTGAAATCAACTAGTTAATATAATGCAAAATCAGCCAATATCCATAGGAAAATAATTAATTATATCTATAGACGAGAAAAATTTGCATTACTATCCTTTGTCTATAATATACAGAGTTTTAATATAGCACAAAGTCAGTGAAAGTCACAGACCAGCATTAGAATCAGATAATAGGGAAGAGCATATTATAGGAAAGCAGCCATAGTCCATAAATAATGAATGCAGGTGACTGTGTTCCAAATTTTATTTACGAAAATAGACAGAGGGCTAGAGTTGAGTCAATAGCTAATTCCCTAACCTATGACCTAAACTATCTACACACGTAGAATTTACTATCTATTTTAACATAAACTTACTATTTCATGAGAAGCTTGACAAGGAAAATACTAGTTACAGATAGCTTTATTTTTTAAGGTATACAGAGGCAGAAAGGTGTGATAATTCTCCTGCCTATCGTAAAGTGCCATGGCAAACACGCCTATAACAAAAGACAAATTAACAAGAGAAAGGCATAATAAATTATTTAAATAAAGTTTTACATGATATGGGAGTCTTCAGAAATAAAGTGTTCAAGATCCTGGGAAGGATCCATTTTTTGTACTTAGAGTTGATGGATAGCCCTGTATAAGTGTTATTGGACAAGAAGGTGTGATCTAATGGTAAGTAACAGAGTGAGTGGGGAAAACCAGCAGGGTCTGTCAGTTCAGATTGTTCTTGTCCTCTCTGTATAACATTCCCTCCATCTGAAAATTGGGAAGGACTCCTGAAACAGGTCCATTATGGTCTACTTGAAGACAAGATAGGTCAAAGAATTTCCCAATGGCCAGAAAGATGGTAGAAGGTAGAGTAATATTTCTAGGTTGTCTTCTTGTGTCCATGATAACCTAAAGTTTTACATCTTGGTACTTACCAAAGCATCCCATGTTGAAAGACCCACCCTGACCCAACCCTGAACATCAAAAACTTCCCCTCTACCCTACAATGAGTTGCTTCTAGAACTCTTGTGAGACAATGCTCCCTTTGTTGTGGTTATCAGTCAACTCAATTTTGTCTTATCAACAGATGATTTGGTGGTGTTTTTTGGTAGACACCATTTGACAGAATTCTCATGCTTGTGTATTGGTAGCATATGCATACAGTCCTGTTGGGTGTACACTTATGAGAGAATTTTCTGGGCTACAGGACACATAGATGGTCAGTTTCATAGATAGTGGGACTGGAGAGCTTTCCAAAACAACTGCTTTTGGATATTTTGATTTTGAGATGCATATTCTACTAAAAAATTAAATAGAAGTGTAAACGAAAATACAAAAAAGCAGTCAATATAACCAAAATGCATGATTAACTGGTAATCAATCAAGAAAAAACAGTTTTATGGTCAAAAAAATTTTCTTTTTTTTTTTTTAGAAAGATGTATTTTATGCTGAAGCAAAGGACCAAATATATTACAGCTAGGACCACATGTCCCACAGGATGGTTTGATTCTTTCTACTTGAGTTCCATGTTTGTTAGGCATACTTCTTACTATGAATTAGGATCCATGTGTGCCAGAGGTCCTATATTTGGCCTCCCTTGCTCTTGGGCTCCTAATTTGAGCAGCTGGCTGGGTCTGTGCTGGCTTTGCCTCATATTGTTCTGACAGTTTCATGCCTCAAGCATGTATTTTGTGATTTTTTACTCTTGGCTTCAGCAACACAGAGTGAGACACAGGAAGCCTGAAGTGAGGATATTGGGGTGTTATATTCCCTAGGGCAATGTTCAACCAGTGGGGCCTGATGGATAAATGTTTCTCCAAAGTTATGAACCAGTTCCTGAATTAACCTTTTTATCATTTAAGCATAGCATAAATGTGACACTTGCGATCCATACTAAATGGGACGCTTTTAAAATATGGAAAAATGTTGTAAATTCTTTGTGACATTTAGAGCCAGTAGCCTAAATGAGGTTTAGCCAGGAGCCTAAACCAGGAGAACTGGCTTCCTGGTTGCTCTGATTATTTCATCTGTGAATGGTAGCTGCTATTCCTGTCTAGAATTTGGAAAGTCCTAGGTGAGGAGCTCCCATTCTTCGCCCACACTAGCCCCTGACTAATAATCATGAAGAACACCCAAGCCTCATGCTTACCCAAACTCAGATGTTCCACTTTTCCATTTTCAGGGTAAGCAGGCTGTGGACCTCCATGTGCCTACATCTTCTTATCCCAGCTATTTCTTAAACTTTCACACAAAAAAAGCCCATAACAAAGTTATAGTTTAAATTCCTCAGTGCCCCCATACTGGTTATGGACATTCCTTCATGCTCCCTGACCCAACCTAAAGACTTCCACTGTTCAGAGGAGGATCTGGCACTTAATGTGTGAAAAAAGACATAGACAGCTGTGAAGCCATGACTTGGAAGCACCCAAGTCTTGGAAAGAGCCAGATGAAAGAAAGGGTTGGTTCTTCTTTGAGACAAAAGTCCAGTTACTTCTTGTACCATATGTCAGGTCACAAAGAAGGCAATGTCCTTCTCTTGCTACCTCCTCCAGGTGTGTAGCAGCAGGTGTGTACCCCACATTCAGAATGACCTTCCAAAGGGTGCAGGATCTGGTGGTTGGGATATCTGTGCACCACCAGATAATGCCTTGACAGATTCCCATGTTTTACCTGCAGTCTACAGCAACTCCAGAGAACTTCACCTGGCTAACTCAGAGAATCCTGGTCCTGCCCTATTAGAAGGCCAGATTCTATGTGTTACATTCTTTGCATCTACTTTTGTAGTTCTCTGTGTCTTTTTCTTTCTCTATAAACTATCTCCTCTTCTGTTTCCCTCTAAATTTTCTTCCTTAGTTGATAATTACTATTTGCATTTTCTTATTAGACAGAGTTCTATGTTTTCAGTGTTGAATTTAAATATGACAGGAGTAGCTTCGATCCCAATATAACTCAGGAATTCTACTTTATATATAAGCAAGAATGTTGAAGCTACTTTTGTTCTGGGTTGGGAATAATCTCATTCAATACTCAGCTCTGGACTGCATCCTGACTACTCCTCCTACTATAGCACTGCTTTTCTGAGGTGAGAGGTGTGAACAGTTCTGGTTACACTGGAGTTGTATCAGTTGGGGTCCCAGCAGGAAACAGATGGCATACTTGAAATAGGTTAATCCAACAAGGATTTCTTCATCCATTTAAAAAGATCTATTTTAAAAGGTGTGCTACAGGGGAAATCATAGGGAATGGTGTAGTGCTCTGAGGCTCACAGAAGCTGTTGGTATCACCCCCAGGCTAACGAATGTAGAGTAGTGTAGCTTTAGTCTCCTGGGGGGAAAGCAGTAGACTTTGCATGGCGGGGGAGTCTTTAACTTGAGAAGAACTTGCAGGAGGGAGCCACTAGTTTCCAGAGCACCACCCAGGCTCCCTGTTATCTGGACGCAGCAGGAAGCCAGAGGACTCAAAGCCTACTGATGTCATTCACAAGCCAGCAGCAGGGGAGCAGAGACCAAAAAAAAGAAGACAGGAGAGTGGCTCTAGGGGGCAAGTGGAAGTATCTGACCCAGGGATATACCAGCTCTTCAGTGACCCAAGGCACGCTGAGTATCACTTCAGCCTCTTCACTGCAGCTGGAAAAGCCATTGTCGGTGTTTTAGCGCTTCTTCTTTGGGGTTTCAGGGAACATCTGTGGTCCTGACAGGATGCCTCTGGCCATAACACCTTGTCAAAGGCTGGTCCTCTGCTGCCTCTCTGGAATCACAGCTCTGGGCAGGCTGCTGCAGCATCTGCTGGCAGTGTTCCTTCTTCCACATTCAGAAACCATGAACTCTCTTTCCCATTCCTCAGGGGGATCCTTTAGACTTCAGAAAGAGTACAAATTCTCCTTCTCTTATACTCTTTCTCTTTCCACCTCAGACTGTCTGGTTACATCTTTAGTGGACTTAGATAAGCATTGGCACACTCACAACCTCCAGGGACCAGAAAGGTATCAAATGAGGGGGTGTGAGGGGATAAGTACAGGGTAAGGCTTTGAGTCCAAGAAATAGTTCCCATTTCTCTTACTCCACAGTCAGGTAAATCACAGGGCAAGCATGATGCTAAGTGACAGCTGGAGCTTGAATTCCAGAAATAGATGGCTAGCTAGCTGCTTTCTGCCCTTTGGGACTATACACACATTGGCTATCCATGTTTTCATGTAAAATCTCTCAATTTTTAAATATTGGCAATGGGGAGCACCCGCGAGGTAAGTGAAGATAAATAGTACATTATCATAAGAAGAAGATTAAGAAACAAGGTCTTTTTTGTTTTCTGAGTAGGGGAAGTTAACAAAGCTGAGGGCCCAGAGACACTAGGCCTGTGGCTCCCTGTCCTTTCATCACGTCACAGGGAGCCCGCTGGGGCCAGGGAGAAGTTGCTGGATGTGAGTTGTGTTTCTGGGGAGAGTTGTGCGCACGCTTGGCCTGCATCTCATCATGGGTGCCGAGCTTAGTCATCCAGCAGCCTGGAGAGAAGGCCAGGTTTGTCTGGGAATGACAGTGGCTACCTAGCAAAGTCAGAGGACATCAGATTTGCATTCCGAGGGAAGGAACCCCTGGTCCCAAGGAAGTTAGCTCATTTATAAGAATAGGAGCATTTCTTGCCTGTACTTTTGTGGTCATATCTCAAAAATGATTGGCAAGGCTAATGTCAAAAACTTTTTCCCCGTATTTTCTTCTAGAGGTTTCATGATCTTATGTTTGAGTCTGACCCACTATGGTTTTAGGTCTTAAGTTTAAACCTAATCCATTGTTAGTTGATTTTCATATATGGTGTAAGATAAGGATCTAATGTCATTCTTTTGCATATGAATATAATTTCTAGCCTTCTCAATACCTTTTATCAAAGTGACTATTCTTTCCCCAATGTGTATTCTTGGCCCTTTATTGGAAATCAGTTGACTGCATAATACTGGGCTTATTGTTCTATGCTTATGTCCATATTCTGCTCTATTAATCTTTGTGTCTGTTTATTTGCTAGAAAGATATTGTTTGAATTCCTATAGCTTTGCAATATGATTTGGTGAAAGTTGCCTTAGATATCCCTGACTAGGATTATTCACTCTCAAATTCCAGGCCCAAGAGTGGGTCTTTCTCCATTCTCCAGACTTAATTCCTCTTTGAAGACAACTTTTTTTCCTAGGGAGACTCTGCTCACAGGTGTCTGGCATTGTACCAGCCTATTCCCAAAGGATAAACATCTTAGAATGCAATAATAGAACCTCAGACACATCACACAGAATTGAAGTTGTGGTGGGGTATGACCTCACAATCACATACTTGAAATTTCCTGCTTTTAGGGAAAAAATAAGAGTTGACAGCATTTTGCAGAAAACAGTTTTTGTGAGCAGGACTGGAATCTAAAATTTCTGCATATCACTTTTAACAAGCATATGATATTTAGAAACATAAATCTACATTTGAGCATATAACTTGAGTCTTTGATGTTTGGTGTAATTTCCAAGTCTTATGGAGGTTTGACATTCTTTGCACAGAATATTTTTAAGCAATCTAACAATTAGCTTACCATTCATTTTGCATGTGATGACTATTGAGCACACATTTTGTATCAGCTACAGTGTGAGGTATTAAGGACATGACAAATAATTCCCTTATCAATAAAAACTGTAGTATAATGAATTGTTATAATTATTTAATGGATAATTATATATGTGTGGTTGCGTGTGAACTTGCAGGTATGTGTGTAATATGTGTAATTATCATTCAGGATTCATTTGGAAAAGAGATGAAGATCCCACTGGACATATTTTGGAATAAAGAGTAAATGATAGAGATCAGTCTTTGTACAATTGTGAGAGGGGCAGAAGAAACGAAGGTCTGGAAAGTCAGAACACTGCCTGCTGCCCTGGTATGAATGGAAAAATCAGAGCACACTCTGTAGAGAGGCTTGTGGGCAGCTGCCCTCTCTGTTGGGCCACTGTTTAAGGTCTGGTTGTGGGCCTGGGGCACTGTGGAGCCCCAGCGCCAGCTGTCAGGAGGGAGAGCTAGATGCAGAACAGAGGAGAGCAAGTGAGGCCACGCTGGGATCCTTGGGGCATCTTTGTCTCTGACCAGGACCAAAATCTGACCATGTTTGCTTTTGCTTCTGCATTCCAAATTTCACACAAGTTCTTTATTTTGGCCAACTGTAATCTGGAACCCCACAGAGAAGGTATTTTGGGAAGCATAGTTTCCATCTTTATCAACTTGACATTCACAATCCAGCAAAATAATGGTGTGTATCTCTCTCTCTCTCTCTCTCTCTCTCTCTCTGTTGGCCTGCCATGATCGATTACAAACTTTCCTGAAATGGTTTATGTTTCCATTTGCACTATGATTTCTAAGATATTGTTACTCTTTTCAGCAGTAATTTATTTTAAAGTGATGCTAAATAGGATTTTTAAAGCAACCAACCATCTAATAGATTTTTCTCCCTCTTGGGTGCATCACATTTAGTAGAAACTCTTCCTCGTCACAAGTGCTTAAAATAGCACATGCAACCCGGAGACAGACACTATACGATTTCCTCCATCTCAGAGCCTGTGTGGATGTCAACAAAATTCCCACCATTTAGAAACTCCCATAAATCACAAGTTCCTGTTGTCTTGTTAGGTGTTCTATTATTGTTGAGTAAAATCCATTTAGAGAACATATTCACACAACTCAGCTTAACACTAATGCCCTCCAGAGAACGGGTATGAAACTTTGGTGTTCTCTGATGACAAACAAAAGGTTCGATTTGGCAAGAGCTACAGAATCGGGGGCAAAAGAACCAAGTGGGATTGCCCTTAATGATTGCTGTAGATTCACGACCACAGAATCCCTGAAACCTCTGGGCAAATAATTCTGAAACTATCACACATAATTATTAACAAAAGGAATTTCGGATTACTTCATCCACAATTTCTTTTCTTATATTGAAAGGAGAAGGTCATCTCGTATTCTGAAAAACTTATCTTGATACACCTTTTGCATTATTGGATGAGAAAAATCTCTAGGTGCTGCAGGGACACACACTTGATAGAAAAGAGAACAAGGTTTCTATTCACAGCTTTTATTATTGATGGCCTTTGGCCATTAACCATAGTAGACATGCTTCTCGTTTTTGCCAAATGGACACCTTAAAGGATTTTCATGAGGACTAAATGAGATAAGTATTTCAAGTACTTAGCTAATTGTAAGTACTCGATAAATGTTAATTTCTTTACAATTCAACACAAAGTTATTTTATCATGGTAATAAGGCACCTTCCTGTTCTAAAGCTATCACTAGGAGGCTTCTGTGGCTATTGATTTTCTTCATAAATAAAGACTGATGCTTCCTGTAGAGGTAATAATAGATTTGCTACCAGGCGGATGACTGGCTGTCCCTTCTGCTTGCATTGAATTGAAGAGAGACCATAGCTAAATAAAGGTTACCAAAACAAGAGGCTATTGGAGAAATGAAAAAAATAATCCTTTAGTTTTGTTTTGGAAGATGTTCAACATTATTTATGCAATGCTTGGAATATTATTTTGCTTAGCAGTTAGAAGAAAGGCTATAGCTTTTAGCTTTTTTTTTCAAGTTTATTTGTTTATTTTAAAAAGATTTCTTGTATATATTTATTGTGTCCAACGTGATGTTTAGGAGTATGAATACATTGTGAAATGGTTACATCCCCTAATTAAAACATGCATTATTAGCTCATATAGTTGGTCATGTTTGTCATGAGAACATTTAACATCCACTCAGTGTTTTGTGGGTATCTTTAATCCACAAATAGCTGTTGATTGGATTAGTAAAGAAATGTGTAAGAAATTGTGATGGTTCTTTTCTGTCATAATTACTGATTGGCTAGGTTTCTTACCTGGCATATTTATGCTATTTTTACTCTGGACAAAAGTCAAACAACATCATGATGTTTTCCTTATTCTCACCATCCATGAAGATATTTCTCAACAGAAAAACTCACATTTCTATTAAAAATAACAGAGCCTAGAAAAAAAAATACTGAAGTCTTATAATATCCCAAATAAATATTTTCCTTATGTTTATGCAGATGACTAAAAGTTTCTAGCTAGGATATTTCATTGCCAGATTACTCCTCACAGTCCCAAGGGGAACTCAAATATGAGCCAAGCTCCAGATTTAAGTTACGTTTCCTTGGAAATTATTTAAATAAGACAACATAATGTACCACGGAGGCCATAATTTACTTCAGTGTTATGTTCTTGTTGTAAAAGAGTTAAATAGCTCCTGGGTATAGCTTATGAGTTAGGAGAACTTGTCTCCATAGATAATCATTAAATTTTATGTGAATTTATATATAAAATTATACTGTAATCACAAATCATATGCATTAACATATCAAATGTATCTATTTTAATTTTACTGAGTCTAGAGTGTTCTAGGAGTTCCTTAATTGAGACGACAGTCTGATTGGAACTGTGGTCTGACTAAATCACTACTGGCAAAGAAGTCAGAAGACCTGGTATTCATGTCACCTCCTTGGTCACAGTAGCCTTATCTATAAAATGAAGGGGATCTTCTAATGGTCTCTCAGGCCCTTTATGGCTTTATGGTCACAGAAAATCACCTTAAGCAAAAGTCACTGGAAGATACCCCTGTTGATTAGTTTTTTCAAATTAGAAATGCATTTATTCTTTCCTTGAAAAAAACACATTTGCTCCCTTAGTATTACTTAATTGATTTTATTATACAAAATTCATTTAAAATATTTTGTCTGGATTCTTTTCTCCTTCTTAACAATGGTTCACTTGTTAGTCCTTGTGATAGGTACTAGGACAAAAATAAAAAATCACGAAATAAATGGAGTTGGAAGGGACCGTGACAGATCATCTGGCCCGGCCATCTGTAATTGCGGCATGTTTTAGTGTTCACTTGCTCTATAAATAACCACGAGTATCCAGCCAAGTCCATATCACTTTAACATGGCCAAAAGTGCTGGTCACACTTAGCAACTTTTCCCTTTATTTATCCTTGGAACTCTTTTGCTTTCCTTGGCTGGGGTTTCCAGAAAGCCATCTGACTCCAGGCTGAGTCTGAAATGAATAGCTGTTGGAAATTGAGTTCTATAGGCAAGGTGAAGTCCAGAGACTCTGCAGATGGACCTTCCCCATTTCTGCCTCCATCTCTATCGCGAGAGCTGGCTCATCTCTGGCTCAGCTCTCTTCTCATCTCCATTCCTGTAGGTTTAAAGAGGTAATGAGCAGAGAGCCCTTCACAGGAATTAGCAGAGATCAGGGGACAAGAAGGACCACATGACATTTCTAGAATGCGAGTTTCTTCTGTCTTGCTTGCTGCTATTTTCTGCACAACTTGAATAGTGCCTGGCACACAGTAGGTGCTCGGTTAATTCTCGGTGAACTCACTAATTTGCTTTTGTTGTCTACTTTTGTGTGTCTCTCTGTCCTCCCCTTCCTCTTTTTTTTTCTGATTATCCTCATTTCTCTCCTGAAGAAATCCAAATTAATAAGGGAAAAAAAGATGTTGACACATTGAGCCTTTCAGTCAATGTTCCTTGATCAGAAAAATGGGAAATTGAAGTGGCTGTGTGGGCTGAACAGGCTGAAGAGCCTCTGGGGAAGTATTTCTCCAGCACTCTCTATGCATATTTGTGAGCCAGGATTCCCAGAGAAATAAAGCTTACATAGGCTAGTTTAACCCAACCACAAATTCCACCCTGAGACGCTTCAGAGAGGAATGGCTGAGGAGCTCTGGTGAGAAGCTGCAGCTCAGCAGCTAACCCTTGTCTCTACATCTCCCCCAAGGACCCCAGGCCTGGGCACGTGGTCCCCTGCAGAGAATGCCTTCGTAGTTCCTTGGAGCATGGCAACTCCACTCCTTGCTAGGGCTCTGGTTCTCTTTCTTCTGCTCAGTCTACATCCCCGAGAAGTTTCTGATGCTCAGTGACACACAGAGGTACCCCTGCAATGTTGCTTTCTTATGCAGTTCTCCAAATTGCAAGAGAATAGAATGCCAAATCTTTTATTGGTAGACCCTTCTTACCCCTTCAGCTTTCTTCCTCTCCACTCCCAATTTGCAACCAACACCCAGTCAGGGACAACTATTCACTCTCCCAAAGTCCCCGTGCACTCTCCTTTTGGAGTCTTTGCACGTGCCTCATGTTCCAGGTAGAATGCACCCCATCCCTTTTACGGAAGCTTGAGAGAGATGCCCCAAAATGATGCCCACGTCCTCATCCTCGAACCTGTGAATATTGCCTTAGATGGATAAAAGAAGTCTTTGGATATTTGATGGAGTAAAGCATCTGGACATGGGGAGATTAGCCTGGGTCATCTGGGTGATCCTAAGTGTGGCCACATGTATTCCCTTGTGAGAAGGGGGGACTCGGCTCACACAGAGGAGAAAGCGATATGAAGGAGGTGGCAGAGCTGGGGAGATGGGCCAGTCATTAAGGAGGATCCTGGGAAGGGAAAACCAACAGGGCTGCGTGAGGGTCTACTGCCTTCCACCGCAGCAGCCACTGCAACCCCATCATCATGTATCACTTATGCTTAAGTAGAAATTTCAGGCTGATGTGGGCAGGAAAGAACACAGCAATAGAATGACTTGAATGAGTCCCTTCCCACCGGGTGACCAGCGCCATCACTCTGCTTGGGCTCCTCCTTGCCTGATGTCTGGATTCCTACGACAGCCTAGACAGAGCCTGCTCCTCTGGGCTGAACAACGCCATGGGGTTAAGCTTCATAAATTACTAACTCCATCGTAGACTTCTCAACCTTTGACTGGGGACCCCACTACCTCTTATGGCAGGCTCTCTTGACTTGTTTTCACTCCTAAGTCTTGACAACCTGAGGGAGAGGACAGCCTCTGGGTCTCCTTCCATGCTGCCAAAGAGAGTAGCACAATGCTGGTCCTTCACACATGCATGGTGACAAGTGACTTCTGTCCTTCTGTCACCCACATTCAACTCCAGTGGGAGTCCAGTGCTACTGTATCATAGATTTCCTTCAACTTTTCTTGGGGAAATAATCATTGACTTTATTTTCAAGATTCTGAGGCGTGGGTACTCTGCAGCCTACCGCAGGGCATCCTCTGGACTCCACGGCCTCCGACTCCTGCTCCAGCTGCAGCAGCTGCTTGGTGGTCTCCGGCCTGGCCTCCTCCATGGTTCCCAAGGTCAGGAGCTCTTCTCACCCCCAATCTTGCTGATCTCACTGAATGAAGAGGTACAAATCCGTCTCTAGTCTCTCCTCTTCTGTGAAGGTCCATCAAGGGTTTTGGTTAATTCCTCCATGTTTTTTAAGACATATTTTCTGGTCTCTTATCCTCAGCACCTTCATTGCTCATCTGAGATGTGGGATTAGGTGCCACCAAATATGATTTGTGTGAGTAGAAAAGTCCTCTGATGAAGTCAGCATTTTATGAAGATTATCCTCCACAAGAAGGAATGGTTTGAAATTTAGTACACTGCATCCACCATGCGGAACCCGAACAAATATCCTCTCTCTTTCTCCCTGTGCCTCCTGTTCTCTTCTCTCCTGTCCATGAGGGCAGCTCATAGGCAGTTCTACTTGCATCTCCGAACAGCAAACTCAACTGTTTGACACCTTTTTACTAGGACATGAACAATCTGATGGTGACTTCACCCCTTTCCTCGAGTTCAGTTAATCAATCCTTTACATTTGTGTCAAGGACTCATTGTCGGGGTCTTAAGCCCCCTTGCTCTTCTCGACCAGCTGCAAGGGAAGGGGACACTCCCCAACAAGGTCATACCGGGATAGGTAGGGCCGACTGACCGCCCGCTCCCAGTCCTCCCAGCAGAGGACAATCAGACGCGTCAGTGAGACCCGTCACAGCAGGAACTCGTTTATTGAGGAAGTCACACAACTTTTATGTAGGGTGGGGGCTAGGCGGGAACCAATCAGCTTAAAGGCCAGCAAGGCATGGGGGGTTCACGCAGGCGAGAGTCCCATAGGACTATATGGCAAGCAGGAGCTGATCACGTTGGCAGAACTGTTGTTAACCAATCCCTGACGGTGGTCCGATTTATCATCATTAACTATTGAAACCGCCTTTGAGGCCCTGATCCTGCTCACCCACCAGGAAGTAAGGAGTCAGCCTGAGTTAGTTAACGTGTCATTAGTCCCAACAACCCATTTTGTGCATTTCTCCATTTAAAAAAAATGTATTTCACAGTTGAATTAAATGTAATTTAATTTAAATTGAAGGAAATGTAAAGACCTTGAATAATCATTAACCTGTCAATTAAAAATAAATAAATGGATTAAAAAAAGAAAAGATCTGAGGTTTGAAATGACAGTTTTTCTGGCTTCTGTTCATCAAGGCTTCAAAAACTGTGGTTTCCAGACCCCAGCAACAAAATGCACTCTTTCCTGTATGCAGAATATGAGGCTACCTGATGTAATACTCAAAACAGAAAAAATGTGACGGCTTCCCAATGTGGATGAGGGATGGAGCAGTGTGTTATTGACAGGTGTGTGGTGCCAAGAGTTCTGGGAAAGTGGTTTTAGATGCTTAGATAAAATCTTGGTTAATCGATAGTTTTTGGTGGTGGTTGTTAAGTATAATTCCCAGATGAAGACCTGGATAGATCTCTAGTTTTGATTGCTTCCTAATCTAGCAGCAAGCTCAGAATATAATACAAGGTTTCCCTGTCATCAGAAAATAAGAGTAGCCTTTACACTTGGGTTATGGAGTTTGCTCATTGGTTCAGTTTTTGTGATTAAGGGATTCCCTAATCATAGGAGTTATTCTATAAAACTTGTTAAAAAAAGTAGATTCTTGTTGGGCTGGGGCTGTAGCTTGGTGGTAGAGGAGAGCTTTCCTAGCATGAGAAAGGCCTGAGGTTCAAAAGCTAGCATAGGCAAAAAAAAAAAAAAAAAAAAAAAAAGAGAGAGAGAGAGAGAGAGAGAGAGAGAGAGAGATTCTTGTTGACTTTTTTTTTTTTTTGAGAATTTATGGTTTTCACAGTAGTTCAGATTAAACAAGTTAGCAGATGATCTCAGAACAATTTAAAATCCTGTATGAACATTCCAATTAATGCAAGGTGAAGACATCTGTTAAAAATCATTATCTTATTGCCCTGTCCTTTTCTAAAGTTGAATAATATGAAGCAAGGCCTCACCATAACATTCTATTCCATCTTCATCATTATGCTTAATTTTATTACCCTTTATCTGCACATATATATGGAATCTAATCCATTAAATTTAATTTTATTTTAATGACTAAGGTGTTTTATTTTTGAAATTATTCTCGAGAGTTGTTTTGTTTTCTCAGTTAATAAGCAAATATCCATTTTACCATCTGTATTAAAATGATTTTTCGATCAGTTTATAAAAAATTTAGTAAGTGTTAATAGTTCTTGCTATTATGCAATGTTTGGTTTTCTGTTTGCTAATACATTTCTTTTCTTTCACATAGTTTTTCTTGCTTCTAGACCTTTCTCTTATTTAGAGATAAATACTTAGCACGTTAACACTACCCTTTAATCTTAGGGAAATGTATTCCTTGATGTCTTTCTTAATCTTTAAATAAGCTTCTCTTTCAGTTTCAATGCACAGGAAATAAGACTTAGCTTATTAATGACTTATTTATTGACACCCATTTTTTTGTTGGATTAAAAAAATAATTATATTGGCATATGCCTGATAAACTTCTTAGTAAATCACTTCGATGTTCTTATCCTCCTGTCTTCTTTTTAAGGTAATGAAAATGAATCAATTCACTGTAGGTACATGAAAATGTAACTTTTCCCCACTGGGTCTCAGTAACCTTCAGGCATCTGCTACCTAAAACTCAATAATAATTTCTCATTGTTTCAGAAAAAGTTGGGAAGTGACTATTATTTATAGTCTCTTAAAGTATCTCCATGGAGATCATCGTGTTAAGCAAAATAAGCCAGACACAGGAAAACAAGAGAAGCACGTTTTCTCATTTTGTCTATTGTGTATAAACTAGAAAGAAAAAAAAAATGACCCAAAAGTAGAGAGAGGACTGTTAGAGGACAGGGAAGGGACTTGGGGTGGAGTGGGGTAAGAAAGAGATGAGAGGGTGGACGTGATCAAAGCAGGCTACAGGCATGTTCTAGGTTTCCTGCACACAGAAACCCATTATTTCGTACAATTAATATGCACTAATAATTATAATAAAAAAGAAAGAATATCCAGAGGCCAGTCTGACTGGGTTGGTTTCTTGCAACCAATATTCAAAGACAGTTTATTACAAGTATTAATATTAAAAAAAGTGCCTCCAATTTTTCCACCTCTATGTTCAAACTCTTTAGTATGTGTGAGGACTTTATCTGTATTTTGAAACAACTTGTTTTAGGGATTACTAATAAGAATACCAGGAAAAATACTTGCAAACCACATATGCAACAAAGAACTTGTGTCTAGAAAATGTGAAGAACATTCAAATACTCTGGTTAGAAAATGGGTAAAAGACATGAAGAGAAATTTCGCCAAAGAGAAGGTAGGAAAGGCAAGTAAGCTCACACGGGAAACTTCTTCAACACCGTTAGCCATCAGGATTTGTGAATTAACCACAGTGAGATTTCAGACACACTTATTAGACTAGCTAAAATTCAAAACAGGGCAGTGCAAAAGGCTAGTGAAGAGGAGGGGAGATAAATCAGTCTTGCATTACTGGTGGGATTGTGAATTGGTACAGCCACTCTAGAAAATTTTCTGGCAATTTCTTTTAAAACTATGCATTTAACTTATGTCCCAGGAATAACACTCTTGGTGTTCATCCCAGAGAAATCAAAATGTATGTTCATGTAAAAATCTGTATGTGACTGTCACAACAGTGTTATTCGTAATAGCTCCTAACTGGAAACAACTCAGTGTCCCTCAATGAGTAATGGTTACACAAACTCTGGTACATCCATCCTCTGGAATGCTACTGAGCAATGAAAAGGAGCAAGATATTGATCCTGCAGTAGCTTGGATGGACCCAAAGGGCATGGTTATGATTGGTGGGAAAACCCCCACAACTTCAAAAGACTATTACATTGATGTAATAGTCTTAAAATGCTTGATCCACAGAAATGGACAACCATGGTTGTTAGGAGTTAGGAATGGGGTTGGAAAAAAATAAAGGGGGAGAATGAGGAAGATCTTCAGTGCCGATGAAACAGTTCTGAATCCTCATGGTGGTTGTAGTCACATGAAGTTTACATGGGATCAGATTGCACAGAACTACTTACCTGTATGTGCACGTGTGTGTGTGTGCGTGCACACACACACACACACACACACACATACATGCATCCATGTGAACACTGTTGAAAACTGAGTAAGCTCCATAGTCTAGTTAGAAGCATTGTTCTGATGTTAATTTCCTGGTTTTGAAAATGTACTACCATTATGTAAGATTATCATCATCAGTAAAGGATTTAAAGAAACTATGTACTCAATCTTTGTACTATTTTTATAACTTTCCATCAATCTGCACTTATTTCAAGATGATAAGGTTAAAAAATACATGTACTAGAAACTTAAAATGTTTCAGTCAGCTATTTCACTGCTGTGACTAAATGATCTGACCAGCACAATTGTAGAGAAGGAAAGGTTTATTTGAAGGCTCACGATTTCAGAGGTCTTAGTCCATAGAAGGCTGGCTCCATTCCTTGGGGCTCTAGTTGAGGTAAAACATCATGGCTGGAGAGTGTGGCAGAGGGAAGCAGCTCTCATCATCAGGAAGCAGAGAGAGAGAGAGAGAGAGAGAGAGAGAAAGACTACACTCTCCAGATACAAAATATGTACCCCATAGCCACCCCCCAATTCCCGCCTCCTCCAGCCACACCCTACCACTTCAATTAATTCACTGATTGGGTGAAGAATCTTACAACCCAATCATTTCTCCTCTGAACCTTCCTGCATTGTCTCCCATGTGAGCTTTTGGGGAACACCTCACATCCAAACCATAACAGCTACCTATTTCAAGAGTATACTATATACAAAAATCTTTGAAGTAGTGGTTGACCAAGGTAATTCATAAATAGAATCACTTTTACCATTATGCCTTAAATCATGATACAGGGAACTTATGAGTTTATTATGACTTAATGTGATAAAATAAAACTGACAACGTGTACTAGTTTCTCATAGTGTCTGCCTTGTCACATGAAGCAGTGTTATATTTCAATGCCTGTCCTCTTGGGAGGAAGGGAAGAGGAGAGGCAGCAGGGTTTAATGTAGATGGAGGTTGTGACATGATAGATAAATTCATGGGTTAGGAGGATCTCACCTAACTTGGACATAGGGAGTCTGCCACCAGTAGACCCATGGAATCTCTGTGACTCATTATGGCAAAGGTGGTTTCTATGAAGGTATCTAAGGGCCAGGCCTAGAGTTAGCTTTTGTCCCTTCTCCCAAATGCTGTTATCCAGATCCCTGTCACCTGGCAGCCTAACAATGGAGGCTGGCAAATGAAAAGGGAGATGTGAATATTTAGTGAGCCCTCATAGCCTCCACCACAAACAGGATGTCCACTGCTACATTTATGGTAGAGATGGGATCTTGGGTATATTTGAACGAAGGTGTGTGATACTAAGAAACCTCCATGTCTCACTGTCCAGGAGAAATTATTTTTACAAAATTTCTTTCTGCTGCTATTGAATTTTTTTCCCTATAAATTAAGAATTTTGTGGAGAGAATAAAATATGTCAGAGGGTGCTATGATTTTAGATATGAGGCATCCCACAAAAGTTCATGTGTGAGACAATGCAAGAAAGTTCAGATGTGAAATGCCTGGGTTTTGAGAGCCTAACCTTAATCAGTACATTTACCCACTGATATGGGTTAACTAGGCTATTACTTATAGGCAGGTAGGGTGTTGCTGGAAGAGGTGAGTCACTGGGCACATGCTTTTGGAGTTATGTTTTGTCCCTGGTGAGCAGAGCTCTCTACTTTCTGATTGCCAATCCTGAACTGCCTTCCTCCTCCATATCCCTCTGCCATGATATTCTGTTTCACCTTGGACCTAGAGCAATGGAGTCTGCTGTCTATGGACTGAGACCTCTGAAACTGAGTACCAAATGAACTTTTCCTTTTACAAAATTGTTCTTGTCAGTTCTTTTGGTCACAGTAGTAAAAAAACAAAACAAAACAAAACAAAACAACAACAACAAAAACTGACTAAAAAAATATAATCCATCCTTAGGGAGTCACCTAGAGCTTTTTGTAATTAGTAATCACGTGGCTACTATCTTCTGATGCGTCTTGCTCATTGAGTAAATTTGAAGAGAAATTTAGAGTTAGAAAGGATGTGAAGTTCATCTAAAGTAGATTCCTCAGTTAATATTTAGTGATTTGCTTGATATCAGCGAGGGCATTGGTCATAAATCTGCTGCTCCTGAGTCCAGCACTCCTTCCTTTCCTACCTAGTCCTGCAAACAGAGTAATGAGGTGGATGAATGCACACAGCCCCACAATTCCACACTCCTCTGAAAGTCAGGTGACACTGATAGGTAACCATGGAGACAGAGTCAGGGCTGGTGTAGGCTCAGGCCTTTTCCTCCAGGCTACCATCATCCTTAAGTTTTCCCTGTTCTGTGATCCAGGGGATCCTCTGGGGGACATGGAATTGTGAGGCATTGAGAGGTCACAGGGGAACTGAGGACACTGGCTGGTGCTCCCCTGTTCTTTCCATTTCCATTCTTTGGATTATTGCTGTTCCAAAAGCGAGTGAAGGAAATTAGCCATGCATTCAGAGATATGTAGCAGTCACGAGGTAGAGTAAGAACATGTAGTTCTAGTGGAAATCCGACACAGACTGACTCCTCTATTTTTCCCAGTTTAGTAAAGGAAATGGTGAGCTGAATGCAACCAGCTTTCTGGAAAAAATAACACATAAATGCATTTGTTATTCATTTATCATACTGATTGATTCTTACCATATGCTCTCATTGATCCTTGACAAAATTCTTGGAAATTTGTTGCCTACTTAAGGTTGCAACTGATGAACAAGCATAGTTCCCACATGAATGTTGGTTGCTATTTTTATTCACCTTAACAAGATAAAAGTAATAACAAGGAAGGTGTGTGTTGGAGCTTTACTCATTTATCAGTGACATTGTGACTTCTTGGCTAAATCAGATGAAGTTTTGAATACTGGAAGAAAATTTCCTTAGTTGTTTGTATTTAAACCATGTGGTAAACATGACACATTTTAAGTTTTATCTATAGTATTAACATTTTCCTCTATCATGTAAATCTAGGCAAGCAACAAAATAATAAACCAAGTTCTGACTTTTAGCGTTTTCCAATTTCTGTGGTGTAAATTCTCTTCCCATAGCTGATTTCATGCTACTACTGCCAAGTCATTGAGCCCTCAATTGGGAAGAGCGGCATAGTCATTAAATAGAATTTGTAGCATACAAAGACGATAGAGTAAATAGCTTCAAGAACATCAATATGGTAAAATGCAGTCAACAAAACAGAATTGAGTGTTTATTATTTTTGTCTTTAAAATAAGTTATTTGAAGTTTGTAAAACTTAATTTTGAATAATGACTGTGTTTAACAACTGACTCACAGAAATTTAATCATTTCATAATGGAAATTTAATAAGTGCCTCTTATGGGCCAGTAGGAATCCACTTCAGCACACCACTAGTGTTCGTGGTCATACTATTTTTCCCTGGTTCACACCAATGAACTTGGAGTCTTCCCTTTTTTTTAGTGTCTTGTTCCCAACCTTATAGAGAAAATAAGAGAAGTTCTAAGGAAAAGTCCATGCATTCCAACCACCACATTGGTTGACTACCAGTGTCCGTGCCCACATGTTCTGCTGGTTTCCCTGTTTTGTTGACTCCTTTGAACAAGTCATGCTCCCCAGGAAGTCAACTTCTTCACTTGTGCTATAGATTGCTTTCCTTCTTAACTACTCACGAGCCTGCATCCAGTGATCCTTCCCATCTCTTACGTGATCCATTTTTCATCATCTACTGAATTATTCCATTCAACATACAAACATGCTGTTATTTCTACCCCCTGAAACATTTTCACTCTCCTTATCTCACTCCCTTGCCAGCTTCTGCTCCATTTTTTTCCCTCTCTTTAAAGAATTTTTAAAAATAATTTTCATGCCTCTCTCTTTCTCTCTTTCTGAGATAAGATCTCACTATGTTTCCCAGGCTGGACTTGAGTCCCTGGACTGAAACCATGCTCCCTCCTCAGATCTACGAGTGTGGGACTGCAGGGGTGCCCAAGGGCTCAGTGCTGGGCCTTTCTTCTAGTAACATCCAGTTTTTATGAATCCTGACCATCTCATACAGTCTCAGAACTGTAAATGCCCTCTACAGTCTGTTGCTCCATTAAAAAAAAAAATTTCTGTAGTTGATTAATCCTCTTGTGAAAAATCTGCACAATCAATGCAGACGAAGTTCCTGCAGAGTCTGGATTCTGGATTCTTCCTGCTGTTTTCCAATCTGCAGCTCACTTTGCCAGCACCAGCATCAGCACCAGTACTGGTCCCACGGACTTCCCTCATTTTATTCCGTTCACTGTTTACTTGAGATCTTTTCTTTTCGTATTCTCCATGTCTTACAAATCTATGTCTGGGTTTATTTCTTTGTATAGTCCTTTTCTTTCCCTATATCCTGTTAAAGCCAGTTGTCTGGTCACAATCAAATGGGATCTGAATCTAAATACAACAGCGATGTCCAGTGAGGTCTTGTCCACTTTGGCTAGTTTCCCCCACATTTCTGTCTTAGTCATGCTGCCTTCCCAGGGTGAAGGCCACTGATGACCTTTGGTTTCCTTTGAAGTAGTCGACTGGTCATAAATTTCCGGGTCTGGATAGCTCCAGTGTTGTTCATGGTGGTGGCTAATCCCCAGGCAGCCAGGGAGAGGAAGAGCCCAGGACTCCAGATTTGTAACTCCAGCACAGACCTGTTCTCTGATCCCTAGAGGAAGCTCATCCCCTTTCCCACCTGGAAGTCTGATAGGCATCCCCATGTCATGTCCAAACCTGAACTTGCACCTTCCTCTCCTAACCTCCCCTTTTTATCACTCCAGTTTCTCTGCAACCCTGTTCTTTAAGTTTGTCCAGGCCCAAAACCTTGCAGCCATTCTTGGTTCTTCAATCCCACACCCCACATCCAATCCTGTAGAAAATTCTTTTGTTTCTACTCACAATATGAACACATTTTCTCACCTCTTCTGTTATCACTCTGATCTTTTTGTGACTTGGGATTGAACCCAGGGTCACACATGCTAAGCACACACCCTGCCGCTGAGCTACACCCCAGGCCCTATCAACCCGATACAAACTATCCTCATTTCCCAACTATACTATTGCCATAGTTTTCAAGCTGTTGGATCCTTGTCCTCCTTGGTTGATTCTCTGCACAACAGTGATTCTCTCAAACATGGACAGGTGAGATTCTTCTGCTCAAATTCCCGCCGTGGCTCCCCATGTCACTTAGTAAATGCCAAAATACTTCAATAGCTACAGGACTCTCTAGGGTCTTTCCCTTCCCACTGGTTCCTCTTCATCTCCCACTTTCCCCCAGACTTTGCTATTATTGGGACACAGGGGACATTCTTCAGTCACAGGGTCTTTGCCAACTGTTCCCAGGAAGCCCTGTTTTCCAGGTTTTCTTTCCATCATACTCTCTCCTCTTCTTTAAGCATCTTTAGGTCAAACACCTTCTCAAGGAATCTAGCTGAATGATAGACAATGATTATGTACTGTGCATTTTTAAAAACTAAAAGAAAGGATTTTGTAAGCTTTTAGCATAAAGGAATGAAAAGTGTTTGAGGAAGTGTACATGCTTAACCTGATTTAAACACTACCCAAGGCATACATGTATCGAACATCACATGGTATCTCTTTAGTAGGTACAATTTTCATGTTTTTATGTATCAGTTAAAATTTAAATTGAAATAATAAAAATAATTGATCTAAGGAAAATATACTTGATCTAGGGAAAATAAACTATTATTTCTCAATCAAAAATCTGGTAGATAAATTGAAAGGAAAATGGGCAAATTTGAGGCTTGAAAGATAAAGTGGAAGAAACAAACTTACTCATAGAGTAAAATAAAAAAGAATGGGAATCATGATAAAAAACATACCAGATTTGGTTGACACATGTATGTTTTCTTCCAAGCAGATTATATAGGCCTCTAGAAGGAGGAAAAAACAAACAGAAAAACAAACAGATATAAGGGAGAAAAAAATAGATTAAACATGTCTTGATCTGACACAAAATTGACTCTGCAGTTCAAGCAGCTCACAGAGTTAAGGAAAAACTGGCATTCTATATCCTGAGACTATACCTGAACTTAAGAGGTACAGTTATTGGTTCATAGGAAGAATAAGTTCTTTGGCACAGCAGGGGGAATATAATTAGCAACAACACATTATATATCTCAAAATAGTTAGCAGAGAGGAATTTGGATGCATTCACTATAAAGAAATGATAACCTTTTAGTGTAATAGCTGGGTTAGTGACATGAATAACTGAGTCAAAGCATCTTTCTGTACCTCATACTTAGATACACATACTATGTGTCAGTCAAATTTTTTTTTTTAAAAAAAAGCATAAAGGGAATATTTTCTAATCTTTCAGGCTGAAAGAACAAATTATTTCTTAAGTAAGAAAGAATCAGACGGTATCAGACTTCTCATCAACACAGTGGAAGCTCAAAAACGTGAGACTACTGAAGGAAAAGGGCTGATAAGCCAAGGCTTGGATTCGTCCCAGTTTGAGAGCATTCTATTAACATACGGAAGGTTTTAAACACTAGCATTATGTGAAGAAGGAACTAGAAGAATAACACAACCCAGACCACACATAAGAGAAACTTCAATGTAAGGGAAGATGAGGAGGCAAGTGGTAGCCCATGAACTTGTAGCCTATATAGTTAAATTTAATAAACAGGATCCTTGAAAAGGGAATAGAAGTATAAAACTAAGAAATGTTGAAATAGTAAAACATGTTGCAATGAGACCAACAGTAGTCTGGAAGTTCAATGCCAAGTCACCTAAGCAAAGCCTAGGAAAGTGTTTGTGGGGTATAATAAGAAAGCATGAAACAAAATAAATCTAAAGATTTCATCTAGTTGGAGTACAGAGGTCAAAATATTCTAAAGGTCTAATCCAATTGGGAAGCAACTGAGATAAGGAACAATTCATGGTGACTTGATTGTCATATTTAAGGAAAGAAAGTTGTCACAGTAGAAATAAAGGGTCCAGCAGAGTGTCCGTGTAAAAAGTAAGAAAACAATTACACACCAATCTCATTAAAGTAGTCCGAAACCAGAGAAAGGAAAGCAAGGGAAACAATAAAAAGCAAATTCTAAACAATCTGGGAGAATAAAACCTAGTAAATTAAATGTAAAAAAGGCCAAAGTTTTTCAAATGCTAAAGGTAATTGTATTAGGTCAAAAACTGGAATCCAACAGTGTAGTGTTTATAAGAACCACTTAAAGCACAGTAATAGAAAAAGATGTTTAAAAATGTAAGTTGGGTAAAGGGAAATGCAAACTGAAAGCAATTGTGGTAATATTAACATAAGACCATAATTAATACAGCTGAAGTTAAAAACACTAAACAAAATAAAAACATTAATGGGATAAATAGGGATATTATACAATTATGGGAGGCAAAATTTATGAGTAAATTACAAACCTGTATGCACTAAACATTGGAACATTTAAATAAATAAAGTACAAACTGTTAGAAATACAAGGAAAATGCAATAAATATACAATTATAATGGGAAATTTCCATACACATCATCCAAATGGGCTGGATTTAATAGTCTCAGAGTAAGTAAGAGCATATAAAATCAATATAACATAACTTATAAGTTTGATTTTATCTTTCCTCCCATCTCCCTGTCACAAATACTACAGATTGGGTGGCTTAAACAACAGAAATTTCTTTTCCCTCAGTTCTGGAGACTGGAAATCCAACATTAAGGTCTCAGCAGGTTTGGTTTCCCTGGGAACCTCTCTCTTTGGTTTGTAGATGATTTCCTTCTTACTATTGGATTAGATCTCTACCCTTATGATCTCACTTGACCTTCATTATCTCCTTAAAGATCTTATCTTCAAGTATATAGTCACACTGGGGTTTAAGGCTTCAACTATGAATTTTGAGGGGGTACAAATCCATCCTTAAGGCTTACATTTTAAATCTACATGCGAATTATCTATATTTTTATTTTTATGAAATATTTATAAAAATCGTGTACTTGGTCACAAAGAAGATCTTAAGAAATTTAAAGTCAAAATATGGAGATCCCAAATTCTGTTCATAATTCAATTAATAATAAGATAATCAAAGAGTATCAACTCCTTGAAAATGAGGAAATATTTCCATCTGGGCATCAGAGTGCACGCCTGTAATCCCAGCTACTTGGGAGACTAATGCGGGCGGGGGGGGATCAAGAGTTTGAGGTCAGTCTGGACAAGGTAGTGAAACTCCATCTAAAAAAAAAAACAAAGAAAGGATGATTCCGTAATTAACTCTGGAATCCAAAAAAGAAATAGCAACTCATAATCTGGTTTGACACACAAATTTCACTTCATATTAAAATCTGTGTTTGCAGCTCAAGTTATGGAGGACAACATGGAACTGAAGGCCTTCATTAGTAAGAACGTCTAAAATAAAAGGAACTTGATGTACAGTTTTAGAAATTAGAAAAAGGAGCCATAAAATCAGTCGGAAGATATTGAGAAGAAACAAAGAAGCTGAGCTTAATGAAGCAGAAACAATAACAAAGAAAGGGGAAAGTAGGGGTGCACCTCCTTTTCTTGCCCTTTCCTGTGCTCTGTGGATCCTACCCTGAGCACATTCATGGGCGCCATGTTCCCAACAGCTCATGTTCACTTTGTGTCTGTGCCACAGCTTGCTATTCTCCCAATATTTCAAATTTTTTCATTATTTTTATATCTGTGATGGTGGTTTGTGATCAGTGATTTTAGATGTTGTTGTTACCCTTTTTGGAGGGGTGGCCAAGGACCACTCATACAAGACAGTGAACTTAATCAACAAATGTTAAGTGTATTCTGACTGCTCATACAGCCAGTCTCATTTCTCTCCCTCTCTGCAGGCCTCTTTATTCCCTGAGACACAACAAGATTGAAATCAGGCCAATGAATAACCCCACAGTGATCTCTAAGTGTTCAGCAGAAGGGAAGAGTTATACATCTTTCACTTTAAATGGAAATCCAGAAAGAATCAAGCTTCATGAGGAAAGCTGTTGAAAGCTGAGTTGGGCCTAAAGCTAGGCCTATGGTGCCAAATGGTGAGCCAAGTTGTAATGCAAAAGAAAGTTCTTGAAGGTCATTCAAAGTGCTACCACATTGAATGCATACACGTTAAGAAAACAATACAGACCTATTGCTCATACAGATGGAAGATCTAACCAGTCACATCATTTCCTTAAAGTAAAGCCCAATCCAGAGCAAAGCCCTAACACTTCAATTCTCTTCAATTCCATGAAGGCTGAGAGAGGTGAGAAAACTGCAGAAGAGTTTAATGCTGGTATAGTTGGTGCATGATGTTCAAGGAAAGAAGCCACCTCTGTAACAAAGACATGCAAGGTGAAGCAGCGAGAGCTGAGGGAGAAGCTTCTGGGTCCCCGCTGAGATCACCGGTGAAGGTGGCTTCTTCACACAGATTTTCAATGTAGCCTTCTACTGGAAGAAGATGCAGGACTTCCATAGCTAGAGAGAAGTCAATGCTTGGCTTCAAAGCTTCCAAAGTCAGGCTAACTCTCTCGCAAAGGGCTAATGCAGCTGGTAACTTTAAGTTGAAGCCAATGTTCATTTATCATTCTGAAAATCCTAGGGTCCTTAGAACCTGGCTAAATTTCCTCTGTCTGTTGGTGCTCTATATGTGAAACAAAAAAGCCTAAATACTAGCACATCTACTTACAACATGATTTACTGAATATTTTAAGGCCACTGCTGAGATTTACTGCCCTGAAGAAAAATAAAGATTCCTTTCAAATTATTACTGCTCATCGACAATGCACCTGGTCATTCATGAGCTCTGATGGAGATGTACAATGAGGTTGATGTTGTTTTCAACAACATCATATTTTACTAACTTACTAACTTATTTTCTGCAGTCATGGATCATGGAGTGCTTTTGACTTTCAAGTCTTAAGATGTAAGAAATATGTTTAGTAAGGAGATGGCTGCCACAGTGATTCCTCCAGTGGATCTGGGCAAAGTAAATCGAAAATCTTCTGGAAAGGATTCACATTCTAGATGCCATCAAGAGCATTTGTGAGTCCTGGGGGAGGTAAAAATATTCACATTAACAGGAGTTTGGAAGAAGTGGACTTCAACCCTGATGGCTGACTTTGAGGTGCTTAAGAGCGCAGCACCGGAAGTAAATGCAGATGCAGAAGGAGCAAGAAAACCAGAATTATAAATGGAGACTGAAGATGTGACGGAATTGCTGCAATTTCGTGGTACAATTTTATCAGATGGGGAGTTGAAGAAGTGACTTGTTGAGAAGGAATCTCCTGATGCAGATGCTGTCATGTTGTTGAAATAAAAACAAAGGATTCAGAATATTATGAGTTTAACTGATCGAATAGTGGCAGGGTAAGAAGAGGTCGACCCCAGTTTTGAAAATTCTACGTGGTAAAATGCTATCAAACAGCATCACATCCTGCCAAGAAACCTCTCATGAAAGGAAGAGTCAGTGGTGTGGCAAACTTCCCTGTTGTCTTATTTTAAGAAATTGCCACAACCACCCCAACTTGAAACTGCCACTACCCTGGTCAATCAGCAGCCATCAACACTGAAGGAAGACCTTCCTCCACTGGCAAAAGGGTTACGACTTGCTGAAGGCTCAGGTGACCTTTGGCACTTTGTAACAACAATTTTAAAATTAAGGTCTATACATTTTTTTAAGATATAATGCCAATGCACATTTAATAGACTATGGTACAGTGTAAACACAACTTCTATATGCACTGGGAGGCCAAAAAGTCTTGGGACTTGCTTTATTGCTATTTGCTTTATTGTGATATTCACTTTATTGCAGTGGTCTGGAACTGAACTCACAATATCTCCTAGGTATGCCTGTGTATGAAAAGTCTAAATTTCATAGTTTTCATGCAATAAACAGTGAAAATAGTCCTAATCCAGGAAGTCATAAAAAATAAAGAGATTTGAGTGGGGCAAGGGTTGCAAGAAGCATATTCTAAACTTTTATTTTATACTTGGCTGTGCCTTTTAATCACTGTGGAAATACGTTAGAATTAATGAAGTTTGGGCACTTACAGGGATAAACTCCAGCAGTTTGGAAGCTTTCCTCACACAGGATGGCTTACGTAGAGTGTGCTTATGCACTGAAGTAAGTAAGAGTTCTCAGAGCTAGTGTTCTATCATACTTTTGACTTGGGTTTAGTGGGAGATAAAGAAGCGATTTTTATAGTTGGTAAGTACAGATTAGTAATCCCAAATGTGTATGTTATCCAGTGTCTCTTTATGAAGAAAAGATTTGGAAATGTTCACATGTAAAAATTTACCAATTTACCCTTAATCGTACAGAGAAATGAATAGATGGCTCTCAAAATCCATGTGGTTCCTGGAGGATCTTAGATTGGTTCATTTTTTAAATGACTTTGATATTGTTTAAGTATTTGGGTTAGTTTTTCTAGACAGATTTAAGAGGACCTTTTATAAATTAAAAAAAAAAAATCTTAAGAACATATCTGGAGACAAACTTTCCAATAAAAATAAAATAAATCAAGACATTGTCTGGCTGAAGGTGGTGTAGACCAGTACTGTGTTCTGGTGATAGATCTGGTAGTACTTAGATTAGAACAGGCCACTACTGCTCGTTGATGTGGATGAAGGAGCAGGGGTCCCTCAGTAGGTAACCACGTGATTTAAGTTTCCTGGGCAGGCCCAGTAATGTCAGGGCCATTCCCTCTCAAAAGTAACCCACACTGGTCAATCATAGGTGTACGTAGGGGGTGCTGCCTGCAGTGGTTGGAGAGTCCTTCGTGGGAAGAGAGAACAGGAAAAACATGGTGGAAATACACTCAGAGTAAGTTCTACAGGGCAATTAGAATCAAAGGATCAGATGTTCTTAAAGTAGGCCAAACTTAAAAACATGCTGCTTATAGTCAAACGGGAAATATCCAGACTTGAATATATACTATTTTATAAAATACGTGCCCCAAAGTGGGGGAATGACACTTATATTGTAAGAGCACATGCAAACAGAAAGGTAGATCTCAAAGACATCACAATAGTTGGCTAAGGTGGAAGAGAGGAATGTGAGTGGGTTAGAGAATTAGAAGGGAGTGAAATAAAATAAGGCCTTGCACAGACCAGTACTAATAAAGGACTGTGAGCTGAACCGTGATTAAGACAACATTCTGTAGCCCATGTCCAAAAGAACCCTGTAGACTGTAATTACATTATACATGATACAAGTATCAAGAATGTGCCTTTAAAAATATTTTTTACAAGCCAGAATTAAAACATTATGTATAGCTACCTTAGGTATGAGACCTGGACTTAAAATGAATATAAATGAATCTTTGCCAAAATAGAAGCTTCTGTTTTAAGAGTCTCTAATTTGAGAACGTATAAAGCTCTGGGGGCTGAAGGAATTAAAATGGCCTCTGGGTAGGAAAAAACCCATCTTAGCTTTTTGTCCACACTCCTGGCCAGCTTGTGAACGGCAGGAATTTTCCATGACTGGTGTAATGGTAGACGCAGCCTCCCATCCTCAGTACTTAGGCATCCCACACCTAAATGCTTTGAAGAAAATAAAGGCCTTAGGTTTGCCCCTCTCATCTGGAGTATCAACAGGTAGGATTTCATAGAGAAACCATGCAGATGTTGGCATGGCTTGGGCTTAGGTCTGTCACCCACAAGCTTCGATGAAGCTCAGGTGAAAGTCCTCCTTTTCCTTGTGTTTGTTTCTCCTGGTTCTGAATGTGTCCTTCTTGGAGAAGAAGGACTGCCCTTCACTACAGAGAATATATGTCCTTGAACCTCCTGCTGAAAACTCGGAACAAATTCTCAATTGCAGTTGGTGCAGGCACACAAGTTGCTGGCAATGCAGTCCCCTTTTTGCCATCGGTAATTGTGCAGCAAGAGGAAACTTGGGATATTATTTGGGCTGCAGGAGGCTTTTCAGAAAGGCAGCTCTCTGCACTTAGTTGCTTAAATCTTGGGAGATAACCTAATTATTTAGTAGCCTGTTTAGAATGCTAGAGTTCCTTCTTTCTATTGGCTCCACCAAGCAATCATAATGGTAATAATCACCACTGATGTCAGGTGGTGTTTTAAGCTTTTTGTATGGCTTATCTCATTGCATCCTCTCACCCACCCCGTGAGATGGGTGCCCGAGTGAGCAGAGGCACAGGAATATTATACAACTCTCCTCAGGGCCCTCGACCAGAGTCTGGTAGGTGGGAATGTGGGTTCTCCGATGGCAGATAGGAGTCTTTGAGCTGCTGAACTCTGTCATCTGCTGAAACTTCTCTACACCCAGCATATGGCCTGCTATTCCTCTGATGTGTGGAAAATTCAAGATAGGAGGGAAAGAGCAAGTGTTTTGGAGTCAGACTGACTATGGATTTTATTAAGATTCTGCCATTTTTTATTTGTGGAATTCTGGGGCAAGTGATTTGACCCCTGAATTTCAGTATTTTCATTTGTAAAATGGTAACAATGGTACCATTACAAATGGTACAAATTGTCACCTTACAAATGACCGAGTTTTGCTTTTTAAACTGATACTAAACGTCAGTAATGACTTATTAGCTAATAAAGTGAGCATCATGCTACTTAATCACACTGTGTAAGGATTCTTACAGGAACTAAATGAGATGATACAATACAAATCACTTCATATACTATCTGGTACATAGTTCTCAGCAAATGTTGCTATTAATTGTAATTATACATTATAAAACCATCTGGTTTTAGACTTCACTAATAGTGAAATAAATGTTAGTATATAAGATGTTTGATTTAACTAAATTTGAATATTTATATGATTAATAGAAGCTCTATTAATTAATGCTATTAACATGATGAATCATATGAATCGTAGTACAAACCTGTCTACTAAGTATGTGCTGGGCAGAATATGAAGTGGTTTATAGTGTATTATCTCATTTAATTCATAATGCTTACATAGTGTAATTAGGTATAATGATACTCATTTTATGAACAAGTAAACTGAGGCATAGAAAAGCAGTAAATTTAGTCCAAGGTCATATGGCTAGTGATGTATAGTGATATATCCCCTATATCTCCAACTCCCATCTATATGCTCTTAATTCTCCTGGAGACTCTTCTGATGGGAATCTAATTATAGGAATGATTCTTAAGGGTGCAAATTAACCAACAAACAAAACCAAAAGCAATTTATTCCTATAAATTAAATAGAGAAGCACTTTTGTTAAGAGGAATAATTAATTGTTTGGCTATGCATTGTGTGATATCTAACTTGTAAATTTAGCATCATTAGTCAGCTCTTTTAGAATTGAGTGGAATTTTTTTTTTGAAAAAAAAAAAAAACATGTCTAGGGTCAAAAAGGTATTGGAAATTTATTCTAAAGAGACCAATTGAACAGTGAACTAAACCACAATGCTTATATTGTTCAAGGGCCTGGAGAATTTGGAACAATGCCATAAGTATTTTATTTTTTTGTTTAAACTATTGTCTGTGGTATTGAAATGACTGATGATTCTGAAGTAAAATTTATATCTCATTTTATACTGGATCACCTCCTTCCCTCCAGCTGTCTCCTAAATTTTGTTTGATGTTTGATTGTGACTATAGTGAAATCAATTACATTCTCAGTATTCTGAAATGCACAACAAATAATTTATTAATTATGGTTTAAATATTTAATTTAGTTAATGCCTTACTTTGTAAGTAAATTAGATCATGTTTTGGGCTATGTGAATTCATGTGACTTGCATTTTAATATGCTTTTTTTAAAAAAATGGGAGAAATGAGCGGAGTTGTAAACAGCCCCCCAAAATTGGCATAGTCCTGCAATATTCCTTGAAATATCCTATTTATGTGTTAAAAAGTAAAAAATGTTAATTAACGTTGTTCTAAAAGGCTAGTGTTCACCAAACAGGTGCATGTATGTGTGTGTGTGTGTGTGTGTACTCATACATGTGTATGTGTATTTGGGGGGAGAGTTATGTATGAGATGTTTTAAATTTCATGTTTCATTTGGATTACAATCTACAAATGGATGCAAAATTCTAGGTGAATTGCATTTCAAATGATCCTAGTGCTTCTGGGCTTACTTATGATTTTTTTTAGCACACAAATGTTGGTATCTTAATACACTATATGGAGGCTTTCTATATTAGCTCACATACAGAAAAACAGTGGACAGGGTTATAATGTGGAATGTTTCAATATAGGTGTGTAAAGTTCAGAAGCATCTGTACCATAGAAATTAGCATTCTGTTATGATTTGGTGTGAATGTGTTGTGTGAATCCTACCTTTTCCACACAATTCTGCACCAATTTATTAGCAGGTAAGTATAGCAGTCAATACACACACACAACTTCTTTTCCTGGTTCCTGCTGTAATTGGATCAGATACCAATTTTGATTCACGTTTCAATAATACCACACATTTAATCATATATTTAAGGAAACCAGATTGCTTCACAGAATTATCAAGAGAAATGACTTCTTTATTTGCTGGTTTGTGTAAATGTGAGAGCTGATAATCTTGAAACAAGACAGAAAGATCTGAGGTTATTATTAATTTTTTTTAAAAAACATTTATCTGAAAGTCATCCTTCACATGATTGTCACTGATGGTATATTTTACATGCAATGAATAAGGAATTGGACCTAAAATATATCTTCCTTGTTAAATCTGAAAAGTATTCTTTGGTTTCACAAAGAGTTATTTGCCATTTGAAATTGATGTGATTTTATATTGTGTAAGAAAAGAAATCATGTTTACTCTTAATTTTATCATATTTTTATGTTCTTATTAATACATTGTAATAAAATAAATTTAAGTCCATAATGTGTGTCTGTGAGGGTTTTTCTTTAAAAGAAATGTGCATATGACTCGTTGAAGCAATCACTCATGAAAGAATATGCCCATTAATATATGTTGCTATTATTCAGGCAACTAACATGCAAGCATTTATACCAGAAGTATTTAGTTGGTTAGTCACAGAAGTCCTTCAAACTTGGTTCTATAAACTATTCTCAATGAATAATATTTATAAAATATGTATTTTCAGCATCTTTTGAAAACATGTATCTCTTGTACTCAGACATGTTTTAGTGCTTACATGTGTAATGCTAAGAAATTTGCACAGTTTTGAACATTTTGTCTAATAAAAATCTGAAAGCAATCATAGTGTAAAACCAACACATAATACCTTCAAGTCTTCATGGCATTTGATTTTATCTGTTGAGGGCGACTTCATGAACTACTGTTACCTAAAAGAACTCCTGGAACCCATCTCCAGTCATGCTGTGATTTTTTTTTTCATTTTAAATCTAGGCTCCCTTTTGACTTTCCTGCACAAAGGCAGAGAGGAGAATGATGGACGTAGGGATTCAATGGCGATTATACATAACTCTTTGCTTAATCTGCTTCGCAACTTCAAACTACTCCGCGGCTCCAGGTATTGTCCCCTCTCCTATAGGTATATATCTAATCTGGGGATAAAAATTGAGAAATAAATGAGGTAAAAATAAAGCATTGTTCAAAGTAGCCTTTTTACTACCTTGGAGTTTGGGAATGATTGCTCTCTACATTGGCATTTGAGAGAAAAATTTGGCTATTATGGTTTTTCTTGTTATTTTTATTAAGCGAATGAAAAAGGATGGTAGCGGTTCAGCCACTGGGGTGTTGGAACAGCAAATTGAGGGGCCCCCAAAGACCTTGATACCCATTTTTGAAGTTCAATTCCAGTCCCTAAGATTAGAGCAACCCTTCCAGAATGAGGGTCACAAATGCATTTGTGATTTAGACGATTTGTCTGGATGCTGTCAGGGAAACAATTGGCTATTATTGAACAGAACTGCTGATTTTCTCTTTGTACCATTTTTTTCCCCTTTTGTTTTGGTCATCTCTGAATGGTAAAGTCTGACAGCAAGTAAAAAAAAAAGTGCTAGTTATGTGGAAAAGAGGAACATGGAGAGAGAAAGGGAACAACAAAAAGACATAGGGAGAAAAGAAGAGACAGATTTTCAACTTCATATCACATTGATCTAATCCCGAGTAATTTTGGTTTAATGGAAAACATATTTATTGAGCATGTACTATGTAAAGAGTATTAATTGATGCAAGTTAGACAAGAAAAAAATCTCTGTTGTGAAGGGGCTTGTTCTCTAGTGGAGAAGATGAGACTGGAGAGTGGGAGCAGAACGAATATTTTCCTAGTCTCTTCCACAGTCCCTCCGGGATGAGCCCTCACTCTGCCTCTAGGGCCTGTCCCTGCTCACAGCTCTGTGGTTGGGAATGAGCACAGAGCTCAGAGGAAGCCAATCCATCGACCATGTCATGAATGGGTGAGCCTCTTGCACCAGAATCTCTGCAACCCATTAATGACGGTCTTCATTTTCTGTCAAAAATGTTTCTCAACTTGCTGGGCGCTGTGGTGCAGGTCTGTCTTCCCAACAGCTCAGGAGCCTGAGGCAGGAGGATGGCGAGTTCAAAGCCAGCCTCAGCAAAAGCGAGGTGCTAAGCAACTCAGTGAGACTCTGTTTCTAAATAAAATACAAAGTAGGGCTAGGGTTGTGGCTCCGTGGTTGTGTGCACCTGAGTTCAATCCCTGGTACCCACCCCATGTGTGTGTGTGTATATATATATATATATATATATATATATATATATATATACACACACACATTTCTCCACTTAATTTTTATCTTCTAGTAGATGGCTTCCCACAGTACCCTTGCTAAAGCGGGTTCCACTTGTTACTTTACTGTGTCCTCTGCACTTTTTACAATTTCAAGTGTGCATGCGCATGTGCACACACACACACACACACACATACACACACACACACACTTCCTTAGGGTGGATACTGTCTGAATGTCTCGCTGGACGGCAATTGCCATCATTCCGAGTGGTGGATCTCATGTCTTGCATAGCACTTATGTAATGGCAACACACTGAGACCTGGAAGTAGGAACGCTGCTGTCCTGAGAATCAGAGCCTGGGAAAGGGAAAGGACCTCTTCCCTTTCTGATCAGAGAACCTGGTTAACACCACCCATCCCTAACTCTTGATTGTAAAGGACTTCCCGAGGAATCCAACTACTCCTTTGAAGTGTAAACGCCCCTGTGGAGGCTGTGGGCCCAGGGCTAGAGAATCATCTAAGAGGAGCCAGTCTTTCCCCTTATCACGCTCTGCTTCTGTAAACATGCTTCCCACTAGAAACCCATGCACAACCATGTACCCTTTAGACTCGAAAATTCGTGACACTAGATGGCCTGGAGATGTGAAAAACTGTGATCTCTGGGCCTGCAGCATCAAATTGTTCAGAGTTCTGCTCTCTGAGTGCTGCTTGCTGCTTCTCGACCAGTCCGTTTCTGCAACACTGTGTTAGAGGCACAGTAAACACCAGTGATTAAATGACTTTACAATAAGACACACAGAAATCCTTGCCAGTCAGTGAAGGATCCTGCAGTCAGCTCTCGGTGGAGGGGAGTGGTCACCGGGGGATCAGGAGCTCATGAGCAGGTTGAGTAGCATCACCTGGAGCTTGACCTTGTAGTGTTGAGTCAGAATGTTCTGAGTGCTTGTTCTAGCTTCCCCACGTAACAACAGCACTGGTTTAAGCAAATGGTTTAACCTTCATGAACTGTTTCCCAGTATGGAACAGAGTGGTGAGAAGGTCTTACAAGGTTGTTGTTGGAATAATGTGTGTGAGGTGTTAACATGAATAATAATGAGTAACATTTATTTCCTACTTTCCTGTGCCAGGGCCTGGGTTGAGAGCTTTGAAGTGCCATCTCATCAGATCTCTTCATCAATCCTGCTAAATAAAAACTATCATCCTCATTTTACAGATGAAGAACTTGAAAAAGAGGATGAGTTTCAGGTCATGCAGCCAGTAAGTGTATAAACTCAGAAAATTTAAATTGTAGAACCCAATCTTATGAGCATGAAGCTATATTGCTTCTAGATGGTTTATGGAAGAATACATCCAAATGGAAGTATTGGTTATTATTTCCAAATGGAGATAATGGTTATCGTTTTCGAGTAAACAGATAAAGATGCTCTTCACAGAGCAGAGAATTAAAAAATGTATAGCATTTAGCATATACTCCTAAGTTAAGGTAGCACGTACCCCTAAATGAGATGATTTCACAAAGAACAGTTTTCATTGTTTTGATAGTTTTTGGTTTCCAAGACTAGTCCTAGGAAGCCCTGTTGAAGTTTGCATTCTTCTCTTGTGTGAAATTGTTCTTGCTCTCATTTTTGATGAACTCCTCTCTCATTTGTTGCAATTTCTTTGACTCATGGTGAATTTCTTTTTCCTGGGATGTGTAATTATTTATTGAAAAATCATCTTTTGTAGGTATTGGTTGTGCTGGGAAATGTCCAAGAGCCCTGAGCTGTGCACAAGTTCCCCCAGGATAGATTCTCATTTGCCTCTGCCTGGGCTCTGTAGATTTAATAGCCTAGATCAATTTTTATTTTGGAGTTTCTTGACAACACAGGCAATGCAAATTTATACCTAATGCCATTCTGGCATGAGCTCCAAGTTTGGATTTCCGATTGGAATTCTCCCACCAATAGACCAGTCCAATGGCAGGCTTGCTCACAGCTTTCTCTGGGCTAATGGTCAATATTTTTGCAATCTTGTTTTCACAGATGGGCCAGATCCTAGAGTCTGTTGGATTTATTCAGTGTTTTAGATCCAGTTTCCTTTTGCTGAGGCCAAAGGCTACATATTTCTTCCTTGTTCAAATACTGGAACTTCAGCTCTTACCCTCTACTGCCCTTGCTTATCTGGGTATGGCACTGGGCATCACCCTCTGCCCGTGATTCTGGCTTTACCATGCCATATTGTTTCTATAACCTGGCTTTTACTCTCTCTTTTCTTGGTTTTAAATTATAATTATTAGTTCACAGTAATTGTACAGAATAATGGGTTTCTTTGTGACATTTTCATAATGCTTATAATCTACCATGATCATAGCTACCCTCCTATTACCGTGTCTTAACCTCCCTTCCCCAGGTTCCCTTCCCTTCCTTATATGCCCCTTCTACTTCATGTCTGTTCTTTTTGAAACATGTATCTGAATTTTTGTGAGTGTTCTATCTTTTGTTTGTCTGTTTGTTTTTGGTAGCAGGAGTTGAACCTAGAGTCATTGATCTATGTCACTGATCTCTCTGTTTTTGAGACAGGGTCTCACTAAGCTGCTTAGGGCCTCATTAAGTTGCTGAGGCTGGCTTTGAACTTGTGATCCTCCTGCCTCAGCCTCCTGAGCTGCTGGGATTACAGGTGTGTGCCACTGCACCTGGCATGAATGTTTTATTTTAATCAGCATTTCCAAGTGTTCATTGTGAGAGGTGAGTCCATTTATAATCATTTTGGTTCACCATGTTACCAGAAGTTCCGTTTCAAAGCATAGAAGCACAAAGTGAATGATTTCTTTCAAGTTAATGGAACATGTTAAGTAAAAGAATAGAGAGGAATATGTGTCCAGAAAGGTAAGGTAAAGCTGGAAAAGAGACTGAGAGACAGTTTTTATTCTGTAGGTCACAGGAAGCCACAGATGACTTTTGAGTATGTGTGTAACAGGATCAATTTTACATATTTTAAATAAACTAGTTCAATAGCAGCCTAAAGGATGAATGGAAAACAGAGAGATCAATGACATAAAAATCAACTAGAATGATACTGAAAACACCCAAGTAAATGTTACAAGACTGACCAAAGTGGTGGAAATAGGGAGAGGTCAGAACCAAGAAAAGGAAAAGACATGGAGACTTACCATTAAAGAGAGAGGGAGTGAGAACCAAAGAGAACTCTCAGGCTTCTGACTTGGGGATAAGGAGGACAACTGATTAGATTTAGAGTCCTTTCTTGGAAATACAGGTTTTTACTGACTACAGGTATGGCATTGTGTAATTTGGGAAAACCCAAGGTTTTGGAGTGGCTGAGTGAGCAGGCAGTGGAGTGGTCTGTTGGACCCACTTCCGGCTCAAAAAGTAATGCTTAATAAATCTAGTTAGTGGATTATCTTAAGTACACTCAAGCTAGGTAGATCCATTTTGATGGTGTGAATTCTGTACTTACTGTCAGGAAGGGGGCTTGGTCCCTTTGGCTATACTGATGTTAACTGCATTCTCTGTCCCCCTCCCCCCTTTTTATGTGATGGGTAGAAAGTGGGTTTCCAAGGTGAGTAGTTTTTTCTTTTCTCTGGGAATGAAATATTTGGTCTATAGGTGGAGAAAAGTGAAATTAAATGAAACCATAGAAACTGACTAAAAAAAAAAAACCGCTGTATGTTAGCAGTTTATGAACATTTTTTGCTGACAAAGCTCAGCAAGCCTGGACAGAAATGCTTGCACAAATCTGATTATAAGGCTTCCCTCACTGTGGCAGGAACTGGCTCAGCAAAGGGAATCAAAAGAATAAACTGATAGAATTTATCCCTCTCCATTTTCTTTTAGGGAGAGATGCATGGTAGGAAACAGAGATTTTATTAGGTGGTTCCAGAGGACCTCATGCGACTTCCTTGTTCCATAGGACTAGCTTGCATGGTGGGCAGGTGGGAAGGGTGGTCCTGGAGTTGGGGGAGTTGGGTCTTTGTCGAAAAGTCTCTCCATCAAGAAAGCTCTGTACTTGCTTGCTTCAGTTCTTTCACCCAGATGTTATTTCCCTTAGGATTGAAACCCATCAACCAAAGCAAACATTTAGAGACTTGACTTTTTGACTTGAAAAAAGAATGATTACAAGCCAGTGTCTCTGTTTTCCAAGATCAGATCCCCAAGTCAGCTCTGAGGATGGTCACTGCCATGTTTTCTGGGAAGCGTTGGGGTCACACACAACAGCATGTTAAGTTGAGAAAGCTTTGAGGGTCAAGACTAACAAAACCAAGCAGACAGCCTTCCTACTGAGAGTGGGCCATTTGTGAATCCTGATCAAAAAAGTTTGCGTGGGGAGTCAGGAGGTCTTCTCTCCACCACTACCTAACACTGTGACTTTCAGCAAGTCCCTGAACTCCTGGACCTCAGTTTCCTTGTGTGTAAAATAAAGGAGACAGATAGGTCAGTGTGTCCTGAATGCTGGTCCACAGCTGAGCTCATCCAAAACCCTGAGGGACTTTGGAAAGTTTCCAGGTGGAAGGAACTTTCAGAGGTCTTGACTTGTAAGTCTGGGCGTAAGTCAGAAATCTAGTTTATAAAGCACCCCTACGGATTCAGTTATGTCACTAAAGTTGGAAAGCATGGTCCAGGTGATTTTTATTTTGTTTTATTTTTAAAGGGTACATTTTAAAGAAAAATTTTAAACCTAAGAAAGTTCTAAAGGAAGAAGAATAAATTCTCATATATTCTTCATTTAGACTCATTAGCTGTTAACATTGGCATTCTCTTGTCTCTCTCGGTATGATCATGGTTATTATTATTAATATTTTTTTCTGAACCATTTGAGAATAAATCACAGCCATCACGATATTTTACCTCAAAATACTTCAGAGTACATCTCTTTAGACCAAGGACATTCACGTTTATAATCATGGTATAGAGATCAATTGCAGAAAATCTAACATTGATAGAACGTCGTTATCTAGTATACAATCTGTTTTCAAAATTTGCCAATTTTCTAAATATTATCCTTTATATATAGTTTATTTTAAAAATGATGTTTTAAAATTTTTGAAATAATCACACAGTTTCAGAACTGTTGAAAGTACAACACAATGAACTTGTTATTCCTGAATCATTCAAGACAGGTTGCCTATCCAATGATCTATTGCCACATCCAATCCCCAGTACTCCATGTGTTTCCTGCGGAGACTTTCTCCTACATAACCACAGCATGAGCACTTATAAGTAGTAAAGCAGAGGAAATTAATATTGATACATTGCTACTCTCTAATCCCCAGACCTCATTTAAGTTTTGCCAATTGTCTCAATAGTATCCTTTATAGAAAGCCATCTAGTTCAGAATTGGGTATTATATTTAGTTGTCATATCTTTTTAGTCTCCCTCAGTATAGAAGAGTTTCTCAGACTTCCTTTGACTTTCTTGACCTTGATATTTTTGAAGATTGCAGGCCATTTATTTTGTAGAAAGTCCTTAAGTCTGGGTCTGTGTCTTTTGATACAGGTTGTGCACACTTGTCAGGGATACTGCCCCAGTTCTGGATTCAGATGGGTCCCTGAACAGCCCTGGGGCCTCTTGGTGGAAGAGCCCATATCTGGGCCTCAGTGGTGCTTATTGCTCTTAGTGTAGGTCCTCCAGCCCTAGGGACCGTGCATGTCTGTGTGCACATGCAAACACATGTATCCATACACCTGTGTTTGCTAACATATGTATGTGTTTGATAATATATTCATGTTATATATAATATATATTTACATTTATATTCAAAAACAGGAGCTCACCAACCCCTTTCCACACACTCAAACATGTATTTGCTTCTCTTTATCTCTCTCTATTTAAAAACATGGTTCACAATGATGCCTTCAATTCTGACTCAACATCAGTAAGGGTCATTCTTATTTTCTTCTTTTCATATTTGTAGCCTACTTCTCCAGTAGTTAGACATCTGGCTCTGGTTGTCCCTATTTACCTGTTTGTAACCTGTATGTAACCAGTTTCCTATCTCCACAACCTTCATCTTCTGTCCCACGTTAAGACACTCTTTCCCTTGCTTGGGCGCTGACACCTCACATACCATTTCCTCTTTCCCCACTGGCTGGAAGTCCTTACCCTGCTCATCCTCTGCTGATGTCCTGTACCAGGTCACCCCATGTGGACACCCTCCTGTGTTCTCTAGGGCTCAGACACTCTGTATATTTCATACTTACTGGGCTCTAAGTCCCAACCGAAGGTTAGTCCTCCTGGGGGGGTTGTCCTCATCCTGGGTGGGTTCTGACATCCCATATTGGCTGCCCATTGTGCATGACCCTCCTTTGCCTGCTCAGGTTCTGAGATCTCATGGACCATGGGGCTACTCCTCTTCTGGCATGAGCACCTACTTGTTCTGCCAAGAAAGCAAGGTACCACTTTCCACTCCTGAAAGTTAACACCAAAGTAGGTGAGTTAGGGGGAGCAGACTTTGCTTGCACAAAGTCCAGAATGGGGTGGGATACAAAAAAAAGGGCTATATAATAATAAAACAATGAATCACATTATCAAATAACCTGGAAAATTAACAATTAATGCATAAAATTCTGCACAAATTTGAATAAATTGTGGATAGATGGAATATCATTATGTTGGAGCAATGCTTCCAAGTTTATTGTTATCTCTAAAATTATTGCATGTGATTAAGGTTTATAGAGATCATGCTGCCATACAAGGATCTGGGAAACTCCTATTTGGAGCAGGAAGTATTCTATAAATCAGTTTTCTTTAAGAGGGACTTAAAATATGGAGGTGCAAACTACTTAATGCTAATGAGAGTGCTTCCAATCTCCCTTAAGGATTCAACTTCAAGAAAATGCTTTTAGTGGTAAAAGAGTGAATTTTGTTATAAAAAGAGAAAAAATGGTGACCTTAAGCAATGTGACGCATTAGAATGGGTAATGAAACCACAGAAGGTGAAGAACTTCGGTGGAGATTGAGACACGGGGCTCAGGTGAGAAGCTGGAGACCTGGCATTTTCTACCACTTACATTGATACCACATTGATGCTTATGAACCAAAAACCTGGTGGGTTTGAAACAACTGGAAGCTTTATGTTTTCCTTTAGATTATTTGCTGTATAGAAAAGTGATAGATTTTGAGAAAGATAATAATTATGAAACCATAGCTGCTATAGTTGCAAGTTCTTCATTTGCTTTCTTATTTGTTGACTTTTAAGGTATGGTATTTTATTAGTCATGACACTATCAAATCATCAAAATGCATGTTTCAGTTTTTAGGAATTTCTAAGACCTTGTCTTGATCCCAATTATTAGAATCGGGCTGCCACTTGTGGCCTCCCAGATAGGGTCCTGCATAAATCCAGGGGCACTGTTCACACAGACTGCAGACCTCGGCATGCCTGAAGCGGCTCTGAAGGGGATGTGTCACCTGACTTTCCTTGTCTGCTTTCTACGTTCTTAGGCAGCAGAAGATAAGGGTATGGACCCAGGAAGGCGAGACGATCATTGCCACTGGCTGTAGGTTGTGCATCTTGACAGGCTCCTTGTCCAGTCTCAAGCCTGAGTCCAGAGCCCTTTGTGTAGACAGGGACATGGCCCCTGAATGTGTAGGTGAGCACCCCTGGCCTTTAAGCAACTTAAATCGCAAGAACTTTGTATATGAGTAAGTGGAACAAAAAAACTGGCTTTTTGCAGTGTAATTACGTTTTACTGAATTAGCAAAGAAGCATGACCTTGGAGTGAGACTTTGGGATACAGGAGAATGCATCTTTGCCAGCCAGCCTGCCTGCCCTGCTGATGCAGCATCTGCAGAACCCCGGGGAGTCCATTTTGAGCGTGTTGAGAAGGAACTCAGAGAGATTAATCCCTCTCTCCATTAACAAAGAGGGGAACACTTTCTGTAATGCTGGTCTGGATGAGCAGAGGGGATTTGAAACATTTGGCAAGATCGGTTCTGAATAATAGGCTGAGTCTCCAGGCTTGCTCCATCCAGGCCACTGCCAGCCACAGGTCAGGCCTCCCCTGGTGCTTCATAGGGCAGTGCATCCATTAGCCTACTCCCAATGGCCTTCTTGCTTCACTCTCCAGCTCCCGCTTTCTACATAAGGAGGATTAAGGAATTAGCGTGTTGATCTATGTAATGACAGCTAGATATCGATAGTAAGACTGCGTTGATGGTAGTCATTGAGTGCTTGCCAGTGACATGCATGGCTGGAGGCTCCTTCCATGCACCATCCTGTTGACCCCTCTGCCATAGATGCTCACATCTAAGATGTCCTCAGTTATAAGATGCACTGTTATTTTATGCACCACCAAGAAAGAAGAATCACTGATGAGAAAAGAACTTCATATAAATCTGAGACACCGAAGGGTTACCACCTTCACCCTCAGGATAAGAGTCAATGAAAATAAACCGATCATCCCGATGGTAAAGCAAGAAAACTTGCATGGTGCAGTCTTGGTCCTGGGTTCAGGAAGGGTAGAAAACTCTCCTGACGGGAGCCCAAGAACATCTTCTCTGGCAGGACTGAACTTCAGTTGAGCTTCAGTTGAACCGTCCTCAGATTAAGGAACTAACTGTTGTTGTCAGCTCTGTGTTATAGATGAGGAAACTGAGTCATAGACAGGCAACACCCTCTACCTAAATATGTTACATGGGAGAGCTGGGTTCAGAATTTACACACCTGGCCCCTGCCCTTGGCTGCCTCCTGGAGATCATGACAGTCTGGAGTAGGAGCTATGTGTGTATGAGAAACATGGTCATGCATGTCAGTTACATGCATCAGGAAGCAAAACCTGATATTCAGAAAGAAATTTCATATCTAAGGGTAGTCAATCAGACTGAATTGATTAGGCACAGTAATACCTATAGAAAGAAAGTCCCCAGAATCTCAACCTCCAGGGTTTGGCTCCTCTTATCATCCTTTGCCAGAAACATTCTCAGATTTTCTAGAATTATATTTGCCCCCTACAAAGGAAGGGGTTGTTTTTCTTTGATGCTCTTGTGGTTGCTTAATTAGAAGAAAAAGCACATAAAGGGAGCAAATTTCCCTTCTCCTTTCTTTATCACTATTTAGCAAAGGATGTTCTCTATTTCTTAGACTGAAAAATATTTCTTGAATGAAGAAGAATATATATATTCCATATATATATATATATGGAGTAGATCCCTCCACCCTTCACCCTGTGAGGGGAGTAGATCCCAGTGCCTCTGCTCATTATGGGGAGGGGATTCCTGTGCCCTCTACCAGTTGAGGGAGTAGATCTCCTCCCAACCTCTTGAGAAGAGTAGTTCCCCATATCCTTGACCCTGTGACAGGCACGATCCCCACGCACTCCATCTGGTGAGGGGAGTAGAACCATGTATCCCTCACCTGATGAAGGGAGTTAATACCTGTACCCTCCATCTGATGAGTTCTTATTCCAGAACTTTCCAGTTCAAGTCCCAAAGTCTGAAACTGGAGAAGACATTGAAGAACTCTGCCTTTTCCAAGCTGTGATTGGCATCCTTCCACCACTCTTACTGCTTCCAATGCCAGGGAATTCCTAAACCAAGATTGACCTCTGTTCACATTTGCTCTCTTATAAAAATGGACACAAATAAGAAAACTAGGTGTGGTCAGTGTCACATTTATATGACTATCTATCATCTGTACCTATCTATCCATCTTTATCTATCTGTATCTCTCTCTCTCTATCTAGCTATCTATCATCTCTGTATAAAGACCTACAGTGCTCAAAGTCCATGGTTAACAGAACACATGATTTTCTTAGGAAATTTTGGAAATGAAAATAAGTAAGAGAGATAAATAAGTAAGACCCTAATTTTATTTCTTCTTTTATTTTTCACTATATTGCTAGGTTGAAAAAATAGTAAAAGTATATTTTGTTTGCTTTGGGATGCTCTCATATTAGTAATGAAGCAACATTTTCAGCACAATAATAGAGATGATGAAATTGGCCCATGTAAAGATGAGATGCCTCTCCGTCATTCATATTTATAGGATTATTGCTCCTAGTTTACATAAACAAAATTTATTAACTTCTGAAAAGTAGGAGCAATTTGCTTTCTTCTCTCTCTCTCCTCTATCTGTCTTTTTAAAAATTTTTTGGAGGTTCTGGGCATCAAACTCAAGGCCCACACATGCTGGGCAAGTGCTCTACCACTGAGCGATATCCCAGCCTTAGTAGAAGCAATTTCCTTATTTTTCTTCTTTTTAAATTTCTCAGAGTTTAAGGGGCCCACAGGCTTGATATGTGTGTATCATTATGCTTTTCATTGGAACATGTATTTTAGGTATGTTTCCAATAGATTTTTTTCCAAGTATGGAGGCGTATTAGTGGCTCTCCAATGTTTCTTAAAAGGTCTCTCATTTGGGGCATGAACTAGTGATTGCTTTTTTTTCTTGTTTACTCAGAGTCAAGTAGCCACTTAGCTGGGCCCTGGATATGTACCGATCATTAAGGCCCCACTCCAGCTCTCTAGAACACCTGACATGCTAGGGTTGAGACAGGTAAATAATAACCGTAAATATGATGTGCATTAAAATGGGGCTTATTGGAAATTACTCAGTGCTTACAGGGTAGAAGATGACCTGTGGTCCCAGTAGGTTGATGGAAGTACTAGAGTCACTGTCAGGACCAAGCGGGAGTGGAAGGCTCGCGTGTGGAGGCTGTGAGTGTGACTTCGTCACGGTGGGCAGCTGGATGGGGATGCGGCCTGGCCTGTGGTGGGGGAACCATGGTGGTGAAGGGAGATGAAAAATCTGTGGGGTGACTGGGATAAGATCCTCAGGAGCTTCCTGTCTGATCCCCAAAATGATGATTCTTCTAATTTTGCCATAGCTTTCCAACTATGTGGAAACATTTTGCGGAATGTTATCTTTCCTGTACACCTTAGCTCAGTTTTGTGAGCTTTTTAGTTTTCACGGGTGTTCATGCTTTGGGATGGGAAACCCAAATGAAGCAGAATTTTCTAGAAGGATTTGTCTTGGGGCCAGCTGTGGGGGCAAAACTCATTGAGCTCATGGTTTTGAAAGCGCACACATGATTTAATAGTTGAAAAGTGTGCTTAGGGACTTGCAGGACTAAAATACTGAGGGATGGCTGCTGAAGTTTTGTTTCTGTCCTCCCGGGACATTTGCTATGCTAGGAGGCAGTGGAGAAAGTGCTAATGAAGGATGCTGGCAGAATCCTCTACATCAGACTGCCATCCTGAGAAGGTCTAGGAAGTGTAACGAGGCGGACAATCAAGCTGTTAGTTTGAAAAGGTTAAAGCAGCTTCCGGGATCACTATCTGTGCTTCTTGGGTATTGGAATGTCATGCCAGTAATAAGCAATATGCAGTACAGAGACAAAGAAGCAATTAGTTTTCCGCATTGGGGAAGGGCTGCCCAAACCAGAATGGAGGTTGAAGGCTGCAAATTCTTTTCCTTTGAGGTTGAACTGAGTCACAGAGACTCAAGCCAGTGGTGAGTGAATCTTTTCAGTCTGTCAGCAGCGTTTATTGAGTTCCCACCATTTACATACCATATAATTAGGTTTAAACAAGCCCTCAAAAGTTTAAAATACATGCTCTATGATGTCAGAGAGCAGCTTGGAGTCACTAGCCTCAAAGTCTACTACGCTTTGGTTGGGACTGATGTTTGGAACCGACTTTAAATTTTACAAAACAGTAGTTTTCGCTTGATTAGTAGCAATGAAATTACTAAGGAAGATAATCCCATGTTCACCAATTAGTCTCTTCCACATTGTCAAAACGTTGATGTATTTCACCAATAAAATAATGGATCTGTTTGCATTTTGTTGGTTGAAACTTAGTACATGCTGGACATGGCTTCCTAACCTGGTGATATAATGAAAAGGAACGGTTGTTTCTCTTTAGGATGTCACCGCCTCTTGGGCTTGACCTGGCCAGAGTGCTAAGTGACACCCTACTGCCCTTCCCACTAGAAACACAAGAGAAACAAGTCTAGCAGATCTTCCACCCAATTGTAGAGGACAACTTCTCAGGCATGGCTGAATCAGAATTCTAGGAATGAGTGGGAGCTCCTCCCCTTGGTTCTAGCCCTATAAGAACACTGCTCCTCAAACTGTAGCATCTGTATGGACATTTTGGGGCTCTTGTAAAGCTGAGTATCCCCATTCCGTTGGTCTAGGATGCATCCTGAGATTCTGATTTCTTCTAGGGGATACTGATGTTCTTCTTCGCAGTCCAAACTCCAAGAACTCCCCCTGTATGGGAATAGACAGACATGAGGTTGTTTTACAAACCACCAGCTTTTTAAATTATAAGACATAACCTTATAAAGTAACAAGGAAGAAACTATTACAATAGGGTAGAAAGATATCTTCTGAAAAATACAGACATGTGGTCCAGAGGTGACCTTTCTCAGCTGACCTCAATTTGAGGGAGAAAACCGCAATGAAGGAGGCAAACAATATTTTCAATTAGGAGGGAAATATGGAAGCAGATGTGGCAGAAAGCCTGGTGATAAGAGTAGATGAGTAACGTTTTCCTCTGAAGTTGTGAATTTTCTTCCAAAGCAGCCAACTTCTGTGTTCTCCTGGGTCTCTTGGCTTACGGGGCTTACTCAAAGGGAAGCCTGAGGACCTGTAAGTTTATACCAGGCAGCAGAAATGGTGAGAGCTGCACAGTCCTCGCTAATATTTGTTCTACTCAGCACATTTATTATTTGATTCACCCATCCCAGTTGACACCCTCAGGGGAGGGGAGAGTTTTTGCAGAGGTAAGTTTCCTAAAGACTTTTAAAAATGACTTTACCTTTGGGAATGTTGGGCCTAATTGTAAATAAACTCTTGCTGCATTCACATCAGCAGTACTGGATTATTTAAGAGCTTTACTTGTGTGTGCCAAAAAACATTTTTCAGAAATGGCTGAAACTGTGCAATCAGCAACTTTGAGTTTGACAGAAAACTACACAGAAATCAGGACCCATTTCTTCCTGTCCCAGCATCCCACACTCCACTCAGTGCTGCATCCTCCTCCGAAGGAAGTGTTTCTGATGACTTCTAAATGTTTACAGATGATGGCCAAGCTTGCATTGGGCACCCTGAACATATTTTGACCCTTTTCTCTTTTATTCTTGTTTTCGCTTTTTAAATCAGAGTTTCTATGATTCTTTATCGTTTTTCCCCTTAGCAGTTACTATTGGGGAAGGTACAGTAGAGATATATTTTTTTATGCCTTTTGAATGAAGTCTGGAACTTGCAAAGAATGCCCTTGTGCAACTGTTTCAACTGCAACCCTAGAGTCTAGTGAGGGCTGATACTTTCAGAACTGCCTCTGAACTCAACTCCCCAAAGGCATCTGAGAAAAGTCTTAAACCGAGTCTGCTTTAGAATATAGATCCTGTGTGTACTTGTGTTCCCATACCTTTTAAAAACATTTCCTTTCCAAGTGGACAACAGGGAGCACCAACTGATAGAACTGGAAAGAAGTTAAAAATTCTTCATATACCTCGGGCAAACGCGTGTCATTGAAAAAAATCACAGTGGAGAAAACCTTGTCTGATAAATACACTCTTGTCCTACTCCTCCACCTTTCAGAAGAGCAAGAGCCTCTTTTTGTAAATAAATGAAGTTAACTTAGAGTGACCCATTCATTGCGTATGTGGTAGACCATGATCATGTCATTAATTCACTTTACAGTAGTGTTTCTCATAGTATGATGTGCTAATTTGAATTATTTGTTAAAAACACAGATCCTTTGACCTAGCCTCCCGTCTTCTGAAGGAGACTCATTTTGCATTTTTCATAAGCATCCCTAGTTAAGTTTGAAACTACTAACAAATTAGGTTAGAGAGAAAAGTCTACTTGAAGCTTTCCCGAGGAATGACAAGGATGATCTCTCAAGAATAGCAGATATGAGTCTGTAAAAATAAAAAAAAAAATTTTTAAAAGTATTCTAGAACCTTAAAAAATATCAGATATGAATTAGTTCAATGTGCCATCTATCACCCCAATTCATAAATTCCCAGAAACTTTCATAAACTCAGGTATTCTATGAAAGTTTGCCTATAAATCTGTCCATTATTTAAGCAATTAAATAAAAGCTCTGAAAGCTAAGTACTTGTCTCTCTTGAATCCTGACTTATATTCTGAAAAAAGTAGTAGATTTTAAATAATGCTACTTTTATAAGAGACATACTCATATAATAAATAGTTACTGAACTAGTTTTCAAAATTTTACTTATTTGCTTTCCAGTAGTTATTTTCAGAGAAATCTCTCTTGGAAATACAATATGCAAAATAGGTGGAAATAGAGTTTGCTTGGTTTAAGTTTGTGTGTGTGTGTGTGTGTGTGTGTGTGTAGTGAAGCCCAGTGCCTACCCCTTGTTCCCATTTCATTCTTCTGGAGTAAGAGTTGGCAAACTATGGCCAGTAGACCAGACCTTACTCACTGTTTTTATAAGTACAGTTTTATTGAACACAGCCAGGCCCCTTCATTTGTGTAGGGTATATGTCTGCTTTTGTGTTCCAATATCAGCATTGAATAGTTATTTCCTAAATAATAAAGAATTATTAGGAAAATCCTACATAAAATATTTGCTATCTGGTCCTTTACTGAAAACACTCAACTAATCACTTTCTAGAAGGGACTATACTTAAAGATGCACAGGTCATTGACCTTGGGGAGACTTGAACTCCTGCGAGTCATTTCTGGCCACAATAAGTATTTACTATGGTATTCTGTCCAGATTTACTTTTATTATTTTACATGTGCTCCACAACATGGAAGGTGAGGAAAACCTTCCAGAGAATGGTTCAGCCACTGTGTAGCTAAGTGTCAATGAAAGATGCAATGCCTTCTGGGATATTTGGGAGCATGTCTTCCTAGAATTCTTTAGTCCATGTTGTTTGGTTTTTATTTTCTCCCTAGTAAGTATTTTTTTCTGGCACTGATTTATATGAGAACAGTATTAATTCTATTCTTTCCCCTGACCTTTTGCTCTTTGGAGAAGGACCCCTCTACTCAAGACTAGAGTAATCTGAGACAGAGAGGAAGAGGGTCTCACGTCCAATTTCATATATTAAGAATAGGCAGGCAGGATATGTCAGTTGTCTCATCAGTAAAGGGATCTAGTGGTAAGGAGTTAAAACTCGATCATTTATATTTGATAAGGCAGGTTTAAATCAAACTAGCATTTAGTCTGTCTTTTTGTCACTATAGCTGAATGCCACAGACTGGGTTACTTATAAAGAATAGAGGTTTATTTAGTTCTTGGTTCTGGGAGTTGGGAAGTCCAAGAGCATCGAATCAGCATATCCTCAGCATCTGATGGGGGCCTTCTTGCTGCATCTGACATGGCAGAGAGCATCACGGGATGAGACAGAGTGTTAACTTGAACCTGCGTACCTCTTCTTATAAAGCCACGGGTACCTTGTGGGGCCACACACTCATGGCCTCACCTAGTCATTATCTCCCAAAGTCCTACCTCCAAATAACATATGCACATGCATTTGAGGATTAAGTTTCCAACACATGAACTTTTTGGGGAATACAGTCAAATTGTAGTAAACAATTAGTACATATCTTTTAGCAACTCCAAAATACATTTGCTTCATCAGAGGTGTTATATGACTGAACTGTGATTCTCCACTTGGTCTTCTATATAAGGAGAGCAAAAACTGACTTTGAGAAGTTATTCTGCAAGGTGGCAATTTTGATCACTCTTTCAAAAGGTGGAGGGCAAAGCATATTTCTTTTAAGCCTCTCATTCCTCCACAAAAAGATCACACGAAGCAGTCATATACAGAAAAATACACTAAACTGTTGAATTTCTAGTCTCTTCAAGGAATTCCATTCTATTTCATTTTGTTTTATTTAAAAGTACTTTTAATTGTCAGTGATCAGACACTAGGTTTGGTGATATAGGGACAATAAAGTCATATATGACTGCTATCAATGGTTGGCAATTATATTTGGTGAGGTGACCTCTTGCGATAACACAATAGGCTTAATCGAAATCTTTGTAGCATAGGCAAAAAAAGACACCATGAACCTCTAACAGAACCCAATTCCAGTTCGAATTTTCAGTCCTTTGCCCCAGTGGCAATGTCCCGCACGTCATGGGTCATTGTTGTTCATAATCACTTTTGATGGAGCTATTTCGTGCCTGGGACTTGTCATTACAGTTTAACTCCCACATCTCATCTTGGATCCAGAGGAAGACCCAGTTTCTTAGCAGAAATAGCTGTGAATAATGCTTGCCGCTAATGAGAGGAAATACAAGTACTTGTAGTACTTGGACTTTTAAAAGAGTGGCCCAATTACTGGGCATGTGGTAGACCAAGATGAAAGGAGAGGTTCCAAGCACTTATTCCTTTAACAACCACCTGTAATTGCAAGCCAAGAGGAGTCCACTGTCCAGGTGTCCTTCTTTAATGAAAGTGGCTGGCAGTGGGCAGCACATCAGTCAAGTTTGGCTCGTCTTCTGCTGGGCTTGTCTCCAAATGCCAAGGCATCACCTTGATTCTCAGGGCATCCTGCAGAAGGACCAAGTGTGTGCAGCCAGAGGAGAGCTTCTGGTTCACCCACAATGATTTCCTAGACCCTCTGCCACCAGAGGGGAGAGCCCGATTCTCACCAATCCCCTCTCCCAAGGTGGCTAAATCAACAAGGAGTTCACTCCCAGGGACTCAGTCCTTCCTCCTGAGAATGTTCGAGAAGCAGAGGCCATTCTTTGTGGATGCTTTGTCTTTCTTAGCAAAGCAAAATGTAGTGACTCTCAAAAAGAGAAAGGAGGTATTGCTATGCATTTCCTTCTTTGAAATAGACACAAACCTAAATATTTTTTTAAAGTGTAAAGGTCTTTATTTTTCTTTTTCTAAGGTGAGTTAATATTAAAAAAACAAACAAACAAACTTTGTCCCCTAGTGTTTTGTAGTCTGTGTAGAAAGATGGTGTGGGATAATGATCACCAGATGAATGGTATGTTGGGAAAGGAGTGTCCCACCAGTTGGCAGTGCCCCTTGCAGTGGGGAACAGGGAGCTCTCTCTTCCTCAGGGATGCAGGGCTCAGCCAAGCAGAGAGGTTTGTGGTTCCTCAGTGGGTACACGGTACTAGGTAGGGTTATAGTCACACCAAGTAGTTACCAATTCCCACATTTCATTAAAATGGAAGTTCATTGGGAAACAATAAAGGGAAATGGAAAAATATAATTGTATGAGGTTTTTATCAAAATAAAAATTTCAGAGGTTTCTTTCCATTCAATCAGAAATCTTCCACATTTCCTTCTACCTTTTTCAGGACACCTGATCCCTTTGCCAGTGAACATACTTTCTTTAGCCACGGTGTCACTTGGGTAGCAATTGACAAAATAAAGCCTTTCATAACTAAGCAGATTATTATTCTATTAAAAATCCTACAGCATCAAAGTAGGTGCATCTTCCCCTCCTCCCCCTTCACAGCCTTCTCCATCCTTGACGGTACTATCTTGACGGTACCCATTCTTTCTTATTCTTTACCTTTTCAGCAGTTCCCCAGTTGGTTACAAATGTTATTTGAAAGACACAGATTCAGATGCATGTTATGCAATTAATAGGCCTTTGCCAAGTGCAACCAGTAGACCATTAAAACACATTCATGCTGCCCAAGCTCTCTCTCTTCATCTTTCTCTCTACAGCAATAACTTGACCCGATGGCTAAAGAGATATGAAAACGTGTCTCTTCAACCCCACTCTGTTTTAAGAAGAACCGGGCACAGACAAAAAATTTCTACTCTCAGCAACAAAAGTGCAAATGCTTCCACCCCAACTGGGCCTCCTGTTGAGGCTGCTGAATCAGGAGTTGCATCATTTACAATAGGAAATGGAATAATTTGCCTACTTCAATCCAGAGAGAGGCAGGATCCTGCAATAAATGGCCTGGCTGTATAAATAATAAGGTAAAAATGGGCCTGGAGCTGCCTGGATTTTTGTTTGCAGGAAATAGGATAACTCTAAGCAATTTATGGCACTGTTTCCCAGCTAGAGTCCAAGGGCTATTTAGTTAGTAATGGCAATAACAGGAACAGCTTCATGTCAAGATGGAGCCACAAGTGCTAGGCAGGAAGAGAGTAACAAATATTAAAAGATGTCAACTGCCAGCACGAGTTGATTGCAACTTGTGGCGCTGGGAAAATGGGGCATGCCAGGAGCATTAGCACGGAGAGACCAGTTACTGAGAAACCTCGGAGGCCAACAACAACTCCAGTCCCCCGGACCCTGAGATGCTTACTGAGGAAAGAGAGGAGAAGACTTTATGAGCACCGGAGGCCTGATCTGTTAACACATTATTATCTTTGTTCATCAGAGTAATGACTGACCTGACAATATTATGGATACGCATTAAGAGTAACAGACGTTTCTGTGTGATCGCGTGAAGGATGCCTTTCAGATTGCCAGAGTGACCAGTCCACTCTTGCATGTGTCCTGAAGCAGCTGAGGTGTTCAATACCAGGGGGATACTGTGGCCTGCAGGTATTTCCAAACACCAAGCAGCAGCAAATTTCTCCAGTAGCTGATTGTGCTCTCAGAAGAATAGTATTAGTAGCTTCCATTTATTAAGCATTTACTATGTGCAGATGTGCCAACAGATTTACATACTTTTTCCTTCACAGAGGAAGGTGCTGTCATTATCTACATTCTACAGATGGGTTAAAACAGGGTACAGGAGACTGAGTAACCTGGAGGCAATGGATGTGGAGTCAGGAGTCAGACCCCATTCTGTTTAATTTCAGAGCTTGAGTCCTAACTAATAGCCCATGTTGTCTTACAAAAAAAAAAAAAAAAAAAAAAGTAAAAATTAGGATATCCTAATCAAACATTACTATGTGCTAATATTGGGTTGAATATTTGAATAAACCAGACAGGATGACCACTGTGACCACCAATTCTTAGTGTCTTAACATAAGTGCTGGTAGTGGTTGTTAGTATATTGCGACTACAGGTCACAGCTCAAAGAGGTAAGCAGGGAATAGATGTGGGTGGGGCAAAGAACTCTCCTCCATGCAGTCATTCAGAGATCCAGGGTTCTTCCCAGGGAATGTTCAACAGTGCAGTCTGAAGGAAAGAGACAACATAAGAAAGGTTCACCCATCTTAACTGCCTTGGCCCAGAACCCACACAACCTGCAGGTCATGATGTGCTGTTGGTAACTAGCGTCCGTGGCCCACCTTGGGAGAAGGTTGCTGTGACTGTGCCCTAGAAGAGCAAAACACTTGGTGAGCATCTAGTTAGTCCCTGGCACAGATTTTACCTGGGTTAGCTCAGACCTCTGAGCTAACTTTATGACCTTATTCTTCCCAGGATAAAAATGAAGAAATTGAGATACAGGGAGTTGGTCCTTTCCCAAGACCACACAAACGTGTTGCTAGAGATGAGTTATTGGGGTGATGATGAGATCCCCTTACTCGGCAAAAATAAAAATTTGTGAAAATCCTTTATCCTACACCTGCTGAACACTTGCTGGAACCATTCCTGGTATCTTCCCCCGCAGTCAATCCCCGAATCCAGTAACTCATTCTCCAGCTGCTTCCGCTTCCTGTGACCCATCAGTGGGCTCCATTCTTTCTTCTTTCTGGTCTTTGCATGAACAGCTGTCCTCTGTCTTCTCACTGGGGGCTCTATGAAGCATCCTGCAGGTCTCCCTCAGACATAACTTCCTCAGAGTCCCCTCTACTTTTGAAGCCTGACTTAGGGATTATGCACTGTGCTCCCCACTTAGTGCCCCAGGGTTCGCTCATATTGCATTTGTCCCAGTGTATTTTGACTTGCAGTTAATGGATCCCTCTCCCTTGCCACGGCTGATTCCACAGGGCAGAGGTTTGGTTTAGCACTTCATCTCCACATACTAGCCCCTGAGGTACCTGGTATACTATAGGTGCTGGGTAAATACGTAAGTGAATGAACTTTAAGTGAGTCTCTGAGTATGCTCACCCTTCACTCATCCCTCCCTGGCTTTAATCTCAATAGGTCACCATTCCTCCCCTTATGTGCCTAAATTATAGCCGAGAGTGCCTAAGTACTCAAATGTGCTGGGTACTATGTGCAGCTCTGGGAAGGTTCAAAGGAAAAAAAACATCCTGCATCCTTGAGAGGCTCACAGTCTAGGAAGGGAAAGAGAAACGCAGTTCAAATGATGGTGCACTCCAGGAAGGACCAGGTCAAGGAATGTGGGGACCCACTGGGGGTGACTGGGGGGGAGCAAACGTGCTGCACAGAGTGGGGGACCTAGCAAGGCCTTAAAAATGTACCTCAGCTAGGGCAGTTCAATGCATGGGGACAATCCACGAAGGGGTAAAAAGTTTTCTTTTATTTTAGGATATAAGAAGAAAGAAATTCCATAAAAACTAAGCAAATGATTAGAATAAATATTTCATAAGAGGAGATAAAGGAATGGATACTAACATTGAAGGGCTGCTCACTAGCATCAGACATGGGGAAAATGCAAATTAAAACAATAGTGAGAAACCTCCACATACCCAATGGAGTGGCTCACATAGAAGCTCTTAAATGCCACGTGCTGGCTGGCAAGGCCACAGAACAACCGGAAATACACACTGTTGCTGGGAATATGGAATGGCACAGCAATTTTGGAAAAGGGTTTCTTATAGGATTAAACACCCATTCCTGAAGACCCAGTGATTCTACTCTTAGATATTGACCAGGAGAAATGAAAACATATGACTGTTCCCCCCAAATATATAAAGATTAGTATATGTGTTTCCCTGTCAGCTTTATTTATAATAGCCAAAAACTATAAATAACTCAAATGTCCCTCAATAAGAAAATGGATAAACAAATTGTGATATGTCCATATAATGAAATTGTGGTATGTCCATACAACGTAATACTAGGGAACAAAAAGAATGAACTATGGATATGCCCAACAGTGCAGATGAATCTCAGAACCATTACACTGTGTGGAAAAAGCCAGAGGCCAGGGTCCGCTCTCTATGAGCTTTTCCACGAAATTCTGAAATGGGCAAAGCCAATCTGTGATGATAGAAAGCTGATCTTTACCCCCTCTACAGAGGCTGTGGAGTGAATGACTGGCAAGTATCCTGAGCTGGTATTTTGGGGTAATGGAAATAGTTCATATCTTGATTGTGGAAATAGGGACAAGACTGCATTTACTGTTATTTACTAAAATTATCCAACTGCATACTAAAAATGGGTACAATTTATTGTATGTAAATTTTCCCTCAAGAACATTTATTTAAAAAGTAAACAAAACAAGGAGATGTAGAATGTCCCTTTTGAGAGTGGGCAAAAGGTCCAGTGTGTTTATTTTGCAGATTTTGTGTGGAGTGACTACCTTGGAGCCAGGCTGGGGAAGTTAGCTGGGAGAAGATGTGCTGAGGTGACTGGATTAGGTTCCAGGGGCCAATCGGCTTCAGTTGATTTACCAGGACCATAGTTAGAAGGACATTTATATTGTGATTAAGTCATACACATGGTCATATCACACTGAAATAAGTGCTCCATCAAACCCTCCTACTCCACGAACACGCTGTACCTGATACCATCTCTTCTCCTTAAATAAAAGATGCAGTGGCTGGACCAAGTAATTAATTCCACAGTGCACCAATGTGTTGTGTCTGTCTAGCTTGAAAAAACAAACCAGAAGGAAAGAAACAACAATAATTTTTATGCAGGTAAGTAACATGTTTAGAAATCTCTGACCATGTAACGGAGGCAGATTGGAGAGAAGAAGACCAGTTAGGCTGGAGTAAGAGTTGTATTTCTTTGTTGCTAAGTGGCACGGCCTCTGCTCAACTCTTGGTAGGTATTGCTCAATGTAATCCTAACTTTAACTAATGAGGTAGGAATTGTAAGGAATCTGGCCTCCCAACCATCCGTCAATCTGCGTTACACCCGCCTCTCCCATTACAGGAATTTCCGGCTTACATTGCCGTAACCGTCCTGCCTCCCACATTACATTCTAATATGTCATTGGTCCATCAGTCAGTCTGTAATAATTCTCCTCCGCGATTGGTTCCTCCCAGCCCCCGAAATTCTGATAACTGAGGAGAAACCCTGCGCCATCTTCTTCTTTTCCTTTCCCCTTTTCCCAGAGCGGGCACGAATTCGCATAAAATAAAGTTCCTCGTGTGGGACCTGTGTCTGCGGAGCGTTTTTCTGGGAGTTATCGTCGAACCAAAACTGCCCCTAACATCTGGCCTAACAGGAATAACTACCATTCTCATTTTACAGATGAGCAAACTAAGTTTGGAGATATTAAGGGTCTTGTTAAAGATCCTGTGAATTCATAAGTAATGGATGCGAAGACTGGTTTATCCGATTATAGAGCTTGACTCCTTAGTCCTTGGCTCAGAGGCCTCCAGGTGAGACATGGAGAAGGCAGCTGTGCAGTTGGGGAGGGAGTGAGAAAGGCATTGCTGGGGTGGACTCCCGAGGACGTGGTGGTGGCCCAGGCCCACATGGAGTTTACTGAGCTGGAGGAATTATGGCCGACTCCCAGCTTTCCAATTTGGGTAACAGGCGGATGGTAATGCCACTAATGAACTTGAGAACACAAAGAAGTACTTCAGTGGAGAGTAAGGAATTATATCCAAAAGATGGAATTGGAGACACATTGAGTTCGCAATGCCCTTGGAGCATCAGGACAGGATGCAATTTACATCCTACGGTTAGAGAAGAAGGTTGTGACTTTCTGTTGTTGCTGCGTTTGCTTCTCATTGGTCCCCTTGTCATGAGATGATTGTCAGCAGATCTTGGAGTCATAAACATCCTGCTTCATTAGCAGAAGACAATAGCAATTGTGTTCCCTACCTGCTCTAACCATGCTGATTGGACTATTTCTGCAGCAGTCCTTGCAGTTATGTGTACACTGACGGTCTTATTTTCCTCCCTGGAGCTAAGGACAAACCCTATGAGCCTTGGTGCAGGGAGGGACAGATTTTCCAAGAAACACGGCAGAAACTTCTATTGCTAGAAGTAGAGTAAATGGACCCTGGGTAGCAGAGATGGCAGAAGTCCATTACAGAGGTTATTCGACTGAAGCAAACCTGCCTACTTGTTGATTCCAAATGCCATGCCCTTTCCTGCATCAGCCCTCTCTCTGTGGGATGAAACTCCACCAACCCTACCTGCAATCTTTCAATAATGCCCATCTATCCAGTCCAATGATCTTCAGCTGTCTTGCCTGTGAACTTAGCAACAATGTTTATCTTATTTTCAGTCCTGTTTCTTATTCTGCCTTTGTATTGTAATTATCTGTGCCATTAAGTTACTTGCCTTGTTTTCCAGTGATCTTTAAGGCGCCTTGGGGCATGGGCTCACTACCGCTAAGAGCACATAGCCCAACAGCACGGTAGAGTGAGTGTTTGTTACAGGTGGGCTGACTTAAATTAATTGCAAGGAATTGTTTTTTAGGTCTGATCTGAGATGTGTGAAATCACTTGTTTTCATGTGGAGATACATTTGAAAGGGACCCAATATTTTTCACTGTTGTTCCTACCAGGTGTTCACAATGGAATCAGAAGGATTTGCCCTTGGATTACATTTTAAAATTGAAACAGCTACATGTGAGTTGAGCCCAGAAGGATATATGACATTTTTACAGAAAACATGTGGCAGTTGGGTCATAAAGTGAAAGGGTTGCCACTGTAAAACTCTTATTTGTTTTGGGGAACTTCTAAAGCAGAGGAAAAATAATTTTGCTTTTGTAAAACATGAAAGCTGATAGATGGTAATTATTTTCTGCTTGGCTGCAATTATGACTTCATAACATAGTATAGTATATTAATGACTGTTGTTTTAATTGGAGAAGTAGGTCTACTAAGAATATCTATGAGATTTTAATACTGGTGATGTATTTGAATCTGCAACTTTATGGAAAAATGGTGTAAAACATTATTTTTCAAAGTCAGGGCCTTTGACTCTTAAAACCCAAGAATTTGAGGAGTGGAGTTTATAGCCTGGTCTACATGAAGAATCAACTAATTGACAGATTTTTGCATAATTTGTTCCAAGAAATGCTTCATCTGAGATTGGAAAGACACAAATTCTGTAACTGGGTGTTACAGAGGACTGAAAACTAATAATCCTGACCCTTTCTTCAAGTGCCTGTGGCTGTTATTCCCTTTGTTGTAAAGTTGCTGAAAGGTGTGTGTGTGTGTGTGTGTGTGTGTGTGTGTGTGTGTGTAGGTGCTAATTAGACATACAAACGACCTAAATTTGGAGCTTATGATAAATAAGTCTGGTAAAGAAACAAGACTCTTTTTGGATTTATCAGGCCTTATTGTGGTTGTGGGATCTTGGGTCTCTTTCTCTGGTGTTTAGGGGCACGGCCTTACACCCCTGGGAACTGACTAGGCTGACTGGAAAGCACTGCAAGTGGCCAACCCCCCGCCCTTTTCTACCCCACACAGTGAGTTCACGTCGTTCCGCTGGTATATTGGTGAGGTTCTGAGGTGACAGTCCCCATTTGATAGTCAACTTGAGCCTTAGGGGAAGAAAATTTTACCAAGGTGATATACCTAGTAAATGTTGGGATTTAAAACATAAATATTTGCTTAGCTCTTTTGTTGTTGTGATCTTTAGTCCTGAAATGAGACAATAAAGACTAGATGTGTTATCACAAATCAATCCGGCAGTATTTAGAAACACATACCCTGATCTGAATCACTTTTTTTTTTCAGGATGGGCAAAGTGAATTCATAAGTGACCCAAGTGGGAAGCACTGTTCTTTTCTTATTTTTTTCTTCTGTCTTGGAATTAAAATTACAGCCTTTTGAGACTGCATGAATACACAAACATAATCGATATATTTGCCCTCTTAGTCTTTGGAGTTGAAAATCTAGTTTTAGCAAAAAATCTGTCAATGCATAGTTAATAGATTCAATGTATACACACCCATCTCCAAATGTATAAGGTTATGATTTTACATATTTGTCATAAATGGCTGCAGCGTCCATATATTATTGAATTGAGCTTTTCTAATGGGGATAAATGTGCTTCACTGTGGACTCTCAAGATGGCAAGATACACAACTCATGCTCAGTGAAGCAGGGGAAAATATATTATCCCTCTGCCGTGCTGTGACATGCATATATTCCATTCAAGCTTCATGAGGGTATTAAATCCAGAGAGAGATCAAAAGAAAATACAGAAACAGACTTCCACTGCTGGCTTTTACAAAAGTTTCTCTTGGCCCAGTGCTATTTGCATAGAGTGCAGAAAGCACAACTGTTTTTTTTTTTTCAAAAGAGAAATTTTACTAAAATGTTATATAAGTTTTGTTCCTCCTGCAAGTTACATTTCCTTAAATTACCTGAGAATCCAGGGAGATTTTTAATAAATGATAACTTGAGGGCAAGCGTTCTATTCCATTTTCATAATAATGAAATGTGGAAAAAAATTAAAATTACTTACAAATTATCAAAGAAACATGAGTTTGACACTTTATTTCCTCAAGATAGTAGATCTTACAAATCTTGTTGCAAGTAATTGTTTTTGTCGGGTGCCTTTCCTTCCGTCCTTCTTGTGGTAGCCCTTTGGACCTGAAAATAAAGGTGTTCCAGCTTATTTATAAATTCTGTGGACAGATATTGTTTATTTAATTCAAAATAACAAAATAAACAAAGTACATTTTGGAAATACATTTTCACACGAGGTCTCATTTCTAGGCCTTGTTTTCTGCCTACTGCTGTAAACTATTCGCCTTAGTGGAATTGTTGGGAGAGTTTCCAGGGGCTCATAGAAAGTACTCTATAGTGTTTCTTTGCTCTGTGACAAACCAAGCTGAGTGTCTGGAGTGTGCTGCTGAACCTCAGAGACCAGACATTCTGAGTGTCTGCCTCTATTGTGGGTGAAGAGAGGATTTGAAACTCTGGGTATCAAATGCTTTGGTTAAAAAAATGTCAAGATTAGGTTAAATCAAGGGTTTCGTTGTTAGAAATTTTGGATTCTAGCTACTGTAAGTTCTACCAGTTTAACCTCTGAAAGAGAGAAATGGCATTGTCAATAAGAATTTTATATTTACAAAAATTTGACAATAACTTTAAAGGAGAGAAAACTAAGACTTAGAAAGTATGTCAGTCATGATTAACTTCAGAGGGCTTGATAAGGATATTGCTCTCACCTTCCTGAAGGTTGGGAGTTTGCATTGCAGGTTGTGACTCTACAAAATTGTGAGGGACTCAAACTCTTTCTAGCTAGCTGCTTTGCTATTCTTAGGATGGTCCAAGATGATGACTAGAACTCTACCCCTCTCATGCAGGAAGGGATTAAAAAGCAGATAAGGAAAAGTCAACTCAAAATGAATCAAGACCTAGGTATAAGACTAGAAACTTTATAACTGGCTGAAGAAAATGTAGGAGAAATTCTCTGTATACAGAGGAATAGGCAGGGACTTCCTGAATAGAGCACCTATAGCTCAGGGAATAGTATCAAGAATTAGTAAATCGGACGGTATCAAATTAAAATACATCTGCAGAGCAAACACTTAAAGTGTAAAGAGAGAGCCCACAGAATGGGAGGAAAATCTTAACCATTTGCTCTTCCCACTGAGGATTGATATCCAGAATATATTAAAAACTCAAAAAAAACAAAAACAAAAACAAAAAACAACAACAAAAAAACTCAACATCAAAAAAAGCAAAAACCCCATTTTTTTTTTTTTTTTTTTTGCAGTACTGGGGATCGAACTCACGGCCTTGTGCTTGCATGGCAAGCACTCTACCAGCTGAGCTATCTCCCCAGCCCAAAAAACCCCATTCTATAAATTGGAAAATTAACTAAATAAACATGTCTAAAAAGAAAGTAAAAAAGCCAACAATTATATGAAAAAAATGTTTGACATCTTTAAATATCAGGGAAATGCAAACCAAAACTACATTGAGATTCCATCTCACTCTAGTCAGAATGGCAGTAATCAGTAATGCAGATAACAGGGCTGGGATACAGCTCAGGGCAGAGTGCTCGCCTAGCATGTGTGAGGCCCTGGGTTTGATCCCCAGTAACACACACACACACACACACACACACACACACAAATACAAATAACAATGAATGCTAGCGAAGTTGTGGGAAAAAAGAAGCCCTCATACATTGTTGGTGGAAGTGTAACTTAGCTACCATGGAAATCAACACAGAGGTCTCTCTAAAATCAAAATGGGAACTAACATAAGATCCACATGTATCATTGTTGGTATTTATTCTAAAGAATTAAAGACAACATACTTTAGAAATACAAGCATATCCATGTTAATTGCAGCACAATTCACAGTAGCCGATTTATTGAATCCACTTAGGTGTCCATCAACAGATGAATGATTAAAAAAAATGTGGTATATATATGCCATAGAGTTCTATTCAGCATAAAGAACAATGAAATCATGTCATTTGTAGGAAATGTATGGGACTGGACAACACCATGTTGTACAAAATAAACCAGACTCAGAAAGACAATTGTGGTATGTATTTTCTCATATGTGGAAGCTTGAAGGAAATAAAGAATAATAAAAAAAGGTGGTGGTGGTGGAGAAATCTCATGAAAGAGAAGGGAGACCATTAGTGTAATGGAAAGGGAACAGGAGGATGGAGGCGGGAAGGGTGAGGGGAGCTATTGAGGAGTAAAGTTGATCAAATTATGTTACTGCATGCCACAATGCATCCAGTATTTGGTATGATTAATATGCACTAATGAAAAGTTTTAAAAAGCACAGAAGGTGTGCATGCCATGTTCTTAATGGGAGTTTCTGAAAAATTGCGTCAAACCGCTTAAAATTGAAATAGTTCATATGGAGTTTGGTATGTACTGCTAGCTGCAAAGGAAGCTGGGAAATGGAGTCTTAACTCTGAAGTCCTCTGCTCAGTTAAATTTCAAGGATTCTGTTTTTTAAGAGGAAGGAAGAAAGAGTAATGGGGTGGTAATCTGCTATCTCTGCTACACAGTAGCAGTGATTAAATAATTGTTTGGGATCACATAATTTTCTAAAGGCAGAAATTAGAAGTAGGTCTCAAGCACTCTTTGAATTGAAGAAAATTACCCTTTAAGCTTAACATGGCCAACTTATGCATAGAAAGAAATGAGAATAAAGACCATTATGATTTTAAAGTTGAGTAGGAATGTTTGTTTTTTGTCATACTCATGTATATTTGTCTGTTATAGCATGTATGTTTATCTGCTTTTTATCTCTGTGACCAAAATACCAAACAAGAACAACTTAGAGGAGGAAAATTTTATTTTGGCTCAAGCTTTCAAAGGTTCAGTCCATGGCTGGCCAATTCCATTGCTGTAGACCTGAGGTGAGGCAGAACATCATGGAGGAAGGGCCTGGTGGAGGAAAGCTGTTTACCTCATGGTAGCCAGGAAGTGGAGAGAACTTCAGTGCTGGGAGCCAGAGATAATTTAATTCCCAAGGACTTGCCCCTGCCCCCCACCTACTTCATATAGTTATGCCCTACCTGCCTATAGTTACCCTCCATTTATCCATTCAAATGATTAACTCTTCTAATGGATCAATCCACAATTAGGCTATAGCTCTCATCATCTGATCATTTCATCTTTGAACATTCATGCACTGTTCTGCACATGAGCATTTGGGGAATACCTTATGTAGAGACTGTAGTAATGTGAGTCCTTTTTCTATTTAGTTTCATTCTCCCTAGTTTAAAAATGGATCAAAATCTTCATAGATTAGGAAGATCATATCCAAATCTCCCATTAGCATTTCTGATGAAGCAATAGGAAGCCGAGAGTCATCTAACTTGTGATTATGAATCTCAAGGGGCGGTCTGCTCTGCCTGACAGCTGTTACAGCTCACTGGTCAGCTCACTCCACCACTCTCCACCCAGACACTGTTTCACACCATCTCTTGCTGCTCCAGCATCTGACACCATTTCCCTTTGCTTTCAGTTAATGACCTTGTCTCATATTTCACTGAGAGATCAAAGGCAAACTCAAAAGAATTTCTGCCCAGTGCCACAAGTGTCTTACAAATCCACCTGCCCCCAGATTCGCATACTGGGTCTTGCCTTCTGTTACAGCAGATGAAGAAGAGTCTTGTTTCCTTTGAAGCCCAACTCTACACTCATGGGCTAGATCCCACCCCTTCTCTCCTCCTCTAGGACGATGCTCCTGAAGTTACTTGCTCTTTCTCTAACATCTCTTGTCCATATAATCATTACTACTAGCATTTAAAGGTATTTTATAAAATCTTCCTAGACAAAGTCCCTCCCTCCAGACCAGGTTCCACATCCCTTTTCAGGTATTCTCTGCTCTCCTTGAAAGAGGGGTTCCATGTTCATTCCTTGGCCCTTCCACTCAGATTTTTATCCCTAGCACACTTCAAAAATCCTTGACCAGGCTAACAGTGGTTCTTAGTCTTGATCTTAAATGACATTCACTGGCACTTGACCAGTTGCTCACTTCCACTCTCTGAAAGCACATTTTTCCACATGGTGTAGGGTGTTGCATGGGACTGCAACAATTATTGGTGATGTATTGGTGAGCAGGCCTAATGTGTTGCACCCTGGGGAGTGCTAACACCAGCAATGATGGGCAGGACTCAGACTGCCCACCGAGGTCCAAGGAGAAGAGCTTTATTCCTGAGAAATGGAGCACTTGTCACAGAGGAAGCAACTTCTGTCTTTACTGCATATAACACTGTCTTTTATCTGCTTGTAGCTAAGCTAGCCATACGTCTTAAAGGTCAAGTCTTGCATAAGTAGTTACTAGCCTATTTGGCAGACTAGGTTGGTAACAGAAAGTAAAAAACAACCCTGTGAATGCAGAAGGTGACAGTTTCACAGACCACCAAAGAACTGTCTTACAGTCCACAGAAGAACATCCTATTCACAGGACACAGGGGAGGAAGATGGGGCCCTAGCACCCAAGGATCCTGTTTGGTGCCTCCATCTTGTGACTGAATGCCATGCAGGCCTCCTTTCAGGGGACAGGGATCACAGTAGGTAATTCTCCTCTTCCTTGTTTTCTTTCTACACAGTGATTGTGCATTCCCATTCTTCTTTGCTCTTCTTTTCCCTGATCTATACATTTTGGGGGTGCCCTCGGGCTTACCTTCCAGGTCATTCTCTTCTGCCTCCATGCTTTCTCCCTAGGGGTCTGTTCAATACCACGCCTTTAACTGCAGCTATTTCTAGGTGATCAAGAATTTATAACTTCAGTCCTTTCCTTTCCTCCATGTTCCAGACTTGTTCGTTGAACTTACTCCTTCATATCTCCATTGGATGTTGAAAGATTGCCTCCAGAATTAACATGTTCAAACTGGAACTCTGGTTCCTTTTCTTCTAATCATTGCTTCCTTCCATTTTAGTAAGCAACATTACTATTCACCAAATGGTTCAGGTAAAAAAACAAGAGTTATCCTTGGCGAGTCCCAAAGATTCCACTAATTTATCAGAACGTCACCATTTCCAACCTCAAAAGGTCCAGAATTTGATCAATTTCACCACGTTGGCCATTAGCTGCCTAGTTCAAGACCCTATTTGTGTTTGGATTCCTAACTGGTTTCTCTACTTCTGATCTCACCTACTCCTAAGTAAAGAAGTCTAGAGTTAGCTGGTTAAACTGGAAATCAGATCACTGAAGTCACTTTTCGACTCAAAATCCTTCAGTGGCTCGAACAGAATGCAGCTTCTTACGATGGCTCTCCAGGCGCATTTGATTTGGCCTCTTCCTGTCCACTCAATCTTGTCTCCTGCTGTGTTGGCACTAAGCTCCATCACACTGGCTCTTCATGTTCCTTGAAATGCCAAGCTTGAGTTCACCTCAGGGTTCTTGGTCATGTTGTTCTCTCTGCTTGGAAAGTTCCAGATATCTGTAAGGACAGTTCCCCTATTTCATGTGAGTCTCTGTTCCGATATCTTCTTCTTAGACCTGCTGTGGGTACACACTTGACCTTTGCCTGCAGGTTTGTGTGTCAATGCCCTTATTACTACACAGACTGTGTCATAGAGTCGCAACTGTGTTTGGTTCCTTTACTGTCTATGTCCCTTTCAGTGTAAGTTTCATGAAATTGGAAGCTTTGTCTTGCTAATTCTTTCATTCTCTGTGTCTAGAAAGATTCAAGGTGGTGTGTATGTGTGTGAATTAATGCGTGAGTGGATGATTATGAAGCTTTGGGGACACTGTAGTTAGTTACCTGAAGACAAATAGAAACTTATTCCTCTTTTCATTTAATCAGTGCTGAGTTATTTGGGTCTCATGCCTTTGCTCTTTCTGGAAGAACAAATCAGTATGCAGCAGGATCAAGAGCAGTAGGGAAGCAGAGGCCAGTGTGACGCATACTCTGCGAGGTTTGCATTCCACAGAGAGCATGGTGGCCAGAAACAGATTCATTAGCTGCTTGAGCACACGTTACATTTCAAACGCTGAAAAACAGGGAAAATTGTCTTCTGAATCACGGAAGGCACTAGAAAATCCCGATTGCAAAGAAACATGTGAACAATTTCATCTTTTACTTTAAGCTTGTTCCTCTCTTTCAGAGAAGCTTCCTTTCCATGTGTGCAGACGTGTATTTGATTTGAAAATCATTCTCAGGGTGTTCAGAGTTGCCTCAAGGACATCTGTGTGTAAGTAGATAGAGGCGACTCAGAAGACCAGCAGAATTTGTCTCCAGTGTTGGGTTTTTAAAGTCATTTTGGTGAGAAAGCATGGACTCTGGCATTCATTCCCCTATGCTTTATTTTCCATTTACATAAAAAGCAAAAAGCACACTTTTCAGCCTTGAGCTGACAAGGTTGGACGAGATAGCTTGAACATGGGTGAAGAATCACAGCCATTTTTAAAGAGGAAGTGACAGCAGGTATTTAGTACCAGGAACACTCTCTTCCTAGAGGGAAAACATGTTACCTAAATTGATGTAAGTGATCCAGGGTATTAAAGGCTTTGCTTCCTTTTATGCATCCATCAGTTCCAGATAAAGTGGACAATTTCCAGCTAGGTTGTTTTGCCAAATTTTGTCGAATGCTGTCAGTCATTTTGCATTTCTAATTGAAAGGAGCCACTCTTTTTCCATGTAGGGTTAGCTTGAGGTGTGAGCACCAGCTTTGGCCTGTCACTCATGGTTCTGTGATTTGCTTTCATCCAACTATAGGCAAAAAATTTAAGGGATAATTAAGTGTACCTTTGGTAAAGTCCCAGTTCTGTATTCAGGTACCAGATAGCTGAATGTCCTTACAATCACCTCTGGGTGACTTGCTAATCAGTCCTGAGATGGCTCTGGACATTTTTGTTTGTTTGTTTGTTTGTTGTTCCTCCTCTTACTCCTTTTATGAAAACAAGAGGTTTTTATGTCTAAATACTGAGAAGAAGCTCTAATAAGTCAATGCAAATATTCAAGGATTTAAATAATTTCATGTGTTGCTTTTCCTATGAACATATTATGGGAAGAGGATGTCTAAGTTGGAATTTTAGGCAAAAGATACTTTGAGACTGGCATAAAGGAAGAGTCAGTGGCTGGAACCCTTTTGTTTCATGCAGGTGGTCGGCTACTAAGCTCACTAGTGAAGCTGTCCCTGCCTGGGAGTTATGTAACAGATCAGCCTGTGTTCCATTCTTTCAATCAGGCTGCAACCCACACCTTTACCATCACTGTAGATTTAGTACAATCACACTTGACTTTTCATCACTAGTGTCTAATTTCTTTTAGATTTCTACTTATAATATTGATGTGTCACGAAGAATGTTTCTTCAAACATTTTGGCCAACGTTTCTCTCTCAACTAGAGAGAGCTATTAGCTTGGAAATACCTTGTTGTTTGTTAGATGGCTACTACTCTTCTACAGAGCAGGTAACTCACCTGGAAGAATTTCAGTAAGATCAACAGAGCATTCTCTAAAAGAACAAATCCATCTGAGCATAAATCTACTATTTTTAGCCTTGGGTCTGAAGTCCCTCTTTATCTAACTCTTTGGCCATGATTTCTGTTAAAACCAGCCAGCTCTTCAAATCATAGATCATTAGGATCTTTCATCTTGGACTTTTATCTCAATGCTAAAGGCTAGAAGTTGCCGAAAGATAGAAGGCAGTGTGTTTTATTTTAAGTTTTTCTACATGACCAATGGCAGGGTGATTTCTAACTGAACAAAATCCCTTTTGTCATTTATTTTTATGATAATAGTAAGATCTGTGAACGTTTTGGAGGCTTTGGGACAAAAGAAAATATCATTTTTTACTTCCACTTGGGAACAGGTATTGTTCATTTTCTCTTAAGAAATCACCTAAATAGATTAACTGCTCTATATGGCTTTGGAGAAATGGAAAATACTGATGGAAAAGGTGCTGGCGACCACAACAATACACTTGCAATTGCCATTTAGCTTATCCCTTTGTAATCCTCTGTTCCACTTCACTGAGGCTGGTAATGTGAAAACCAAACTGAAAGCCCCCAACACACAGCAGAGGGACGACTGAGCTCGCAGCACCAACCCCATTGCTTCTCTCAACCCCTTTTTCTCATGTGGATGGAATCTTTCTCCTGGTAGAAAATGCCACTGGGGGGCTCCTCATCCCTTCTTTATTTTCTGAAGCAGGCAATACCCACGTGACACGTGATATCAGCTCTCCTTGCCTTTCTTGCTGGAAAGAGCGCAGATGTTTGCTGTTGTAAGACACCACAGTCAGGCACTGCTAGCAAGTAGCTGAAACTCTTGCTTCTCAAAGTGCCGTCCATGAATGTTATGTTCAGATCAAGATATGCCCCCAAAACTCATGTGTGAGGCAATGCAAGAATTTTCAGAGGTAACTGATAAGATTATGAGAGTTATAATTTAGTCAGTGGGTTAATCCACTTATGGATTAACTGGGTGGTAACCGTAGACAGGTAGGATATGGCTGGAGGAAGTAGGTTCCTGGGGGCATGCCTTTGGGGTTTATATTTTGTCTTTGGTGAGCAGAGTTCTCTTTGATAATTGGTTGCTATGTCCTGACCCACCACACTCTGCCGCTATGTTTTGCCCTAGCTGAGGCCTAGAGTAATGGAGTCAGTCAAATGGACTGAACCTTTGAAACCATGAGCCAAAATAAACTTTCCCTCCTCTAATAGTTTTTGTCAGGTTTTTTAGTCATAAAGAGGAAAAGTTGACTAAAACACTGGATGAATAGCATCACCATCACTCTCTGGAACTTCCTCAGACACCCAGAATCCCAGGCTCCACCCCAGACTCAGAATCAGAATCTGCATTGTGACGAGGTTCCTGGTGATTTACTTTAATAATGTATTGTGTGTTCTCCACAAAGAAACGATAAACAATTTGAAGTGATGGATATGCGAATTACCTCAATCATTCTGCCATGTCTGTGTGCCTCAAAACCTCACACTAATCCTATAATACATACATTTACTTCAATTAAAAATAAAATAAATCTTTAAAAATTTAAGTAAATTTGAGAAGCACGGTGCTAAATTGCTCCATTTATTTTGCTTCAGTTGCTGGACACGACTCTTAGGAAGTACAACCGGCATTATGTTTCTGTCCCCCAGCCCTGTGGGCTCAAGTGGGGAAGTGTAGTCTTTCCTCTCTACATTCTGTCCCAGTTTGACAATGTAAACCTTTCCATTTCGTGTTTAGGTATCCTTTCATACTTCACAGTTGATTTTTGGGAAAAGAAATCAATATTTGCCCCCAAGTCATTCCTTTTTGGCGCCTGTTTCAAAAGAAGAAAAGGATTGACGAATATTCTTAGCATCTGCCACAGCTTTCATGAAGCTGCAAATCTCTTAGGTCAGTAGAGAGCCTGTGATGACTACTAACGTCTACAAACACTGTTTGAAAAGACACTGCGACATTCTTTCCTCAGGCAGGCTGCTTTATTCCTCCCGCGAAGCAGTCAACACAAAGACCACAGGGGCAAGTTTTCAAAGGGGGCAATTCTCTGCAGAAAGCGGCTCAGTGGGATTTACAACAAAGGACTTCTCAAGATCAACAGTGCTTTGCTGACATTGGAGTGGGTTGGGGGATTGAAAATATGATTAAGACGAAATTAAGACACAATGGCAATAGTGTGAAGATATCCTGTGGGGTCATCTGGGAGGAGAAGAACAACCCAGTCATTTTCTGGAGAAATGGTAGGAAGCTATTGAAGTTGAAGACCTGAAGTGGCGTTTCTTTCTTTCATTCTTGAAAACAATTGCGGTTCCCCCCCACAGGTATCAGTGAATAATAAAGACTAATACAGCATCGTACATTGCTAAGAAGCTTAAAAATAGTTCATTAGTTGTTATTGTACATTTGAGTAAATTCAGTTCCTTAAATTCAACTGTTTTTGCAGGTCCCCTATTTAATCATTATCATCTGCATATGTAGAACCAGATACTGACTCTTCATGAGAACTGAAGGACAACAGGAGGTGAGTTCTTTGCAGACTGGTATTCACCAATGATAATCTTCACAGAACAAAAACAAAAACACACAGTCCCAAAATTTATTTGGAAGAATAAAAGACTCAGAATAGCCCAAAGCAATTTTGGGCCAAAAAAGCAATGCTGGAGGCATCCCAATACCTGACTTCAAATTATAGTACAGAGCTATAGTAACAAAAACTGCATGGTGCTGGCATAAAAATGAACAATGGAACAGAATAGAACCACAGAGACAAACCCACGTTATCTACAGTCATCTGATTCTTGACAAAGGTACCAAAAACATGTATTGGAGAAAAGACAGACTTTTTAACAAATGGTGCTGGGAAAACTGGTTATCCACATGTAGAAGAGTAGAAGAATAAAACTAGACCCTTAGCTCTCACACTGCATAAAAGTCAACTCTAAATGGATCAGAGACCAAGGAATCAGACCAGAAACTATGCAACTTCTAGAAGAAAATGTAGGGTCAACATGCCAGCATGTAAATATTATTGACTTTCTCAATAGGACCCCTAAAGCTCAGGAAATAATGTCAAAAGTTCATAAATGGGGCAGGATCAAATTAAAAAGCTTCTGCACAACACAGGAAACAAGTAGAAAAGCGAAGAGAGAATTTGCAGAAGGGAGGAAAGCTTTGCTAACTACTCTTCTGACAGAGGATTAATATAAAAGTACATCTAGAATATATAAGAACTCAAAAAACTTAACACCAAAAATCAAAATAATCCTATTAATAAATAGGTAAATGAATAAACACAGTTCTTAAAAGAAGAAACACAAATGGCCAACAAATATATGAAAACATGTTCAATATCATTAACCATCAGGGAAATGCAGATCGAACTACACTGAGATTTCCTCTCACACCAGAGTGGCAGTCATCAAGAATACAAATAATAATAAATGCTGGAGAGGATATGGAGAAAAAGGAACACTTTTACACTGTTGGTGGGATTGTAAATTAAGATAACTACTATGGAAATCAGTATGGAAGTTCCTTAAAAGGCTAGGAATGGAACCATGGTATGGTACAGCTATATAACACCTGGTATTTATCCTAAAGAATTTGTCACCTTATTACAGGGATACATGCATGCCCATGTTTATAGGAGCACAATTCACAATAGCCAAACTATGGAACCAGCCTAGGTGTCCATTGGGTGATGAGTGGATAAAGAAAAGGTGGTACATATTCACAATGGAATTTTATTTAGTTATGAAGAAAAAGGAAATTATGTCATTTGTAAGAGAACTAGAGACCATCATGTTAAGCGAAATAAGTCAAACTCAAAAAGTCAAGGGACATATGTTTTCTCTCATATGTGGAAGCTAGAGAGGAAAAAGGAAAAGGAGTATGGGGGAAGGGGCTCTCATGAAAATCAAAAGGAGATCAGTAGAAGAAAGAGACCAGGGGATTGGGAGGTGGAGAGGGAGAGGGGAAGTGCTGGGGAGTGATATTGGTCAAATTATATTGTTATGCTGTGTGCATGTGAGAATGTGTAACAACAATCCCATCATTCTGTAAAACTGTAATGCACCAATAAACAATGTGGGAAGTGAAAAAAATTAAGAAGAAAGAAAGATAATGCTTATCATATTAATATGCCAATACTTTCTACTTGCAATTAGGAAAAGAACTTAGGATATTACATTCTTGGAGTATCTTTGCAGCATGAAAACAAAAACAGAACTGTGAAGATGTAGTGTCTTGAACTAGGAATGCAGGTGGAGGCAGAATTCTCATAAAAATTTCAGGGCTTCACCTTAGGGTCACTTGTATTATGTACTACACAACTCCAGGGGGCAACGTTTACATGACCTCCATGAATGTTATTCCAGAGTTATAACAAGTAGTAGTAATGCACATTATTGCTTTCCCAGTATATTTTTCATAAACTTTTAGTCTTCACTCACTTCTGGTAATATCTTAAATTTTCGAATTAGTCTAGGGCCATGTAAAGTTTACAACATGGGTCTAACAAAGCTCTTTACATATCCTGTAGGTATGATAGGAATCCAACAAAGTTAAAGCAGTGCTAATTTTTTTTAATGGAGGAATATGCTGGAATGCTGTTTTGGAACTCCTTTCTTATAATTATTAGCTAGTATTTATATGAACATGTGACTTCAAATGGCATTATATTGTAAAATATTTCTGCCAGTGTTACTCACTGAAATATGCTGGTTGGGAGTATGGACTCTGGAGTCCACGTTTAAGATGGAATTCACCACGTTTCACTCACCAGTTTTGCACTCTTCTTATCTTTCCTCATTCGAAGCATGGGAATGATCATAATGTCTACATACTTCATATAGTTGCTATGAAGAATCTTTGAAATGATCCATAAAACCACTAAGAATAGCATTCAGCACTTAATAGAAGTAAATCTTAGGGACTATGTGTTTTAATTTAACATACTCAAATCTGAGCTAAACTATTTCTAATTTTTCTGGGAAATTCTGAGGCCAGTCAAGTTTATATTCAGTATTGTAAACATGAGAGGAGGAAAGGATCATTTTAAACTGTTTATCTGCATTTACGAGTAGGAGCTATTCTGAGAGAAAATTGGAAACGCTTCCTCTACTCACTTTTCTCTCCTGGTCTAACAAAGGAATGGGATGGATGGTATTGAAGGAGTCTGGGTATTTGTTGGGCCAATTGTTGAAACATCTGCCTCCTCATTTCATTCCTTTATGGCCAGGTGAGAGGGGACTGTGGTGCCCATCAGTGCTGTCCACCAAGTCTGTCTGGTTGTCTTCAGCGCATGGAGGAACTGTACTTCCCTGCTCACATGAACTTGGCCAATGCCATGTGGCTTGCTTTGGTTAATGAAACATAAGAGGGAGTCAAGTTTATAATTTTTTTGGATGAATCTTCAATGCTTGCTTTATTAAGATCTTGCTTCCCCTGCTTCAGTGATTGCTTACGCATAAGTTCAGGATCCTTGAGAAGCTGGCCTATGACATGTGGCTCACATTGAATATAAAACTTTGTGATCTCAACCACTGAGATTATGGGGGTTGCTTTTTGTTGCAGCACAACTTGCCCAGTATCATTTCTTCAAGGAAATCTATGAGGGTATTAAAGAGTAATGACTATGAGAGCTGCTTTTAGAGATCCATATTATATTTTGGACATGGTCAACGTGTGACTTTCCTGGTAAATATTCATCTTCTGATTCTTTTAACATTAGAAAGCACAGATTTGTGTTAATGAATTAATGATTTATACATTTTAACCACTTAGTAATAAACAGCAAATATTACTTACTAATCTGTCAATCATTCATTGTCTTAAAATGAACATCTGGTCTTCAACAAATTAATCTTGTCTAGTTCAGTCTAATATTACCGAAAAGAAACTGAGATAGAATGTGGTTTCCATGTCCTCAATCCCATTTATTTTTAAAGTACCTGAGTCAAATTTATCTGACTGAGGACAAAAGACTGCAAAAGTTACTGGCTAATTTTCTCAAGAGAAAATAGAAAAATATTAGAATCCTTACAAAGCAATTCTTTCCTATAACATGGCAGTGAACCAGTAATCAGACATAAAATTAATATTGATTTTTACATATTATTTGTGGTGTTGTGAGAAGGTGACACACATGAAATGCAGCAACAGTTGCTGCATTTTAAAGTCTTTTCAATCCACTCTAAGGAAAACAGGAGATTATCTCACAAAGAGCCTTTGAAAAAGTAGGAAGTTTAAACATAAGAACTAAGAGACGATGGGATTATAAAAATATTAAAGAGTTTATAAAACAGTTCATGTGTTGTTTATTTCTTGTTCAGAAAAACCTGTATTTTTTATGTCTTCAAAATATTGCAGGCTGAAAGACAAAAACTGATAAAACTGTAGACTTGTTAACAACAATTTCTCTGCCAAAACAAATTTAATTAGGAAAATAAACATAAATAACAAAATAAATGAGTACATTTTCAAAAACCAAGCCAAACATAGGAAAAAGAGGATAGTCCATTGATTTTTGGAAATTAAATTCTGTGTTTCATGGAGATTTTCAATTCCTCTACTTCCTGATCACATCCATTTTGTGTGTTTTATAGGAATGTGTGTGTGTAAGTTCTAAGGTTGGTTTAAAATTATTCTTGAATATTCGGTTACCATGGTGATATGTGATGGGTGTATTGATGGTTATAGGTGAGTTTTCACTCTCCCCAGGGTCTGTAATTTTGGTCACTTGTTAGGAATGATACCAGCTTCTTGATTCAGTTGTCCACATTGAGTACTTTGCATGTCCCTCCTTAATAGCATTTTTATAAGAGTTATTTCATTTAATTATCCTTCCTTATTTTAGAGGTCAGGAAACTGAACTTTAGAGCGGTAAAGGGAATTGCAGAAGGGCACTATGGGCCACTTTTGCAGAGTGGTTTCTGTGGGCTGACTTCAACATACACAACCTACTTCAGTTCTCACGAGCCGCCTGTGCGATTTCACTGGATTAAACACGAATGTGAGAGAAATGATGCCAATCACCTGGTTTTCTCTTCTCCTACCCCTCGACCCTGGTACAAGATTAATGTCAGGTCTTTCTCACCCTTGGAGAGAGCTGTCTTATGATAGATATTGGGTTACTGGCTCCTTTGGACTCCCTTGGATGTTCAGTCCCCTTGCCCACTGGAGAGGGGGCCAGAGCTTGAATAATGGGTCCAGAATGTCCTTCCAATGCAAGGCTTTTATGGCAGCCCAGCACATGCGTCTGACTTGATGTGGAGATGTTTCTAAATTCAACGTCCATAAAATCCACCCTTTTATTGCCTTATACTGTCACCTTTCTTAGTTGCCTTTCATTGTTAAATTTGGATTTATATCAGCTGACAAAAATTCAAACCCCTGTATAGTGGAGCCGAGTGACAGGTGACACTTCATTTCATTTAAAAATGTTGCCTACTTAAAGGGTCGTTCCTCCAATTACTTAAATCTTGGATTGCATTTTATTTCATTATTTGACAGAACGTTTAACAATGGAAACCTGAACATGTTTAGCATGAAGATAGTGATGGAGAGATGAAAATTCTTTGAGCAGCTGAAAGTGACAAGCCTTGAGCTCACATATGAGTTAGTGAGCTTAAGATGGCTTCTGTATATCAACTGAATTAGGTAAACCTGCAGAATGTGTATTTCATAGCTATAATCATACTACCCTTGGAGTCTGTGGAATTGTGCTACCATTCAAATAGGTTTTGACATTCCTTCCTGGTATCAATGCTGAATGAAGTGGCTCATCTTGATCATTTATAGACATCAGATATAATTTCATCAATATATTTATTTATTTTGCATTTCCCCCCCACAAGAAAATAAGTTGTGTTGAAGTAGAAATGTAGTTCCTTTCTTAGCTGTATCCACGGCACACAGAGCAGATAGAAGCCCAGACCAGGGGTTCAGTAAACATTTGAGAAACTCAGGGGTGAGGAATCACTGTCTTCCATAATCACACTTGTTATATGTATTTTATATACACTTATACTTCCTTTATGTGTATCTGAAAAATGTAGCCTTCAGCCTTAAAATTACTCTGTTTATTTTTTTTTACTATTTTTTAAAATTATTTTTTTCCATTTTTTTTTTTTTACTCTGTACTTTCAGGCCCAATTATGGATGTTGGGAATTTATGGAACTTAAAAATTCAAGAGATGTTCAGTGGCTGTAGTATACTGTCTTAAAATCTACTCTGTCCTTCAGCCTTTGATATACTTTATAAAATTCACCTTGACATGTGAGTGTATCTTTGTGAGAGAGAGAGAGAGGGAGGTGTGTTTCCTTTTCCCCTCTTCTTCTTCTTAACAATTCCTTTAGGTATTGCTTCTAAATCTTTCTCAGTATTGTTGCATCTGATGATCTCAACTGAGGGTATCCTGGGTGGTTCAGAGAGCATCCCTGTCAGTTGGTTTTTGATTTTCAATAAAATTCAAGCTCTCACTGTTAGTTCCTTCCTGTCCAAGGGCTTGTCGGCCAGTATAATTTCCATGGCCATTACTGCTGTGTGGTTTCAGCAGAGCAATGTCATCCAGTAACAGTGCCAAAGGGCGGTTTCGTCACCTGCTCTGAGTTCTGTACCACTCTGGCTTCTCAGCAGCACTCCATTTCGTGGATGAGCAGCAAATTAAAAAGGCACACCAAAAAGGCCTCCCTGTATCTGTACAGATGGGGGAAGGTTACACATCCCACAGGAGAAAAGAACAATACAGCCCACATGTTGAAATCTCATTGGCTTTCTATTAATTTGCTTTGGAACAGTGGAACAGCAGAAGAAAAAGATGAAAGTAACGTTCTCAGCTTTAGCCCAGAAAATTTAGATGCTCCAAAGCTGCTTCTTTGGCCCAATGCATGATTTTCAGAATCATATACCATTGAATTGGCTACCTGAAATTGTTGGAATCAGATGAGGAAATATTATATGTCAGGGAATCTTAGATTGTGAAGTTCAGCCTGACCTGTTCCTCTTTCCTTCACTTTAACTCCCTTTAAGGAACAGGAATTATTTCTTATGCAAAGCTATAGGAATCTTAACCACACTCTTCCTGGACAGTGTGTCTCCATCTTTTCTCTGTGTCTCAGTTTATCTCTATTTCTTCTTCTTTTTTCCCTTTTCCATTCTGGGCAACACATGGATGGCTGCTGTTTTCTGGGAGAGATCACTGCATTGTCTATTTTGTTTTAACATTCAAATGCTCAACTTGAATTCCTGTTTCAGTAGACATCATGTAAGAATGGTACGCGTTGGAGTTTTAAGGTATAATTTCTTTTCTCTTCTCTCCACTCCTTGTCTCCTGCATCCCTGCAAAATAGCTCAATGCTTTGCATTTCTCAGGCATTCAAGTGTTTATAGAATCTAACGATCCTGATCTCTCACTTCCTTTTTATAAGCAGAAAATGATAGCTGAACATGGCACAGTTCCCAGGGAGGCAGCATGAAAAGTGGCAGACAAGCCAGAGCCGAGATATGGAAAACAGCTATCAGTATGTGATTTTTTAAAAAGAGTTGTCCCGTCAACCCAACTGCCACGTTTAATGGTGTAAGGATTGTGCAGCTTCATTTTCTAGGAGAAAAGAAATTCGAAAGTTGTATTTGAAAATTTCTCCGATCAGTCGCTTTTTGAAATTCAACCTAGCAGCTCACAGCAGAGAAAAGAAAAGTGATGCCAAATGCATTTACCAGCTGGGGCCACGTGTGAAGGGAAGGTTCCCAGAGCAAGAGAATTGTCAGTGGACGAACAGACCAAATATGAAGAGTAATTAGTACTTTATTTTTCTGTGTACATGAACCCACAGAAGCAAGCCCTTAAGAGGTAGCACTGTGGCAAGAAAAATTGATTAAAATCTACAAGAACCGATCCAGCACTCGACTTGGATTTCTTTAGGTCCAGCTCATATTAACTATATCATCTCTGAGATCCCTGGAGGGGAAGATTCCAAAGACTGGAATTTCACATCACAGCTGGATGTGAAAGATCAGTTGAACTTGGAATGATGAGAGGGCGGTGGCCAGACAGACCTGAGGATTGGATTCAGGGTTGGAGACGTGATCGGAATAGGTACAGTGAGTGTGGAATTGGGTCCTGCTGTTTGGGAGAGAGAAAATCGAGAGAAAATCGAGAAGTAGTCATTTGACAAAAGTTAATGCCTTGATGACAGTAATTCCAAGACAGGCTCAGTTCTAAGTATTTTGTATGACTGGCCTCATTAATTCTTACATAGTTCTGGGATAAGACCATTGTCCCCAGTTTTCAGATGAAGAAACAGGCCTGTAGAGTCGAAGTAACTTGCCTGACATCACACAGGATACAAGTGGGAACTGTGTTCTTAGCTCCTAAACTGTTCTTTCACCTATTGATGCACTTTGGCAGTTCTGGATCTCCTATCAGCCCAGAAGAGTGGCCAGAGGAAAATGGTGTTCCCTGGTGTTGTCCCAGAGGAATAAGGAAGAATGTTCTATATACTTAGAGCAAGCCTCTGCCTAGTTCTGAGGATGCTCACCTGTCGCTGATCCTGAGGCTGATAGGGAACATGGTGCTGCACGTGGTCTTTAGGAGCTGGACTGAGGCCAGTCTCTCCTGAGCCACAGGAAGTTGGAAGGACAGCTGAATACTTTAAAAGTTTGCAGATCTGAGGGAGAGAAACGCAAAGGAGAAGCCGGGTGGCCACTCAGTGCTACTCTGGAGAAGACAGATGTTGGTCCTGGAGATTCTGAGTACTATACAGATCCAGGAGTCTGGTTCCTAGAATTGAAGGACCCAGGCAGAGCTTGATTCAAAGCTCAGTTGCTGGATTTGAGCCATAGTTCCAAAATGGAGCTATAAACAAGGGGAAATGGATGCTGTGTCATTAAACATCTAGCCTAGGGTTTCTTATCTCTCTTGTGTGTGGGGAAAACTGGTTTGAAGCAGTAACCTTACCATGATTGATAGAGTCAAGTCTGATTTCTACAAAATGTCATATTGAATGTGTACCACGTCAAGTTGTCAGGCCCAATAGACTTTGGATAACATATATACTGCTCTTTTATTTACTAGTTTTCTCAAAATTTATTTTTTAACATTGGTTTCTTAGACTATATTTTGGGAATGAAATTTTATTGATTGACTGATTTTTAGAATGGCTCATAAACACAACTGTGAACTTGGTACAATGTTTCCTTGGTCCCCTGAGCTGGAGTGGCAAGTCCCATACAGTCGCTCTGCCTCTGACTTCCGTCCATCATTTATCATGGTCCTCTTTCCTGCTGAGCCTGGTTGCAGCAAGAAATTTTTCTTCATTCAGGGCTCAGGGCAGCCACTGCAGAGCTGACACAAGAAGTGGAAATTATTTCCCATTCTTGCTTGAGGAACTGTGTCTCTGGGAGGCAGTGTGGGAGAGACTCAGACAGGTCTGGGTTTGAGTCCAGGCTGTACCACTTACTAATCTGGTAAATTAACTTACTTCTCTGAACCTATTTCCTCCCCTGTAAGTGAGATTGATAAGACCAATTTTGTAGGCTACTTTGTGACATCAAATGAGATGGAATATGTAATACTGTTACTGGATTGCACCGCTCTCTGAATGTTAGTTCACATTGCCTTTCTATCAAAACTTAGACCAAGGAGAAAATATGATAATGCATTCTTAGCAAAAGGCAAAATATTTGTGGTTTTGATAGGAAAGTACCTTTAATGAAAGGAATTAATTGTAATGTTTTATATATTATGTTTTGGAGTTGAACATTTGGGCAAAGGCTTCACTTGTTCAAACTATTCCGATCATCACCGGTTCTGCCTAAAGACATGGCTGGATTTCAGTTTCTGAAATGTCAAGCTTGGCAGAGACTAGTGTTTTAGGGAATTACAGAGGGAGGAGAATCCATAATCTTTGCCCTTGAGGAAGTCAAGCCCGAGGTACACAATGACAAATAAACATTCTGTAGAATACAAATAACTGAAGTCTGGAAATAGACCCACATATGCTAAATTATAGCTCCATAAATGTATTCACTTCTAAACTATCTGCATAGGCAGACAGATCAATGGAACAGAAGAGAATCTTAAGCAGGTTCAAATACTTCAGGGAATCTAGTGTATGATAAAAGTGGCATTTTAAATCAGTGAAGAAAGATGGATTATTTAATAGATGGCATTGAGACAACATTTTCAGTCATTTAGGAAAAAATTAAGTCTTTATCTCAGTCCTCACAATAAAGTACTTTCTGGATATACCAAAACCTTTAAAGATAAAATGAGAAACTATAAATGTTGTATAAGGCATCATGGAAAAAAGTTTTTAAATCTTGGGATGGGTCAGATTTTCTTGAGTACAAAACAACCTAAGTAAACATGAATAGCAAAACAATGACCAAAGGTAATTGTGCTATAATACATTAACACTCCACCAGGGAAAAATACAATAATCAAAGATAAAAACAAAGCTGGAAAAAATATGTACATGTAAATATACATCTTCAGGTGCATTCCAAAGAGGTTGTACCAATTTTTAGCATATCTATATGGTATATGCACTGTATCTTCAAAATATATATAGAAGGTTATTATAGACTGACAAGAAAAATATAAGTGATCTGACAAAATAGGCAAAGGATATGAAAAAGTAGTTCAGAGAGAAAAGTATCTTTTAAAGCATATAAAAATCCTTAATCCCATTCATAATTCAACAAATGCACAGTCACACTATAAAATATTTTTTCATCTATTGGATTGGCGATAGTTTTGAAATTTGGAAATTGACACTGTGGAGTAGAGTGTGAGAATCCAGGTACACATGAAATGCATGAATAGAGAAAATTGGCACAACTTCTTCGAAATACTACTGGACAGTGCTATCAAAATTTAAAGGGAGTGAATTTTGCAAGTTCTACTTAAGGCAATTTATTCTCTGTGCATAAACTCAAAAAGGTCTGAGCAAAAATTGCTCATCACTGCATTATCTAAAATAGCTAAAAAAGTAAGAATGAGAAACATCTTACAGGAGAAAATTGACTAAACGAATTTTGGTGTGATCATATACTAAATTTTAAAATGGTCATTGAAAAGAATTTTATGTATCTACATATGCAACTATGGGTAGATCTTCAAGATATATTGTTAAGTTGAACAAAAGGAAGGTACTTCAGAATGTCTGTAGACATGTATTTGCATGTACAATTTCTGAAAAGGTGTAGAGAGACAAGTGGTTATATATATAAAATTGGGCTCAGGGATGGGGCTGGAAAGGAGGCTCTCTATTTTTGTAATCTTTGAATTTATGATCAAATCATGTGCTGTCTTCATAATAGATAGATAAGTGATAAGCCAATTGTATAAACATTCTATCCCGGTTCATTTCTTCTGTCCATGTTGGACTTAATGTCTCCCTCATATCTATATATACATGTATATATATATACACACACACACACACACATATATATATTTAGTTGTCAATGGATCTTTTATTTTATTTATATGTGGTGCTGAGTATTGCACCCAGGAACTCCCACATGCCAGGCAAGCACTCTACCACTGAGTCACAACTCCAGCACCAAATCGAAGCATTTTTGAAAAATAAGGAGCTGACCGAATCAAAGTGATACTCCATGAGGCAAAGGACTCCTGGGCAAGCAGATCTGTGTGCCAGTCTCTGTCACCATTAAGAAAGATCAGAAAGGAGGGGAGAAGGGGCCTGGGAAGAACTGGTGCGTAGTGTGGGTTGCAACCGCTGAACTGTTTGCTTTTTCCCTGGCTCTGACTTCTGAGACTGGATTGGGTAGAGTTGATGTCCACACGAAGGCACTGTGTGTGCTGGGCTGCAGAGAAAAAAAGTGTCTTTGTCAAATACCAAGGCCGGGGTCAGAATTTACTTTCACGGAAGAGCATCTACCAGTATGTCCCACCAAGCACTGGTCCTCCGCATTCCTTCACCATGAACTTGGGCAGGCTAGAGTAGAAGAGCTGCAGACCTGGCATTCCCAGATGCTTGAGGGCAGAGACTCACAAACAGAAAACAAGCATCCCTGTAAAAGTGAGGCACTAAATGCAGTGAACAGAAGAGCCAATAGCCAAGGAAAAGAGTAAGTGTAGCCAACAGAAGCTATCATAGTAGGCACCACTAATATTTTCTGGGATATGCAATGGAATATTACATATATCGCAACTGTGAATCATAAAGCATATTTAATTAAAACATATTTATGGAAATAAAGTCATGTGGTAAGTTTCCCTTACTTGTATTTTAAGTAGTTCAATTTTTTCATTAATTCTAGAAGTATGTTGAATGGATTCCTAGTCAGGCAAGCTAGATGTTTCTACACATATGCTAATATGTTCTATAAAATGTGCAAAGCATTTACTCATTTAGTCTTATAAAACCCCCACAAGGTGAGCAGTTCTAGGCAGGCAGCTTTTAAATCAAGCCTTTTAAATCAAGCCTCATTTTACACATCAGGCTACATGGCTTGATGTGGTTAAATGTCTGCACACAATGATTTGATCCGCGACAAAGCTGAGAATCATATCCAGGATTTTTAACTTCAAAATCATAACTCTTATAAATTACATGGCCTTTGTAGGAAACAATGCTTATTCTATTACCTAAAGTGAACTGACCAGTATGACTTTTTCTAAGGTTGGGGCACGCTAGCACTGAGGAGATGCACATATGGAGAATTATTGGATTTTTGTTTTCAACTTGTATCTGTTAAACACCAAGTACAAGATTCCTGGAGGCATCTTCTATGTATACATAACAGCTTGGATTTATGGTCTCAGGAAATGTCATAACAAAAAACTTAGTGACATGACTTTTAACAAAGTTTGTAGGTTGTCTATTTTAGCCTGAGAGAAGTAGGTCATGAGGGTGACCACAGATTTATCAAGGCATTTAAGATTTTATTTTATATTTTAGTTCAGCGGAAACTCTGCTTATCCCCAGATCTTGACAGTGATGGCATGAACTGCGTTCCAGGCAAATCTCCTGATCCACCCATGTCTGTGTTTCAGGACTTATTGGAAGTCTGAAGCTCGAGTTTGGAAGGATGCTGGGGTAGCTGTCCGACCTGATCACGGATGTTCTCAGCCTCGTGCACATCTTCCGGGAATAAAATCGTTTCCTCAGGTTCTGCTGGGATTCTGAGAGCTTGTAAATAGACCCAGCCTCGGCGGGTAACGCTGCCCAATGAAGGAGCTTGGTGCCATTGAACTGTAACGTACCATGAAGAGTGTCTGAAAGTTGAAATTAACTTTTTATTAGCATGACACAGCTGTGGGCTGTTTCATCTTGTCGGCAGCAAATTTCTGGTTCTCTCACTTGCCTTTTCACAGACCGCACATTGCTTCACCTCCAGCTATTCCTGCCGATCTAACAGGCACTGTCCTGCTCCTTGTCAGCTTTTTCTAGTCCTACCGCTTCTTTATGTGCCTTTTTGATGTTTCAAAAGAAGCGTGGAATGTGATAGACCTTTCATTTTCAAATGTGCTTTTACTGGCTTTGATGCCGTATCAGAGCAATAGCCTGGAAAGACTGGGTGAAGGAGAAATGGGGGACCAGCTCTCCCAAGGCCTGCCTGAATAACCTCCGTTATGCTGCATTTTCCTATCTGTGTCAAGGATGAGGGTTAAACAATAAGCCTTCACGTCCCCACACTTTGCAAGCCACCTGCCAGGTCTGCTGCCTGAACACCTGACAAAATAGAAGCTTCTGGTGATCAGGCTTGCCCCAGATCTGAAATGGAACGATCCTCCGCTAAACCCTCTGACGGTGGATGCTTCCTGTTTCGTCTCTCTTTGGGGTGACCAGGGATAGGTAGGCAGGTCAGGCTTTGTTTCCTAGGTACCCTGTCTCTCTCCATGGCACCACCCAAACAGGCATCTGGCTTTTGCTTGTGAGTGTCTAAAGCTGTGGCCTTTGGAAAGAAAGAACCTGAAACAGTTGAGAGTGTGTGAATATTTGCTCCGCTATGCAGTCTGGATTTCTGGAACATCCTGTTTCAAATTGCAGTGGAAACAAAAGGCCTCTTTTTGTGACATTCGGTGAGAGTACATTTTGTTCTGAAAGGATCCGATGAGCTTATGATGCTATCCAAGGCCATTTAAAGATTAAGATAGAGCAACAAACGTATTCAATGTTCATGCTACGTTGTCAATACATTTTTTATTTAAAAATACCCAGCAAATAATTTTAATTAAAAAAAAATCCAGTTATTCACATTTGCTGTGATTTTTAGCTATACGGGAAAGTATTGGACTCGTTTTGTGGAATTGTGTCAAAGTTAATGATAGTGAAAAAGTTCTCTCCTAAAGGATATCAAGTTATCTGCATTAGTCCATTTGAACTCCTTTATTTGAACGACTGTAATCTCACACAGAAAATCCACCTGAAAATCAGATTCACAATTAGAACTAAAGGCAAAATCAATGGGCTAACATTATTGTGAGAGAAATAGTTTGGACTGTCATGTCTTTCAGAGTTCTGCCATCATTTCATTAGGTTTTCTCACACTCATTGGGTATTCTTGTCACCTTGAAAACAATGGTTCATTTGTCTCACAGAATCCAAGAAGAATACATACATCAGACAAGGTAAATGAAAGCAAATCCAATTACCTAAGGAAAATATACTCCATTTATTCAAATCACTGTTCTCTTCTCTCGCCTGAGATGAGAATATGACAGAATTGAGATGGGAGTCCTCTGATTCTTTTACTCCTTGATGAAAATCTTCTAAAAGTTTTAATTTGGTGACTACGTGATGCTAAAAATGATATAGATTTAAAGATAATGGGGAAATATGTTCAGGCACCTGCTGTGAGTTAGAATAATCTACTTGTGAGGGATGCAGTTCTTTAGAACATGGCGGTACTGGGAAGGTTCTGGTGTCCCTTGTGTGTTACCACTCAAGGCAGAAATGGTAAGGATTTGTAGACCTGGCTTTCTTAGGGCAAGGAACCTGCAATTTTCCCCTACTATTTAGGCCGTCCAGTAAGAGGTCCTCTCATCTATTGTACTGTTGACTATAAGTGGGGGAGATCTGGTTGGATAAAGGTTTCTGCTGTGTATTTCTCAGTTATTTAAAATTCTGTTCAATGTTTTAACTGCTGAATTTCACATGTATGGCATATGATACAGGAGAGTTAGGCATAGGTATTTTATGACTGGAAGCCCTTGTGGAATATGAAATAAAACACCTTCACTAAGAAGAAAAGTATCAATTTCAAATGACTAGAGAGATGATTATGCATGTAGGCTTTTGGCTCAGACTATTCCATGTTTAACAAGTGAGCTCACCTGTTCTCCCTAAGTGTTTCTAGAAATTCTCCTTAAAGAAAAACTTGGACTTGAGAGAGTAAGGACCCTGGGTAAAACCCAGGGGTCAAATATTTAAAAGTGAAAGTTAGATAATTTTAAAATAGTCCAATAAATTCCATTTAAAATGCCACCCTTGAGATGCTGCTTCCTCTACGTAGTTTAAATATTTCAGATTATGTGTTCAGAGGTGACACTGACTTTCAGTTCTAAAGGTGAATGTGCATTTTAGTTACACTGAGATTTTGAAGAATGTGCCTAGTATTTTGAGGGCTTCCTTTATGTTTTTAGTTTATTTAAAAAATTAACATGTGTGTTCCCACTGCAAAGAAGTCAAATAATACAGAGCACACAAAGCAAAATGCTGAGCCTCACTTTAGCTTTTCATCCTTTCCTCTTACGTTCTTTTTCTTTTTCTTTTATTTATTTATTTATTTTTTATTGTAAACAAATGGGGTTCCTCTTACATTCTTTATAGAAATAATTGCTATAGCTAGCATTCCACACCTTGATGTCTGAATTAATGTGCGCTCATACCTACTGCACTGGGTGCATACATGCACACTCAAACACATGTGTTAGTTGGGGTTCTCCAGGTAAACAGAACCAGCAAGACACATATAAGGTATTGGCTTACGTAATGACAGAGACTGAGGAGTCCCACAATCTTCCATCTGCTAGCGACAGACCCAGGTGGGCCTATAGTGTCATTTGAAGACCTGAGACTAGAAAGCCACTTGTGTGTATTCCAGTCTGTATTCTTCTGCAGGGGGCCGTGGACATCCCAGCTCAAGCAGTCAGACAGAGAGGGTCAGTCCTTCCCTGCCCTACCTTCTTGTCTTATTCTAGTCATTGCCAGAGTGGATGACACCCCCACACTGGAGAGGGCAATACTCTGTACTCCATCTGCAGATTCAAAGCTAATTTTTTTCTAGAAACACTCTTACAGCAAGAAATAATGTTTAACCAGACATCTGGGTATCCTAGTCAAAGTGATAGATACAATTAACTATTAGCACAGGGATATTTAAATATACATGAGACTAAATATACAAACTCTTCTGTGATTTGCACCTGGTTTCTTTCACAATATTTTTCTATAATTTCCTATACACCTACTTTTAGGTTCTGTTTTCCGTAAACCTGTACATAGGTTCACCTTATTCTTTTTAAGACTAAACTGTATTTCATGACAAGAAGGTGTCATGATCTGTAACCACGTCCTTCTGGTGATCATGAAGACTGTTTCCATTTATTTTTTCTTTTTTAGCTTTTCAAAACCATTACAAAATAAACACCAGTGTGCATATATATTTATGTACTGCGAAGAGAATTTCTGAAACTTTTAGATTCAACAACATACATGTTTTAAGACTGCATGACTTCTGCTGGGGTTGATACTCAGCTGGTGTGCACTGGGAGACTGTACTTTTAGAACTTCGTCAAATGGCTGTAGATAGTGTGTGTTCTGAAGAAACAGGGCCTGTGCCACATTGGGTGTAAGTTAAATACTTTGAGTTTCATCCCTAAGATTTACTTTCTAAGAATATTCCACTAACTAGAACTTATTTCAAATGTGGAAAAGCATTTCTGTCTCTTGCTTCCTTCACTCATACTTAATGTGCACCTTTTTACCTGTGGATAATCCGAGAAATGAAAAACGATAAATGGGGATAGCTAGTCAATGGGTGCAGAGTTTCAGGTATGCAGTTTCTAGAGATCTCCTACACAATGTTGTGCTTATAATTAATTATAAGATACTGCACACTTACCTTTTGTTTTTTGATCGGGGTACCAGGGATTGAACCCAGGGCTGCTTAACCACTGAGCCACATCCCCAGCTCTTTATATTTTTTTATTTTAAGACAGGGTCTTGCTAAGTTGCTTAGGGGCTTGCCAAGTTGCTGAGGCTGGCCTTGAACTTTTGATCCTGCTGCCTCAGCCTCTTGAGTTGTGTGTTCCCCCACATTAGACTGTGCACTTAAATTTTGTTAAGAAGGTAGTTCTCATGGTAAGTGTTCTTACTACAATAAACCCCCGATACTGTGTTTTGAAACTTTGTAGTTTCCTGATAACCAATGAGGTTGTTTCTTTTCATAAATGTATTGATCATTTTTGGTTCTTCTGGGAATAGTCTGTCAAATTCTCTAGGTTTGTTTCCTATTGGATTGTTTGATTTTCCTTAATCAATGGGCAATATAATCTTATATGTTATAAATAATAAGCCTTTGTAGAATATTCTGTGGATGACTTTTCTCTGTCAATCATTTGTCTTGAAGTTAGTTTTTAGGGTCCTCTGTTGTAATGATGTTTTTAATTTTTCTGAACTGCAAATTGAGTGTTTCATTCAGGACATTTCTGTTTCTGGCTTGCTTATGGAGTACTTTTACATTAAAACTATAAAAATATCCCACTATATTTCCCTCTAACACATCACATACAAACTTAGTTCCTACTCCATGTGCAATTTGTAAATGCTGTATACAATGTTGTAGCTGTAACTGAGAGACAGGGATCTAAATTTACTTTTTCCTTACATATAGTTGATTTTATTAAATTATGCCACTTATGCTATTTATTGAACAGTCTCATTTCCCCCATTTATATGAAATATCAATTCTATTATAAACTTTAAGGTTAAAATCCCCATGAATGTGTGGGGATGCTTCTGGATTCTATTCTATTCCATTGCTTGCTTTTTTTTTTTTTCAGTATGAGATATTTCTTCTTTTTTTGTTCTAATTATACATGACAGTAGAATGCATTTATACATTTTGAGTTCTGCCTGATACCAAACTGCCTTAATTAGTATGTTGGTATGCTTTGCTGTCTTATATCTGCAAATGTTCAGTATTAACTTAAACTTTCTCCTGATTAAATTCTGACTTATTATCTAAATTCTTAAAACATTATTTTTGGTCTTTCAACATGGTTTTCTAGCTTTCAGTAGATAGACTGGTTTTATCCAAGGGTCACTGTATTAATCAGGGTTCTCTTGTCACCAATACTTAACACTTTTTCTTACTTTCCTACTGTTAAGATGGTAACTCTGGACACAAACCTGTTCCTTCCCCCTGGAAAAGTCTTTTATTGATGAAGACATTAATGAATTAACAATTATTCTTTTGGTGGTAAGTTACAGGCAGGAATACCTTTCACAAAGTAGTTTTCTTAGGTTGAATTACTAGGTTTGCCTCTTTTTTTTGTCATTTCTATAGTATTATATGATATGAATGGTTCATAATTTATTTGCCCACTTTCTTTTTAATGATTGCTTTCTTTTTCTTTTTCCTTTTCTGAATGATGGTGAAATAAACATTCTTTGTCCATTTATTTATTTATTTATTTTTTAATTTTTATTGTAAACAAATGGATACATGTTGTTTCTCTGTCTGTACATGGCATAAAGGCATACCATTTGTGTAATCATAAATTTACATAGGGTAATGTTGTTTGATTCATTCTGTTATTTTTTTCCATTCCCCCCACCCCTCCCACCCCTCTTTTCCCTCTATACAGCCCTTCCTTCCTCCATTCTTGCCCCTAACCCTAACTCTAACCCTAACACTAACCCTTCCCACCCCCCATTATGTGTCATCATCCACTTATTTCTTTGTCCATTTAAGATGAGATTTCTTGTGGAAAGAGTCCGATAAATGGAATTGCTGGATCGATTAAACAAGTACTATTTTATCAATGAAATGCTAATGAAATAAGTGTCTGTATCAGGTTAGGAAACTACAGATGGTAACGACCTCTCTGCCTTCCTTACTTCCTTCATGACACCACTTCCCAAGTGACAGTGGGCATGTAATCAGAAGTGCAAGTCAGCTTCATGTGGAACACTAGGGGACATGGGGTACCTGCACCACACACAACAGGATGGACAGAAGATGGTGCTGGGAGTGGAAGTGAGGGAGAGAGCAATGGCAGAGAGAATGGCTTCAGACAGAAAGCTGAGCCCCCAAAGACTCTGGAGTGCCAGGGAGATCTGGTCTGCAAAGAGAGAGGTGGAGTGAGATCTTGACTGAACAGGGGGCAGTCTGGTGAGAACCTCGCTGCTTCTCCCAGTCAGTCCCTGAGATGCCTCCAGCTTGCTGCTCAGAGAAGGGACACAGGGCTTTCTTCCCTAGAGTGAGCTGTCCCAGGAGAAAAGACCTGCCAAAACAGGCATCTGAAGTTCTGCACTGACGCCTCCACCAAAGGCCAGAATTTTGTCTCCACCTGGCTGTTCCCTAAGCATCTCCAAATCCATATCTGAACTCCATTTTGCCTCCTGAATAATCTCTTTTCGCAGGTTTTCCCATTTTAATTTTCCTATTCTCCTGCTGTTGAGCTTGTCTCTCAAACCGGAAAACTCACTCATTGTGGATTCCCTCTCTGTATTTTTCCCTGAGGCAGTCTGTTAATTTTCATTCTGCAAGAATCTTCAACATCTGTCCTTTCCTCAACTTCTGCATTAGTTTTTGCCATGGGCATCTCTCTGCAGGATGATGCAATAACCTTCTAACTGGTTTCCATCTTTCAACGTGGCCTCCTTAAACCTGTCCTCGGATGCTCACAGAAGGCTTTCTCTGGAATGAGAATCAGATCATCATTCCAGGCCCCCTGAGAACCTCTGTGCTAGTTACCTGTCTTTCTCTATGGTCCCTTCTCCAGCCAACCTCAGTGGTTCTAATTTTAATATGCACCAGCATAACCATTGTGACCTCCAAATCCTTGTTCCTGGGCCCCTCTGCAGAGATTCCAATTCAGTAAATCACCTAGATCTCTGCAAATGCCATTGGGTCATACTAAGAAACTTAGGCTACAGCATCCTGTCTAACTTCTCAGCATGACATCTGTGACTTCTTTCCCTGCTGCCCACATACCGTTAATCTCTTACTTCCTAGACTGCTCTGTGTTTAGGGTTCTCAAGTTGTCTTTCCCTACAGTTATTCTGCTTTTTCCATGTCTTTGCACATGGGAACTTGTCTTCCTTGCTTCAGAACGTTCAGTAGCTTACTTAGTTCCAAGTACATGAAACAGGGGATTTTGACTCTTGGTTAATGTGCAGAGAGTCAGAACTCCCTGAAATTGATATGCAACATTTGTGTACTTGAGAGTATATGAATATATATAAATATGATTTTTTTTTCTAGAAAGAGACTTGGATTCTGTAAGTGGACCATGCTCCCTAAAGGGAGACTAAGGGTCCCTGATGAAAGGAGGATATAAATAAAATTTCATTGAGCTGAACATTAAAAATCCATTTGAATGATTAATTTTTCCTCAAGCTGACACAGTTGATGATTAATATGTGTGCATGTGCATGTGTGTGTGTGTGTGTGTGTGTGTGCGCGTATGACAGACAAGATGAAACCAGTGCATTTCCATTTGGTGAGATTAAGATCTGTTCACTGGTAGCTTTAATTGCATCTTCTTATTCTAGTTTAAGTGGAGAACTAATGCGTGTTTTTAAATAGATCTGGCTAAAAATACTTGCACATGTCAAATATCCATTATAGAACAAAAGTTTTTTTTTTTCAATGTAAATTCCATGAATAATTGACCCTGCTCTCTTCCTCACTTAGTGTGTGTACTAACAGGATTGATCGTTTTGATTGACTTAACTCTGTTCCTGATCAATACAGCAATACTGTTGGCTTTTCCATCACGGCACTGAGTGAGTCCACTGGCTATTTTGGTGCCTGAGAGGAAGCCACCGTGTCTTTAATCCAAGTCTGCCCTGTTGGAGTCTAGTCTACGTTGGAGATTCAGTTCAGGATCAATGAGCTTCATGTCGATGAAGTTTCTAGTTTCCTGTCTATGAAGTTTCTATTTCTAGTTTTGTTGCTTTGGGACAATCTCTGTGTCTCTGCCCCAGTTACTCAAAGTCATTTGGTCAATCTTGACTTTTTCATTCAAGTGCCAAGTGCCCTGGGTGCCCATCAGCCCTACCTGTGTAGTGTGGCATTCAGAAAACCAGTGACTGGCAGAGCAGGGAATGAGGCAGTTAGATCAGTAAAGCAAGAAAATCGGTTCTGTTAGCACTCCTCACGTCTCCTTTTTATTAACACCACGCCTTTAAATGTAATTTGTCACCTCGGTTAAAATGGATGTGGGTGTCCTCCTGGCACCCTCATGTCAATTTATTTTGTAGGGAAGAAGCAAGAAATAAATAGATTAGCAATATTTTTTTCTATTGGAACCCAGGTACCTGAAATGTGATGGAGGAAATCCTTTTAAAGAACAGTAGAAACGTGCACATTCTTTCCTTGGGTTTGAACAATAAACTCCTTTGTTTTGTTCTTCCCGTTTCATTATCCTGACTGCTACATAGTACAAATTAGGTTTTGGATGGAATAATTCCAAGAAGCGACTTTTGCCTTGAAATCTGCTCTGGTGAGCCACAGGTCTCAAGCTCTAAGATGCAAACGAGTCCAAAAAGTCTTAACGAATTGCAAAGGTCCTTGGGGGACATCTCGAATTAAAAATAAAATTCACATGATTGTGAGCTCCTTTCAGTTAGGGACCTGTGTCAGAATATCATGCTGAGTGAAATAAGTCAATCCCAGAAAACCAAAGGCCAAGCCCAGCATATATTCTGTGCTTGGGAAAAATTTAAATGACTAGAAGAATAAAAGAAAGAATGAATGACAGACTTTCCTCCAAGAGAGACAGAAGATACATGAGAGTCACTCTTAAATTCTGATAGGTAACTACTTTGTGCCAAGTGTGGGCATTGTCACCTGTGGTATTTTATTTTATTTTATTTTATTATTTTTACAGACTGCATTTTCATTTATGGGGTACAACTTTTCATTTCTATGGTTGTACATGATGTAGATTCATACCATTTGTGTAATCATACATGTATATAGGGTCATGATGTCTGTCTCATTCCACCATCTTTCATACCCCCACCCTTCCTCCTTCTCATTTCCCTCTACATAATCTAAAGTTCCTCCATTCTTCTCTCGCCCCTCCACCCCCATTATATATCATCATCCACTTATCAGGGAAAATATTTGGCCTTTGGTTTTCTGGGATTGACTTATTTCACTCAGCATGATATTCTCCATTTATCTGCAAATGCCATAATATTCTTCTTCTTTATTGTATCTCAATGTCATGTTATAGCACAGAACCTGAAACAGGGTTTTCATGATTTGATACTACGTGGCCAATGTAAGATTTAAACCCAATGCATTTACCACCTTATCCCAAAGTTACTGTAAATGTGTTAATAGAGATTCAAATTTGTAACTTTAGATGGACAAATGACCACTAAATCACCATTAAAATAGAATAATCTTGGCACAACTGAATGAAGCATGGAGATGACAAACTTGTTTACTGTCACCCAGTCATCTGAGTAGTAATAGGGTGTTCTTTTCACCTCTTCCTCTCCATATCTTTCCTCCACATACCACTTATTACATTTCCTGGTTAATAAACTCAGTGGCATGTTAACTGAATTTTCCACGAGGTCCCTGTGTCTTGACATACTTTACACCTTATGAAAAAGAGAGAGCACAATTTCTAGTAAACTAATATCTATCAGAATAGACCCAAGGAGCAATAGGATGGAAAGATAATAGGTAGGAAGTGGGAGGGAGATATAAATGATCTTTGAAAACAAAAGTGAATTATAGTACTCATTAACTTCTGATTACCAAGAAATTAGAAACTGGATATTCCATTTCTAATTCTGTGCATCCTCTGCAGAATGAAGTCAAAATCCACTATTGTCCTTTAATTTTACAAAGTCATTTGTTCTCCTATCATCTATATTCTCAGAAATGATTTTCTTTGTCATTTTCTCCTCATAGTTAAAGAATTTTTACATTGAGCCTCAGAAGTTTTTGATTTGGGATTTGACTCATTGAGAAATTTGATCAGAAGGGATGCCCACCGTGAGTCTCTCAAGGCAAGAGTTTGTTTTGGGAGAAGAAAGAACGATTATGGAAATTATGTTGATACAACTTCTTTTTTCTTTTTTTCTTTTTTTTTTATACAAGTAACCTTTCCTGTGGCTAGAGTTTCATGGTTCAGCATTTTCAGATGTAAATATTTTTTCCTGACCATGGCATAAATGAGTTTCGAGTAGCACAGAGGTATATTTGGCTTTAAAATCAGTGACCTCTCATTTAAAGGGCTGCCTCAAGATGCAGAGAGAGGGGGTGAGAGTGTGGGCAAGTGTAGTGTGTAGTATTATTTATCAGGTTTCTCCTGTGTCCCCACCAGGGTATGTGAGTTTGACTGTCTCTGCACTTGCCACATTAATCACTTTCTCTTTTAAATTCAGAAGCACCGGCTTGGAGTACAGGGTCAAAGACAAGGTAAAACAACGGGAAAGTCAATTATGGTAAATAAGCCTCTGATAGTGAGTTAGAGGTAGTTCCATGATGATTTTGGCAGTAGCCAATAAAAACGGCTTGCTTTCAATTCAGATCATTGTGAATAAGTGTCTGTATGACCTCTGTTAGTAAAAACCTGTGCCTGCTAAGGTGATAAGGTACAGTTCTTGTTCCACTTAGAGTGATTTGAAATGTAAATGCGCAGAATCCCTGGTGACATCAGAGGCCGATGCTCAGATACTGCGCTTCAGTGGCAGGAATTTTTGTACCAAGAGCACAAAGGTACTTGCCTGAGGGCGATACCTTGCTTTCTCTATTGTACCACCAACTCTGCTCGGGTGTGTCTCTTGTAAACAGAATCCAGTCCTTTCAAGAAAGATATGTAGTGAATCTGTGCACACTTTTCTTTTTGCAAGGTATCGTTTCACTTTAAAATAGAAAAGAGAATAGGAACTTGGTTTCCTACAAATAAACGTAAAATCAGAAAGTCAGGGCAGGCAGTGGGTTCTAATATTTTCGGACATGAGGACTTTTAGCATGGATAAATGTCCCCATCCCTCTTCTCATGACAGAAAGCTGGTGGACACTCAGTAACAAGTTCAACGTGTGTCTGTCATTTTCAAGCTTTGCATGCACTCGGGTGGTCTCAGAGCACATGTGTGGGAACGGTCCTTTTTCTGTCCGGGAGCCACGTGAGTGCTGCTCTGGACACATCCTGCTGGCTTCACGCACTCCCAGGATCCGCGGGAGCACGTCTCTCCCTCGCCTGCTAGCTGGGTCCTCTCATGGCATTCTTCATTGTCACTGCGTCCAGCACCATGGCCGCGCTCCCTCTGGAGCATGCGCAGACCATTCCTGCTCGGCTCTTCTGTGCTCTCTGCTCCTCTCTTGTAGATCTGCTCAAGATCATCTCAAGACCAGCTCTTTCTTGTTCTTCTGGTTTCAGCTGAAATGTTTCCTCCATAAAGAACCCTTCGACGAAACTCAATCCAAAGTAACCTTCTCATTCCCACCCCACCCTCAATCACTCTGCTGCATTAAATCATGGTTACATCAAATGTCTTATTGTTTCCATCACACTAACTACACTCTTGCATTAGTTATTGTGGTTGTGCCCCCTGCTAGCTATTCCCCATCAGAGCCGAGACCTTACTTTTCTTGTTGCCTGCAATATCTTTGGATGCTTCTGACAGTCACTCCTTAAATGCTTGCTGAATGAGTGGAAGAGAATACTAATCAGTCAGGAGAACTCTTAATAATCCCCCAGTTTTTCAGCCTACTGGGAAACACTGGCTTAAATCTTTCCTTCCCCTACAGTCCTGATGGGTTGTGTATGTGTGTGTATAACCCACATGGTTTGCATAAATGAGTATTCAAAGAGTGACATCCTGCTGCTTCAGAATTTTAAATAACATCTCCAAATTGAGGACTGAATCTTCTACAGAGAGGTTTTAGACAGGTCCCAAAGTACTTATTAAAAGGTGGTCAAATGATCAACCTTGCTTATCCACCCCCAGCCCATGTAAGGGAAGGTATTCTCACTGGAGACAAGGAGAAAATACAGTGGATGATGGAGGGGAGAGACTCTTCCCCCGAGAGGCAAGTCCTTCTTATTCCAGGATGCCTGGAAGCTTGCTGAGTCAGAGTTGTATTTTTTCCATGGCTGTCCCTTGTATTGCTATCAAAGCAGAAAGCTAGAGTGCTCCTTGCAGACCCTGATATGGGCTCCCTGGGATTTGGACCAGAGATCCGTGATTGGCTTGATTTGGAAGAGGTATGAAGACAGGAGTTCTGCACAGCCCCCTGCACTGCTGGGCAGAGAGACTGGTGATGGGGGCGGATTTCTCCTGCTAGCAGAACAGATATGGGTAGCCACACTAAAGTTATCTCCAAATAATCCTGCCCAGGGACGGAGGACCCCCGACAGAAAGATGCTGTGTAGTTACTGGAGGCATGAAAGGTATTTTACCTGTATCACAGGTACAGGGTGGGAATCTGTAAAAAACCATCCAGGCCACCATCCCACGGAGACCCACTTTTGGATGCTGGTCATGGCAAAGGGAATTTAACAGCCCAGAAGAATTACATGACATGAGCTCAGGAAAAAGACTTTGTCCCTCCAGTTCCCACCCTACCTGTGGAGTTGGTGGTAGAAAAGAGGGAGAGAAAGATCTTATAACCCACAGTTGGACTAGAGCAATGTTTCTCCAACTTTCTTCATTACCACTCTCCCAAGGAGTCACTTTTTACTTCTCCCCTCTGATTTGCTTCTCTCTTCTCCATGAATTGTATGTCACAGATAGACTGTATTGTGTGTGCCATGGCCCCTTGGAGGTCCACACCACTAGGACATTTAAGATATTTTGCCCCTCCACCCTGCTAGGAGACAGTTTTTATCACCTTGGAGGGCTGTATCTAGCATAGTCTAGAGCAGTAATTCTTAACGGAAGACGATCTTGCTTCCCAGGGGACATTTGGCAATATCTGGATGATTGTTTTTCACCACTGGGGGGAGAGATACTGGCATCAATTGAGCAGAAGTCAGAGGTAATGCTAAACATCCTCCAACGAGCAGGACAGCTTCCCACCATAAAGATCTCTGTGAGACAAAATGTCAGTGGTGCAGACGTTGAGAGGAAATCTCAGTACTGCTGGAGTGAGCATCCAGCATGAGACTTATGCCAGAAAGAGGCTCCCCTCTTTGGAAAGAGCTCAGAGATTAATACTTAAGGACTGATTGGAGTTTTTGAAAACTTGAAAGTGAAGTGATTCAAAAGCAAGGGGATCTAAACCCAATTCTATCAGGGCAGGAGAGAGGAGACTGGATGCGAGAGTCAGTGTGAGACAATAATACTGTCCCCTAAGGACATTCTCCAGAGTTCTTTCAGATCAAATGGTTATAGAGATAATAAAATGGACTTGTAAGTTGGTGGTTTGGACTTATAACTAAGCAACATATGTACTTCAGGTCTCATACCCCCTCACCAAAGCCCACTGTGCAGTGTACCTTAGTGACTGTACAGATGGAATGTGTCATGGCGCCACCATAGACCTCTATGACTTGAGATAGGAACATATCCATCATCCCCACTCAAATCATGAAAGTATTTCCTGTGACCTTTGGCAGGCAGGTGGGAATAAAAGGGTTTGGTAGTCATGAAGCCAAGGGACAGGTCAGAGGACTAGAAAGGAGAGAACTGGACCTTCCACTGAAGGGAGGTCATGGTCCTTCCGGAATGACTCCTTCTTAAGAACACCTGGAGGCCTTTCTAAAACATTTATTTATAACATAACATGTTGCAAGTCAAGCATAAAGAAAAGGGAAAAGTGAAAAGCTTCTTTAAGACAGAAACTTGCAAAGGATGTATTTTATACTTGATTTTGCACTAGAATCATGACTTCAATAGATAGAAAGGATTATCAGTTTTCTACCCCAAACTTACTAAAAATAATTTATTTGTTCATACTTCTGCAATGTGTGCTGGCCTCAGCTAGTGTTATTTCTGCAGGACTCCCCAGTGCCTCTGATTTGGCTGCTGTCAGTTGGTGAGTCTATCAGGGCTTGCTGATTCCAGTTGGTCTCAGTAACACATCTGAGGCCTCAGTGGAGGTATCTGGGATTTTACCCAATATCTCTCTCCTCATGTCCCATCTCCAAGGAGGCCAGCCTGCGTTTGCTTACATGGTGATCTCAAGGCAGCAAGAGGCCAAGAGTGGAAGCTGCAAGTTTTCTCTGAAGTCACACAAGACACATCTGCTGCATTCTATTGGCGATACCAAGTCACAGGACAGGGCCAGCCCATATCACGGGCTGGCAGATAGTCCTATCTGGAGAAGAGTGGCAAAGTCACTTTCCAGACATGTGCTTCAGGGATGGAAGAAATTAATATAGCCATCTTTGCAAACAACATACCAGAGAAGATTTACCCTAATCTATCAATGTGGCTACAGATAACAAAACAGAATTTATTTATGGGTTTAAGAACAGGATCTTCTGCGAATGACTGAATAATTTATAAGAAAAACAATTTACCATACACATATGCTAGATGTATTTCATGGTATAATAGAATATTGAAGATACACAGTAGTTTCTGTAATCTGTCTCTTTTTCCTCTTCATTAAATAATGGAGCCAGAAGTTTTAGGGAATATTTATAGTTCAGTCTGGTTTCTCTTCCTATGCCCTACATTGTTCTTGTCCTATACAGTTATGCTGTCTTCAGAGTTTCTGTTTCAAAATCCTATTTCTTTTTTTTTTTTTATTATAAACAAATGGGATACATGTTGTTTCTCTGTTTGTACATGGCGTAAAGGCATACCATTTGTGTAATCATAAATTTACATAGGGTAATGTTGTTTGATTCATTCTGTTATTTTTTTCCCCTTCCCCCCACCCCTCCCACCCCTCTTTTCCCTCTATACAGTCCTTCCTTCCTCCATTCTTGCCCCACTCCCTAACCCTAACTCTAACCCTAACACTAACCCCTCCCACCCCCCATTATGTGTCATCATCCACTTATTAGCGATATCATTCGTCCTTTGGTTTTTTGAGATTGGCTTATCTCACTTAGCATGATATTCTCCAGTTTCATCCATTTGCCTGCAAATGCCATAATTTTATCATTCTTTATGGCTGAGTAATATTCCATTGTATATATATATACCACATTTTCTTTATCCATTCATCAATTGAAGGGCATCTAGGTTGGTTCCACAATCTGGCTATTGTGAACTCAGCAGCTATGAACATTGATGTGGCTGTATCTCTGTAATATGCTGATTTTAAGTCCTTTGGGTATAGGCCAAGGAGTGGGATAGCTGGGTCAAATGGTGGTTCCATTCCAAGTTTTCTAAGGAGTCTCCACACTGCTTTCCAGAGTGGCTGCACTAATTTGCAGCCCCACCAGCAATGTAAGAGTGTACCTTTCTCCCCACATCCTCGCCAACACCTGTTGTTGCTTGTATTCTTGATAATTGCCATTCTAATTGGGGTGAGATGGAATCTTAGGGTGGTTTTGATTTGCATTTCTCTTATTACTAGAGATGTTGAACATTTTTCCATATGTTTGTTGATTGCTTGTAGATCTTCTTCTGTGAAGTGTCTATTCATTTCCTTAGCCCATTTGTCGACTGGATTATTTGCATTCTTGGTGTAGAGTTTTTTGAGTTCTTTATAGAGTCTGGAGATTAGCGCTCTATCTGAAGTATGATTGGCAAAGATTTTCTCCCACTCTGTAGGCTCTTTCTTCGCATTGCTGATAGTTTCCTTTGCTGAGAGGAAGCTTTTTAGTTTGAATCTATCCCAGTTATTAATTCTTGCTTTTATTTCTTGTGCTATGGGAGTCCTGTTGAGGAAGTCTGGTCCTAAGCCGACATGTTGAAGCTCTGGACCTACTTTTTCTTCTATAAGATGCACGGTCTCTGGTCTGATTCCGAGGTCCTTAATCCATTTTGAGTTTAGTTTCGTGCATGGTGAGAGATATGGGTTTAGTTTCATTCTGTTGCATATGGATTTCCAATTCTCCCAGCACCATTTGTTGAAGAGGCTATCTTTTCTCCATATTTCTTGCATATTTTCAGAATCCTATTTCTATGGCACAGTCTTTACAAATGCCCTAATACATTCCATCTTTGAGTATCTAAAACAATGCTATAAATGCAGTGATCTGCACTCTTAAAATTTAACTTGAGACTGTAGTGTGCTGATTTTCAGTTTTTTGGCTATAAACTGAAGAGTGGGAAAAGCAGAGGGGAGTGAAAAGAGGGGAGGGGGTATGAAAGTAGGAAAGATAGTAGAATGAATCAGACATTATTACCCTATGTGCATATATGACTACATGACAGGTATGATTCCACATCATGTACAACCAGAAGAATGAGAAGTTAGATTCCATTTATGTATGATGTGTCAAAGTGCATTCTACTGTCATGTGTACCTAATCAGAACAAATTTAAAAAATTAACCTGAAAGTTCTGTGTTTTCTAGCAGGATCAGATTTCTGAGCTTTGGTGAGCTTACTTTCTTTAAGTCACAAAACCTATAGTAGTTTAAAAAGATTCTGTGATGTGAAGAATCTCTTCCTGTTTGGAACCCGAACTGCAAATAAAATCCTACATTTACCCAAAGTGATGACTATTCTAGTGTGTATCTGATTGAATGCTTTGGGCTGCAAGTAACAGAGCACCTGACTTAGATTGACTTGGACAACAAAGACACTTATCTTCTCCATCCTCAGGGTTAATTCATTTGAGAGCTCAATGATGGACTCAGTTTCTGTTTCTCAGTGTTAACTCTAATTTCTTGTTTTTCTTTAATAGGAAAAAAAGGAAACAAAAATTCTCCTAACCAGGGACAACTTCTGTGTGGTCTGTTGAAGCCATCTTAGATCACCTGTTCACCCTGAAAGTGTGAACCCTTCCCTGGGAATGCCCTAAACTGACTAAGGTTAAATGTGAATTTTGAAGTACAGGATGCTACTTTGCCCAGCATATTAAATGTGAAAGGGAATTTCTGGGTAAAATTTGGGTTTTGGAAGAAAGGAAGAATGCTGAAGGGATAAGTAGGCAACTAGAGTACCTCTCAGGAACATTCTCTGGAAAACTATAGCCCCAGATGGTGCAGGAACTGTAGAAGCTAAAGTCAGAATGGTGATAAAAGCAGTAACTAAAAAGAAAAGAAAATCACAAAAGTTTCAAAAAAAACACTTAAAAATTGATATTTCTGGATTCTTTACCTTTTAATTTATGGATAAAGTTCCAACATGTCTCCACTGTCTTCCGTCACCTCCTCTTTCTGTGCAGCAGCATATATGCAGCCACAGATGCACAGGGATGTGGTGGGTGACCAGATCCCAGGAAGAGAACTGTGATTCCTCAGCATTTCAGAAGGCCTGGCTTGTACTCAAGTGTCTTCCTTTTGAGAGAAGGCTACAGTTGACCTCCACTGAAAGCCACTGGAGAGAGGGGTTGGGAGGATCTGTGGGTGGGCTGCTCTTTCCTGGTCTTCCCTCTTCCTCTCCCTTAACCTCCACAGGTACTTGAAAGCAAGCTCCCAGAGAGCAGTACTGAGCTGGCTTCCTGTTATATCATTAGTGTGGACAATAGCACCAGCCACACCATGGACACTCAGTGAAGGGCTGTTGAAGGAACTGCTGCAAAGCATCCTGGGAGCAGCACTGGAGGGAGGGAAGCAAGGAGTCTTCACCATGTGCGAATGGGAAGAGAACAGAAGGGGAAGGATGCGGCTCCATCTCAGTAGGTTGTTTGCAAAGTTGGGACTGCTGGAACTGCCTTCTCTCAAATCGCCAGGTTCTTTTTTATTAAGCAGAAATAAAACTAACCAGTTACTTCCTCAGAGGATAATACAGCCCTTGTTAATGTCTAATAATGGTGGTTTAAGGAGAAATTTAATTAGGGTTCATGGGTTTTGCCATGTTTCACGTAGCTTTTTAGCGTTTCCTCAGGACAACATATTAGGTGTGGAGTGAGTGTGAGCATCCCTGTGTGTTTGCTTGCAAGCTGTTGATGTGAATGGCTGCCCTTTGATGCTCCAGCTGTGAAAGTTAGATATAAACATTTTGATAGACGCTGACTTCCCAGCTTCCTCACAACCCTATGGTGCCCGTGGCACAGGCAGGGCTGGTAGGTAGGTGGCTGCTGCATTGTGCCTGGAGTGTTAGGGCTGTTTCTTTTCTCTTGCAAGTCCATGGATTATTGTTGCTCATGTTAATTCAACATCGCAGCTCCCAGACTGCCACAAAGGAGGCGTGGTCTCTTGGGACTGTTAACAGTAACAACATAAAGAAGAGTGCAGGAACACTCTTCCTGCACTTAGCAATTAGTGCCCTGTCTGTGCTAGGCTCCTAACAGAGAGTTTTGAGTCATTTTTACAAAATTGCCATGAGTTAGATGTTGATTTCGCTTCCACTCTGGCAGCTTCTTATTCTACTGCAGCCAGAGTGACCCTATTCAAATATAAGTCAGACTCATTCATTCCTTGCTCAGAACCTTCTGGCAGTTTCCTGTTTCAGAGTAAGAGACTGAGTCCTTGATTTAACCAATAAGTCTTAGACACTACTCCTTCTCCTTTAACACCTCCCCCTCTGACACCACCTCCATCCTCGATTAATGGTAAAGCACACTGGCCCCTGTGCTAGTTTCTTGAGACTCCTGCCTCAGGGTCTTGGTATTTTCTGTCCTTACAGATTGGGCTGGTCTCTTCCAAAATAGCTGTGTGGGGAGCAGTCATTTTCCTTCAGGTCTTTATTTCAGAGTCACCTTCTCACCAAAGACTTCCCTAGCAATCTGAACAAAAAAGTCCCCTCTCCCCACAACATATAACATTTCACACTTTCCTTTCTAGATTTTTTTTTTTTGCATGAATTTTTCCTATTTGCTTTTTAAATTGTTTTTCACCATTAGTATATAAGCTCCACAAAGATAGGGATTCTTCTGTCCCCTGACCCCCACCCTATACCCAGCAACTCATGTGCCTGGACCACACGACAAGATCCACAATAAACCTTGACTCAATGCTAAAGGTTTCAAATTTATTATGTATCTACTAAGATCTAAGCATTGTGCTGGACACTTGTGAAACAAAAATGAATCAGAGAGACAAGGTCTCCAATCTCATAGGATTTAAAATCAAAAGAGAAAAGAAGTGACTAAGCAAGTGCCAATTTTATATATGTGGACTCTAAATTTTATAGAAATTAACTAAATTTTCCAATATTCACTGCTTCTAAGTGGCACAGTTGGGATGAACAACCAGAAATTGAAAATCACAATGTTAAACCTCTTTGATACCACACTAGAATGGAAGTTTACACTTTTTTTAAACATTGCTAATAGCATACATTTGCACTTAGAGTAAGTGTCCTTCATTGAGCAGGAATTTTGTTGTTGTTTGCATCTATTGGAATTGTTCTCTAAGGTATTAAGAATTAGCATTAGATGATGCTCCTCAATCATTATTACCAGGGATAGGCTTCATTTGATCTGCCTTTCAAGAACTTCAAAAAAGAATAGCAGCTATTTTATCTCACTTGGTTCAAGTTAAAAAAAAAATCCTTTAGCTTATTATATGTATAGGACAATGTGAAAGTAAAATCCCCTGATAAGTGGGAATCTTATTTCCTGGTTCACACTAAAAATTATTTTTAAAAAGGTTAGGGTGCCTATTAAATTTCAGTTTTAGGTAGTAATTATATATGTTTAAGTTTGATACTTTTTTTTAAACCAGAACTAATCCTTAAAATAAGGATTTACTTCAAAGCCAATTGTTACTGTTAACTCTAATTTTGTTAGATTGAAGATTTTCACAGAGAATTTAAAGTTTTTCAGAAAAAAAAAATTTTCAGAAACTTAGCTTTATGTGTATATTTCAAGAAAAAGAATTAAATCTTCAATGACAACAATAAGGGTTTGAACAGATGTTGGTCAATGTCTCGGGAGATAATTAGAGGTGTTGTTTTGCAAGTTTGGAGGAAATCTGTACATATGGAAATCTATCACTTTCCAAGGGAAAGGCTTATCATCTTTGCTGCTATTTGATGGCATAGACTTGAGGTCACGTCTTGCTCTCTGAATGAGATTCTGTTTGGAAAAGCACCTCCAGGTTGTGCCAGTCAGTTTTCTGTTATTGTAACTAATAATTAAGATAGGCAACTTATAAAGAGAGAAGGGTTAGTTAGCTCACAGTTGTGGAGATTTCCACATGCTCAGATTGCCCTGTTGCTTTGTGCATGTGATGGCACATCACAGGAACAGCTCCTGGCAGGGCAAACTCCCCTCATGCCCAGGAGTGAGCAAGGGCTGGGGTTCCACTGTCCTTGAAGGTCATGTCCCTCAATGAGCTAAGGCTTCTCACTAGGCCTTACCTCTTCAAGTTTCTACCACCTTCCAACAGCATCAGGCTGGGGACTAAGTCTCTGACACACATAGACTTTTGGGGGACATTTCAGATCCAAACTATAGCAGTTTCATGCTATAGCCTACAGAATGCAAAGACTGGGCGCTAGCAAGATCTTTGAGATTTTCATATCTTGTGTTTTTTGGTGAAAATGCACGTGAACAGAACATGGTTATTTCTCCCTTCATTTCTTTAATCCTTTTCATGCTAGTCTTGGTGAGGAGGGATCTTAAGCGAATTAATGTCATCCATGAACGTTAGTGGGAGATGAATGTATTTGTTTTTATAAATGCTGGTGTCTGAAGGAGAAAGTCCTCCTGTTCTTCTCTTAGGTTGGAGCTGGAAATGGATCAAAGGGCTAGCTGCAGGATAAAGCTAAGACCCTAGGGGAGAAAAAAGGGGGTGAGAAAGAGGGAATCAAGGGAAAAAGACTTCCAGCTGACTCTACAAGATGTCTGCACCATACACGTAGAGCCCAATGTCGGTATTTTAGGTGGGTGACAGCATAACTGAATTCTATATAGGTAAGTTATTTTAAAACCACTTTGTTTTCATTGGGCTCATCTGTTGATTTTCTTCTTACTTTACTGAAAATGAATTTAAGCCAATATGAAACAATAAGACATCTAAATGGCACGCAGCATTCTCAACAGAAATCAGATACCTATTTGGAGAATCTCAAGCCAACCATGCTTAAACTTATTCCAAGAGCTTATCTTCTGCAGTAGTCTGACTACATCCAACATTTTCACCACTGGGTACTCATCTAAGTATTATTAATAACTTACAAATCCCAACTCTGCAGTCCTCCTTCCCCTACTGATGTCTACAAAACAATCAACTGTGGCCTGGATCTCAGCAGGATCTCAGTGTTGCCCAGATTAAACTTCCTTCCATTAGTTCTGAAGGTGGATATTAATAATTTTATTACTTTACAGATAGATCCATCTGTGACTGGACAGGAAGGGGATGAGGAATCATTTCACACATTGAAAGCTTCACTTGGCAGTCCTATTTGGACTGCCCTGGTGAGAATGCTTTCAACATTCTCCCCTGCAACACCCAGCTGGGGCCAAACTCAGAAACCCTTCAACTCTCCGATGAGTAAGGTCATTAGACAGATGAAGAACAAGAGAGCACCTGGGAGTGCAATTGTCCTGCCAAGAGTTCATGCTGGAGAAAAAGTAATTCACTAAATGTCTCTGTACTCCCTGGAGATGTGAGAATGGAAGAGACAACTCTATGTGGCTCTAGGGATGCAGAGATCATAGGAGTTTTGCATAATGATATACAACCAATGGCAGGAGGGGTACTCATTCCTGAATCAGCTGTGGACCATGTGTTTTAAATAAAGAGAGTTTTCATAAACAAATAAGCATCCATGAGAAAACTCCAATTTTCATCTTGGGAAGACAAGAATAAGTTGGTGTCTTCAGGTGGGTGCTCTGACATGGAGATTTCACCTCTTTCTCACTGAGGAACTTCTATTTAATTTAGTCTCTAAGCTTTTATTACAAAATACTGCAGAATTGCCTTTAACCCAACTTCTAGATATTCTATAGAGGAAAAAGCTTATCAATCAATGACTTATGACTTGAAATGATCCTGGAGATGCCTACTGTAGAACATATATTTAGTTAATTTCTTAGCATAGTATTCCCTAAACTGTAGAGACTACTTTGCATATTTTCTCATTAGAATATTTGAGAAGAGCCTTACTTCCTGGAGGCACACAGGATTTAAAACCAGGAAACCGAAACCGAAATTTTGTTTTTTAACTATGGTCTGATTAATTACTGAACTTACTTTGTGATCTACAAAATAGATGTAATAATAACACTTACTGAAAAGGGGTTTGTTACTGAAATACATTTTTAGTGTGGTTGAGTTCCACTTCTTCTTCTTAATATTTACATATTAAGTGTTCTGTTCCTTTTTTGTTACAACTCTGAAAATTGAAATAATGATTTCTTCCTTCCTCTTGCTCCTTTTCTTTCTTTCCTTTTTTTCTTTTTTTCTTTTTTAGTGGGAGGGGGTGCCAGGGATTGAACTCAGGGTCACACAACCACTGAGCCACATCCCCAGTCCTATTTTGTATTTTATATAGAGGTGGAGTCTCACTGAGTTGCTCAATACCCCTCTTTTGCTGAGGCTGACTTTGAACTTGCAGTCCTCCTACCTCAGTTTCCTGAGCCACTAGGATTACAGGTATCTGCCATGGTGCCCAGCTCTTTTTTTCTTTTTCTTTCTTTTATTCCTATCTTATCCTCTCCTTTCCTGTCCCCTTCAGTACTGGGGAGGAAACCAGGACCTTGTGCATGCTAGGCAAACTCTCTAACACCAAGCTACATTCCCAGACAAAATGCACCCTTTCTTTAAAGCAAAGTGTCTTGTCTTAATGTGTGTGGTAGGTAAGCATATTAGTCAAATCTTGCTATAAGAATGCCATGGAACAAGCAACCTTAAGAATCCCAGCGACCTAAACAAAATCATTTAGTTCTCACCCATGAGATCAGCTTGGTGAGAAGCTGCTGGAGTTGGATTCGGGCTAGTGGTTTGTCTTCCTCCTTTGTAGACCAGCAGCTTCCTGAGGCGTGTTTTTCTCATGAGCAAAGATGAGAACAAGAGTGAAAAACAATTTGCGCTATCCTAATTGTATAGCATTTGCTAACATCCTATTGACTAAAATTAGTAACACGATCAAGTCCTCATCAAAGGATAGTGAAGTATACTGCCTCTGTTGTCTGTGGTCTGAGTATTTAATGTGTATATATGTATTTAACATGTATCAAATTTTTGAATGAAGTCTTTAAGTGACTTGCATCCTTTTAGAGAGAAAGAAAAGTGCAAAATATTTTTTTTGAAAGTTAACAGTAGATCTGGATAAAACTTGGGGGTTATGATACCACTTTTTTTTCTGCTATAAGCTCTAGGCAACACTTCTTCTCCAGACTTAGGCTGAAATTGACACATAAAACTTGAAATCGTGCAAGTATATTGATCTATTGGTTGTTGTTTTGATACCACTTTCCTTCATGTTTTATCTTTATATTTGTAGATCAAGGAGAGGAGGGTGTGCCTCAGTGTCCGGAAGGGGTAAACTTCAGTTTTAGCAATCTCAGCAGGCTTGGAGAGCCTCATTCTGATTTGTCGAGTCCAGGCTTATCAATGGCAAAGCTGACTGCAAGCTAGATGGCTGAAATGTAGCCTCCAGGGATTTCTTGCATTCATATAATCACAAAATGTCAGAGCAGAAGGACATTTACAGAGTGCCTGAACCCCTGGTCAGAAGCATGAAGAGCCTGTGCTGGGTGACACAGGGGACATGGCCCAGTGGATTCTTGGAGGGAATACCGATAGCAGACACATTTTTGCAATAAGTGACAGGAAGGAGGCCCATAGAGCACAAGGTACTGAAGATCATGCCTATACTAAGGATTCCTTCCTTTTAAGCTCCAGATTCAGCCTTAAGGACATTTATTTTCTGAAAAAGAAGAACCAGGTAGCTTCTAGAATCCTAGTTTATTTGACTTACATCTTTTCATGATATTCCCTGCCATGAAGAAGTGGGAAAAAATATATAAAGAATGAGAGGCAACCCAAGAGAAGAACATCAAGTGCTCATTAGTTTTCTCTCTTCTCTCCATCCAGGCCCGTGATGACTGATGGAAGTGATAATGTGAAGATGTGTCTCAGGTGTAGAGATGAATAGAGGAAACCTTAGTTGTGACTCATATGTTTTTCTTTCTATCTTTATAATGATGCATTTATAGAAAGACACCTGTAAAAAGGGGTACTCACACCACGTCATCCCAGTTGGAGATGTTCCAGGCTGTTTAGTTCATCCCCCTAGTGCAGACATGGAAGCTCTTTCCCCTTGGCTATGCAGGGGCCCCTTTGGTTTTTTGCTCATCCTAAGGCATGCTGAAAGCGTCCATCAGTATAGAGTCGACAGGAGTTAACAGCAGAGTGGATGGTGGGGATATGAGAATTAGAAATCTGGGAAAACTTTCCAGATTTTTTTCTGGCCCAGGACAAGGAGGAAGGGAAACAGACTTTCAACAGATTGTAAATTAAAAACTGTACTTAGGATTTATTAATTTTGAAGTTGTTGTTGGAAAACCAAGTAGGCAGTTGGACAAGCAAAGATTGGTTTCAGGAAAGAGATATGTGTGGAGACTAACTTTTGGAGTGCTTTTTGGAAACATTAGCACAGAGATAATATTAAATCCACGGATTAGATGAGATCAACTAGAAAGAATAAATGCTCGGTGCATGGAGTTGGATAAAGAACAAGGAACCAGAAAATGGGCTGAGAAGGAAAGGTCAATGAAGTAGGAGGCAAATCAGAAGGGTACAGATATTAGGGAAGAGTTCTAAATGGGAGAAAGTATGAATGAGGGTGTGAGTTTCCTGAATGTGGGGAGTGAGCAGAGGGCTCTAGCCAGGGGCAGAGGCACCAGTCTGGACTACATGGGGCAGAGACTTTAGTTGGTATATTCTGTTCTTCTTCCTTAGCACAACACTTGGACTTTATAGCTGGACACATGGCCATCTTGAATAAAGACATTTCTCAGCCTCTGTTGCCATTTAGCAAGGCCATATGAGCAAATTGTGGCCAATAGGATAGACAGGAATGGAAATGTCATATGTCTTCTGAATAGTCTTTTTTAGACTTGGCTGACTGGAATGCAGAGATTGCTAGATCCAGGAGCCAACCTGGGCCACAAGGATATTCCTTGAGCGTGGCAGAGTAGAAAACTGGGAGAGGCTGACTCCCCGATGATTTGGGGGAATTGCCATTTATCTCTACACTCTTTATGTGAAAGAACAACCTTTGCATGTTTAAGTCATTGTTTGTAGGTTGCTTTTTCTTTTGTAGCCAAATTCAAATCTAATAGTAACGGTGTTGGTTTTATTGTTGTTGTTGTTAACTTTTTAAAGTAATTTGATGAGTTTTATATGTTGAGCAATAAATGCCACACACTAAGAAAATAATTTGTGCCTCTTCCTTTGCAGAATTTATACTTAGAAATTTCTGGGTAATGCTATACAAAGACGACAAAAGAAGCATTCTTCTCTTAGTCTTGACCTTATTAGGAATGCCTTTACCATTTTAGTACTAAGTATGGTGTTGGTTTTGGAGATTTTTCAAATTTAAAATGGGGAAAATGACATCTGTTTTATTTTATAGAATTGTTATGAGGGTCAAATACGCTAATTAATATAAAAATGTCATGCAATTGTAAAAAAAAGTTATATCACATTTGTTAGCATACAGCATGCACTTAACAAACATTTCCAGTGTTATTATTATTGGTGTTAAAAATTAATAACCTCCTGTGTTTAATGCCATAAGGAAAATAACTGTGCTCTGTAAAGATCTCTTTGGTCCCTGCATATAGAAATAAAGCAAGTCTACAGGAACATTAAATAATCTTGTAAGTCTCAGTATTTGAGCTGGGTGTTGGGAACATAACACATGCTTTCCATGACAAAGAAAGGGGTAGATACTATTCAACACTTGGAATGAAATGCGATGTGAAAGTGGAAGTAGTTCCCATGGAAGAAGACACCTCGAAATGCACGTTTGGAAAATATACTCAAGCCTACTTATGAATTTAAAATGGGGTTGATTGCGAGATCATCAAGTCACCCCAATTGCCAGCCAGTGTATTGGATCCCACGCAGGTGGGTGGTCATGAGGAACCCCATCTCCCGTCCAACGTGTTCCTGCTCCTTGCTGTCTCAGCTGCCTGAAGAACTCATCCCTGAGGACTTAAGTGAGTCCTTGCATTTGTTCACCTGTTCAGTCTATTCTTGGAACAATAAGTTTTATGTATTTGCTATTTTCTGTAGAAGCAAAATATGACTTTATATGAAATATTATTTCTGTGCTTCAAAAAGTATTTTTTTTCCTGATGTTCCATAGTAGAGATGCTTATTTTAAAATTAGCCTGTTTTGCTCCCAGCGATCAGCTGTAGACAACGTCTGTGGGAGAATGAATCGGGATTGTTGACTTAAATACATTTTGGATGTTATCCAGGTGTCTCACTTCTGAATGAGCTGAAACTTATGATCTTATAGCTTGACATATAACATACTGCATATAATTTAAATTTAGTAACTTTACATATTGTTTTTCTTTTCAGTTTTCATGGTGAGGAGGATCCAGGCTTTTCTTAATGAAAAAAAAGTTGAATTTTTAAAAAAATATTTTTAGTTGTATATGGACACAATACTTTTGTTTATTTAGTTTTTTTATGTGGTGCTGGGGAGCAAACCCAGTGCCTCACGTGTGCTAGGCAAGCACTCTACCACTGAGCCAATACCCCAGCCCTGAATTTTTATCTTTTATGCACAAGCACTTGATTACATATACAGAAAAGTAAAAATTAGAGGTAACTTTCTAGAAAATTAAAATACAACAAATTGATCAATAGTGAAGCTCATAAGCATTGCTTTCTTTTAGCTATGTGAATTCTTCTCTTCCTCTTTTTAAAATCAACAATCACCTGAGAATGATTTGTTTGTTATGCAGTTCATCTAGCATCAACATTTACTGAACATCTGTTAACCACTATATACTCTGGCATGTACTGATGATAATAAGAAAATAGTATTTTACAAGTTTACTTGTTTTATATGACTTGATGACCATAAAAATCCTTTGGTATAAGAAAATGAATATTGTTACACCTAAAGAAACCAGGCATAGGCACCAAGAACAAGGGTTCATTTCACAGGTCACATGTCAAATCAGTCCCACAATCCCAACCTCAAATCAGCATGATTATGAATTTCCGCACATAAATTTTTTATGATTTCCTCTGATCTTCACCATCCTTTAGCATTTGGTTTTAAGCATACGCTGAAAATAATATGTAATAACTAACACATTGAACACTAACTCTATTGGATACTCAAGTACAAGAGGTATATTTGTTTGAATAAATAATTCATAATAAAGATTGAATAATCTTGATTAGCCTTATTTGAATGAACTGAGGTCCAATTAGGCTAAATAATTTTCCCAAGGATAACATAGCTAAGTGCCTCACGGAACTGGGATTGAATCTAGGCTGGTGGCTAGAGAATTCAATCTCCTATATCATTAGATTCTGTGTTCCTTCTTTAGTAATGCACTCATTCTCCTTGTTGATATTAATTTTTTCCTGATTGGTTTACCCTTTATACAGGTAAAACTTTTATTGAAAACAAAATATATATGAGTTTACTTGTCCTATATCTAGAGAAAACTTGTAAAATGGCCCATCTCTTCTAGCTCTTAAACTCTAAAAAGAAATCATATATTGATTTTTCAGAGCTTTAGTAAGTTTGCACACACAAATGTAGACGTTTGCAAAACGGTTTGATTCTTCAAGCTGATCTGTTCTTTGCTGTTGTGTTAATGGAAATAAATGGTCGGGACTGAATTTTACAGTCCATTTGCACACAGAGGCAAGGCGTAGATTCAGCCCATATCTGACTCCTCTTGGGCTCACTTTTATTGCTTTCCTCAGAAATGCCTCCAGTGTTTTACAACTATTACATACCATCATATCCAGAACTGACCAGAGCTTTCGAGGTGAAATTCTGTTCAGTATCATGATTCCTCTGAGCTTACAACAAAATTACATTAGTTTTTTCTTTCATCCTTCTGTTTCTGTGTTACAATGCAAGCCAATATGTCATCTGTTACCAGTTCTTGACTCGAGGTCTTTCTGTCATTACTGCCCTCCAGGTGTTTTGGATTTACCTAAGACATATTAAGTGTGCTTTCTCTATAACAGAATGGTATTTTCCTATTTCCTTTCTCTTAAGACCACTTCCAAATTTGAAATCACTTTTAAATAGGGGACCTGATGATGGTCTTTGTCATACCATAAAAAAATGCAGCATAACACATTAACGATGGTTGACTTATTGGTATGGCTACTTTTTTAATCTTGTTTTGGTCAGAAGTCAGTAACCTTCTTTGTTTCTGAACAATTTTATTCATTCACTCCCAGCTTTTGATGGAGCACTGTTGTATACACGGCAAGGTGTTATGAGGGATATAAGCACCAATAAAGAGCCTGTGGTCTCTCTGTCACTACATCTGGGACTTGAACCTCAGTTTCTTCAAATGTTAAGTGACATTAAACCTATTAGAAAAAATTGCTGTGAGCACTAAGTGAGATTAACTTGTGAAATTTGCTGGCACTTATGAAGCTTGAAAAAATACCTGTCAGCTGTGTGATAGGTAATTTATGTGCACAATTAATCTTTACAGTAATAAATGTGGTTACTTTTGTGCCTGTTTTTGCAGACAATATGCCTGAGGTTAACTTCCTTGCCTAAGTTTGCTTAGTTGTGAATAGTTGGTCTGAGGCTTGAACTTCTGTTTGACCCGCTCTAAAACATGCACAAGTTCAGTGTGCTGGCCAGGCTCACCATTTAATCAGTGGCATAAAAATCTGGTACACCACATAGGAAAGGAGAGGTGGAATAATATAAATATAAATATAGCAGTACTCAGAAAAAAATAAAGATATTTTTAGTTAGTGGGACATGGAAAGGTCTGGGTCATGTTTCTTGATCTTGGATGAGAGAGAGAATTTGGACTTGAGAAGAGAAAAGATATATTCCCTCACAAGGGCCAGTCTGAGTAGTTATGAAGTGACAGGTCATCCATGGGTAATAGCTGCTGCTGTTTTCCAACCAGGGTTTAAGAAAGTGATGAAATGAGATGCAGGGGTTGGGTGGGGTTATTGGTAAGAGAACCGAATACTGGATGAAATGATCTGAATTTACTCAACAAGCAATGGAGACTCAGAGTTTTTCAAGGGTTGGGTAAAAAGAACTTACGCTTTAGGGAGATTAATCAAGGCAAAGTGTGTGGAAAGACAGTCAAGACGAGAGACAAGAAACTTCAATGGGAAGTCATTTCAGTAGTAGAATCCATAGATAAATAGTGATCTTAATCAGAGTACTGACATTTGGAATGGAGAAGGGAAGAGAAGTAAAACAGAAACATGTCAACTAAGGAGAATTTACTGTATTTGACAAGCAAATGTCAGAAGGAAAAGAAGGACTCACAAAGGAACTGGCAACTGTTTGGATATAGGATGGTTCCAGAGGGAATGGGGGCACACTGAATTTGAAGATGTTCACGGTGGACATGCAGCAGTCCTCTGGCAATAGAGAACTAGAACTTACGGGAAAATCCATGAGATTAGATCAGATTTCAAAAGTAAAGAAAGGGAAAGGAGGGACAAGAAGAAAAGGCAAATTAGATCTCATAAGAATAATAACATTTATGAGAAGTAGTTCAAAAATATACTTGGAGAGTATGTACTATGTATTTAACATTGTGTAAAAATACTTTTATAAATATTATCTTAAATTTCAAAGGCACCCTGAGAGGTAATCACCATTTTTCCAGCTAAAGAAGAGCTAGAGGAGGAATGATTAGCATCGTCTGCCAGATAAATCAATTATTCATCAGAAAATACACTTAGTACATCCTGTATGGTACCCTATGCCAGGCACTTGGGATGATGCTGGACAGACATGGTTTCTTCTGTCATGGAACTTTGCACATTTAATTTAGACATAATTCCCACATAACTGCTGAAATCAGTTCCACAAACATGTTAAGATATATAAGGAATACTAAGATACCAGTTTTTAAGAACTTACAGTTAAGAGAGGAACAACAATCAAATTCAGAAGATTTTAGTAGTCCATGCTTCGATGCCTCACTAACACTCACTCTGCCATTTAACAAAAAGCTACTGCATGTTGTTAGCGCAGTTCTAGCATAATTATTCCACTTCAACCTAAATTCAATTCAATCTAATTATTTACCTCACGAAGCTATCCAGGATAATGTGATATGATGTATATCATATTTAAAAGAAGCAATAATCTAATTAAAATTTTAAGACCTGTGGCAGCATTGTGCTGGTAAGGATGCAGACCAATTTGAACAAACTTTGTTGGTGCCAGTGTAAAATGATACCAGTACCTGAAAATTTTTCTAAGTATTTTTTGTTTTGTTTTTAAAATTTAAAATATATTTACTTGTGACTCAGGAATTTTACTCCTGGGAATTTACTCAGAGGCAATGAAAGCTTATGTCCCCAAAAGGCCAAATATAAGAAGGTGAAAAGGCTAGCTTAGGGCTACTAGGACATACAGGCTTTTTGGGATAAACATAAGTTAGCCATCAACACAAATTTGGTGGAACACCTCTTAGTGATGTAAAAGAATGTACTCCTGACGTAGTGACATATTGAGTCAAAGAAGCCTTACACAAGAAGGCATGTGGCAGGATCCCAGTCACGTGGAATTCTATGTAGGCAAAGCTACCATATGATGAAAAAGTCAATGGTTGCCTCTGTGCATAAAGGGTAGAGATTGAGGAGTGGCAAGAGGGAACTTGCTGGGGTGACAGATAGTAGTAGTTCAGATTGCCTGGCTATGTGCATTTATTAGGACTTTTCAAATGGTACACTTCAGATTTGTGCATTTTACAGATCATAATTTTTTTAACTTAAAAGATAAAAAGTGTATCAAAGGGTTTTAGTGTGCTGGGTAATGGTATTGACAACTCACATTGGAATGCATAACAATTATACTGCATTCATGAATGGATAAATGGATAGATAGATAATAAAGTGATTCTAAGAAACAATGTAGAGTTTAGGTGGCAAGTATAGGTTACAATTCTTTTAACTTTTGTGAAGGTTTGAAAATGTACACAATTAAATGTGAGAGGCAAAAGTACTTTATGGGAGGTATAACTACTTTGTAGTTCATCTGGTCATTCCCTCAGTAAATAAAACGTTTTCTACCGCACCCTCGTCTCATGATTACTTCAAAAACTAGAATCTTTGCTAATATCCAGGTTGGAAATATGCAGTTTGTTCTCATCTAATTTGATACTTGGAGGGAATCATGTTCCAGCACAGTAAATTTCATAGATGGGCAAATTGAACAAGATGGTGATAGCTTTGGAGATATAAGATGGAGATTATTTAAATAGTACAAAGATGCTAGGGATACAACCCTGAAACTTGTAATCTTATGAAGTCTGTGTTATTAGAGGTGGCTCTGCCAGACATTTGTTTAAGCATGATGTTTCAAGGACAGAGACAAAGTTGCTTAAATAAAATATATGTTTATTAATCGGTTCATAGTCTAATTGTTATAAAAATGCTCTTTGAACCATAAAGAGATCTTTGACTTTTGATAATACTTAGCTTCCATATTTGCAAATATAATTTCACTTTATAAAACAGACACATTTCAGAAAAACAAAGACTTTTGCAATCTATCTTCCATTAAGTTCAAAGAAATAAAAATCAATGATCTTTATGTTTAATCTGTTTTACTTGAAAGTCCACTAAAAGTAAATATAAATAATTGAAAGTGGGTAGGGAATAAAAGTGTTATCTCTCAGAATTGAGATTGTCCTTTGGAAAATAGGAAGGCTTGCAATTCTGATGGTATTTTTGTATTAAGTAACATGGTTGATTCCTTCCTTGCATTTTGTTAATTTTCTGAAATGATATAAGCTTGTCTTTATGTACTACATACATCATTTTATAAATTATTTGATGTCTTAAAATAGATAAGTTTGGGTTTTACTTATAGAAAGTGAACATGTTTTCAATTAATATTACCATTTTACCTCTTTTCCAAAGAATTTCAAAAGTATTTCATACTTCTGACCCTGATCTATGAACTCTCTTGTATGAACAATCTGAATCTTAATTCTTGCTATGGATGCAATTATTGAAGAAATATCTGAGCTCTACATTGGAGGTCTACTGGGCTTTATATTAGCTACCAATTAGATATATGATCTTACACAAGGCACTTAACATCTCCACTAGCAGTAGGAAGAGAAATTGGTATAACCACTTCAGAAAAGTATTTCCCAGAATTTACTAAAACTGAACCAGCAATTTTGCATTAAAGTATCTTCTGTCAGAAATATGTACTTATACACAGATAAGAATATCCATAGCAGCACTATTTATCAGAGATAAACACTGAATAGGAGTCATATGGTCATCAACAATAGAATGAATGAATACATTGTGGTATGATTAAAACGAACAATAAGTAACAGCATGATCAAATCTCATGGACACAGTGTTGTGTACAAGAAACCAGACAGGGAAGTATACCCGATGCATGATTCCATTTATAGGAAGTTCAACAAAAGTTGAAACTAATCTATGTTGTTGGCAGCCTGTTAGTATTCACCTTTTGCCGGTAATGACTTTAGAGGGACACAAGGAAGCTTTAAGTTCGGTAAATTTCTGTTTCTTGATTAGGGTGCTGGGTTCATGATGTGTTTATTTAGTGATGATTCATCAAGCTGTACACACTGTTTTTGCATTTTTATATGAATATTGTATTTGGTAAAAAGTTTTCATTAGAAAACCATGTGTAAGGCTCAAAGAACCCCAGTACAGTGCACCCCTGAAGCCAACACTCTTGGTAAGAACGTCCTCATCTCTGATGCCTCTTCTATCCTTTCCTGTCTTCTTATCTTCCTTCCCTTTCAGATAAAACTATTCTCCTGAATTGGCACATACCATTCCATTTCTTTCTTAATAGAATTATGTTATAAATATGGTATTTTAAAACAACATATTTAAATGTTTATTTTTGTCTTTTTCTTGACCCTGTATCTCCTATTGATTTAATTCAAATATTAAGTAGGTATTTAGTTTTTTATGCATAGTACCCTCCGATATCTTAGTTCATTGGGACAGCTTTAAGCATGGTTCAGAAACAACAGGTTTTATTTTCTCATCTGCAAAAAAGAAGGAGAGGAGGAGTTAAACTAGATAGTCTTCAAATTCTTTTAGCTCTAAAATGTGACCTTTGAGTGTGCTTCACAGGGTAAAATGTTGTCATACAGAACTTAATTATGTAAGCATATAACTTATATGCTGAAATTATCAGAGAAGTTCTTATAGCAGATATAATTTTTAAGAGTTTTTATAGACGCATAGTATTTTAGATAAGGACAAAAAGTATTCATTCAGGAATATCCAAGGCTCTTGGACCTCACTCCATATTCACACAGCAAACTGTGTTGATTCATATAAGCGGAAGAGTCAAAGACATTTATAATAGAAAGAATGACTTAATAGGAATCTCTGTTGGGGGAAAGACAGACAAATTTGAGATAGAGAAGACTGGTGGAAGAGGTAAAAGATTTATGAACTGAATTTGGAAAATGTTTTGGGTTTAAAAATGGAAGCAGGGAAAGTATTATGCAGAATATTGGAAGCAGCTATAGAAACAGAGGATTTTATGATATTTTTCAGTGCATTGGGTATACCTTGATCCTGCCTCTGTCATCCTGGTGGGAGGTAGTAAACATTGTAATCATTTTCATTTAAATTTTTCTGTCATTTGAAAATTACTAATGGATTGGGCCAAATGTGGATCCACTGGTAGATAGGTTGCACTTTTTACAGTCAAAACAAGATGCGGACATTCTGGGAAATGAGAGTAATTTGAGGAAAGAATAAAAGATGGGAGTCATAAGTTATGCTAATTGTGAAGTCATTAGACTTTCCTAGCAAAAGTTGGTCTTTTGTATTTGCATTTGGAAAATGAAATAAGTCCATCAATTGCTGACCTTGATGGACTACAATGATGAGGTTAAGCTGACTTTCAATACCCTCAAGAACTCTGATGGCCTGCAGTATTTATCACTGTAAGTTTATCATACACTGGGTACTTGATTTTGTTCTGGGACTTCTATTTTGCAGCAGTATGTGGGATACACGATGAGAGGAAGAGCTTCGTGTCAGCAGAGCTGCAATTATACAAATTTATATTTGAAAGCTGATGTTTGCCATCGCAGGAAGACAATATGAATATAAAATGCAAATGGAGTAGAAAATTTCCAAGTGAGAATTATGAGACTAAATGGTTAAATGGAGACTGAAGGAAATGAAGAGTCAATGATTGCTCCCGCCTGCCTGGGGCCTAAGCACAAGGAGAGGGTGAGAGCTGGCTGTTATTGATGGACTAGCACTAAATTATTTAAATATTGAATTTTTTTTTTTGTGCCTGTAGAATCAACATGTTAATTGAGAACTTCTGTGATTCAGTACTATGCAACTCATTGAGAACAGGATGAAAAACAATAGCAACAACACAAGTGGGGTCCCTTTCTCCCGGTGCTTATCATTTCACTGGGGATTTATGCATGGTCTCTGTTCATTATGGCTGCTGTAACAAAACAACAGGGGCTGGGTGACCTACTGTCTGACCCAGGAAGCAGAGTCAGGGTTTGGCAGGTGGAAGAAGATACAAGATGCAGTTAGGATAGAAGACATGCTTTATTCAGTTGTGGCCATGACCATTAGGCAACCCCCAGCTTCAGCTTCAGCCTCCATTCAGTTCCTTAGCCTCTCTCTTGTCATTTCCAAAGGCCCTTTTTTATATGCAGGCCAAACAAAGAAGGCACACTGCCAACAGGTTACATGAGGTGGGGACATAAGGGTGCTCACAAGTTAATGTTTACAGCCTTGAGTCTGTAAGTTGAATTACAGTGTTCCTGGCCTTGACTGTCCATAACACAGTCGGTTCCCAGTCCTGGCTACACACTGAAAACAACAGCCTGCTGACGTCTCCTCATCCGGGGAGCCTAACTACAGCCATTTTGGGACCCAACACCTACAGAAAACAAAATTCGTTTCTCAGTTCAGGAAGCTGGGAACCCAAGACCAAGGTACTGACAGCATAGGCGTCTGGCAAGGACTGGATTCTTTATGGACTGCCATTTGCTCACTGTAACCTTACATGGCAGAAGGACCAGAGTCTCTCCAGGGTGTCTTTTATAAGTGCAATAATTTCACTAATGAGAGCGCTGCTCACGTGATCCAATCACTTCCTGATGCCATTGGGGAGTAGAATTTCCATGTGTGAACTTTGAAGGATGTAAACATTAAGTTGCTCTCAACATCAAATCCCCTGTTTACACACACAAATGTATAATTCCAAATGATAATACTTATGAAAGAACAGCATTTGTTTCTCTGGGAACATTTTAACATGGGGATCAGTTTTGGTTTGGGCTAATAGGACTCTTGCAAAAATATCATACTCAAATTGAGATTTGAATTCTAATAGGAAATAACTGAAGAGAGGGAAGGTCAGGGGTAAAGGGTTGGGTCAGTTTCATTAAAAGACAAGATGAATTTTGAGGGGTAGGCAGGAGCAAGCTCATATAGCACTTTATAGACCATGATAACGATTTTGGTATTTATCCTAGGAACACTGGGAAGGCAAGGAGGGGGCTTCCACAGGGGTGATCTGATTGCCATTTCCAAAGTCTAGTCTGGTTTCAATATAGAGGTTGAATTACAGAAGTAGGGTGGGAGGTAGGGAGACATGGAAGGCCAGGAAGTATATGATGTGGGAGTCTGGGCTAGAGCTGAGGGTGCCAGGATTTAAGTAGGGATAAGGGAGAGGAGCTTGCCAGGGGTTGATTATGAGTGAGGGGAGGAGAGAGCCTACCACTTCTGAGAATCTTGAAGACCCAATACGTTTTGAGGATATAATTCAGTGGTAAAGTTCATGCTTAGCATGGGTAAGGTCCTGGGTTTAATCTCCAGTACTGATAAGGGAATAAATAAATAATTAATAAGTAAGTAAAAACAAAGGCCAGGGATCCCAGAAAGGTGAAATGTCAGAGCCTTCAATGGTGACAGAGAAGAAATGGTCTCAGCACAAGAGGCAAAGGCAGAAACAGGAGTGTGTTGTCATGGTGACAAAGGTAAAGAGGCTAAAATAAGTTTCTGCCCAGCTCTGCATCTTGAGAAATGCTGCTAGACAATGAATATTGGCCCCATTGCCACCACCACCTTCTGGCTTGGACACAACATCATGGCGGACTCTCTGTCATTGGACCCTAGGTGTGGTTACCACTGTCTGAATACATTCTCATTACTAACCCCAGATGCACATCCCCAGTGGCTGCATCTTTAGGCAAAGGGAGGTCATGGTCATAGCCTCCCAGAGGCAGGAAAAGCATGTAGTTGGCTTTTTGTGTTTCTGTGCTGAGGGACAGAGCGCGGCCTCCCACAAGACACAACTAATGGCTCATAATCCAAATTTAGGAAGGTGAGATCAGAAGAGGGGTAGGAAAAAAGGAAACTGGGAATAGCTCCTACTGTAATCCTAAGTCTTCTTCTCTGCATGCTTTTCCGTGGCCCCTCATGTCGTCCCAGCAGCCGATTGAGGAGCTGAGTGCCTCTTCCGGCAAGCATTGCCTTACACGCACTCACTGCCTGCACCTGTGGAATCTTCTCTGGGCACTGACTTGCAGCAGGCACAGCCGTGCAGGCAGAGAGGAAAAGGATGTGGCTGTTCTTCTCCACAAACTGGGAGTCTGAGCATGAGGACCTACTGTGAAGACAGTAAGGTGTGAGCTCCAGGACCACCCCATTTAAGGCGACTTAGGGCCCTATGAATACATCTTGGTCCCATTTAAGGCGACTTAGGGCCCTATGAATACATCTCTCTAGTCATATGTTTTAAAATATTTTGCAAAAGTGAGCCCATTTGTCTACGATTGGTTAAGACCCCTTGACTACCCATTCTGACTCCCTTTCTGTGAAAATTCTCTTCCTCTTGGGGGGTGTTTAAGCGACTGAAGTCACTTTTACTTTTGGCAAGGAGGAGTTGAGTCAGGAATAGAGTTAGTTTGGAGTTAGTGGGTTACGATTATTTGGTTTTCTAGGTACATCAACAAATAAGTTATACTTAGCAAGGAAATCTTCTGAGAAGACTCTGGGGAGGCCTTGGGGACTGCTCTGATGGTACCGCAGTAGGATCTTTGTCCTCAAATGGCAGGAACCTGGGAGCTTTGAAGGACAATCCCTTTTATGATTAAAGAAGTGTAGCTAAGTGTCTCTTCCCTCCTCACTGTTCCCTTCCCGCCTCAGAGTCACCGTCCCAGGATGCCCCAGAGCAAAGATCCCCCTATGTCCTGTCTCCTGAATGTCACTGCTAATTTTGCTCAAAGGGAGGTGCCCAAAACCTGAGCCAGAGCCACCCGCTCCCCCTCATCTGGTGGCCCACTCCCTCCCTTGCCTGGCCACCTCCACCTCCTCCAGGTTACAGATGCCTTCCCTGAACACAGTTGTGTCCTTTTCAATTTCCAGTTCATCTCTTGGACAGAGGTTGTAAGTACACATGTAAACTTGAGTTATCTTTGGAAGCCTTTGGGTGGTTTGAAACTGAAAGTGGTTCAGGCCTTGCCATGTGGGTTTAATGACATCGAGGACACTCAAAAAAGAAACCCAAATTACAGGTAGGTTAATAAAACTTTATTCAAAATAATTGATAAGGCTCAAATATTCTATTCGAACTGTATTTGGAAAAAATATTTTATAATGTCTCAAAAACCCTTTTTTGAGATCTTTATCAAAAGAGCTAAGGATATTCTGATAAAATAATGAAAAATTATAGTGTTACATTAAAAATCATAAGGAAAGCAGTGGCTGATTTATGGAAAGAAGTGTATTTGGGGTAGAGATAATAACCCAATGAATGAAGGGGTGTAAAGCACGTGAATATCGGAAAAAGATTTAAAATATTTTGGTCTTTTGACATAAATATTGTCATAGTTGAAGATAAATTACAATTTATGCATTACTAGTGAGGTAATCAACAACAATGTAGAGCAAACAATTTATAATATTTAAAATTATTCATTTTAATGCAAAATTAAAAGATCTTAATTTATTTATCAGTTTTCCCAATTTGAAAAGTCTTAAAAATGTACCAGACTGAAAATGAATTGTGAAGCTGAGGAAAACTTTTCTAAATTATCACAGTATCAATTTTTAAAAAGTAGTAATTTTTAATTGTGGTGAAACACCTGAAATTTCTCATCTTAATGATTTTTAAGTATACAATTCAGTAGTGTTAAGTATATTCACGTGGTTTTACAACAGGTTTCTATCATTTATTTTTAAGTATAAAATAAAATTGAGAAAATATTGATTTTATAATATGTGTTGCCAAATTGTCATAAGAAAGGCAACCAAAGACACATAGCCCCCAAATCTATATATATATATATATATATATACTATGATACATAATTTTATGTATCATATAAATATATGATACATAATTATATGTATCATATACTATGATACATAATTTTCTAATTAAAAGAATACTTTCATAATGATTTTATGATGTTTGTGATATTATAGGAAAGATTTACCAATTCCAAAGTGTAACCATGTGGAAGTGTCTCCCATGTGACCCAACCTAAAAGGGACACCTGACCTCTATAAAACTCTACTAGATCTCTCATAACAGAAAACATAAGAGAGACCAGATTTAAGGATCTTAAAATCCTTTCCTTAATCAGTGAGACCTTGCTGCCTAGAAGTCCCACCAACAAAGAAAAAACTTACTTTTTTTTTTTTTTTTACTTTTTTTTCCATTTAACTGTCAAATGAAAACATAAAGATCCTAGATATTAATAGGGTACCATGTGATGTTTCCATACATGTAAGCAGTATGCAATGTTTCAATAAAGAGAAGCATAACTATCTCTTCAAACATTGATGATTTCATTCTGGGGAAAACTTTCAAAATCTTTTCTTGTAGCTTTTTGAAATGTGTCTTCCATTATTGTCACCCACAGTCAACCTACTGTGCAGTTGCGTGCCAGAGTGTCTTGTTCCTGTCTTGATGTAATTCGGAACTGGAGGTCAGCCTCTCCCCAACCTCCCTCCCCCACTCCCCAGTCTCTGGGAGCCACCATTAGACCCTCCATTTCTAGGAGATCAACCTTTTATATTCCACATGCATGAGGTCAGGAGGCACTCATCTTTCTTCATGACCTCCAGTTTTGTCCATATTGTCGCGAATGACAGAATTTCGCTCTATTTTATGGTGGGATAGTATTCTGCTGTGTCTGTTTCACATTTTTTCAGTTCATCCATCAGTTGATGGACAGTTAGGTTGTCTCCATCTCTTGGCTGTTGTGAGTCATGATAGGAGGACACATGTCTCTTTGACGTATTCATTTCATTTCCTTTGGATATATACACAGTGGTGGGATTGCTGGAGCATATGGTAGTTCTAGTCCCATGGATTTATTTCTTGATTCACAATGTTCCTAACAAATATTTTTTTTTCAGTTAGCCTTTATTTTATTCTTAAGAAGTTTTAAAATTTATAATTATTGTTATAGCTTTTATAATTAAAAATGCATACTCTCTTTTTTCTTTTTTGAAAGGGAGCACTAGGGATTAAACCCAGGTATAGGGTTTAAAACACTGTGCTACGTCCTTGTCCCTTTCTATTTTGACTCTGAGAAAGGTTCTTGCTAAGTTGCTGAGGGCCTCACTGTATAACTGAAGCTGGCCTCAAAGTTGCCATTCTCCTGCCTCAGCCTCCCAAGTTGCTGGGATTACAGGTGTGTACCACTGTGCCTGGAAACATACTCATTTTTGTACATAACTTTGCATAATTTTGTGCTCTTTTCTAAATCCTGCCTCCCTCTGCATAAAGCCCAGGAAAATTTGAATCTCTCCAGTCTATGGATTCACCCCTGCTTGGGACTAGTTCACAAAGGACCTGCAATGGGCCTGCAATACGCTTGGAGAGAGCTTTCTATTACTCATATTTTGGTCTAAGGAAAAACTATTTAATTACTCCTAGTGACACACATAAAAAGTGTTACATTCTTTATATTTCACTTTTCCTTTTTTTTTTTTTTTCTTCTCCATTTCCGCACTTTACAAATAAACAAACTGATATTTTAAGGTCACGACTAATTGATTGTAGAGTTGGGACTAGAATTTAGTTTGCTGGCTCTTATCCTAATACTAGTTTCCATTATTTCTAGTTACTCTTTCCTTAAAATATGATGAGTAGAAACAAGTTTCTTTCCACGGAACTTACCACTTACCCACACTCAAACTACTAACACCATAATAAAATCTTCAGCTTCTTTACATAAAATATACATTATCATAGAGTAACTCACCTTCAGTTTTAATAGTTTGCTTGCAACAGTTAGATTCTAAAGAGAACATGTTAAACAAAAATAATACGGGAAAAATAATATGGAGTTAGATTTACCAAATTACTCTTGAACATACCATGAATAACCCATAATAAGTGAGATGCTCACTCCAAGAGAGACACAAAAAAACTGAGTCCAAGTGGGGTGAGAACAGTGGATTTTTGTTTCTCATCTCATGCTTATTCTGGACAATAAATGATGGGTGTGCCTGTGGCACTATTAAAATAAATGCCAAGCTATAATAGGTTCATATTCAAATTATCAGTATTTTCTCTCCACCAAGTCTCCCTGCATCAGAGCACATTAAAGATAAAATTGGCATATGGCCCCAGCTGAAGCCTTAGGATTTTATGTAACATCTCCTTTGACTAGACTAGAAGTCTGTGCAGAATAGTTTGGCCAAGTTAACAGACTTGACTTGCAATTATTTCCCTTAAATCCAAGCTAGATTGTTTTATTTATTTTTTTCCTTCTCATCATTTGGATGACTGTGATCTGATAAACTGGTCCATGTTATTGGCATAAGTAAATGTCAACTCTAGCTGTTTGCCATCTGAGCCTAGGCATAGCTCCATACTACTAAACTCTCAATCATCAATATGGGTGAAAGATGCATTGGGGCATTTGGGTGTATGTGTCAGCTATGAAAATTGTCTTGGTGGTGAGCTAAAAGTAATCATTGTATGGTAATTAAAGCGTTTAAAAATGCCCATTGTGTAATAAGGAAGATTTCAGCCCTCGCCATTTTGTCCTCTACAATGGCTGATTTGCTGCATTTATTCTTTGTCTTTCCAGTGAATTCATTTATTGCCAATGTTTTTACCAGTATTGTTAGCTTCATCGCATAATTAGTGGTATTTGGCTGCTGCGTTTTAGCCCAAAAGAACTGTAATTAGTTTTCATTCATTATTGGCATTTATGTAGTATCAAGGTCATTGTCAAAAGGCATAAAGACTATAATTCTATCACCAGGTTTTAAATTCCTAAAAATACAAAAATTTATTTCATTCATTTTAAGTAATAACAGAGGGTATGAGCTACAAATAATATAATTTCATTCCACTTGGAAAGAAAGGGGTATTACGAGATGTGAGTGAGTGGCGTGTGTTTTGTACCAGGTACCAGGTTGTTCTCTGCCAAGGTGGGAAATCCTGTTTCTACCATCTAGCTAGTTAATTCTAAATAGTTTAAATAGTGTTTGAGATCTGTTGTTTTATATTTCTGCACTAACTCACTATCTAAAACAAAATATTTTTAGTGGGTAAAAATGTGACTATGTGTTGTCAAGCTGTCTGATTTCAAAACTTCCTTCACTGACTTACTAACCTCCAAAGGGTTAATTATGAAGATGATATTCAATAATGTTTGAAGATCCCTTAAGACCGTGTTCAAAATAATGGTTACTGTCATTTTTTCTTTATAATGACATCATCAACTCTCTCAAAGTTCTGAAGTTTCTGTCCAGAGCCTTTGAGGTTAGAAGACCTTATTAGGATCAAGGTCCTGAAATTCTTAAGAGGGGAAAATGAAGATCTTACTGAGCATCAAGTGAAAGGATGTGTCTGAAGGACAGTTTAGTTAATATTGGCTGAAGGAATAAACCTGACGTAATAGAGATGTGGCTAAGATTCTGCCACGGGCTGGTGTGTCCAGGCCGCCGCTCAGAACCTTGTTGCTGGTGGAAGAGTGTCCGGCAGTGTGTGGGTGATGGTGGTGGTGGTGGTGTGCGTGTGCTTGTGTCACCTGGTGTGTGTGAGTGGTGTGGTGCTGTGTATGAGTGCATGTGTGTTGTGTGTGTTTGCACGTGTGTGTGTGTGTGCTTAGGGTAAGGTGAAAAGATCTGAAATCCTCGTGGACATCTGAGGATCATTTCAGGATGGTGAGTGCTCTGCACCTTCTGTTCAATTACTCTGGTCTGGACAGGTGGGGTTGCCTCATCTCTTCCTTTTCATCATCGGCTTCCTGTTCGCAGATACTGCCTGCATGAGTCCCAGCGTAGTCACCCCGGCCTCCCTTCAATAGAAGTATATATACTGATAATGGTTTTAAAATTTGATGAAAATTCCAACTGCAATGCAGTCTTGGAGAGAGCAAGAATCAGGAGGGAAGAGTTAAAAATACTCCGATGACATCAGTACCGGCTAACCCTTAGGTAGGTGGCCTTGCCTGTGTGCCATGCACTACGACAGAGCTTCCAGGCACATTAATCCCCTTAAAACTCCCGGTCACTCCTTGAGGCAGGAACTTCTATCGTGCTCAGATCATCCATGAAGAAATTGAGGCAAAACAGAGAAGTTCTGGAACTGGACGCTCGGCTCCTGCTCTCCATTCATCTCCTATGCTACCTCTTTGTGATGGTTGCTGGGAAATTCTTGCCCTCTTTCTGCTATGTTTGGATTAGCCAGGGATTTTTTTTAAAAATAGCTTTCTACTGGCTAATAAATTAGAATCAATCTGCAAGATTTCTTTAATTAAAAATAAGATAATGGAATAAATCTGACATAATTTTCCTCTGTACATATATGAAAATACCTCAGTCAATCCCACCATTGTGTACAAACACAAGAATGGGGTCCTAATTAGAATAAGATATATTCCATGCATGTGTAATTTTATCAAAGTGGATTCTACTGTTACATACAACTAAAAAGAACCAAAAAAAATAAATTTAAAAATATACTTTGTTTTTGAGTCTAGGGATCTCTTTAGTCAGCTATACTGTTAAGATATTAATTGTGGATTGCTGTTATGCAGAAATAAAGAGAAATGGGAATTAAACCAAATATTTAGACTATTCAAGCAAGTGAGTATAACTCTACTGTTGAGGAATTTTAGCCTGAGTTATGAAAAATCACAAGCACTGATCACATTCACATAATTTTGTTAGCAGATCATGGAGTCAAGATACCTTGCCCTGAAAACATTTGCAATGTGATTTTCTTCTCTTTGATGTTAAGTTTTAATTATACACATTTTAAATAAGTTACCAGGAATGGAAAGATTTTGTTTTTCTTTCTAGATGTGGAGCCCAGATAGAAGAAACGATCAGAGTGTTGGGAGGATTTTTAATTAGGGAAGAGGAGTTAGGGAACAAGAAGTAAGGTAACAGAGAAAAACAGGTTAGAACATAATTCTGGCTGCTGCTTGTCAACTAATTGATAATTGGCTAAAAACTAGTGAATTAATTGTTTATTCAAATGACCTGTCTGGTGAGATAAAGTTTCTATAACAGAACATTGGAGGTCTTGCCAAAACCCCTTCAGGAATTATCACGTGCTAAATATAGGTAGTCAGTGGACCTCAGCTGACAAATGAGTCATCCCTCTTTTCTCTTTGCTGTTTTCATTGGCACTTTCATTAGTCTTGGGAGACAATTTTGGGTGCAGAGCAGGAGAGATGAAGGCAGACGTTGGGTTTCCCAACGCGGAGGGCAGTGTGGTGCTGTGGGAAGCGTTCTAGACTTGGCGTAAGAACATCCAAGTTCTTATTCTTGCTTTATTATTCATTATTTGTGCTCCCTTGAGCAAATCAAGGCTCTCTCTTCTGTAAAATAGGATAATACATGCACTGCCAACTCCATAGAATTGTTATAAAGAGAGAAAATAAAACAACTACCATTTCAAGAGCATTTTGGAAATTGTTAGAGACAGGATAAGAATGGGGCCTTCTGATGGAGCAGGTGGGTTTGGGGGTGCCAATAGTAAAATGAACGGAGACTAAAAGACGTCATGGGACAAATAGTCACTCCAGACCAGCAGTTCAGGGCCGACTGCAAATACCCTGAGGATCTTTCACAACATACCAGTACCTGCTCCCTGTCTGTCCCTAGGGTTTTAGAATGTTTTTTCTAAGGCTAGGACCCACATATATATGCTTTGCCTACCCGGTTTCTCTAGGTGATTCTAATAAGCAATCAAGGTTAGGTCCCCTGCTGTCCTGTTTCTGGAACAAATTTTGTAATTTGGGTAAAATGGACACATTTACATTTTTAGTTTTAAATATTAAATCCATCCTGTTACAAATAAATTTAATGAAAACGGAATTCATGAAGATAGTTGACCAAAAGAGGTGATATCTAATTGAAGATACCATCAGAGAAACAGAAGATATCCTTCTGAGTTGGAAGTTGGAAACCAAAATAAAATGACTGTACATACCTAACTTTTAAGATAATTTTTCACATTAATGAGGCTTAGAAACCAGGTTTGTGGAGCTCCAATTACTGAAAGGGCTTCGAAAGTGTAATATCATATATCATGAGAAAATATAATAACTCTGTTAAAAAGAGGGCTGAGGTAATAAAATTATCATAAACAACTTGATTCAGTTATGCTGTAGAACATCTAGTGATTAGAAACTTCTATTCCTTTAGCTTCACAATTTAAATTCAATTTACTCATATTTTTTGCACTATTGCTAATTTTACTATTTGAAAATTCAATGCTATGTAAAATATAAAGGCACTGTTTTAAAACTAAATGTATATCTGCTGTAGGATGTTTCAATTTGCTACCCAATTTGAATAAATTTGGGAAGTGTTGGGAAGTTGCTAAGAAGAATTAGTTTAAAAACATTTGGGACTATTTTCCCTCAGACATAATGATGCTTAAAATAGAAAATAGCTTGAAGTTATAAAGTTTTATGTTCTGGCTTCCCATGGACTCTAGAATAAAACTTTCCTGTAAATGACCATGACCCTGTTAACTGAGCAGAAGGATTCTTTGAATGTGACCACAGATTATCTTGCCTCTTTTTCAACAGAAGAGCCCAGGAAACACTAAATGACACTTTCAAAGCTACATAGCTCATTAGCGATAGAACGTGGGTGGACCTCTCAGCTTCAAATCTTCTATGTCTCATTCTGGAGAAGCCTGATAAATATTGACCAGATATCATCTGGGATGGGCCTTGGACTTGAATAGCTGGTGTTAATCTCCTAAATGCACCTGAAATCCTTGGGGGAATCCCTAACCCATGTTTTCTGGACTTTTAGCAACCAATCGTTGCAAATTCTCCTAGTTACTCCTTGGGGTCTTCTGGATAGTAATAAAGCATCCCTATGTTTTAGGTTTCAAATACTGGCATGTGTTTAATCCAATTCCAACAGCCTTTTCTGCAGGAATGACCCCATCTGCCAGGAACCTCATCTTCCTGTAGTGACTAGAGGTTCTGTGAGCTGCTGTTCAAATGGGAGTTGCAGGCATTGTTAGGAGCCTCAGTCAAACAGTATTTGGTTCACTCTTCATTTGATATATCACCGATGATCTGATAAGTTTGCTAACCATACAAACCGGAATGAAAGTATCATGTCAATATCTACATGCTTTCAGAGATATTACCCTGTTGGTTCTGATTTTGCTACTCTTTGGCTCCTAAACTCCTTACTCTCAAAGCAGTCTGCAGGGTTCTAGCTCTGCCATAGCTATTATGATAGCCAATTTGTTAAGCTGGTAACCTGAATAATGCTAGTGGACAAAGATAGAGAAACAATTATTACGCATGAAACTTGTTCTAATTCTGCATGTTCCCAATATATATAATTTCTAAATGGCTACATAGAATAATTTGTGTCTCAGAAACTGTGGCAAGAAGAACAAGAGAAGCATGGGGAAAGTAGGAGGAGCACTGTTTAAATCTGAGTATTTGCAGATGTGATGTTATAATTTAAGAAACTGAACAAGTTTTATGAGTAAGTAATGAATTTTTGGAAGAGCTTTGATTCACAGGTATCTAAGAAAAATTAATGCAATGGGTGCAAAGTGGGGTATGTAAAATTCAAGGTCTATCTCAAATTGTACTTTCATCATTTGAAGGGTCAAAAGTCATCTATTCTTCTTTCCTCTAACCTGCTTCAGATTCTTCTCTTTTCAGACAAGGGCCTCTCAAGCACCACAGGCTTCAGAAGAATGAGTGCCAGCCTCCTATTAGGAGTTTTAGGTGGAGAATAGTTGACAATGGACTTTTTCATGGTCTGCCTGAGACTGGTGTCTTGTCAAAGGAGCACGCTACAGTAGGTTTTAATATTGCCATTTTCTGTCTTCTTCTTTTCCCCCATGACAGAATTGTGCCAGTTTTGAACAAATTCTTTTGATTCAGGGTTCTCTGTGACAGAGATTGGGATGTGGAGTGGCACCATGATGGTGAAGGATCATTAATAATTTTATATAAGCCTTGTTAATCACTCTGACTTCTGGCTCACTCTCCAAAGACCTGCCTTAGAATCCCAGGGAGAAGAGGCTCTTACAGAATGAGAGTCAGGGAAGACGTATCCACATGAAACCAGCATCGATGGTCACTTGGTATTGTTGCCTAGTAACAGAGTTTGACCAGAGCAGCTCTGTTCTCAGGACAGAATGGATCACTGCAGGCCAGTGTTCCTGGGTCCAGACAGGCTGAGGCCCACCAAGAGAAGCAACAGCTGCCAGCAGAATGTCGTAGTACAGGCAGAGAGCTACTTGATGAAACAACAGAGGAAATAAGTCAGGAAAATATGGGGGAGACACCATCGCGTGGTTGAATCAAATGAAAGAATCTGATCAATTTCCTAAAGAAGGATTCCTAACTTGAATTTCCATCTACTTTCACTCTGTGCTCAGTCAGGGAGCAATTACTGTTTATTCAGTCAAATATGCCATGGAAGTTAATGTACCTGGGGATATAAGTTACATGTCTATTTATACTAAAGGTAGCTCACTATAGTTGGTTGTAGAGTTGGTAGGTATGAAATTTTGGACTCTATTATGATTAGCGGCACCTTACTTAATACTTCTTTGTGTTAAGAGTCTGAAATCATTAAAAAATAAAGTTGGATGATAGAAATCAATGAAATAGAACTGGACCATGGAAATCAATGGAAAAATCCCTTTTCAAATAATCTGGATAAATATTTGCCTGTAGGCTCTACTTTGAAATTCACCCAGAATGTTCTTAAATAAACAGTTTTGGGACACTTTGCAGAGTTTGCTTTTAGATATTATTTGATACCAAAGGATATTTTTATCATTTGTATAGCAAAGCATTTATTTCATTTTTGAATAGGAAGCAGCCTCCACAATCAGAAGAACTTCATAGCACATATTCAGTTAAGAACTCCACTAACAAAAATTTCCTTAATGTTTTACTTCCGTGAACAAAGATCGTGACTCCTTTATAGATCTTCAAACAGAACTGTGACCTCTTTTTAATACAAGTTATTAGTTTCTTTTCAAAAAACATTTTGAAGTTTGTTAACGTGGGAGTACCGGATCATTTGAATGTCATGGGCCTTTCCTCCCCTGTGGACCACAAAGCAGTTCCTAGTGGGGGCACAGTGATGGTTTGCCCTCATATCAAAGAGACCCATGCAATTGATGTGGGGACACTCTGCTCTTGGACTTGCCTAGCTTCTGGCTGGTGGTCTCACTTATTTCTTCCTTCAGTGAGTAACAAAATTTAAAATTTCAGAATTTTAAATCTGCATGTTTCTACCTTTCCCCCCCAAACATCCTGAAGTCAATAGTTGGAAGGCAGAGAACAAGAACCTGTATCTAACCGTTCAGGGCACCTGGGATGATATCGCTGAATAATTTTTTAAAAATGCTACTCTCTGCCTCTCCCTCTCCCACCTCCACGATTCATTGTTTAAAGATTAAAATTTTACAAATGAAATAAAAAGCTTTGTGAGGCCATTATGACCAATATCAGAACTGAACCATCTGCTCAACTCTGTAAAATTTCAGAAAAATTTAGATGGCATGTTGTAAGATGCCCTGCTGGTGGAATCCATGATAAAGGCTCCCACTGATGTCCCCTACTAAACCAAATTTGTGTGCTTTATGGTCCAGAAAACGATCCTAGTCAGGGAAACTGGTTCTGTAAATGAAAGGAACAATTCCCATTCCAAATGTTGTTGACGATGCACATGTACTCAGTAAAACCCAAGACCAGCCATTCCCAGGAAACTGGCAGGACATGCTTAAATATCAATTATTTCTCAGCTCAAAAGTGTTGAGCAGTGGTCTGCTTGACACCAGAGTCAAGATTATGAAAGGGAAACTTGCAAAATAGAAGGAAACATTGAGATCATGTGGTTCTCCAAAATACTTTAGCATATAAAGCCTGAAAAATTAAATAGCAGTACACAGCATCTGCCATTTTTTGATCCTGATTAATTACATATTTATATTCAGATGACCCCCAGGCTTGATGCCTCTATTTAATGCAATATTTGAATACATATTCATGAATGAGCAAAATAATGGCAACGCAGGTCAACACTTATGAGTCCACCATTCAGTTGATACTGCCTCAGATGGCTTGCCTGTACTGCCTTGTCTTCCCTTCAGAACAATCTTCAGAGATAGGGGCTACTGTTACTGAGGAAACTGAGGTCCGGAGAAGTTCAGTAGGTAGTCTGCTGAATGTCACGCAATTATTTGAGGCACAGCTGTTTTCATTTTAGGCACTCTGATTCCAGTCTGAGATGTTGGCCGCTACCGCATTTGGCTCATCCATTGGTTGCACAAATAGCCATTAAGTGTCTTGCCTGACTCTCTGGGCTCCCAGTTCACCAGGGGAAAACTGATGCTAAACAAATACATAAGTACATGTTAGGTGATTGTAACTGTGATGAAGAGAAATACAGTGTTACTCCTTATCTACAGGGGATATCCTCCATGACCCCCAGGGAATTTCTGAAACTGTGAATGGTACCAAGCCTCAGGTACCATATTTTTTCCCCATATATATTTACCTATGATAAAGTTTAATAATAAAATAGAACAATTATTAGCAGAACAACAAAATAGAACAGTATTGAGTAAAATCAGGATTACTTGGACATAATCATTGTGCTACCGTGACAGTGATCTAATAACCTGGATGGCTACTAAGTAATGGATGGGTGGGTATTGTATTCAGCATGGATGTGCTGGACAGATGAGTGATTCACATCCTAAAAAGATGCAGTGAATACAGCAATGAGATTTTATCCAGCTACTTGGAGTATTGCACAATTTAAAACTTATGAATTGCTTAATTTCTGGAACTTTCCAATTAATATTTTTGGACTGTGGTTGACCTCAGGTAACTGAAACCCCAGAAATCAAAATTGCAGATAAGGGGGAATGGTAAAGGGATGGAGAGTAAAGAAGAGAATGCTATTTTGTGTAAATAGTTTTCTCAACCTCTAATGAGGTTGAGATTTGTACTAAGACTTGAATGACAGCATAAACCAGGTGGATATTTGACCGAAAAGTAAATGCAGAGGCGAAGGGAGCTGTGAAGCTAAACATTTGAGAAACAGAGAGAAGACAGAGTGACAGGAGTATAGTGAACCAGAAGTGAGTGGAATGAGAGGGGACAGAGGAGAGGGGTTGAGGACCAGGTCACCTGTCATGAAATACTATGATTGGCAAATGCACCCTTCACAACATCAGAGACAAGACGAATAAGCTCAATGTACACCATTCAAGATTATCATGATCGCTCAGTTGATTCTGTCTTATCACAGCAAGAGGATTACAAGTGTAAACCTCTTCAACCCGAACTGATTTACCTGGTTGGATATAACTTTTGAGAGTTTGAGATAGGATAGACTTCACTAAGGGAAAATGATTTGGGGTGATCAACCTTCTAGTTTGCCTGGGAGTGTCCCAGTTTTAGTGCTGAAAATCCCATATCCTGGAATACTGCTCATTCTGGTAAGAGCTGAGGTAGCTGGTGACCTTGGTTTACAAATGTTTCCTATAAATGATTGCTAATGAAAGGGAAACAGCAAAGTGCTACCCAGGCCAGCACACACCAATTCTCTTGTTACAGGTTTGATTCTGTAGACAAATGATAGAAATAAAACCGATTCACAACTTTCCTTCCATGTTTATGGAAAGCGATCTTTAAATTTCTTTCTGTTCTGTCAATTTGAAAGCACTAACATGCATGAGCTTTGGGGAGTGCATTATAAGCAATGAGCTTCCAAAGACAATCAGATCATTCTAAAAGGAGACATATTTCTGATCACATTTCCAGACTTTGCAATAAAACAATGAAAGGAAACAGCTCATAATTTAATAGGTTAATGAGAAAAATAGATAAATATCCCAACTGGTGTTACAAAATGTTTGCTTCATTCAAAAGCATTTCTAATGTTTTAAAAATAAGCAAATTTTGAGTAGGTCCAAACATCCTGAGCAAACTAACTAGCATTTATTAGAAGCAATACAAAGCAATTCCATTATTGTGAACTTGGGCATTATAACCAAATAATAAACTAAAACTAGCATTAAACCTTATGCTCTAAATAATTTTCACATGAATAAATGCTAATGATACCATGTGAAGTGAAAAAGTAAGGAACCAAATGCACTGAAAATGAATTTGCTTATATTAAAGAACAAAAGCAGAGCCGAAGAATAACTCCTTGTGGAAAGCACTAACCTAACATGCACAAGAGCCACAGTTGGAATCCCCTGTTGGAATCTCTTCTGAGGAAGAGAAGAAAAAAAAAAAAAAAAAAAAGAACAATAAAGAACAAAAGCAAAATAACTCACCCCCAAAAAGTTATTCTAAAAAACTGAATAATGGCATGCTAATGTTTTAGCCATTTTCACTTGTATATGAAATCTTGGGAAATTTTTTCTGCTTTTTGAGATTATATTTTTAACATATCCTACAATGTGCCCCTATTGTTTTCAAAATCTGGATGACAAAGTTAAAAAATCAGTTTTAAGAAAAAAAATTGTTTTTCTGCAGGGACTTCCACAAAATGCCAACTACTGCTAAAGAAGTCAAGAATTATCAAATTGCAGATAGAAAATCTACTCCTGCCCCAAATGGCCAATGCAAAGTCTCCAAGAATAGTAGTGAAGTGAAGAAACAAGCTTTATTTTGATGTAGAATTGGAATGGAGGAAATAAAATGTCACTTTTTATTTTTTAGTGGAGCAAAACATAAGGAATCTGGAGAATAAATTTGGACATTAAAAATTAGTAAACTTTGATAGTAAACTTTTGGTTGTTCCTTTGGTGGAGTAAAGGAAGCAAGAATTTAGAAGAGGTACTTTAGTGGTTCATTATAGAGAAAAACTAAATATGTTCCCCCATGGTTTGTGAAGATGGTGATGTGCTTCACGGGTTGGATTGGGGGTTTAACAGAGGGCTTTGTGAGCTAATCTAACAGGGTCTCTTTCTTCTTTAAATTATTCTTTCTTCTTTGTAGCGCTCTATATCTAGATATTAGGGTAAAAGGGTATATAGAGACATGTGATCCTTCTCTGTAGTATAATAAATACTCTCTGTCTCTCCTGTTTCTTTCCCTTGTCCTTACAGAGTCGAAATTTCCTCATTGAATTATTGCAAAAAGAATAAAACACTTACTATGTTAAGAATAAAACAATTACTATGTTAGGGTACTTTGTCTTCACCAATTTCATGTTCACTGCCTTGTTGTCCTCTTGGTAACTTAAGAATTACATCAAATTAGTATTACTTGAGCTTTCTAAAGATGCAAAAGCTATGGCGAAACCCACATCTTTTAATTTGAAATATGGTGGAATGAGAATTGTAGCTCCCACTGAGGTCCCCAGCCCCTGTGATGGTAGTACTTGTAGAGTACCCCCTTTGGGCTGTGATTCCTACAGGCCTGAGGAAAAATGCAATTAAGAGGTGGTTCATTTCAACTAAAATAAAGTAAATACCTACCTATCTCATGCATACACTGGGCAAATTAAAAAAGGAGATCACCTGTTTCAGTGGAGCTAAATAGGCCTTGCCTCTAAGTCAGATCAAGAGAAGGTGCCTACTAGGGCCATTTGTGGGGACTTGCATTGTAGTGGAGGAGTTTCAATACTATTTCAACACTCTCAGGGCAAAAACCTTTTCTTGAATGAAATTGTATCCTCCTTTTGATTTTCATTCATTCATTAAAAAGTAAATGCCAAGTAGAGTACTCGAAGTCTTGTAAATCAACAGTGAACAGTCTTATGCAATTATTGTCCCCCTCTAGTTTCCCCAAAGAAAGCAAAATTATCATCTTATCAGTTGTGTCTTTAGAGGATGGTCAGATTATCATGCAGAAGAGTGTTTCCATTAGAGTGTGCACCATTACTTAGATAATTATGATTCTTCATGAGAATCTCCACAGCACCTTCTGGAGAAGCCAGAGAGAGGCATTTTAGATGTTGCCTTCTCAGCCGCTTCAGGGTAAGGGATAGAACTGTAGTTGGGTGCTTTTCTCTATGTCTAAGGACAGATAAAAATTGGTACCACAGTGATTGTTGTGGCCCAGAGATGCCAAGTGAAATGTTTCCTGCCCAGGATGATTTCTGTGGTTTCAAGGACTGTGTTTGAAGACTCTCTCTTCATTCCTAGGAAATCCATCTTGATCCCCGAGAGCATCAATTTCTCAAAAAGCAACTGATCTATCAAAGATGACTTGAGGAACATAGTCATAAAAAAGTTTAAATTTGGTCTCCTTGTGCAGCTGAATGCAACAGGTTCTTGGTGCATACAAAGTCAAGGATGACAACCAGGAGGTAAGAGAATTGAGAAAGATTTCTTACGTGAAGCAAGTTAGGCTAGCACTCAGGTTATTTGCAAAGCAGTGCCCTCATTGGACAAAGAAATCATAGGGATTTTATCAAGAAGCTTATAAATATTTATATAGAGAAGCAAATGTAGGGAGAGGCATGTATCAGAGCATATTCAGTTTAAGGTGGTCGAGCACATGTTTAAAAAGAAAAGTTGGTGGATGCGAGCACTTCTGGGCATGCTCAGTTCAATATCCTAATGAACCGAGTTTACTCTAAGTCGATTAAAAAAATGAGTTGGAGTAACTCAGCCAACTTGGCCAGTTCTTAGTAAGTTTCTCCAAAGAATTTCAGCTGATACAAAAAAGAAAGAACAACTTTGGGCGTTGGTCTTGAGTTACATTAACCTCACTTAGCAGCTAACATGTTCATCCTTCTAAATGTAGTCTAGGATTAGTCTTCTCCATATCAGCATGAAAACTTAGGAGATTTCATGACTTTTCTGTTGACTCTTGGGTAATACAGTTCTCTGGTCACTTCAGATCACAGAAAACAACCTTGGTTTGGTCATTTAACTGTCAATAGCATACATTAGTAAAAACTTTGACCTTGTGTTTAAAGTTGAGAATTCTTCAGTTCTGGCAGCTTGGACCTGCTGTGATTAGGGAGCCTGGAGTTGAAGCAGGATAGAAGAGATTTATTGCCTAACCTTTTAGTCCTTCTTCTCTAACTCACCAAGAGAGTCTTCTGGTTTTTCAAGGGTTGGGGCGGGGGAGCGGGGGAGGTAAGGCAGGCAGCAAAGACAGCTCTTCACAGCACCTGTGTGGCGATGTAGCATCCTGACAGGTGTTCTCGGTTGACAACTTGACAGATGTTTGCAGCTGACTTTTCTGGGGTCTTTTGTAAGTTTTCTGCATTTCCCTGCAAGATCTCAAGCAGGGGTCAGCTTGATCTTTGCTGTATGATTAGTAAATATGTCTTCTAGTGGCAAATGATCCCTTACCACCTGGTGGCACATCATGAATTTTATCCAGTGCCTGATGAATGTGTGATGATCAATTGGAGACAAAGACAAAGTACCTTAATCCAGGTTGGTTAATCAATCTAAAGAAAGAGTTTGCACTGATAGGAAGCCTGGGATGAAAGAAAGGACATCAACACCATGGTGAAATGATATTGCGAGTAGATGGTAACAGGAAGGATGGGATTGAAGTCATTCACAAGGGGAATGGACAAGAAGAGAGTAAGAAAGAACACAAAGGTAGAAGCTCGGTTGCCACACGGAGAAGGAATAAATATTTGCTCTTGGGATTCTGTCCATTAGACTGTTGAAATGTGAAAGAGGAAGTTGTGACAGTATATTGCATTTGTGGGTAGACAGAAAATAATTTCACAGCAACATATGACCCAGCAGGATTACATAGCACCAAGTGCCTTTGCCCAAATGCTTCTAAGAATTAGGCAGACAATAAAACAGAGAAGAAAAGGAGGCAATGGACATCATTAGTCTTTTAAAGAGAGCCTTATATGCTTTTTTAAAGGATGGGAGTATAAGTTATAAACAGAGATTAAGTGGCTGAAATAAGGATTTAATTTAAAGGCAACAAGACCACTAATATGCTCATTAAATACCAGTTGGCTATTAGGAACCTATTTAATGAGATTTACCAACCACTAAAGCCAACATGTCTATCTGTTAAGTTAAATATCAGTAATTTTGTTTGTTATGGGAAATACAGTTAAACTATTCCAACCCAGTAGGAAAGCAACAAATAATAATAACGAGTAACGTTTCTTTAATGTTCCTAACAAATCAGCCATTGTTCCAAAGACTCCCTGAGCACAGTCCACTCAAGTTCTCACAATGCAATTGGATCAGTGTTACTGTGTCTTCCTTCAAAGTTGAGGGAACTGAGTCCTGGATAGTGTAATTCACTTACCCAAGGTCACATGACTACCAGTGGTGTGAAGTTTGCACTTGGCAGATGTATATTTATATCTAACAGACTCAGGGCAAAGCTAATAGTGGTAGCCTTAGCAGTTGGACGCTGGTGATCTGATTCTCAGCACAGACCTCCATGTGGTCTCTGTCATGCTGGTGGAAGGAGTTCAGATGATCTCTTATAGAAAGTAGCCTGAGAGAGTCACCGGTCACAAGCCCTCGCTTTCACTTCTGCACACAGTTTCAGCCAGATCAAGGCCTGGAAAGAGAAGAGCAGGCCTCCTGAAGTTTTGACCCTCATAGCTCTTTCTTTGTCTCGGATGTTTAATGCTTTCATCACCTGTGGTTCCTCAGATCTACCTTCTCTTTGTTCACTACCCAAAGCTCCCTTTCTGACCATCCTGAATCACATCTAGCTTTGTATCTTCCATTTTGCTTGTGGCCTGGGGCGGCAGTGGGCAGTGGTGGAGAAGAGCTTGTGTCAGTCGCTGGCTCCTCGGAGCACAGCCTTAAGTGTCCGCAGAGGATGGAAAGCAAGCACCAAGACCCCTGGAGGCTTGCGTATGTGGTGGTGGGCTACAGGCTAACATTTGGGGGGCTAAGTGAACAGTGAAAGATTAAAAGGAACTCTGCAAAGGAATGTTGTGTTCACATAATTATTGCTTGTCAAAACCACACCTAATAAATACACCCAGTAGCAGCATTTACTTCTCTGCAATAGTTAATAACTAATCCTCTAAACTTATTACCGACTACTAATGAACACATACCAAACTTATTACTCTCTCTAAATTCTTGCCCAATCTATCAATATTTTCATCTTTGCCATTTTCCCTAATTTTTAAAAGTTGAAATGATTATTATATGATTTCATTCTACTCCATAGTGCTTCTAAAATCTTTTTTCCTAGAGATTGTCTACCAGTAAGACTTTTGAATAACTAAAGCATAATTCTCTCTTTATCCTTTTTTTGGCTAAGTTTTAGATTATGCCCTTAGGTTAAGAACTTATGTACTTCGATACAGTGCCAATCACATTGGTTCCTTTTACAACTAAATAACCTCCTTATTAACAACATATATCACCCCCTATTAACCTTATGGAGATAATTATGCAAACACACTAGACTATGTGGGAGTTGAAAGTCTGGAAAGGATATAGCAAGACCTTTAATGAGTTAAACACATTCAGTTGAAATAATACACAGAATTCTGGAAATAGCAGAATGGATGACATCAGTAGGCTAAACCAGGTGACGCATGTGACGGCGTCCCTGTTAATGATTTTGTGTCATTTTGGAAACCCATTTCATTGCTTAATAGTGAAGTCTGAAGGAAGTTGTTTGCATCTAGTCTAAATTTCTCTTCATGTACTTACACCTTCTTGGACCATCTACCTGGGAGATAAAAGCAGCTGACTCTTGAAAGAATCCCTCAATTGACTTAGAGACACTTATTAAGTCAAATTCATACTGCTTTCTCTAAACCAAATAAATATCGTTCCTCATAGCTACCGGTGGACTGGTTTGCCTTAGATTTCAATAGGTTGACCACGTAGTATGTGTTACAATCTCTGTACTGAGGGTGTGGCATCTTACCAATATTTTCCATCACCTAAAAGGTGCTAGCTTAATTGGTAAGATTTTCTACCCTTTTAATTTCCTCATTTCAGAAATCTATAATAGGTGATATTAGGTAACTAATATGATGGCGGTAATGGAACAAAAATAGACACACCAGAGGAGGAGGCTTTCTTCTTTAAGAAGCATGCTTTCAGTAGATCTGGTTGATTACCAGTTCATAAGATTTATTCATACTTTCTTCAGCTGTCCTATTCAATGAGGGAGCCACTAACTATACATGGCAATTTAAATTAAATTAGTTAAAATTAAATAAAATTAAAAACCCATTTCCTCAGTCACAGTGGCCACATTTCATGTACTCAGTGCCTACACAAGACAAATGGCTACCATATTGGACAGTGCAGTTGCTGAACATTTCCAACATGCAGCACATTCTAACAGACTCTACCCCTCTGGTGTACAATGACTTGGCCTCCTGTCTGCGCTCTCATGGTGACACATGAAGTACCTTTCAAAGATTTCTGATCCTGCTCTTACATTGTTAAGTACATGGTATAAGTTGATTGGTGGATACCAAGTTGGATAGGAGTAGGTAGCCCTACTGTTCTGCTGCACAGTTCAGTGACTATGGACATTGATATTGTACTACACATTCCCATGAGTTGAAAGAAAGGAGTTTATTTTCACCATAAATGATAAACATGGAGGAGAGAGCTATGTTTAACCTGATTCAACCATGACAGAACACACATGTGTTTTGAAACATCATATTAACGGTGCAGGCAGGAATCTCCATCTCTTGCCTAGCACTTCCAGAGGATTGTTTTCTTTCTCATTCCCTTAGATTGATGAACCCAATGTGACATATGTTAGGGCTTTGTTTAAATTCTTTAAAAGTTTCCTCTGTAAAAATCTTCAGGTCCTCAGATACTGGTAAATCTGCAGACATCTGGCTAGAATGTCGTTGCCTCTGGGAATCCAGCGGGGTGAAAAGATGAAGTGACCAAGGGCAGCAGCCTCGTGCATTACATTATCACCTGTCACTACCTCTTACACTCTCTGTAAGAACAAGGTGGTCCTCCCCACTCAGGCCAAGACCTTGAACACCCGCCAGATGCCCAGTGGCTTGTTTGACCTCATTAAAATTGAGCCATCATGTTAATGTTTGGGTCTGAGGCCAAATCTCTTAGAGCTGTTTAAAATTTCTTTGGATATTATCATAGGAGATTTGGTTTGTGATCTTTTCTTAGTATTTTCTAGTGGATCCATCTGAATGGAAATTGACCAAGAGGGAATTAGATCAGTAAATTAGGATTAAAAGCAAAACATGTGCTTATAAAAAATGCAGCCAACACATGGCTGGTTATTTTTCTTTATTTTTCACTCTAAAAATGATTCATGATATAAAAACCTAGAAATCATAATATGTAACAATTATAGTTAAATCAAAATGTGTGGGCTACCTAAGTATATTAGAGGTCTAGAGAGGCCCACGATTATAGATGGCGTTTATTTTGAGGAAGTAGAGATTGGGGTCCTGACAGTTTATACACAAGGCTGGGCCAACTCAGAGTCATGACCTCTGTTTCCATGCCTGTCCTGCTGAAGGTCAAAAGGGTGAATTTAGATCACAGAGAAAGTGCAGCACAGAACAGTGCAGTTCCTTGTGGCTTTGTCCAGATCACGTGGCCTAGTAACTGATCAGATTTTCTCCAACATAAATCAAACCTCCATCTACGAAGGATAATGTTTTTGCTTTCGGTTTAATTATTTACTGCCAAAGGACATTCTCCCAGTTCGCTTGGGCTCCAGCGCACTTCCCCGCACAGTGGTCCTGTCGAATCGGTGCAAATGCCTCGGCTAATTGGTGTCCTGCCCTGTTGTTCTCACGCTGAGTCCAGCATGAGGCCGGCCTCTCTCAAAGAACAAGCTTAGTGTGATGAAAGCCCCGAGACACCACAGAGCACAGATGTGTGGTGCCTGAGCGTGTTTGTTCAGTCAACATGAACCTTTTCCAAACACAAATCATACAGGTGACCAAATTTGATTGTTGTTTTTAACTTTCAGGGAAATGATATTTACAGCCCTGTTAGCCATCAGTGATTCCCATACTAATTCCTCTTTTAAAAAACTACCATCAGCCAAAAAGGTGGCCAGGAGCTAAGGATGAACCCCTGCTGCTCTCTGTCTGCTGACTTCTTACACTTGCTGTGGGGACTTCCTGGGCACAAACGTGTCACGCCATCTCATAACTGTACTCCAACCTCCTTGTCTACAAAATGATGATTTATTATGTTAGGCTACACCTTTCCTGATCCTTTAGCTTTGGTCTTTTGCCTGTTCCATCTCGCCTATTTACCTTTTTTTTTTCTTTGCACCTGTTGATAGTTTTTGGTCACCAACTTCTCAGCTTCGTGTCTGGGATATATGAAGCTAAAACAGATGCTCCGGTATTAGTTCCCAAGGTCCCAGTTTTATCTGCTTTCTCTTTATCATGCAGAGTCCAGCATAAGACCTATCTGGCTGAGTATACAGAGGATATTGCGTCTGCAAACTTACCAACCTTTGAGGGATCTGGTCTCCAGAATGAGACTGGAATGTGTTCTGGGTCAACAGTGCTTTTTCCTAGGACCCCAAGGTGAAAGGGACTACAAGTTGACCAACGTCCTTTCATATAAGTATAAGATCAAATGACATGCCAGTTACAGTGGCACACACCTGTAATCCCAGCAACTCTGAAGGCTGAAGCAGGAGGATCGCAAGTTCAAGGTCAGCCTCAACAACTTAGAGAGGCCCTGGCTCATAAAAAAAAAAAAAAAAAAAAAAAAAAAAGTAAAAGGGCTGGGATGTTGCTCAGTGGTAAAGTGCCCCTGGGTTCCTGGGTTCAATTCCCACTTAGACGCACACACGCTCACACCCACGATTATATGACATAACTAGGTTGCAGGATGGAAGAGGATTCAAGAACTAAGTTGTATACTTTGCTACTTTGATTCATAGAGATTCTGTAATCTCTGCTTGACTTTTAAAAAGTATTCTCTCTAACCAGGCATGATAGTGCATGCCTGTAATCCCAGAGGCTCTGGTGACTGAGGCAGGAGGATCAAAAGTTTGAGGCCAGCCTCAGCAACTTAGTGAGGTCCTTGGAAACTGAGTAAGATCCTGTCTCTCAAAAAAAAAAAAAAAAGAAAAAAAAATTATAAAAGGATTAAAGGATGTGGCTCAGGAGTTAAGTGCCCCTGGATCCCTGGATTCAATCCCTGGTGTGAAAGAAAGATAGGAAGGAAGGAAGGAAGAAAGGAAGGAAGGAAGGAAGGAAGGAAGGAAGGAAGGAAGGAAGGAAATCCTTCTCCATAAAACATGAAAGTGGGAACAGAAGGAGAAGATTATCAGCTTTCACCTCATCTTAACCAAGCCCTAACACCTTACGTTTGCATGGTAACACCTACCTTTATCTAGATGCATTATGTTTTCAAACACCTTACATATGTAATTTGAGCAGAACTTCACAACTATCCAGTGCAGTGAATGAACAGAGCAACTATTGTTGTACAGAGACTCAGGGAGGTCAAGCGAAGAGATGAAGTGTTAGTGACCGAGCTGGCCTGAGCCCATTTCCTTTGTCACTACCACAATGACTGCTGTGTGGTGGGACCCGCCTTTCTGCTTTAATTATGGCTAACGACACTTGTAATACAGATTTAAAAATTAAGTAGGACCTTGCAATATTTAAGATATACATTTGATTTTAGCTTACTGAAACCATGTTTGGTTGGTTCTTCAATGTATTTGACTTATATTCTAGCCATATTTCTATAAAACGAGATTGTATATTTGTTGTAGAAATTATTTTGTTTTACTTTATTTTCAAAGACATGAGGAAACAACTTCTCGGAGGTAGAGGTAAATGGATTTTATAGGTCTATTATTGCATTGAAAGGTGATCTTAGAAAGGAATATATGTGTGACTTGTGGGTAGAGGTGATAGACATTAAATTATCTGAAAAAACTTAACTGCCTGATTAAATTTGGAGGAAAATTGTTTCCTTCAGAGTTAATTATAGAAAAGGGTATTGACATCAGCATGCAGACTCTGGAGTGCATAGGAGGCAGGCACAAAAGACTGTGCTTTTGTTTGTTTGTTTTTGCTTTTTAAAATTCATACGAAAAAGAAACACATGGTAACATTGGACAATCTTGGAAATTTTGTTTGCAATGTGACTATTATTCCTAGGTAGTAAAGAGGAAGAGTCAAATGTGAACTAACTATCATGGTTTATTGAGAAATCGAGAGGCTGAATTTCAGCAATTATTGTACAACTTCAGGAAGATTTTTTTACAGTTATGATGATAAATCATAATTGAGGTCTCAAAACACTAGTTCCCAAATTCAAAAAAAACAGCAATTTCAAAGCTTTCATATTCAGGGATGTTTGCTTTCCTAGCAACTATCTTTTTGAGAACACCTCTAAACAAGAGGCAAGCATTTACAGGAATTTTTCAGGATCTAGCAAAATTATGCTATGTAATTTTTGGTGTCTTGAAACTCTGGAGTAGACATTTTCTTCCTAGGTTTAGATTTCTTATATTAACATGGGTACTGCTGTTATGCTTTTGATCTGAAATGTTCCCAACAGCTCTTGGAGTCAAAGGCTTGGTCCCTAATGCAACAACGTTCAGAGGTGACGTTTTGGGAAATGATCATAAGGGCTCTGATCTCATGAATGAACTAATCTATTGAGGGATTCATAGCTGAATGGACTATTGGCAGATGTTGGAAGGTGTAGGAGGTGGGACCTACCTGAAGAGGTATTTGGGAGCATACCCTTGGGATGTCTTGTCCCTGGTCCTTTCTCCTCTCTCACTCTGTGCTTCCTGACTGCCATAGCAAGGCATTTTCTTCGATTACACACTTCCATCATGTTTGTTTCTTGCCATTGGCCTAAAGCAATGGAGCCAATTGACCATAAACTGAAGTCTGCGAAGCCATGAGCCAAAAAATAAACCTCTCCTCTTTTACATTATTTTTCTCAGGTATTTTGTCATAGCAACAAAAAACTGACTAATAACTATTTAATAAGTGAACACTTTCATAAGTAATATTTTCTGTTTTCAATCTCTTCTCTCCTCACAAAAGACATCTTCAGGGAACCCATTCTGGCAATTTTGAATGACATTTATCTAAAAGTGACATTCTCCACATAGACTCATTTTCTTGACTGAGTTGCCCTTTAGTAGTTTGGCCAAGTCTTCTTTATCTTGGGATTCAGGGGAAAAAGAAGACTTTTATTCTTGTTTTGAAAAATCTTGCTGATTTGCTGAACGAACCTCCAGTCTGATCTTTTTCTTTTGTAAGTTACATAAGTCGTGCTGTGTGAACTAACATCTTGTCACTCATTGTCCTAAAGCAAGAGCCAAACTGGTGAGAAGCCACCTACTGTTGAATATCAAGCCTCTGCCAAAAAGGCAAAAGCAACACACTGTTCTGCTGTGTCCTGAGTGATCAAACAATTCTGAGAGCAAACAGGAACTCCAGCAGCAGGAATCAAAGGCCTTCCCAGCCAAGCAGAGTGGAGAGAAACAAGGGAGAGATCTGATTAAGGTGAGGTGACACTATGCAAATAAAGGCACCCTGACTTGGTGTTTTTGTTCAGGACTCTTGAACACCATTAGGGAAGACAACTGCAGGCATATGCAATTTTTATTTAATGGATGGAGAAACAACAGAACATCATTGCTGGAATGATTTTGTTTTCCATTAGGTGTCTATGTGTATGTGCTTATATTTGCATTTACATTTATATTCTTCCATTGATCTGAAAGGACTTTAAAGTACCTCAGTCTATTGTACACATACATACTCACACACATACACGTGTATGTTTTTGGTTAAGGTCTTCCAGGTTATCTTTCAGATAACCAGACAGACATTTTAAAGAACCAGACAGAATATTTTAGAGTTCTAAACGTCATAACAAAAGTTCATCAGAAATAAATGTTTTAATGTCACTTCATCCTTTCAGAGTTGCTTCCGTTGGCCAGAATGAAATCTTAGTATTTTATAGGTTATTGAAAGGAAATGTCTTGGCAGAATTATGTTTTACAAGGTTAATAATAAAGTTTAAATTAATTTCTTTAAAAATTATGTCCATATAGATTCTTGTGAATGGTCATTTGAAGATGCACAAGTGATATTTTCTTCACTGCTCATTGCTCCAGAACCTTCAGAGTTGCACTAGGGCTGAGAAGATGCAAAAATCAGCAAACAGGCAGAGGGGACCGTTTGTGGCCTCTGGTCAATTGTGCTCAGACTGTGTCTGTCACTTAGCCCTTTATCTCACCCACTGCCCTTTGGTTACTTGTATGTACCTCCCAGATTGTCACTATTACCATTAGTTACTGGTCTCAAGATATTTGAAACTGTGATTAGATTCAGTGTAAGGAGTGAGTTCTTGGTGTTGGGGACAAAGTGGACACTAGCACTTAAAATATGGAGAGTTTCTGGTTTCTTAGTTTCAGCGTGTCTTGGTCTGGGCTGCTCTAACTAAGTAACTTGGCTTGGAGAGCTTATGAGAAACAGAGGCTGATTCCTCACTGTTCTGGGAGCCGGAAGTTGGAGATCAGGGTGCCCGCATGGTCGGGCTATGGTCAGGGAATGCTTCTGGGTTCTAGACTTATGACTTCTCCCTGAATTTTCACATGGCGGAGAGAGTAGGAAAGCTCTCTTGGGACTCTTGCAAGGGTGCTCCCCCCATTCATGAGGGTCTCCACATCCTGAGCTCTTCTAATCCCATTTAATTCCCAAAGACCCTCCCTCGTGAGTCTGTTTTATCTAGTATCATCACCTCCGCCTTCAACGTGAAGTTTGAGAGACACATGCATTTGGTCCATCCTATGCCTCTTTGTGAGATGGCGCCCACCAGCCTCATCCTCAGCTCTGTTTCCATGTGGTTTGTTTCAGTCGTATCACTTTGTTTGCCCTTTCTCTCACGTCTCTGCATCTTCACAAGACAATGGAGCAACATCTCGTTCCCATTCCTGCTGTCTTATGAAGGTGAAGAAGGTTCTACCAGGACGACATGCCTGACTTTACTGCTCTGTTCATGTTCTCACAGCTCTTGTTCCAGAGAAGATGGAGTGTGACTTATCTAATGGAAGGAAGGGTTTGGAAGGAGATACAGCCAGAATATCCTTCTCCCTCCTTTCCGTTAGGAGCTGGCCTGCTCTGGGCCTCCCCGCTCTTCTCCATGTTCTTCCGGTCCAGCATCATCTGTGACTGCCTGAGTCTGGACAACCTTGCCCACAGGTGTGACCTGTACCACTTTCTCTGACGATAGAGGTTTTTGTCAGTTAGGGCTGCTGTAACAACACGGCACAGTCTCGATGGCTTATACACAACGGACATTGGTTTCTCACAGCTCTAGAGCTGGAAATCTGAGATCAAGGTGTCAGTATGGTCAGGTGTTTGTGAGGACCTCTTCCAGGTTACAGCAAACCATTTTCTTTCTGCATCATCACATGGCAAAAAGAGACCACAGAAATGTAAAGATCTCTTTCATGGGGAAATCCCATTCCTGACGGCTCCACCTGTAGATCCGATCACCTCCCAATGGCTCTAGCTGCAAATACCATCGTCCTGGGGGTGGGATTTTAACATATGAATCTGGGGGTACGCAAATGTTCTGGCCATACCAGCTCCCCTCTGCTGTCACGTTTGGATTATTTTTTATTGATTTTTGGGGGAGAAAAGGGGTGTTATTCAGGCCCCACAAACCTACACAGGTATTGTCTTCTTATCCTGGTTTGTCTTTGCCCTTCTTTTTGGCTTCTTAAAACTCAACTTAGGATCCCCCCTCTTGGTTTCCTTCCTTTCTTCTTATTCCATGCTCCTGTAGAAGAACATATTCATTTTTATTTTATTTTATTTTAATTTTTTTCGCTTATTTTCTTGTCTCTTCCCCAGCAAAGTGAAAATTCCTTGGATGCCAAGCTGGTTCATCTTTGTTTTCCTTGCACCTATCATAGAATTTGGCATAAAGTAAGTACTTAAAGGTAGATGGAATGGAATAGATGAACTCTGAGAAGATCTGAGATGATTTACTTAATCTACCATTATTTTGTTAGGGCAGGTAAGTCCTGCTGTCACAAAAGAAAATTCACAGGTGTGCTTTCTTCTTCAGAAACTGTCTTTCACATTGCTATCTTAAGCTACTCCTTATGCACCATGATTATAAAGATGCAACTCCAGGGCTTTTGTTCTAAAGCTTATTTAACTCCCACTTCCAAATGTCCCAACAGCATTTCAGTTTTGGCTGTTTCCTTCCCAGTATAATTCTTTTGGTTGGTATATCCAGTAAGCCCAAAGCTAAGGGTGTGATGTGTATACACCTTGGGAATGAGAGTTGGTATTTGAAGCTTAGCAGCAGAATGCAGGGGATGAGGAGCAGAAAATCTGATATATATTTCATGGCCTTGCCTGGAAATAAATCCTAAGGCCTACACTAATAATGTGGCTCATTTGAAGTCAATGATTTTGAGATGAGAGGCAGGGTACCCACCAGTGATTGACTCTGCAGGCAGCAGATCAGGTCTTAAATCACAGGGCAGCCTCATCCTTGTTTGCTACGGACACTGACACCTGCCATTCATCACCTGCTTTATTCCCACCCTGCACATGATTGACACCTATTTATTGTCCATTTCGGTATCTTTTCATGCGTATCCATCCTAGCCTCCTAAGTGGGTTGTAAGCTCCTCTGGCATAGTGTGACAACAGCGATACACTTTTTTGTAACTTGTAAGTCTGTTACGCACTGCCTTGTACATAGCTAATGCTCATGGAAAGTTTGGTGATTGATCCTTTGTCACATTGACAGGAAGAGTGATTTCCAACATGTAAAACATGAAAATAGTTGCAAATCCCAATCTTTATACTCTGAAAGATAATAGAAATCACTATCTATTTGATGTTTTCTTTGTCTCCCTTTAATTTCTCCATTATGCCAAAATAAAGCAGATTTTCCTGCTAATTTACTTAAATAAAGGGCTATTGTATCTGAAGATAAAATAATGGAAATTCTGGAATGATTTAGTGACTCTTGGATTCAATATTGGTAAATAATATGCCACTATAGAGTTCCAGGGGAAAATAAATGCCTTAGTTTCAAAAACTGTCTGGTAAATGGAGAGACAGGTGTATCATGTTTACAAGGGATATGACATTATAAACTCAGCCAAAACAACCCATCCAGATGTGCAGTGATCTGTATCCATGAACCCAGAGAACCCTGTCACAAGTTTTATGGGTAATTTTTGTTTGTGAGTGTTTAGACACCTTAGCAGCCAACTGGAATGAGGCCAATATCAGTAACAACACAGAGATGAAACACCATTATCTAATCAACTCCCAATCAAACCAGTCAGTGGTAAAACAGTGCTTCCTCGAAACACTTATTACAGATAACATTTTGGTTGTTAAATTTATGAAGTGTAAAGTTATATAACTTCTTTTTTGAAAAAGTCAAGACTGCATTTTCGTACGCACATCCACCCACAAACGCTGTTTGGCAGTGGAAGCTCTAATAAGGTCATTGACAAAAATAAATTACATAAATTGTATTTAGCAATTTCCAACATTCACTGAGAAAGTCCATGCAGGGGGCATGGCCTTGCCAATTATGAAAAATGTTATCCTGAATAATTAGCAGAGTGTGTTGACAAAAGTGTCAGCATGAGCGGAGACAGCGTACTTTATCTACTGGCATGTAAGAGACGTCTTTTTGAACCCAAAGTTTTGCTAATTTAACATGTTTTCATCCTACCATAAATCCTTACTGTAAATTTGGTAAAGGTAGTGCTTATCAATAGGAGAAGCCATTTCTGCTCTGTGTCATGAACAAATGTCACCCTCTCAATGATTTGGGTGGTAGGGTGGCTTCTCTCCTCTCTCATGGTTCAGTTATTAGGTTCCCCCAAAGAATGGAGAAATGTACATGCTAATTTGAATTTCCTGTTAGAGGAGTCTTGGGACCATCTTGATTGCAGATCTCAGTCCACACCTAGATAAAATTGATTTTTCTGGGTTCTTCCTATTCTTAGTCTCACCAGATACAAGGTGGGGGTAACCCTGCCCTCCAATACACACGCACTTAGGCTTTCGCAGACTGGCACCTTAGCCATTGGGTGCTCCCTGAACCTGTAATGACTTGGGCTACTTTGGATACACACCCAGGGCACATTCCTGAAGAGAGAGTCTGGTGGGCTATTCAGTCCTTCTTGTGGACAGTTCCATTATTTCAGTTTCACAATGTCAACTTGTGACTCAATAAGTTTCAGAATCAGAAAGATTCTTGAGATAGACAATATTAGTTGCTCTCTTCATCTTCCTGTGAAATAACTCTCTCAAGGGTCACAGCAGACACCCAACACAAGACCAAAAACGCTTGCTAAATCAGGAGACCCTTTTCTGTCATTGAAGCATGTGCCCCCAGTGTAGACATGTTCAGCTTCCCCCGTCTCCTTTGGGCATCTCTGCTCATTCTCTCCTTCACCAGTGTCTCTTCTTTCCTTTATTTCTTTAAAGGTGGGAACTTGTCAAGTGGTGTCTTTAGTCTCTTCTTTCTGGAAGTTTACTGGTAACCTCACCCCCTTTCATGACTTATGTTCAATAGCTCTCCAGTTTGAATCTCCCTTCTGGGGTCATGGAGGCACAGTCCCCGGCCATTGTGTTCTGTGTGTTTTGTACTTCACTCAGCATGCTGAAAACCAACCGGACTTCCTTCCTCACTAATCATCCCGTTCTCATTTTATCCTTCTTGTTAACTGCAGCATCATTACCAGAGTCACTGTGTTCAAGCCTCACAACTCCATCTTCATTCTTTCTTTGCCTCAAGATCTAATGATTTACCAAGTTTTGTACTTTCTTTCTTATTGGTATGTGGTGTGTCCCTTCCTTTCTCATTGCTAGACCTTGGTTCACATTTTTATTATCTTCTTTTTTTTTTTTTTTTTTTTTTTTATTATCTTCTTCATAGAAAGTCAACACAACCTTTTAAAAGGCACCTAAGTCTCTCGTTAAATCCAAATCCAACTTACAAAATTCCTTTAAATTTATTTTGGGGAAAAAATTATTTCACTATAATTCACTGTTCCAAAAGTGGTCTGGTTCACCTTCTAAATATTTATTGAATAGAATCACCAAATGATCCAGCAGTGTCACTGCTTGGTATGTACCCAAAGAAAATGAAATCCACATTGCATAGAGATAGCCCTGCCACCATGTTCATGGTAGTGTTGTTCATAGTAGCCAAGATAAGGAAATAATCCAAGGGTCCATTGACAAAGAAAGGATAAAGATACAGCCTCTCTCTCTCTCTGTCTCTCTGTCTCTCTGTCTCTCTGTCTGTCTGTCTCTCTCTCACATGTGCACACACTTATGAGGGAAAAGTTTACAGCCTGGTGGTTACCAGTAGTGGGGAGGGGAGGGAATGGGAAACCATAGGTCAAAGGGTACAAACCTAGAGTTTCGTAGGATGAAAAAGTGTAGAGGTTTATATGCTATAGGAGAACGATCAATAATACTGTATGGTACATTGAAAAAATTCTCATACAGTAGGTTTGGGTGCTCTAACACACACACACACACACACACACACACACACACACAGAAGTAATTTTGGAAGGTGATGGGTATGTTAATTTGCTTAACTGGACCAATCATTTCACTGTGTATTTCTGTATCAAAACATCACGTTGTACTCCCTATACGTATGTACAATAAAACATCAACTTTTTTTATTATGTACTGGGGACTTTCATAAATTCTGGGTATAAATGTGAGACCCAGTCCGGTCCTTAAAGAGTGCCTAAATAGGTAAACAATAACCATAACATAGAGTGATTCATATAATAATCAAAGTATTTTCCTATCTCTAAGTTAGCTGTTTAGAATTACTTTCCTCCTTTCATCAGATGATGTCTTGAAATTTTCAAAGTCCAGATAAAATAGCATCTGCATTATGGCGTTTTTGTTTTTGTTGTTTTTGTCTCATCTGATTATATTTTCTTCTTTGAAGTACTACATAATTCATAATAATTTATTTGGGAATTAATCACTTCCTAGTTTGCCATCTCTTCTATTTTGAAATCTTACAGTTATTTAATGTTTCATATTTGTCTTATATTCCCATTCGAATTGTCCACAGACTAAGGTTAGTGACTGATTTTAAACTTCTTGATAAACTTCAGGGCCTTCGTAGTGTATTATTATTATTTTGTATTCAAACACATTACAAATGATAAGTAATATCATTTCTATTCTGATTTAAACCCAACAGTGATATAAAATGATTTGAAATGTTTTATACACTCACATTTTTAAACAAAATTTTTAATGTATGCATTTTCAACCTTTTATCCCACCCAAAACCTATTCTTACAATTCTTAAATCTCATCTACCTTTAACAGTTCCCAGAAGAATTATTGTTTAAAGTGTAATTTTATGTAGTCACCTGAGAGGTAAAATATGTCCTTCAAAATAATTTCACTACAGTACATTTTCTTACTCAGGAGATGTTGATTTTTGTCAGTTTGGTTTCAAGGCAAACTTTGAATGTTAATGTAAGAAAATAAAATACAATGCTAATGATATAGGAACTGAAAATTCCATTAGATAATATTCCATATTTATGCTGAATAATTAACTAATTCAAGATTTTAATATAATAAAGTTGTTATGGTTTAGATATGAGGTATCCCCCAAAATCCCAAGTATGAGACTATCCAAGAATTTTCAGAGGTGAAATGAATAGATTATGAGAATTGCAACCTAATCAGTGGATTAATCCTCTGAAATGGATTAACTGGGTGGTAACTGGCCAGGTAAAGTATGACTGAAGGAAATGGGTGGGTCACTGAGGGTGTGCCTTTGGGGTTTATTTTTTATCCCTACTGAGTGGCGCTCTCTCTCAGCTTCCTGGTGCCATGTCCTGAACTGTTTTCCTTTGCCATGCTTTTCTGCCATAATGTTCTACCTCACCTTGGGCCCAGAACTATGGAGTTGGCCATCTATGAACCGAGACCTCTAGAACTGTGAGTCCCAAATTTAAACTTTTCCTTCTCTACATTGTTGTTGGCAGATCTTTTGGTGATAGTGACTCAAAAACTGACTAAAACAAAATGTTTAAAAAATTAAGTTCCTATAGTGATTATATAGTTTCCTATTGTTTTATAACTAATTACCACAGACTTAGTGGATTTGAACACTGCAAATTAGTGTGTTCTTATAGTTCTGTAGACTAGAAACCCAACATGAGTTTCCCTGAGCTAAAATCAAGACATCTGAAGGGTAGCTTCCTCCTGGAGATGCTGAGAAAGGCATGGTTCTCTTGCCTTTTGAAGCTTCTAGACATTTGCCACATTCTTTGATCTTTCAAACCAGAAAAGTTGAGGGCCAAGTCCTTTTCCCACTGCTTTCTCTTTGGTTTCCCTCTTCCATCATTATTTCTTTGACCACAGCCAAAAAAAAAAAAAAAAAAAAAAAAAAAAAAATTTGTTCAGTTTTATGAACCGTGCAAGTATATTTGGATTATATTGGACCAACTCAGATAGTCCAAGATATTCTTCCCACTTCAAGGTCCTTAACCTAATCACATCTTCAAGATCATTTTTTTTTCCATATTAGGTAATGTATTCATAGGTTCCAGGGATTAGGAGACAGACATCTTTGAGGAGCCAATATTTTGTTTACTATAATGATCAATTTTATATATTCATAACAGTTCATGTTCAATTGAACTCTTTTCAGTATCATTAATAACAAGTCTAAATTTCCAATAATTATGCAATCTTACAACTTGAGGAGTCCATAGAAGTCATCTGTGGTAGTCAGCACTCACAGTAGCCCCCAAGGATCCTTTCTTCTGTGTCTTCATGGTGTTGCAGTCTCCTCCCGTGTTGAACTAGGGTTGACTTTGTGATCCACACAATATGGTGGAAGTGAGAAACATGTATCTTCTGAGGTGAAGTTATAGAAAACACTGTGGCTTTTGCCTTGGACTCTCCCTTTGGGAAATGCTAGATGCCATGTAATGGGGACCCTCCAGACTCTTAGGAAGAGGCTCCTCTGAGGAGAAAGGCTTCTATCAATAATTGGCACCAAATTGCCAGTGACTTGGGTAAGCTACCCCAATGGTAAATCCTCCAACCCCAGTCAAGCCTTCACTTGACTTGATCCTGGCTGACATTTAGACCACAATTGCATCAGAGACTGAGCCAGAATCTCCAGGCTTAACCTCTCCCAAATTCCTGACGCATGGAAACTCTAAGAGATAATAAATATGCATTGTCTTTTAAGTCACAGCTTAGGGCAATTTGTAACAAAGTAATAGATAACAAATGCATCATCTAAGTCACCATTTCCAATGCATGTTTTGAGAAGCACTAATTCGGTCAGATGCTGTTTTACACAGTATTCATTGTTCTAATAAATTAAGGAACACTATATACTCTAGACCTTTTCCTAGATGATTAAAATATACATTTGTAGGAAATAAACAAATTGTACAATGTTTAACTCAATGTGAACAAATATATCTGACTGTGGACCAATCCCTACCACTACTACCTTTGCCATATATTTTCAAGTTTACCTATGTTCTCTAAATATGCCAATTAAATTTTATCTCAGAGCATGTTTGTGCAGAGACTTCATAGCATCAGGGAGTAACATCTATTTCCCACTGACCCACTTTCTCTGCCCTCCTATTATACCATTAGAGTGTTTATAATAGAAATTTTAATGCAAGTAAAAAATGTCTTTAGGAGCAAAATACCTTATTCTGTTTTTAGTTGCTTGCAATTTAAGATGAATAAAGTATTTGAGGTTTTGGTGAAAAAATACATTATACATGAGGATCCTAGGACTCTAATGAGGAACACAGTATTTCCTTCTTCCTCAAAGTTCCCCTTCTATTCTTTAGAGGTTGCTTTTTGATGTTCCTCGGGCCTTGCTCTCCCTTTGGGGTGGGGATTCTACAGGAACTAAGGGCACTTTCCCACCTAGACCTGCATCCCTTCTACATTCTACTTCAGGGAACACTGGTCTAAGAGCTCTCTGCTCACTGGACCCTGGTCCTGTTTCCCATGGTTCCATGCCTCTCCCATGGAACCTCTCTCCTAAGGCAGACCATGCCGTAGTATCCACACAGTGGTCGGTCAAGGGATGGTAGCTACTTTTTTGCAGTGTGTAGTCAAATCTCTGGCCTCCCACAGTGTAAATTACAACTGGGGTTGGAAAGGAAGAAGAATATCTTGAAGACTAGGCATCAGTTCTCCTGGAGACTCAATTTTCAGGCACAAAACTCTAAATCTGCATTGTCTAAATTCGACTTAACATCTGCCGAGTTGTTATGAAAGCATTATTTGTCAAGCTAAAAGGATAGAACTTATTTTATTTAGTATTTTTTTTAATCTGGATTTGTAACTTTTAAATATTTACAAACATGGTATGTGATATTAGTACTGTTATTCTTGCCCTGTAGCTTTACTGGTGGAACTGGCTGAGTGTCTATGTGTCTACACATGCAGACTTTGTGGAAGAGGCACACAGCGAGTCCAGGACGGGGTGGGAGGACAGGAAATACCCACCAGCTTTCCAACATTCCTCCTAGTCTTAGACCTTTCACTCTCCACGGTATAGAGTTGGTTCTTAGGTACATGATATTAATTTTAGACATTACATCTAGCTGGTATTTAGGAGGTAGTTTCTAGAAGGACGTGGGAGTACTGACAACCTGTAGACAATATATTCACTGGCAGTTAAATTTTTGGGTTGGAATTCTCAGTTCACCTGGGTTCTAAGGAGGCTAAAGGTTGATGCATTTCAGTTCTTAACCGTCTCCTTTTTCCTTAATTTTAAAAGGGGATACCGAGGATGAAAAGCACCAGAATTACCTGGAACCTTGTTAGAAAATGAAATCTGGGTAGCCCTCTATACTAATGACCTACTGCAAAACCCCCCCGAGGTGTCCTGCCTCCTAATCTAAGTCCTCCAGGTGATTTGGGGGACAGCTGCAGCTGAGGCTTGGGAACCATCCTCTTAGTCTATATCTATTTCCTGATGGAGCTAATCAGACAACTATGGCTTCAAGTTTTCTTTATTTCTGGCCACATTGACACAATAGATACCAAACAAACACCATTGAGAAAAAAATGGCATGAATTTATAATTAAAACAAGACAGCTTTGCTTTAAGTTCTTCCTGGAAGAAAAACACATGGTAGGTATTTGAGATGTTATGTTAATTGTTAGATCTTATCTACTTAGTGTCTTTTGTTAATGCATCCTCTCTTGAATTTCCTTGCTTTTATATTTAGCATTGGTTCCAAGTTGTAGTTCTTTATATTGTTGTTTTCCAGGTTCTAAACCCCTGAAGGGTGCTTCATCAAAGACTGAAGTGTCATAAAGTAAAATCAATAAATTAAGTTAATGCTGAACCTGCTTTGGAATAGAAAAAGAGAAAACCCAGTTCTTTCTCCACATGCAATTTAACATCCAGAAGGAAAACAAATCTGTTGCTTGGTTTTTCTTATTTTTTTTGTTTGTTTTTCTACAGTTTGATTACATTTTCTGATCACAATAGCATTGCAAATCCATTCTGATGTTCATGTGGAAATGAATAATTAAAAAAAGATGTTTTTATCTAATGACAGAAAAAGAAGATAGAAAATCAATTGTACCAATCTCTGAACTTTCAAGTAGGGTTAGTATTTATTAATTTACTTATTGTGTTTAACATAGTTTTACTTTATGTCTACATAGAAATAAAGTGAATTTATGTATAGATGAGAATCATGAGAGAGTTGCCATGGTTTGTAAAAGCACCCTCCCCAAAGGTGTTGAAGGCTTGGTCTCTAGCTTATGCATTTATTGGGAGGTGGTAGAATCTTTAAGAAGTAGGAACTAGTGGAAGAATGTTAGGTCACCAGAGATGTGCCCTCTGAGGAGAAATTTGGATCCTGACCTCTTCTCCTGCCTCTTTTGCTTTCTGTTCACTTATAGATGAGGAATCCTCCTCTACCACATGTTCCACCACAGGCCTAAAACAACAGGACCAAGCAACTATGGACTGAAACCTCTGAATCCATGAGCCAAAATAAACCTTTTCTCCTTTTAAGTTGATCATCTCAGGTATTTTGTCACAGTAATGGAAAACTGACACATGGATTGAATATATAACTCTACATTGAATACGTATTCTAGTTGTCATGGGACAGTTCTTACATTCTGGTCATTGGTCACTTTCCTGGTTTTATTTATCAATGATGTTAATATGGATGTTTTAGCCAGTACCATTGCTTATTCAGGTGAATGTGAAATGAATAGCTCCTGATTCACTGCAATCTGTTAAACCTACCTGTGGGTATTGCTAAGCTTCCATCATTAACCATTAGTGCTTTCGTTCTAAAAGACACTCTTGATGAGTAGAGTTCAACAGAGCATGGCTTGTGCTTATTGACTTGTTATTTCTAATTATTTTTACTTGTTATTTATAATTATTCTTTGTCATGTTTTGGATCTATTTTTAGTTTTTACAAATTTAGTTTAAGCTTTTCAACAGCAAGCTTCCTTATTTCACTTGCATTTTTGCCACTACCTAATATTTTTATATTCCTGGTGAAAATGGAAAAAAAAATTTAAAGATGAATATTGAAGCTTACTTGAGTCATATCCGATTGTGTGCCAATGTTATGAGGGCATATGGAATACATATGGTAAAAAAAGAATTCTTTTAGAATTGCTCAATTTCCTAGCTGTGTCTTATTATGTAAGCCCTGAATTCTCCTATTATGTCAGAAGGATTTCCATGATTTTACAAAAGTTCTTAAAGTCAAACTTTCATGTTAAAAATCAATATTTATTATGAGTTCTGCTCAGTCAAAGGAAGTAGCAAGTAATTTGTTCTTGCATTATTTTACAGAGAAGAAGAGGATACAGAAAACATAAAGCTTCAGGTTGAGAAAAATTTAAGGATGTGTGGTATGATAATCAGGAAGAATTTCCTTGGTTTTGTGCTTACAAAATAAATTTCAAGTTTCAATTTTTATTTACTTAAATGGTTTATGCAAATTTGAATACTGAAGTATTTCTTATCAAAATAACTATTTGAAATTAGAGAACAAGAAGAGATGATTTTCTTATCAGTGGTAGAGTGCTTGCCTAGCAAATGTGACATCCTAGATTCTATTTCCAATACCACAAAAAAGAAAAAAAAAAGAAAAGAAAAAAGAAAAAGAAAAAGAAATTTCTATGTTTTCTTGCAATTTAAAATGACTTCCCACCTTGATTTTATTTAAGGAAACTGAATTTCTTGATAAATATTTTATGATATTTTGTATAATAATGTTCAGTATCCTGCACTATGTTTGCCTCTTTAAGAAATGACCATAGAAAAAGAAGACAATATAATTTCATCAGACAGAATCTTTCATTTTAGATTTGTAGTTGTTTAAAACCTGTATAAATGAGGATATGACCAACTGAACTCTGCCCTCTACACAGATGGTGTTCCACTCACTCAACAAGATACATTGGAAAGTCGGTATCTTTCATTTCAATCCAAATGCATTTCCAGCATGCAACACATATTTATTATTTGCTTCCCATGCGCAATGTATCTTCCTAGAGGCTATGATTACAAGCATGAACTTAAAAAAAATAAATGACCCTGCCCCCAAAGTAGCTCACAGTCTAGTTAGAGAGAGAAAAACAAAATATACACAGACAATAAACATAAATTTATTTATAACCCTTTTACACTGAGAGTCTGATACTATAAACAACTAATAGTCATTGGGGTGCACTGGGCTAAGCTTTTTTAAAATTCTAAATCCGTGCTTAGATATGAAATTTAATTAATGTGTCATGCACAATGGTAATAGAAAGTGGTAAGATGAAGAAGTGTTAGCCGCACTTCCACTGAGAGGTAGGTTTAATGAACTTACTCCTTGCCAGATACAAAATAATTAGCTAACCTACATTGGGAAGGTCAGGTATTTTGTAATACCCCATAAATATAGAGCATATAGCTATAATTATAAAATAATACTGTAATTTTGCACCTACAAGGTTAATTTTGTATTACTAAAGTAAATTGAGACCTTGTAAGCCTCAACCTTGTATGATTTAATGTGCAATCATGGAACAATATTTTTAGCTTGGTCTTCAGCTAACCCTCAGGAGATGCTGGAGAGGAGTGTGGAGGGGAGGCTGATGTACTATCAGGACAGCTGAAGGCAGCCTCCAGTGTGCAAGGCCCATGAATGTGTTATCAAAGCAAAATGAAGAGCTGCAATTTGTATATCACAACAAGACTTGTGAAACTCCAGACACCTACAGGAGATGAATCCTCGCTTATCCTTCTGGGATAGGCCTGTCGTGTGTAGTTTTATTGCATTTTACAGGTGGGATAAATAACTAGCATCAGGTTGGTCACAGTAGGAAATAAAACAGAGCTCTTTTTATTTCTTATCCTGTAATTTAGCTACTGCTTTCCCTAAGCAAGTCATGAACTGCTCTCTTACAAGAGTCTCCAAGCTATTTTTTATTTTGAAATCTGACCTCAATTAGATTTGAGGGTAGACTCCTTCTTCCATATCACATAACATTGGTCATGCAGTAGATGTTTATAGTATTGTTTTGTTCTTCTTGCTTTTGATTGTTTATTTTTAAGACTTCTTGATTTTATAAGAGTAGCTGATACTGAATTGGAAAGATTAAACATCACAGGAGTGTTAATTCCTGAGTATCATGTTTACTGGCACATTGGGTACTGACTTTGGCTTTCCTGGACCTGTGCCTCTCTAACATTTTCTCACTTGAAACAACAAAGGTACTATTTTCTGACTTTTACAAACAAGAGTTGCTGTAAAGAAGAATTAGTTTCAATTCTTCTGAGAAACTTATAATGTAGATATATGTTATTATGAGCATGAATAATAACAATTTATTATCTAAGACAGAATGCCAGAGCAAAAGTCATTTGCATAGGCAAACATTGGTTGGTGTGTGAGGTTTCATCCAACTCAGTCTCTATTCAGAGATAATAGGTACTTCGATGGATTTTTCTTTCTCAAGAGTGTACCTCTAGGTTAGAAGCAGATGAATTGCTACGAACATCAGACAATAATAACAACACATTTTTAAAAATCCCTATGGCCTGCTAAATTTGCAGCCTGAACAGAAGTAGAAAATCACACAATCCTTTGAAACATTGAATTTGATTCTTTAAATTTATTCTTTTCATTCAAGTTAGAAACCCAACCACAAATTCCTCAGACTTGCCGGACTTGGGTTTCACTGAACTTAAGATGTTTTGTTTTAGAATGTGGTTTTTATGCTTTTTTTTTTTTTGCTCTCAGGGAATAGAAAGTGGTCTGTCCTTTTTTGCGAGAGAAGACCGTAAACCAATCATAAGACTGAAATAGCATCAGTAAATCTGGCAACTGGGAGACCTTTGCAATGCCTTTCTAATGTCTGTTAATAAGTGAGGAGTTTCTAAGTTGTGTGAATGAGGTGCACCCGAAGGAAGTCATGTGTTCTCGAAAGGATATGACTAAAGGGGACTGCGGTGACTCTCATGTGTGTGAAGAACACATATTCTTATTCAGTCCTGGTGCAGAAGGTCAAAATGGAAACATTAGGTGCAAGTTACAGGAGAGTAAATAATGACACAGCTAAAGAAGCAATTTCTACTAGTGTCCCCAAACCGGAAACATTCACACCTGGGTCGAGGTGCCTAGGAAGCATCTTGAATTCTGCAAGGAACTTGAATCCCGTGGACACTAGGGCCTGCGGCTCCCATGTTTGGGCACATCCATCTGAATCCACATCTTTATTGCCAAACAGTGAAAACAAAACCCACCCAGTTCCCAGACGGATGTCCCCCTCCAATTTTAACTGAATGAACAACTCTAAACATAGAAATGTCCAAGTCGCCCATCCTTCCTAAAATCTCTGACAACACTTTTATCCCTGAAATCTCTAGATGCTCATTTCTCAATAGCATTCCCAATTATTGATGCGTTTATTCTCATTCTCTGTAAACGAGGTAGGCCTTCAGCATCTTGGAGCTATAGTCACAACTTTCTCACCACTGTTTGAACATCCGAACCTTAACCTATCATTTCCTTAGAGCACTATTTTTATTATGACTCTTTCATTAAGAGTGTTGCCCTCCTTTATTTCTGTTAATGTATTTAAAATCTTTCTTCATGTGGCTGCCCCTTAAATAAGCTGTAGGTACTGATATAGCTAAATGCCTCACCTTCTGTGTTCTTCCAAGAATATTTCTTAGACCTAATTTATTCCACAGTGACCTCCCTTTTATCTGTAATTCACTTAAAACCCACCACGGGATCCATGATCCAAAGAGTATCCACTTTTAAAACGAGTAGTCCCCTCGATTGGTTTACATGCATATATGAAAGTTAGGAATGTGAAATTGCTTACTAGTTTTAGAGCTGTGACTCTCTTTAATTTTGTATTTCAATTTTCCACAGAACCTCCAGCAAGGCAGGCCATGGACATCTACTGAATGCACATTAAATTCCTATCAAATGAGGGAATCAAAAATTATCCACACTGGCTGGAAAATGGAGGAGACGGCTAAAGTGGCTTCTCAGGGAAAGACACTGGAGACACCAGTGGGTCCAAGTGCATAAGCTGATTCTCCTGGAGGTGGAAACAGGTCTGGGTAGCACCGGAGTCAGGCTGATGTAAAGCTTGTCTTTTTTCCTGGTCCATTTTGATGAGCAGTGTGCCATGGGCTATTAGGCCCCCAAATATTTTGGGTTAGACATGATAACTCAGTGCACATAATTCTCATTTTGCAGTGAGGGCTTTAGGCTTTATTACATCTGAAATACAACCAAGCACATCATTTTGACTTTGATTTGCTAAAATGTATTCAAGATGAACAGAGGTTTTAGTGAATTTGATTCATATCGTCAGTTCATTTATTAGTGGGTATGATGATAAAACCATAAACCTGTCGCCCAGGTGATACTAATGTACTCCTTTGTGAGCTCTCTCAGCCCTGAGGGTGGGACTTGAGCAGAATGGACGCTGCTCCTTTACCCCAAGAGGTGCTCGGACTGCATCTGGAACGTGGAACTCTGTCCTTGGCAGGGACTGCTGCATCTTTTGAAGGAGAATACCCCTCCCCGGAAGCTCCCTGCATTTTTATTTCAGTCTCATCCACATCTCAATCTTACTTTCCTATAGTTATTGGACATCTTCGGTAGAATCTTCTTCTAGAGTAAATAGAGAAATAGAAATAGCAAATATAAATATGATTTATACAGAGAGTTTTTAATTTTTAATAGCTTAGCCTTAAAAGAATCTATCACAGAAATACTGAGCCTAGATATGACTGTGCGACATTAAATAATTAGCAGTTCACCAACACAATGCTAACAACATCAACATCAGGGGTCATATAATTGAAAGTCTGCTGTGGAGGTAGACATTAATAATCTCAGGAAAGGTTATTTATTATAGATGAAATAAATGCCCCAGAGAAGACACGTATTTTGCTAGGAGAATGTGTAACAGGGAGACTGATAAGTCTGGGAGGAACGACGGCATGGGGGCAGGAGCAGAAGGCTAGGGAAGTATCTCTGAGGAAGTGACACCGTGGCCGACTGGGGACATGTGAGCAGAAGAAAAGAGTTAGCTAGGTGAGGACAAATGGGTCTCTATTGGGGATGGGGTTCTCAAGTAAAGAAAACCACATATTTAGGAGCAGGAAGTCACTTAGTTCTTCAGATAAATGAAATAGGGAGCAGGGGCCTTGAATATGACAAGAAAGGAAAGGAGGATTGTGAGATTGGGTGGAAATGTGAGTGGAGGTCATATCATGAAAGGTCTTGTCAGCAAAAATAAGGAGCTTGAATTTTAAGAATAGTGAGAGACCCTGCTTTTATGATGTGATATATTTTAAAGATTACTCTGACTGAAAGTGGGGGGAAGAGTGGAAACAGAGACCAGTTAGGAAGTGTTAATCATTCTTCCAGAGAGAGAGAGATGATGGTGCCTGAGCCAGGACTGTGCTGGAGAAAAGAGGACAGATTCGAGATGGATCGTGGAGGTCAAACATGGGGGCTGTTTCCTAGCACAAGGAAAGAGAGTAGAGCTGTCCTTCAAGGGTCTGTGACACACACAGTTGGGTGGACGGCGCTGTCATTTCCTGAAAGGGAAATGGTAGAAGAGAAGCAAGGGTCGGAGGCTGGGTTCCAAGGGTGGGCGTGGGAGGAAGGGGGCTGCAGATTCCACTGGGGGCCCAGGGAAGGGGCGTGAGCAGGGCAGGGAAGTGAGGCCGCCGCCTTTGTTCTGGTTTCTGTGGTGGGGATCAGCGGCGGCATGTCCCCGCACGCCCCAGAGAGACAGGCAAAAGACCAGGACCTCCCTACACAAACCTGGCTTCAGAAACCCGTGAACACGGCAGCCTCGGCCAGGTTGTGAGGCCAGCGGGCAGGTGGAGGCCGCGCCCAGCTCCGCACCCCGGGCCTTTCGAACTCCTTTGCTCTTTGGAAGCTGAGGTGGGCGAGAGGGACAGGGAGGGTGGTGAAGAGTGACCATCCCACGCACACAGCGACGTGGGAAGTCGTCCTTATTCAGCAGAGTCAGACTAGGTGGAGCCATGGACGCAGAGGCCTGGCTTCTAGGAACTGCTGGGAAGCATGTGGCCCGGTGTGGGAGTGATTCCCTGTCTCCTTCTGGAATTTTCCCCCTAAGAGGATGGCTTCCCTAACTCCACCCTATCCTGTTCTCACGGACGGAGCTCCTCCCAGTCTTGCCCCCTTTATCTGTGTGTTTATAAATAAGAGAGTTGGGCGAGTTGTTGTAAAAGGCCAGAGTTGGTACGGCCAGACCTGTCCTGCTCCCTCTCATAAAAAGAGAATTGGCTCTTGCGGTCATTCAGTAGACAAGCTTTTTGGGTAATAAAAAACTGCCAACCTCCTCCTCCAGCAGTTGACCCTTTGCCGCTCCTCAGGGACGTGGCACAGAGGACCCCCACAGAGCTTGTTAGCAGCATGTGCCTGGTGCTTCCAGTCACAACAGTGGGACCCCACCCCTGAAAACCTCCGTACTAGAGGGAGAGACATTATGGGAGCCGATGTCTAGAGCCGATGTCTAACTGGAGGGGTGGTAGGAAATCCAAGAGGCTGGGGAGCCCAAAATCCAAGTGTCCAGAGGTTTAAGAAGAATCTAATGATCAATTTCTCAACTCTGTTGGAAGTTCATTTGCATATTCAAAGAATGTAAATGGCTCAATTTAAAAAAATCTGCTTTATATATTCTTTCAGCCAGTGGAAAATTGGCAGTCTACAACTTGTGCACCAAGCTTTGCCAAGAATTTCTTTCTTTGTTTCTTTTCTTATTATTCTTTTTTTAACTGGCAAAGAATTGTTTTAACTTTTTACATAGTAAATATAGATTATAAATAAGACCAAGGCAAACAAGGGGGGGCGGGCAAAGTAATAACCACTAAATAGAATGTGAATGACTAATAAGTATAAGAAAAACCTTCAACCAGATGCTATGAATTTCTTTTGCCTAAACACTCCAACATTTCTGTTACTTTTTGTGCGTGTGGGGTGGTGGGGATTGAACCCAGGGCTTTGTGCCTGTAAGGCACACACTTTACCAACTGAGCCATATCCCCAACCTTTCACTGTTACTTTTTCTTTTTCCCTCTGCAGACTAGGGGTTGGTAGTATGAACAGAGAATCCTGTTTTCACCTTTCTTAGCAACTCAGAGATGGAAGGTAGTTGAACTTCAAAAGTTTTAAATTGAAAGGTGGTCCAATAGCAGAAATTAATTGCTTCACAGACAAATGGGTAAATCAGGTAGGTCTACACAGGGTGGCAGAAGAATCCAAACCATGATGGGAAATACAGGATTCCCGAGAGAAGAAACACTCAAAGCAAGTTGAATAGAACTCTTGCAAACCTTTTCAGGCTTTGGAAAGGAAAATGCAGACAATAAATCACACCTTGAGTTAAAATAAGCATTTATCATGCTGTTTCCTTTTGCTTCCCTGCATCTCTCACCTGGCTCCCCCAAACACTTTTCTGACTTCCCGCCCTCAGTTATCCAAGAGGGGAGCATTGATGAATGGAGGTCATATCCTTTATCTCGGTATCTCTTCAACAACACAGCAGATCGTCTCTTGCCTTCCCCATTCCCCTTCCAAATTTTATCTATGGGAATTTATGGCAGTTGCCACCGAAGAACGGGCTGCGATCATGGCAGGCAGAGAGGCGTGGGGACGTGTCCCCTGGGAGTCATACCCTGCACCACGGTTTTGACTAACTTGGATCCAGCTTGAGGCAAAGTGAGAAACAATGAAATACAACCCAGGCATGCATTCAAAGAGACACACACTTTCTTTGCTCCAAACAATGCTTCCATCTGGGCAGCCAGCGTTTGCTTTGCCACACCTGTGAGATTGGTAGATGATTAAACATTTTAATTCTTTTTCTGTTGGATGTTGAAATTCACAGCCCGTTCACCGCTGCTTCCTCTCAGCTTACTGCTGGTGTGCTTGGGACTCAGGATCAGAATAGTAATTTGTGGATTATGAGAGTAAGCCTGCTCAGGGTTACTTTTCAGGCGTTCCCTGGGGCTTTCTTAAAAATCTTACTTGAGCTTTTCTCAGACAAGGCCAAGGAAAGCCAGGAGACATTCTACTGTTTGGGTGAAGTAAAGCCAGGAGGGAAGGTGAGCAGAATGGAAGAGAACAATCCTGTGTGGACTGTCCCTTTGACTGATTCTGTTTGCCCTTTTCAGAGAAAGGTTGTGTGAATCCAGCTTCCTTCTGCCAATAAGTTTCTGACACCTGACCACACGCTGTGCATCCGGTTTTATCATGATAAAGAAACAGGTAGCTTTAAATGAACGCATGCGATGATTTGTCAGGCCTGTGGCAGGCCGTGAGCCCCACTGTGAAAGGACCCTCCCGTCATTGCCATGCTGAGGCTGTTTAAGGAATGTGAAATGTGGATCGTGGCACTGAGGCAGCTGACGGTAAATCAGATTTGATTTCCCCTCTGAGAGCACAAAATGAACCTTGTCGTTATCAGGAAGAGAAATGAAATCTTTAAATATTGCTCAATGTTTTGTCATCTCTGCCTGTCGGGGTGATTTAACATAAAATTTCCCCAAAGTAGGAAGCACAGGTATTATTTCATTTCGTTTCAAAGATAAACTTCACAGGTTTTCTCTATAAATTACTTGAAAAGCCCCCAATTTGCAATTGTGAAGGTAACTTAAGATCAATGGTGTTTTAAAGTAAAATATTATTAGTAAGAAATGGACTTTGTGTTTTGTCCCCTGACAATAGCCTGTAGTCCCCCATGCGGTGATTTCCTAGTGTTTATGAGAAAATATCAGAAGGCCAAGAGAAGTTGCTTATAAATGCTTTGAGTTAACTGAAGAGTTTACTCACTGATCTTTTGACTGCATATATCTTCTATGACCTGTGTTTACCTATTTTCATGTTTTAAACTCCTGTTTGCTTTTTATCTTTTCTTCCATTCTACTTAGTTAATGGTAATAAGACTTTGCAGACAGTTGCAAAATTTCTATTACCTCTAAGATCTAAAATGCCATTTCAAAGAAAAAAATGCCTTTCTTTCTTCTTATTATTGGTATATGAATAATGCATGCTCACTGCAGAAAAAAAAATGGAGATATTAACCACAACAAACAACCCCTGTGACCCAGAGAGAACCAATGTTAACATTCTTGTGCATGTCTCTGTGGAGTTTGTACACGAGTATCTTTTATTTAATGTTGGATCATTCATTCTCAATTGCAAAGAGTTAGAGAATGAAGCTTTGCAAATTTTTGTTCTTTGGTCTGAATATTCAAATGCATTTATTTGCAAGCTCTATTCGGTGTTTTATTGTAGAAAAGTAAGGATAAGAGGAATAGACTGCCAAAAGCAACAAAAGCTATTCAGGTTATATCTGAAGAATACTTTCTTGATATTGTTATTAATTACTGGAAAATACCTTAGTGGGCTTTAACACTTCAGCACCTCCAGCATAATGCCAAGCAAGAGTTATCCTACTTGTTAAGTGACAGGTAGCAGAATATTCTTCCTAAATTCCTAATTACTGCTATATTAGGTTAGAACAGACTATCAAACTAGGACCCAAGATAATGTCATAGCTAAAGAATGAAGGAATTATAGATAACAGAATAGTAAATTTTGAAAGAATAAACCTGACGGATGCTTTATTCCTGCCCCATAGTACTCTATCTCCATAAACTCCATTTAGAAGGAAGCAGATGTTACCATCCTTATGGAAAGTTCAAGTTCAGGTTGACTGGGATATTCCAGTGTCACGTGCATTATTGTTTCCTGCTCATAGTGAACTAATGAGTTGGTACTCTTGTTATGTTCATAGTACAGATTCAGTAAGAGCCAAGCTTGCTGTTCAGTAGCATCTACTGTGTGTCAGGCATTACACTACATAGCAGAACACAGACAAAATCCTAGACTGCTAGAGATGGAAAACTGATGAGGTTAATAAGAAAATTATATTGAATGTAAGAAGATGCAGAAATAAAAAGGGAGGGAGGTTGGCAATATAGTGATACAAGATTTGACTGGTTTCTCTCGCAGGTACTCTGGCTTCAGACCCTGAGCTACTTTGATTATAGTGAGGTGCAAGGAACATGTGATTTTTATCTGAAGATACTGCCTAACATAGATTCACAGGAAAGAATAATTTCTGTGATTCATTAACTATTTTTCTGGCAAGCAATCAAGGCTGAAGAAATGTCATAGAACAAAAAAGGTTGGGATATCCCAACCAAGGAAGTTAAATAAGTTTATTTTTTGAAGGAATAAAAACACTATTACTTGGCCCCTGTTGAAAGGCAAGCACTGGAATCAGTCTGCGATGGATTCTTTACTTCTGCACTGTGTCAACAAGCTCATGGAGTATTCAAAACACCCCAACCCAGCAGATGTTTGAGATGCATTTATTTTGTCAAAAGGTCGACTTGAGATCTTTTTCCTCTTCTGATTCTGTGGCCCCACCTTCTGAACTCTGCCCTACTTTCCCTCCATCTCAATCCTTCCTCAAGTTTTCCCTCCTAATTTAGCCAAGTTCAGAAGAAATTTCCTTCTGGAGAATGTGGCTCATGCAGGGTGCTTTGGGCACTGAAACCTGTTCATTCTTTATCTGTCCGAGTTAATGCAATTTTAAGAGAAAAGACATCGTGGAAACATCAGGGTGAAGAAAGACTATTATGAGGATACTAAGCCAGAAGATGATCCTGTCTGAAGTAGGTCGCGTCTTGGTGTCACTGTTTAACCAGAGGAGCAGGACCAGTGGGATGGGTAGAGAGATGACAGAGAGAAAGAAAGAAAGCAAGGTAGGTGATAGATAGCGAGGTAGCTGGATTGGTGGTGGAGGAAGGAAGATGTGAAGGAGGGATGGAGGAGGACAGATTTATTACAAAGAATTGGCTTACCGAACTGGGAGTTCAGACTGCCGGAATCCACTGGGCAGGTAATAAGAAAGGGAAGTTCATGGGCAAGTTCCAGCTCCTGGGCATGGGCAGAAGCTGTTGTCCAAAAGAAGAAACTCTTGCTTAGCGCTAAGTCAGACTCACTTTTAAGATTTTTTTCAACTGATTGAACAGGTCCGCTCAAATTACACAGAATGGTCTACCACTGATTAGGGGCTTTAATTACATTTTCAGAGGAGCTTCAAAATAGTACCTAGAGTGGGACTTGATTAAATTACTGGGGATTATGGTCTAGCTAAATTGACACATTGAAAACAAAATTCACCTTACAAATTTGAGTTTTGAGAATCTTTATTGGGATATGCATAGCCAGCCCCTAAAATGCATAACTTTCATTTTAAGGCTTTTAACAGTTAAAAAATTACTTTTGTGTCAATGTGAAAAGTATGCTTTTATCTTTGCAGCTCCCTGCGTATGTCAGGAGCAGAAGAAATTCATTTTCAAATGTGATGATAAATTAGCCCAACGTCTCTGCGGATGTCTTTCAAATTCATTTCATGTTAAAAATAAAGCAAAACAAAACCCGACTATCTGTTACTCACATGCTATGCTAGTTACTCACTGAAGAGCAAACTGTATTCCTTTTCTCATCCTTGCAGACAAACTCCTGTTTGTTTGTCTTTGTTCATTTTATATTTTATTTTTTGAGGGTGGTGGGGGTGAACAGGCTACCCAATCCTGGCAGATAAGATCAGTCAAAACCAAACATGAAGATTGTTTTGCTAGCAATTACTACAGGACTGGGCATATGATTCGGTTTTAGCCAAGGGGGTAAAAATGGATATTAAATGGAAGATTTTCAGATGACTTAGCACCTCTATAAAAAAGAGGCACCAAAGAAGAAAGCCCTTTTGCTCCAGCCTCTTCCTACTTAGGAACACTGTGGAGTGATTCTCTGCAGCTGACATGAGGCCATGTATGCATGCTCTATTGGCACTTTGTAGATGGCAGTGCAGAAAGAAAGAGCTGTGTCCTGAGGACACTGTTGAGCTACTAAACTATACTGCTGTATTTAATTGCAGACTTGAAAAATATGAGCCATGTTATAGTGCCAGAAAATGAAGAAATGCTCAAAATAAAAGAATGCAAACAACAGCAAAACCCCACGATGATAAAGACATCTCGGAGGGACACAGGAGCCAAAAGAAAGATCTATGAATGGCCGACATTGGAAAATCAGCAACAAAATAAATGAAGCAGCATTGAGTTATAATCCTAAATATAAAGTAAATACCTGTGAGTTCATATTCATATAAATAAATCATTAAATGAATAAATAAGTGGAGGAGCATAGACAAATTTCCCCTATAGAAGAATTCCAGTTAGTTTGTGTAGATACCTGCAAGGAGGTGGAATGGAACTCCTGGTCCTTAAAAATGGACAGTGCATAGTGGCTTCCTTCTGAGAAGTAGGAAAAGAAAGTTGAAAAGAGTAACTTTACAGTGGAAAGGCCCAAGGTATTAGTTTTCTACAGATGCTACAACAAATGGTCACCAACATAGTAGTATAAAATAGTAAAACTCTACGATCTCACCATTCTGGGGTTAGAACCTAACACTGGGCTAAAATCAAGGTGTTGGAAGGACGTGGACAGGGCTTCATTCCCTTTTGGAAGCTGCAGGGGACAGTGCAGACTTGCCTCTTCTAGCTTCTGAAAGTCATCCACATTCCTTGACTGGTGGCCTCCTCCTCCACCTTCTAAGTTATCAGCAGGAGGCTCAGTTCTCACATCGCATCAGGTGAGAACTGTGCCCTTCTCTTTCTTTGACACTCTCTTCTGCCTTTGACCATATTGGATTGACACTGGTAATTTAAGGATAACCTTCCTCCTGAAGATGAGTTGTTTAGAAAACTTAACTCCATCTATAATGTTAATTTTCCTTTGTCATGTAATCTGACATATCCAAGGTTCCAGGACATAGTCAATATTTGAGAGGACGGAATCAAATATTTTCTCCACCACTTCCAGCAGACACTACCTCAGCCAGGTGATGGAGCTCACAGTAAGAGTGGAAAGTCATGTCAATGTGTTTTGCACATGTGAGGTGTGATGAGAGTGGGACTTTACCTCTGTGGTCTTCCACCCCAAACCCCTAACTCCAGTCTAACCATAAGGAAAAAATAGGTATCAGTTGAGGAGTATTATACAAAATACTAAGAAGCACTACTCAAAAGCATCAAAGGTCATTGTGGTGGGAATATGGGTAGCCCATACAAGCTTGAAACAACAGAGGCAGGTTGGCCTCTTGGCCTCTAGAGTCACCAGAAAGAAGAAGGAAAAAAAAAAAAAAAAAAAAAGGTCCTGCCACCTTGATTTTATCCCATTTAGTCCTGTAGTGGACTTAATGACCTATAGAACTGGAAGATCATAAATTTATGTTATCTTAAGCCAAAATTTTGCAGCAATATTTTACTGTAGAAAAAGGAAAATATTACTGTTATCAAAAAGAAAAAAAAATCCGAGAAACTATCACAACCAAAATGAGTCTAAGGAGACTTAGACACTAAATTAATGAGATATCTGGGCTGAGATCCCAGAACAGAAAATAGAACATTATGAAAACTAAGGACATCTAAAAGAGGTATGGACTTTAGTTGATGATAATATATCAAGATTAGTTCTTTCATCATGATGGATGTAGCATAGTAATGACTTTCCTAATTATAGGGAAAGTTGGGTGTGTGATGTCCAAGGGGGCTCCTTATTTTTAATTTTTTCTGTAAACTAAAGTTGTTCCAACAATAAAACATTCAATAAAAGGAAAAATAAAAAGTGAATGCTCTAGGATATAAACCACTATTCATATGGTGTCCCAATGTTTGTAGGTGAGAATATCCAAGTAGATTTTTGGCTAATTATTGAGTATCTACTATCCCGGGTGGGGAGTAACATAGAGAATATGAAAATGAATCTGCTGTCAAGGTCCCTTCAGGAATTCAGTTTCTAATTCGGAAGACATGTTTGTAAGCTGCTGTCATTGACTGGAAAACAGGAAGTGTTTAAAGTCATGTGGCTGAAGTTCAAAGAACATTTCAGACATAAAAAATGAACTTCCACGTGGGCACCTGTGGAGGATGCAGCGTTCTTATTCTGTTCTGAAGAATAACCAGGGTTTACACAGGTCTCCTTGAAGAGGAGGAAGAAGACTGAGCAACCAAAAGCATTAGAACAAACACATAGAAAAAGAAGGTTTTAGCAGGAAATGCATAGAATTTAAGTGCTTTGAGGACTGAATTTACATCTGTCTTCTGTGTCTCCATATCCTCATTGCTTCTAAGAAAACATCACGTAGAAGACATATTATCTGTGAAATTCCAACTTCCTTTTTTAAATCTTGACTCTCCTGTGTCTTTGATTCCATGTTTTCTTTAGCTTTCTGGAACTAACTCCTCCAAGTTGCTGACTATGATATTTTTAAAAGATGATATATCTAAATGCTGTTGTTGAAATTAACAAATTAGAAAGGATGTACAAGCCTAGTTAGATATTCATTGTCCTCAGAACTCTGAAGACTAGTCAGTTATCTTCTGGTGTCGATGCCTTTTTGATTTCTGATCCCTTATTTTCAACGTGTCTGTTATTCCTGGGAGAAGACTTCAGGATCTTCTTAAGATTCCGTGATGTTCTGCAACTTCTGTGTCTATTTCTTTCTCATTTTCCACATATTCTTTTTTTTTGTTCTGTTCTCTGGCAGTTACTTCCTCCAGTTTGAATTTCCGACACTTCAGTGGAATGTAAACATTTTATACACATAATCTGCTTATACTATTCATTTACTGAAGATTTTTTTTAAAGGTAAAAATCCTATTTTCATTTTATAGATATAATCTGTTACCTTTCTAATAATATTAATTATAGCTTTGGGGTTATAGCTCTGAGTTTGTTTTCCCGATGGTTTTATTTAGCCTTCCATGGTCTCCAATGTCTAGTGATCCCTGACTGCTGTCAGTCTAATTTAAAGTTCTGTACCCCTGGGTGAGGCATTGCTGCAGGGTGAACAGATGGAGTGTAGTTCCCACTGTTTTCAGAGGAACCCCCAAATGTCAAATGTGGTGATCTTTTATTTTAAGCCAGCTCAGGAGAAAATCTTCCAGTCTTTGATATTCTGCCCAGGAGGACTGCTTAAGTTTCAATTTTGAATGTCCTCAAAGGCCCACATGTTGAAGGCTTGGTCCCCAGCTGCTATTGGGAGGTAGTGGAACCTTTATGAAGAGAAACCCAGTGGAGGAAGTTCTATCTTTGGGAGAATGTCCTTGAAAGAGATATTGGGACTCTGAACCCCTTCTCTCTTTCTTTTTTTCATTTCCAGGATGCCAGATGGTGAACGGGCCTTCTCAGTCACATCTCACACCCTAATGTACTATGTGACCACAGCCCCAAATGACCAGAACTGCGGGCTTTGAGACAGAATGTGGACCAAAATAAACCTTTCCTCCTTTTAAGTTTATTGTCTCAGGTATTTTGTCACCAGAATGGAAAGCTGACTAATACGAATACAAACCTAGCTGTTGTTTTCTGTGAGCGTGCAGGGGAATTGCAATTCTTCACTCTTTGCTCTGAATACTTTCACTTAATCTTCCCATTTGAGGATGGAGCCATATTTATCTTTCTTGCATGAGATCTCACAGAGGCTGGGACTTCTCAGATTCAGTTTTCCCAGAAAGTCAACTTCACTTCCTGTTGTAATAGAGAAAGATTCAGGAGGAATTTGAGATTAGAAATTGTTCATTACACAGTTCCAAAATCTCTTATTGAAAGCTGTTTGGGCCAGATATGTTTGAGAATTCAAATTCTTTTTTGAATTTTAGAAAGTAATAAGGTGCAAAATTGATATATTACCTAGCAGAATCTACAGCAGCCTTCTTAATCAAACACATTGAATTTTCTGCAATGGAGCATGGATATTCTCACCAAGAGGGGATGACTAAAGACTAAGATTAGCTTTACATATTTTAGGTCATAAATTGATAGTGAATTAGTTTGGACAATATCAAATTTTCTGCCAAATGGGTTTTTTTTTTTTTTTTTTTTAAACAACTTATGTTTCAGAAATATTTTATTTAGGAGTTGCAAGGAAAGGGTAATTGAATCTCCATCTCTCACTTTGGCCTTGAAGATGACAATGCTTCTGATTCCCCAGCTTCCCTGGAAATCTCCAGTATGAATCCATATGTATCTTATGGACTTTTGCCTTTGAAAGCTTAACATTGTCTTCTGTTGTGATGTTAAGTCAGTGGCCACTTATCCACCTGCTTTCCATCTTGCAAAATCTAACTTACATCTCTTCTGCCTTTGTTTCTACCATAATGTTTGAACATATAAACCTTGCCCTGTTTATTCCTTAACTGCTTTCTTAGTGGAATTTGAGGAATGAGCAGAGGTAATGGGATGCATCCAATCTATCATGTTTAACTGGAATTCACCTGCCAAGGGAAACCAGAACCCTGAGATCTAGATAAAAAATGATTTGCTGAGTTAATGGAATTCCACAGTTCTATAATCACCTCTCAGTTGATTAAGAAAGGTAACTTGTAGGTTAAAGAGTAAAGGGCAATTGTTGTAGGCTCCTTAATACTGCTGGGCTTCAGTGGGCTAAATGTGGCTCTTCCAGCCTCTCTACCACCTGTCCTCAGATATGGCCACATTAAAATCTCCAAAAACTGTGATAATCCTTTATATGGGAATGGGGGTGTTAATTGCCTTGTTTGATAAAAAATGTGATGAATTCAAACATCTTGAGAGAAGAGTTTATCCTGGATTGTCCTAGGTGGGCTCTAAATGAGGAAGTTTGAAGTTGAACCCACAAGACAAGGTGATATAAAGATGGAGCTCAGAGACATGAGTGACAGGTGAAGGAAAGCCAACAGCCAGTACCAGATGAAAGATGCAAGAAACTAGCCAAGCGTGGTGGTGCACATCTGTAATCTCAGTGACTCAGGAGGCTGAGGCAGGAGGATCATGAGTTCAAAGCCAGCCTCAGCAAAAGCAACGTGCAAAGCAACTAAGTGAGACCCTGTCTCTAAATAAAATACAAAATAGGGTTGGGGATGTGGCTCAGTGGTGGAGTGCCCTGAGTTCAATACCCAGAACCCAAACAACAAATAAACAAAAAAAAAAAAAAAAAAGAAAGAAAAAGAAAAAGAAAAGAAAAAAATACAAGAAACTGATGTTTCTCCAATTCTTTTGAGGGAATGTAGCATGGCCTACACCTCAGTTCTGGACTCAATGACCTACAGAAACCCAAGAGAATGCATTTCTTTTGTTTTAAGTCACTCAGGTTGTGGTAATTTGTTCTAGTAGTACAAGGAAACTGATGCATGGCATGTGCAATATTGTATTGTCCTCTCTGAATTAGAACAGCCTCTTTCATGTGAAATAAAACTGTGAATTATTTTAGTTATAATTGTGGGCAAGTTGGTTCTCTTCTTAGGTCTTAGTGTTAAAACTTGAAAATTAAGGGTGGTGGTCAATTATTTAAAATGCCTCTAGAATTCCATAATACTCTGTATAAATCTTAATATAGTGAAGAGGAAATTGACCTTTTTATAGCATTCATATAATGAATATGTAAATAAATCCCAAGTAGAACTAGTAACAATATGGCTATGTTATTGTGCATTTAAAAAGTAAGCCTATGTTTTCTTGCTTTTTCTTTTGAAATAGCTTTTTAGATGTGCTACATATGAAAGCAATAATATAGGGACCACTTACTTAGATTTATTAGGGATATCTCATCTAAGCTTAATTTAAAAAAAAAATTTTGGTTCACATAGGCTATTCTACTTTGCAGACGTTTATATTAATCTTATAAAGAGATTATGTGAAAATCAAATTAACATTTTTTTAATCTCCATTTTTGTGTCCTAGATGGCTGTCTATCTTCTCTATAGGGCTTTTCTTAATTTAAAACTTAATGGTTGACTGATTCAATCATAGAAAAATCTAAATGTTCATGAAAAACACATTTTACTTCACTGTGTAGTATAGGGACTTTCCTCTTCTTGCCAATAATCTGTTACCAAACAGCCCTGGGTCTTATTTCCTCTTATGCGCCCAAGGGTTTTTGTTTCCTTCTTTTTAAAAATTATTAGCAAGTACTTTATCATCCTCTAACAAGACCACAGAGTCTACTCACTATTTTCCCAACACTTCCTTTTCATATAATATTTAAATGCTAGTTTAGGCATAACTGATGCTTAGAAAGCCCTTGCTATGACCCACCTACTCTCCTGAGTTTATTGCTTTTATTAAATATATGCGAGCTAGATACATTAACATCATTCCCACTTTGCAGGTAAGATAGTCGATTCCCTGAGAGGTTCAATAATTTGCATCAAATCCCTCAAATATGGAATAGAAGAGCCAGGATTCCAAGCCAGCAGCCTGGCTCCAAAGCTGCGGCCTGACCACTAATCCACTGTAGAAGCAGAGTGGATATTGACCTACTACTATCCTACTTAAATTCATCATCAAGACCTGAAAACATTGGCAGGGCTCCACTGCATAGGAGATTTCTTGGAAACTATGCTTTATATTAACATGTGTGTTAAAGGAGGGTAATCCTAGGAGCTCTGCTTGGTTGTCTGAGATCAGGGAGATTTGTGAAGAAATCAAGCACCGACAGATGCAAGGTGTCTATTAAGTGGTAAGAACAGCTATATTTCTATGCTGCCTCATCTCTCATCTTGTCCTTCAGCTTCAGGATGCTCCCTTGCTCTAGGCTGCAAGGACCCTATCTGAACACTCACAAGGTTTCATGGAGGCCCAGGTCTATAAGAAGCCTGTTTGCTCATCTTCCCAGTTTTTGCCTTGATTGATAGCATAGCAGGTGCCATTGCCACACAAAGAAGAGCTGTGTACCCCAGGGAGAGAGGATTTCCAGAACCTCATTGGCAGACACCCGTTCGGTAGTCAGTCATCTTTTTAAAAAAATCACATTTTCTGCTCATGCTGGCAAGTGTTCCGCAATTGGTGATTCTTGAGCTTCGGGTCATGATGGTTTCACTCTGGACTTTTGAGTCATGGCAGTCTGTGACCTGAGTGAGACTGGAACCTTGGTTGTTCCTCTTCTCCTCATTGATCTCCTCCCACATGCTTTCCCAGCTTCGTGTAGTTGGATATGAAGTGATGGATCTAAAGCTGCCTCTGGGTTCCAGGAGAAGATAAGCCGGGCACCAATGCAGGCTGTGGGGGCCTCTCAGTCACATCCCGTGTGGATGAGAAAAGGGTTAACTGCCGGGAGGATGTTGGCTGTTTACCAATCTATCACCCAAAAACTTATCTATTCAATAAACACACAAGAGCCAATACTCTTTTTAAATGAGAGGGGGCGTAACGGGTCTGGCCATACCAGCTCTGGCCTCCAACAACAAGATGGAGTAGCCCAACCCTCTTTTATTTATAGACACATAGGTAAAGGGGGCAAGACCAGGAAGAGCTTCTTTTGTGATAGACAGGATAGGGTGGAGTAAGGAGAGCCATTTTCTTAGGGGGAATACTCCAGAAGGAGACAGGGAACCACTCTCACACAGTGCCACATGCTTCCTGGCAAGCTGGGACAGAGCTCCGTGGCTGTTAGTTCCTGAAAGTCAGGCCTCTGCATCCCAAGGCTCAACCTAGTCTGATTCTGCTAAATAAGGATGGCTTCCCACATCAGGCAAAGTGGGATCTTACAGTTTTGTGATTTCTTTTCTTTTACTAGGTCTGAAGGAAAAGAAGAGCAAGAAAACCATTGTTCTGAGAACTGCATTACTGAATCTTTTACACATTTGCTCTGCTTCTGGATTTGTGGGATGGGCTGAAGAAACAGGATCTGGAACACAATGGCAACTATGAAGAATTTAATACTGCAGCGACTTTCCCGGTGTTGATCAGACATTCACTTTCATCCTTAATTCTGCTTTCCTTTCCATTGAGGGCCAACCCACCATTATTCCACTAGCTGTCAGTCACTTAAAATTTGTGCACAGTATCCTCTCTGAACATATCCTTGAATTAAACTAATGGAATTTTCCAGGATTCCATGTTGCTCCCCAAACTCCCAAACTATGGCAAGCTGTCTCAGTCTAATGGGAATTATCACATTCTTAAATATGTCTGAATTCTAACTTGTGTCTTTCCTTATGGTGTACACTCACATCTGTGTAATAAGTAAAAGGAAAGGTGCCACAGAACAAAGATGCTACGATCAATCCTGTGGCACTGTGTGTGATAAGTACTTGTTTCATACTTCATTTTTCAGTATCTAAGGACTAGGAAATACCTTTCTAAGGAAGATATACTAGATATTTGTGGGACGCTTTTAAAAACCTCAAATTAAGGGCTGGGAATATACAGTATGCTTAGCATGTGTGAGACCTTGGGTTCTGTGGGCAGCATTGCAAAAATCAAATCCAACTCAAGTGAATAAACCATTCCCTGCATTCACTGCCAAATATATGCTCAATTCTAGATATACAAAAATGAATAGAATATGTCCCTACTTAAACAGTTCATCGTCCACCAAGTGAGCTCGCAGGCTAGCTTTGTATGAACTTACTCATATAGTTAAAATACTGTTTTATTATTTATTATGTCATATGCATGGTTAGAGATGTAATTGTTACATAACAATAAGGAGGAAAATTTAAATAGTGGGATACAAAAGCGACCAAGAATTGTCTGCCTCCCTTTGACAGCTGCTATCTTTCTGACTCTGATTTTGGCTGATATGGGGCTATCTTATCAGCTCTCTCCTCTCACTTCCTCATGTCCATTGCTTTCAAGCCACTTCTAGATAAATCCCTCAAATGAGGACTTTGTGACAAACTGCATTCCCAGCTTGTGACTTTAAAAGCAACTCAAGGTCTGTTCATGAGGAACATAGAATTCTCTTTGTTCCAAGTCCTGCAGATGATATTGTGTCTTTAAAACGGCCAGTGGAAACTAGGTGTGGTGACACACACCTGTTATCACGGCTCCACTGGAAGCTGAGGCAAGAGCACCATAAGCTGGAGACCAGCCTAGGCAACTTGGCAAGACCCTGTCTTGGAATTTAAAAAGGATTGTGAATTATTCAGTGGGTTACCTCTCCTGAGTTCATCCCCACTACTGCAAATAATAATAATAATAGTAATAATAATAATAATATTTTAAAATAATAAATAAAATGAATAGAAAGCTTAGTAGTCCTTGGTGGTCATTTGGCTTCCTCTATATATATTTTCTCATAGTCCCAAGAAGGATTTGGGTTCCATCTATGGACTGGAGTTATGCCAAGCTTACCTCAGAGGCACACCTGGGTGGCCCATGGCCAGTTATTTGAACTGCACCTTCTATTCATTAAGGCAAGAGACAGCAATCAAACCCCCTTGAGGACACTTGGTGGCAATTCACCCAGAAAAACTCAGGGACAAACCAACCAACTACTCTCAAGTTAGTGAAAAATGGAAAAGGGAGTAAACTTCCAGAAAGCCCAGGCCACAGGAACTCCCAAGTATCTGGTATTGCACCAGAGTCTGCACAGTGACTGGAACAACCATGCACACAAAGGCATGAAGATATTAATGAAATGCTTCTACTTCAATATTTACGAGGGGCAGACAACGGGAACAAGGAAGCAGATGCATTTCAGGATGTTCATCTCATGCAAAAGACAAATAAACATTGCCAACCAGGATTCACTGTGTACCTGGGCTCAGGTGCATTTTACTTATGGTACTAAATAGCTGGTTAAAAATTACATTATTGAGAAAAGGTGAAATTCCATACGTTTGAACTGTCTGTTTTAGAACCTACTTCTATCACAACATAAACATTTGTGTGGTAGAAATACAATTATAACCCAGAACTCTACAGTTTCATTCTGAAAGAAAAATCTCCTGAGCTCTGTGAATTGCAAATAACTTGTATAGTTCTATGCATCAGATCTTCTTCAATTTCACAGCTGTGGCAGATGACACCTCAGTCCTCCTGAGATGCTCAAATATAGGTTTGCTATACAAACAGACTTGCCACACAGACTGCAATTACCCTGTGTTTTGAGATTTATGACATATGGCTTAACTCTAAAAAATACAAACAGTTTGCAAATGTTTAAAATATTTGTTATTTTGCCTGCGATTTATAACCATGCTATCTCAACCTTAATCAAATGACTGTTTTTAGTATCATTTTCATGCATCATTTTTCTTTTGTGGCTTACTAGCACAGTTTGGAGTGAAAGTTCTTGGGTTCTATGGTAGAGTGTCTCTTTTTCTTTCTGTCTGGAAATAAGTTTCAATTTCCTTTACTTATATAACCCATGCATTTCTTCCTGACCCACTTTAACATTTTTGTCCCTTTATGTGGTAATGTTAAAACTAAGGACAACCCAGAGATCAGATGCTTTGCTGGCTTGGATGGATGGGTGGTGGCCACTTTATCCTAGAGCATCCTGTCCACATCATTTCTGCTCCCACAGGGACTCTGGTATAGTCTTGGAAACACCATTGTTCTTTTCCCTTAATCTCTAGGAACATCTAGCACTGATAAGTGAATATAAAGCACTCTTCCAGTGACCATTCTTCTAAGAGAAAGACCCACAGTATAAGCCTAGAAAGCCAATGGTAAGACCATTTGTGACCTTAAAATAGGATTAAAATAGCCTTGTTTTATCTTGATTTGGAAACATATTTGGGACCTAAATAAATACATAGAATATTCTCATTGCCCCAAAGACACAGTTTGGACAGTCTTGCCTCTTCTTGTCTTCTTTTACCCCCATTTTAAAATTATATGAAAGTCATAGTGGCTTCATTACACTTTTAAGTCTGCCAGCTAAAGTCATTCACATCTATGTTTCATGAGTGTTGGACCCAACTAGACCTGAGAGATATTGTCTTCATCATTCCAAGCTCTGAATAGTATATGTAGGTTACTGGCAAAAAGTTGTAAGGGCATATAATGTTTATCCATCCTTACACTTATATTTCACTCATTTTCTATTGCATGGAATTAAATTTAAGGTTATGTACTTACTATAAATAAGAAAAGAATCAGAGCTAACATTTACATGGCATTTCCCAAACATTAATTAATTCCACAGCAAAATAAATATTATATCTTGTGACAGAAAGCTGCCTAAATTTTATAACTAAATTATTTATTGCTTGAGAAATGTTTTAGTTGAATGATGATTAGATAAGCAGTAGCAACAGAGAGAGAGAGAGAGAGAGAGAGAGAGAGAGAGAGAGAGAGAGAGACTGCATCACAAAGTGTTCTTTCCGTTCATGTTTGTACTGAGGTAATTTGATGGGCCTAACTGTTCCCAGGGAATATCCCTGGTGGTTTAACTTACTACAGGGGTAGTCATACAGCAGTATGCACATTGTAACCAGCTTATAAATACCAATCTAAATAAATTGCAGATGACAACCAGTCAAGAAAACTATGAAGTGTTAATGAGAGGTAAACAAATCAGGGATGTAGATGAATCTGGGACCAGGGATTTGCTAAGAAAGGATGAATGGCAAGTACATTCCCCCCTCTGCTTGCTATGACACATTTCTCACAAATGGCTTAAAACAGCACATATTGAACTTCTTACAGTTCTGCAGGTCAGAAGTCTGAGACGGGCCTCACTAGGATAACAGCAAGGAACCGACAGGGACACAAATGGTTTTTTGCCTTTTCTGGCCTCTAGTGCTGCTTCCTTCCTTGTTACTGGCTCCCTTCCACCTTGGAAGCCAGCAGTGGCGACTCCAGTCTCTGTCACATGGCGTCACTCTGAGGCTGACTCTGCCGACTCTCATGTTGAAGGAGCCCTGTGATTACGTCGGGCCTCTCAGGATCATCCAGGATGCCATCTGTTTCCAGGTCAGCAGGGGAGCTACCTAATTCCACATGCACCCCGAATTCCACTTCCCACATCACCTAGCATTTAGTTTCCAGGATTGCAGTGCTGCCATCTTGGGGGACCTGTATGCTGCCAACCACAGAAGGGTAATCTGAAACTGGAACAGGAAATTGCAGGATGCACACCCAGCTGAGTAAGGCCTGGCTGTTTCTTGACAAATGTAAGAACAGCCTTCACCCAAGCCTCAGCTCACGGGCCTGGGGTTTCTAGTGTCCTGTGCTGGAGAAGATTATCCAAGTCAGAAACCTGAGCATCATCCTCAAAACCTTGCTTGCCCTCCACTGATGGCCAATTTTGTCATCAAGTTTGGTTAATTCCATCTCTTCCAGTCTCCTGAAAGTTTCCTCTTGTTCCCTCCTTGACCTCACATTAGTCCAGGTTCCCATCGCCTTTCACAGAACAAGCGTGTTCATCTCCCAGCGCCTGTCTGTGAAGTCAGTGTGTCTCTTCTCCCATAGAAACACCTGGGTGGGATTTCTCTTACCAATGTCTGTATTAGTGCCCTGTGGTTACACATCGTAGTGCGACTTGGTTTCACATATGCATACATGCATGGAATATAATCTGTCCCATTACAATCCCCAGTGTTTCTTCTTTCCCTCCCCTCATCCCTTTGCAGTTACCCTTCCTCTACTCTACTGCTCTTCCTTCTACTTTTTTACTGTTTTTAAACTGGTTCTTTATAAACATACATAAAAGTAGAATTCACTGTGGAATATTTATATATGTACATAGCATAATTGGGTCAATTTAATTCTATAGTTCCCCCCTTACCATTCTTCCTCCCTCCAACCTCAATCCCCTTCCTCTACTGCACTGATACCCCTTGTATTTTAATGGGATTCCCACCCACCCACCTTTTTAAATTTCCTTTGACTTTTGACTTTTGACCTTCTGAGTCTGACTTATTTCAACTAATATGATGTTCTCCAGTTCCATCCATTTACCAGGAAATGCTATCAGATATCTTTGATAATAATTTAATGGTTCCTTGTCTTTTATAGCAGGATTCCTTGTTAGGAGAATCAAAATATTTCTTTTTTTTTCTTAAAAATACTTTGAAGTATAAGATTTTCTAATCACTTGCTCCAAGGGTAAAGATGCTACTTTAGGGATCACATCCCTTCCCTTTCATTGACTAACTTTCTAAAAACACCAAATAACCCCAATCCTGGCATTCAGAGTAATCATTTTGTTCCCCATAGTCCTTAACACTTTGTTCCATAAAGTTAGAAGAAAACTCTAGCAGTCCATTGAAATTTCTAATTAATCTTAGGTCATACAAAGTCACAGAATCATTGCATATAGTTAGAAATAATAACCCCAAACAGAAACATATGCATGGTATTCAGCACCCTCTCTTCTTCAGCCTTACCTAAAACATATTCATCAAAATCCATTTGTTATGCCTCTTAGTCATCTCTTGGATTTGTCTAGTTCCATGTTACAGACAGATTTCCAACTTCTAGATGTATTCCAACAGTTATTCCCATTTTTGTAGCTAGGCCATCTGATGGATTGCAATCTGGTGAAGTGTACGTCTTTTTTTTTTTTTTTTTTTTGCGGTACTGGGGATCGAACTCAGGGCCTCGTGCTTGCAAGGCAAGCACTCTACCAGCTGAGCTATCTCCCCAGCCCCCGGTGAAGTGTACGTGATCAGTTTTTTCCTTCTAAACCAGCTCTTCATTTCTCCACTTCATTTCTGTGATTTCCAATCTGCTCCCCTTCAGTGGGGAAAGAGGCATGTGGGCTGGAAATACCTTCTTTGACTATTGTGGTCAGAAGTTTATTTCATTTTCTCATGTACTGACTGAAATTAAAACTTCCTTCTTCTTGGAGAAACTGTGAGTCCCCTTAGAACTCTCAGCACTGGGGATTCTCACCTGCATTTCGCTTGATGCAGGTGATAGAATCTCCCACTCGAGGAATGCTGTAATATTTTAAGCATGTCACTGCTGAGATCTGTTTGTCCTTGTGGGTGACAAATAATAATAAAACTGTTCACATGTGGCCCACATCTAATCATGGCAAGCACTCTTGCATGCTTTGTGTCTACCAAATTTGGGAGGCAGGCAACTGAAATTGCTGTCTGCATAGGAGGGAGCCTACTCTACTCTTGGATTTTTTCAAGTTGAAAGTCAAGTCTAATCCACTGCATTTCCCAAGAAACAGAACGCCTCTCAAGCTCGCCACTGAAGCCCTTGCATCCTGGTTGAGGTGAGTGGTGGACAAATTCTTTTCTTTGGAGTAGGTTTTTCTCACAGAAGAACATGAATCTCCAAAGTCCCCCAAAATTCTCTCCAAAACCTTTTTTATGGTATGTGTTCTCTCCTCAACTCTTATATTCTTCACATGGGTGAAAGGTGGAAGAGCCTCTAATAAGTATTCTTATACTTGCTGTGATGGTTAATTTTATGTGCTAACTTGATTGGGTCATAGGTGCCCGGTTATTTTTTTTAATTTATTTTTATTGTAAACAAATGGGATACATGCTGTTTCTGTTTGTACATGGAGGAACAGCATACCATTTGTATAATCATACATTAACATAGAGTAATGATGTTTAATTCATTCTGTTATTTTTTCCTTCCCCCACCCCTCCCACCTCTCTTTTCCCTCTATACAGTCCCTCCTTCCTCCATTCTTGCCCCCCTTTACCCCCCATTATGTGTCATCATCCACTTATCAGTGAGATCATTCGTCCTTTGATTTTTTGAGATTGGCTTATTCACTTAGCATGATATTCTCCAATTTCATCCATTTGCCTGCAAATGCCATAATTTTATTATTCTTTATAGCTGAGTAATATTCCATTGTATATATATGCCACAGTTTCTTTATCCATTCATCAATTGAAGGACATCTAGGTGGGTTCCACAATCTGGCTATTGTGAACTGAGCAGCTATGAACATTGATGTGGCTGTATCTCTGTAGTGTGCTGATTTTAAGTCCTTTGGGTATAGGCCGAGTAGTAGGATGGCTGGGTCAAATGGTAGGTTCATTCCAAGTTTTCTAAGGAATCTCTACACTGTTTTCCAAGAGTGGCTGCACTAATTTGCAGCCCCACCAGCAATGTATGAGTATACCTTTTCCCCACATCCTCGCCAACACCTATTGTTGCTTGTATTCTTGATAATCGCCATTCTAATTGGGGTGAGATGGAATCTTAGGGTAGTTTTGATTTGCATTTCTCTTATTGCTAAAGATGGTGAACATTTTTTCATATGTTTGTTGATTGCTTGTAGATCTTCTTCTGTGAAGTGTCTGTTTGTATCCTTAGCCCATTTGTTGATTGGGTTTTTTGTATTCTTGGTGTAGAGTTTTTTGAGTTCTTTATATATTCTGGAGATTAGTGCTCTATCTGAAGTGTGAGTGGCAAAGATCTTCTCTCATTCTGTAGGCTCTCTCTTCGCATTGCTGATAGTTTCCTTTGCTGAGAGAGAGCTATTTAGTTTGAATCTGTCCCAGTTATTGATTCTTGCTTTTATTTCTTGTGCTATGGGAGTCCTGTTAAGGAAGTCTGATCCTAGGCCAACAAGTTGAAGATTTGGACCTACTATTTCTTCTATAAGATGCAGGGTTTCTGGTCTGATTTCGAGGTCCTTGATCCATTGTGAGTTGATTTTTGTGCAGGGCGAGAGATAGGGGTTTAGTTTCATTCTGTTACATATGGATTTCCAGTTTTCCCAGCACCATTTGTTGAAGAGGCTATCTTTTCTCCATTGCATATTTTTGGTCCCTTTGTCTAGTATGAGAAAATTGTATTTATTTGGGTTTGTGTCCATGTCCTCTATTCTGTACCATTGATCTACCTGTCTATTTTGGTGCCAATACCATGCCGTTTTTGTTACTATTGCTTTGTAGTATAGTTGAAGTTCTGGTATTGCGATACCCCCTGTTTCATTCTTCCTGCTAAGGATTGCTTTAGCTATTCTGGGTTTCTTATTCTTCCAGATGAATTTCATGATTGCTTGCTCTATTTCTGTAAGGTACATCATTGGGATTTTAATTGGAATTGCACTGAATCTGTATAGCACTTTTGGTAGTATGGCCATTTTGACAATATTAATTCTTCCTATCCAAGAATATGGGAGATCTTTCCATCTTCTAAGGTCTTCCTTAATTTCTTTCTTCAATGTTTTGTAGTTTTCATTGTAGAGTTCTTTTACCTCTTTGGTTAGATTGATTCCCAAGTCTTTTATTTTCTTTGAGGCTATTGCAAATGGAGTTGTTTTCCTCATTTCCCTTTCAGCTATTTCGTCGCTTGTGTATAAAAATGCTTTAGATTTATGTGTATTGATTTTATAGCCTGCTATTTTGCTGAATTCATTGATGAGGTCTAGAAGTTTTCTGAAGGAGGTTTTTGGATCCTCTAAATATAGAATTATGTCATCAGCAAATAGTGACAGCTTAAGTTCCTCTTTTCCTATTCGTATCCTTTTAATTTCTTTGGTTTGTCTAATTGCTCTGGCTAGAGTTTCGAGGACAATGTTGAATAGAAGTGTTGAAAGAGGACATCCCTGTCTTATTCCTGTTTTTAAAGGGAATGGTTTCAGTTTTTCTCCATTAAGAATGATGTTGACCATGGGCTTAGCATAAATAGCCTTTACAATGTTCAGGTATGTTCCTACTATCCCTATTTTTTCTAGTGTTTTGAGCATAATGGGGTGTTGTATTTTGTCGAACGCTTTTTTTGCGTCAATTGAAATAACCATATGATTCTTATCCTTAAGTCTGTTGACATGATGGATTACATTTATTGATTTATGGATGTTAAACAATCCTTGCATTCCAGGGTGAACCCCACTTGATCGTGGTGCACAATTTTCTTAATATGTTTTTGGAAATGGTTTGCCAAGATTTTGTTAAGGATCATTGCATCTAAATTCATCAAGGATATTGGTCTAAATTTTTCTTTCCTTGATGTGTCTTTTCCTGGTTTGGGTATGAGGATGATATTAGCTTTACAGAATGAGTTCGGTAGGGTACCCTCCTTTTCTATTTCCTGGAATACTTTGAGAAGTATTGGAATGAGTTCTTCTTTGAAGGTCTTGTAGAACTTGGCTGAGAATCCATCTGGTCCTGGGCTTTTCTTGGATGGTAGATTTTTAATGGCTTCTTCTATTTCATTGCTTGATATTGATCTGTTTAAATTGTGTATGTCCTCCTGGTTCAGTTTGGGAGGAGCATATGTCTCTAGAAATTTGTCAATGTCTTCGGTAGTTTCTATTTTGTTGGAATACAGATTTTTAAAGTAGCTTCTCGTTATGTTCTGTATCTCAGTGGTGTCTGTTGTGATAGTTCCTTTTTCGTCATGAATTTTAGTAATTTGCATTTTCTCTCTCCTTCTCTTTGTTAGTGTGGCTAAGGGTTTGTCTATTTTATTTACTTTCTCAAAGAACCAACTTTTTGTTTTGTCAATTTTTTGAATAGTTTCTTTTGTTTCAATTTCATTGATTTCAGCTCTGATTTTAATTATTTCCTGTCTTCTACTACTTTTGCTGTTATTGTGTTCTTCTTTTTCTAGGGCTTTGAGCTGTAATGTTAGGTCATTTAGTTGTTCACTTTTCATTCTTTTCTGGAATGCACTCCATGCAATGAATTTTCCTCTTAGTACCGCTTTCAAGTGTCCCAGAGATTTTGATATGTTGTTTTTCATTTACTCCTCATGGAATATTTTGTTGAGAACATTCTGTAGCACAGGCTTTCTATTTGTAAATTCTTTTAACTTTTGTTTATCATGGAGGGATTTTATTTCATCTTCAAATCTGTAGGTAAGTTTTGCTGGGTATAAGATTCTTGGTTGGCAACCATGTTCTTTCAGAGCTTGAAATATGTTGTTCCTGGCCCTTCTAGCTTTTAGAGTCTGGGTTTAGAAGTCTGCTGTTATCTGTATTGGTCTCCCCCTATATGTAATCTGATGCTTTTCTCTCGCAGCCTTCAAAATCCTATCTTTATTTTGAATGTTAGGCATTTTCATTATAATGTGCCTTGGTGTAGATCTATTGTGATTTTGTGCATTTGGTGTTCTCTAAGCCTCTTGTATTTGATTTTCCATTTCATTCTTCAGGTTTGGGAAATTTTCTGATATTATTTCATTGAATAGGTTGTTCATTCCTTTGGTTTGTATCTCTGTGCCTTCCTCAATCCCAATAATTCTTAAATTTGGTGTTTTCATGATGTCCCATAGTTCTTGGAGATTCTGTTCATGATTTCTTACCATCTTCTCTGTTTGGGCAACTTTATTTTCAAGATTAAATATTTTGTCTTCATTGTCTGAGGTTCTGTCTTCCAAGTGGTCTAGTCCTTTGGTGATGCTTTCCATTGAGTTTTTTATTTGGTTTATTGTTTCCTTAATTTCAAGGATTTCCATTTGGTTTTTTTTTTTTTTTTTTTTTTTTTTTTGAGAATCTCTATCTCTTTGTTGAAATGATCTTTTGCTTGCTGCAGGTGCTTTTCAGCTTATTGGTATTATCATTCATTGCCTACATTTGCTCTCTTATCTCATCCTTTGCTTCATGAATCATCTTAATCAGGTATAATCTGAAGTCCTTTTCTGACATTTCTTCTACCATACTGTCATTGGATTCTATTAATATAGAATTTAGATTTGTTTGGATCATTTTCTTCCCTTGTTTATTCATGTTGTTCATGTATTTTCCCCCCTAGCAGTTCAGATCTGGGGTATTGCAGATTTCCCCCAATAGGCTTATAGTGGCCCTATAGGTTTCCAAAACCCCTTCTTTAAGGGGAGATCAATATTAGCAGTGCCCAATTCAGACAGTATGCAATCCTAGACCAAATAGCCCCTATGAGGACAATAACAAAATTGTCATAATAAACAGAATGAGTTCAAATATTATCTTCAGTAAAACAAACAGATTTGCAATAAGGTCAGTAGTTTCAAATGGAAGACAAAGAGGATGCAGAGGGATGTAGAATGTGGCTGTTAATGGGATAAGAAAAGAATATACAGAAGTTCTAGATAATAGAAAGGGCGAGAGTGTAATCAAAAGAAATTGAATGTTAGCATGCAAAAAAGGGAGAAAGAGACTCTGAGGGAACAGGTAAACAAAAGGAAAAGAGAGCAAGAAAAGTAAAGAAATAAAAACTTAAACTTTTTCAATAAGGAGAAAAAAGAAAATCTACAGTGTAAGAGTCATATAGTAATGAAACCTCCCAGAGTTCAGTAGCCTGATGCTTGAGAGGTACCTGACAATGAGCTTCAAGCCTCCAGCAGGCGTCGCAGGATGGGATTTGCCCCACCCAAAGATCGGAACTATGGCTTCCAGGATTATCCAAGATGGCTGCTCTGGCTTCGAAATGTGTTGGCAAATGGGGAGCTGCAGCTCAGGGTGTGGCCTTGGTCAGCAGAAAGTCCTGGAGGCCAGTTGCAATCAGTCGGTGTGGGGTCCCGATGATAGGGCGCAGTCAGTTGGTCTGGGGGTCCTGGTGGCAGGGAGCAGTCAGTCGATGTGAGGGCCCCAGAGGCAGGAAGTGATCGGTTGGGCTGAGGGATCCTGGAGATGGGGCCCAGTCAGTCCGGCCAGCGGTCCTACGGGGCCTGGCTGTTGTCTCAAAGTGGCAGCAGCCACGTGTAATCAAACCTGCAGGGACTGTAACAGTGAACTTCCAGGCAACAGCAGGCAGCTGGTGCTCCACTGGCGGTCGGCGATCAGTTTGCTGACTGTTGTCGGCAATCAGGAGATGAACCTCGGGTGGTGGGTGATGGATAGGTGTAAGGCAGGTGATGGACAGGTGAGAGGCAGGCAAATGGCGGATGATAGGTGCCTGACAGTGAGCAATCTGCACTCAAAAAAGGTGTCGATATGCTGGTAGACTGCAGGTGATCACAGCAGACAAATGGGGTAAACAGCAGGGGATCGATAAGCAGCAAAAACTGCCTCACCAAGAAACAGATATCCTCTGCTTAAAACCGGAGTTATGGAGTAACAAGGAACGCAGCCTCCCTCTAGTCCGCCATCTTGGATCCCTGGTTATTTAATCAAACTTTTTGTTGGGGTTTCTGTTACAGTGGTTTTGGTTGGAATTGACATTTAAATTGATGGGTTTAGTAAAACACATTGTTCTCCCTAACGTAGGTGGGTTCCACCTAAACAATTGAAGGTCTGAAAGAGCCAAAAGCCTGAGGCTTTCCCAAGTTTCCACCTGTTTGGCTGCCTTCCAACCCAAGACATCCACTCTTTCTTGCCTTTAGACTTAAACTTCAATTCGAACTCTTCCTGGGTCTTGGATCTACAGACTACAACATACATAAGCAGACATATCCTATTTGTTTTGTTTTTCTGGAAAATTCTAACATGGTTGATGATTTATTTCACAACTTATTGTGGTTTCTAATATGTATTGCTGTATATGCTAACTCTGGGTGTTCACTAGGTCCTGAGCTTCTTAAAGACAGGGACCATTACTGATATTTTTATATATAGCACCAACAGTATCTGGTATGAAGGAGACAAACATATTTTTAAATGACTTAGTGGCAAAGATTCCCAGTAGTTTAAAATCCATTGAATGCATCCACCTCTGGATCAATCTAGAATCAACTCTCAATACAATGACCCATTAGGTCTATTATCTTGCCGTTATATTGTTTTATATAATGTAATTCATGACTTAGTGTTATGGGCTGAATTGTGTACCCTCAAAATTTGTATGTTCAAGCCCTAACCTCAAGTACCACAGAATATACTAGGTTTGAAGAAAGGGCCTTAAAAGGACAATTAAGTTAAAATGAGGACTTTAGGATGGTCTTGAATTCAACATGACTGGAGCACTCATAATAAGAGGATGTGTGGACATACAGAGAGACACTAGGAATATGAACATACATACACACAGAGAAAACTGTGTCAGGACATTGCAAGAAGGCGACCATCCTCAAGCCAAAGAGAGAGGCCTCAGCAGGAACAATCTTGCCACTACCAGATCTCAGCTTTCTAGATTTGACCATTATGAGAGAATAAACTCCTGTTCTTTGTGCACCTGATCTGAGGCATTTTGTTACGTATCCCTAGCATGCTGTATTCCTGATATAGCCAAGTAATTTTACCAAAACATTAGTATGCATATTAGGATGAAGAATTTTAAAAATAGAACAATTTTAAGAAATGTAAATACTCAAAAATTCTGTAACAGAACTTTTGCTTTGTATTATTGTGACCTGATGTTATATGTAATGCATTTCTACATTCAACACAATCATTAGTATTTATTACACATGGAAACAGTGTAGTTGGTGGCACGGAGAGAATGTTGTGCTGAAAAAAAATCTGTCTTTTTTCTTTGTAGAGAAAGGTGGAAAAAATTGAAAGTGGGGTTCTTGTGGTAGGGTTAACTAAATTGCTGGGGTGTTTTGTATCTATCCAATGCCCAAGCTCCCCAGATTGCCTTAAGGAAAGCTAAAGCTTAGAACATTTGTAACAAAATAATTATCCTACAGACTGCTCTGTTGTTGGGCACAACAAGGGCTGCTGTGTGGTCTCCAGCAGGTAGAAACCAAAACCCAGTAGAGCTACAAAGAGCAATGTAAGGGTCAATGGCAGGCACCTAGATGCAACAGAGGATCGGGCCCCAAAGACCTGCCATTGCCAGGCTGGAACCTGGATTGGATTTCCCTGGAATGGGCTGGGCTGGGCTGGGCTGGGCTGGGCTGGGCTAGTCTGAAGGTTGCAAAATATCTCATATTTTTTGGAAGTTTTTCCCTCAGAAACAAAACTGCATCCTGGAACTCTGACCTATAGCCATTTTACCAACTGAAAAAGTGGTGAGCATACCATGGAGGAAGAGGTCCTGCAACTGGAGGAGGCCAAATTTAAATCCAACTGAAGAAGTTCATATTTGGCAGAATTTGTTGCCAGGGCCCACACAGCCCCATAAGCAAGCTTGGGAGTATTTGACTCTACTCTCTGCTTTCTGATCTTGCTTCTCTTGATGAACTCATACATGTCCTCCTAGAAATTAGACTTGTAGACCTCAAAAGGACCAAATTCACAAATCAAGCAACAAAAAAGGAGGAATAATAAATTAGTAGATGAAGAAGCCTTGAATAAGATGCCTAATCTGGACAACAAGATTGCAGAAAGATATTTGTATCAGAGAGATGAACCCGATATGAACCATCAGGAATTTAAATTCTATCCAGACCTGGGTTCCTAGCTCAGTTCCTTCTTACCTATAAAGAAGTTAAGTGCTAGGACAGATCTTGGCTCTGACTTTATATCTCTCTCTTGAACCAATCTGACCAGACACCTGGTTGTACACCTTGAGCATTGCATGTGTTGGCCTTGAACTGTTACATTTTCTTGTAGGTATAACTGATTTCAACCATATTAGTCATTCTGATGTTTCTTCCAACTTCTTGTGAGAAAGTTTTGGGATATTTCCTAAAATTGTGATCTTCATTTACTATTGTCTGATTAAGAAACCAGCATTGTTTATAAAAAGCTCTTTGGCTATCTAGTTCAGTTTAGTTTGGAGGAGCTTTTGAAAGTCCCAGAAATCAGTCACAATAGCTTTCTATCTTGGGACAGTCTCCTGCTTGCTTAATGACAACGTGAAGAGGCCATCATGTTGGGACACAAGCTTGAATTCTGTAGCTCTGGGATTTCAATATGAAGAGCAACGCTGAGTTCGCCCCGTGGGATTGCCATCTGTGATTCTACATGACTGAATCTTGTGTTCCATTTCTCTAGGGAGCCATGTGTGTTTTCCTGGCACACATTTATAAAAGCTCGTGTGTTTATTTATGTAGGCATACATCACAAAACACCTATTTAACTTTCTACATTCTTTAGCCAGCAGGTGAGAGAAATGGTTTGGGGGCTAAAGACTCAAATTCATGGAAAGAAAGGGCAATAGTTGCTGTGTACTGATGTTCATTATCTTATTTCATTCTCATAGAGACTTGATGAAGTAGATAGTAATATCTTGGTTTTCCAGAACCAAGGTCACTACAAAATAAGGCTAGTTGCCATTAAAACAATTTTCTCTGTAGTTTAACCCAACCAAGATTGTCACCCATAAATACTTATGCAGAGGCTCCTGGTGGAGTGGCTTTTCTCCACGTGGTCACTGAGGGATCTTGGACCTTTCCATTATGTGACGTTACCATTTCTGAGTCCTTTACTTCTAGGTACACAGACTAGGGAGGGTGGGCTTGGAAAATGGCTTGGAATATTTTTGGGGCTGGGCCTGAAAGAGCCTTACTCCTGTCCTCACCCTGTTGCCTAATCTCAATCATAGGGCCACGTAGTGCACAGGATGCTGGTAAACAGAGAGGTGAACATTGATATGGGCAAATTCTAATAGTTCTGGGCCCCTCACACAGTCAGTAAGTAGAGAACCCCAGAAACTTCAAAACTTACCTTAGAACACATGGTCAGCCAAATCAGTTTGAAAACCCATAGGCGTCCTCAGACAATATGAGGATATTCCCAAACTTCTTCGCAGGACTTTTATTTTATCATTGTATAGATGCTAAGATAATTGACAAATTTGCTAGGACAGTAATAAACAACAAACACACAAAAAATGTGACCTTGTCTAACAAAAATCTTGGAGGGTTTCCATTTGCAAAATTGAAAACAACTTTCAATACATCCAGTAATTAATTGTACTTTTAATTAAATACAATTTAAACTTTGGAGAAAATAGTTAATAATATACTTATTGATTTTCAAAATAATTTTTCTATCCCCATGAGATTTCTTGGTCAGAAGTTCAGGGAAGTAGACTGTACAAAGCTTCGTATGTCATACTGTTTTAGACACTAATGGCTATAAAAGTCCTTCCAAGTACACATTGACAATACTCCAGACACTAATCTAGATTCTGTGTCTAAATGATGCCTTCATTTCCCAGGGAACGCTATAAGCTTTCAGTCATTATGATTGTTAGTGGTAATTTAGAGAGGCCTAGTGCTTTTCACATAACTAGCAACTAAGTGCTGGGACTGATTGCAAGTAAAGCAGGTCCTACTGACTCCTGTGGTGGTCTGTGGCCTACTAAAGGTGTCTGGGGTTTAATCTTGACTGTTGCTCTGTGATCTTTGGCAAGTTACCCCAACTCCACATACCCCCAATTTTTTGTTTATAAAATAAGGCTAAAAATACCTGTCTTTTCTGGATAGTTTTCTATGAGATAATACATTTAAAGCACTTAGTACAGAAACTGGCATATTGTTCTCCCAAGCAACCATTGTAGACATTATTACCATTGTTTTAGTCTCAATTGGTTTTCCAAAACAATGGAGTTAATAATAACCTGCTTTCCAGAGTGGTTGCGCTCATTTGCAGTCCCACCAGCAATGTGTGAGTGTAACTTTTTCTCCACATCCTTGCCAACATTTATTGTTACTTGAATTCTTGATAATTGCCATTCTGGCTGGAGTGAGATGAAATCTTGGTGTAGATTTATTTGCATTTCTCTAATTGCTAGAGATGATGAACATTTTTTCAGGTATTTCATACTTGTATAATAATAGCAACATGAATTCTACTGTAATATATAACTGAAAGGAACCAATAAAAAAAGAAGAAAAATAAAATATACATAAAAAATTTAAAAATAATAAAATATGCACTGTAATGAGAAGTAAATGAGGTATATGCAGAATTTCTGGGAGATAGTAGGCATGCAACTGAAGTAACTTCTGCACTCCTTTCTGACCAAAACAGAGCCCAAATTTATCTCTCTTCATTTGCAGGAAAAATGACACTATTTTGGGTAAGTCCTTTGGACTCTAATAGACCTTTATCTACTTAATTTTGAAGAATATTTCTATAAATTTGCAGTGCTGAATAAGAGATACATGGTCTTTAATGTTTCCTTGGCCAGGACTTTTTCCACAATTGTTTCTATTTGTGGGTCGTTGAGCTGGTTCCATCAGTTGAAAGTATTCAAGATGGGAACATTAGGAAGTACCCAGAGGCACTGTTCTTTCTGCATGTGAGTTGACAGAGAGTCAGGTTTGTCTGATGCTAAAACCAGGTCTTTTCTTTCTAATTCTACAAATAGATTTACTTCCTTTTTCCTAATGCTTGCATGTCGAACACAAAGAATCTATTGTGGGAACCGTATGTACAAACAGTCTGATTTGGTTGAGAATCTTGGCTTTTCCCTATGCCATATTCAGAGTTAGCGTTCATGTCCTGCTACCTTGACTGATGGTCATTGCCTTTACTCAGGTCTATAATTAATATAGGCTCGACTGTTCAGTAGCAGGATTAGATACCCAAGTCAACAGACAAGGTATCATCTATAGCAGGTTATGATATTACGGATGTCAACATTGCCTTTATCAACTATAAGTCCTCAAGTAGAAGATCTGAACTGATGATTAGAAATCAGGAGATGAAGAAATAATGCCTGGGGAAAATATCATCAGACCCTCAGAATCCAAATAGTGAATGCAATAGTACAATGAATTGCCCTTCAGAATTTGCAATGTTTTCTACTGAGCTGGTGGATTTGCAGTACTGGATTAAATTGAAATCCTCACTGAACAGAAGGAAGAAGTGGGATCTGAGCAGCTTCAGCTGCAGCTCTGCTTTTGTCTTGGAGTGGAGACTGCTCTTGAAAGCAGCTCCTGCTGCCTTGACAATTTCCCTGCCTCCTTTGGATTATGGAAATAGCCATGACAGTCGAGTTGCTATTCTTCTTGTTCTACATTGTAGTCTTTCTCCCTGTCTGTGTTTCTTTCTTAATTAGGATTGTCTGCCATCTCTCACTACTGAAAGGGAGGTAAAACCCTAGTTCTCCAGGCTTTTGAGCAGCAACATGATCAGCAAGACCAGTTTTTGGCAGTAAAATGAAATCATTTTTAATGTTAAACAAAATAGCTGCAGGATTCCACCTGCAGCCCAAGTCTGACTGGGAAATGATAAAAGATGAAGTCAGGATATTACTCTCTGATCAAATGGCTTGCCTTTAGACAAAGCTTTAAAAAAAAGAATCCCAACCCAAAAGCTACATAGCGGTAAGCCCCAAATGTAGTGAAAAAAAAAAATTGAGCCACTTATAGGAGTTGGAGATTAGTGTAGCCTTACTAGGGACCCCGGCAGGGTGGGCTTCAACCTTGAGACAAATATGTTTGGGGGAAACAAAACTTTTTGTGTGCCACTCTTGTCTAAGGAAGAAATATTCCAAAGACCCCAAGGTCATATCAGTGAGTTCTACTGTACTAATCTTTACTGGGCAAGACATTCAACCACTTCAAATAGCTCTATATTTGCTGTGAAGTTTAGCTTTAACTCTCAGAAGTCTATGGAGGAGAAGGTATTGACATAGGGATCTGGAGAATTGTGGGAGACTGGACAAATTGGGGCCACCTGGGAAGACTGCACGGTGATTCGTACCTCTCAGGTGAGGCTGGTGTTTGCTCTCCTTAATTTGCTATGGTGCAGGAATCAGCATGGTTGTGCCTGAGCAAAATGAATAAAGACACACAGAACTATTACTCTCCAAAAGGCTTTCATTTTCTCAACCAAAAAGCAGTTTTGCTGGGCCAAAATGATAGTCTCTTAACCACATGAAGATATGCACTTTCCTAGTAAAGCAGTATTTAAGGCATGTAAATGAAGGTTCTCCATGTGTGCTTTGGACTGTGCTTATTGTGCAGAACATCAATTTAAATCAATGGGGCAGTAATACCTGTCCCATGCAGTATGCAGATTGCCTTCAGGAACGTCACTTTGAAACCATGCAGGGGCCTCCCTTTCAGGGTTCAACAACACACTTTGGAAGGGGTTGTTTTGATTGGAGTCATTTCCTGGCCTGTGGTTCTTCCTCTTGAAATAATGCTGTTCACTAAACACACACACACACACATACACACACACACACACACCCCGTCAGTGAGGAAGGCTATGGGTAACCTCTGCCTGTGGTGCACTCCTTTCTTTCCCTGTAAAAGTTTCCAGGTGATAATACACAACATCAGCCTGTGTACACTGTAGAGAAAAGTCACAGAGCAGCCATTAACCTCAGGTGAGCAGCAGGCGTCCCTCTCCTCCTCGTCCTGCAGAACTGACAGAACAGGTGGAGGAAAGGAAGCACCTGGAGCTAGGAGGGAGGCGGGGAGCCAGTCTTAGAAGGAACGGTGGCCCGTGACCAGTGGGGACTGAGAGTTGCTGCGCCTTCCCTGACAGCACCTGACACGCGTCTTGGTGCCTCACTCAGGCACAGAGTAAACTACCCGACGACAACCATAGGCGCCCAAACCTGCTGCCAGCTTCTGATTTCATCACGCCTGGACTGGGGTGTGGGTGGGACGTGCCAGAACTGTGTACCCAGGGATAGCTCTTTAAAAATACTTAAGCTCTTGAAATATCTTCGTGTATGGGCATAATCACTACTTTTGGGATTATGATATTTAGGGAAGGGAGGTGATGGGAAGTCTTGGATCTTCAGCTGAAGTCTGATTTCCTTAGAAAAGTGCCCTATAAATTCAAGGTATAATCATCTGGATCATCGTGGTCATTATTTCCACCTAAACAAGTTTGTAGATGTGGAGTTGGAAATAAAAACTCTTGTGGAATGTGATCCTGAGAGCCATGGAAAATGTGAACCCTGGGAAGGAAGAGCATCCCGCTGGCCATGTCTTCCGGTCTGTGGACTCAAGAACTTCCCAGGAACAGGGGAGCACCGTCCATTCACCTCCCACACCTGCTTTGTCCCTCTTTGTGTCATCGGATTAAATGTGATGACTGTGGCTACTGAGGAAAATAATACCTCAGATTATATCCATTTACCGTCACCGATGGGACTGAGAAACAAATCAAAAAGAAAATTTGATTTACTCCACAAAGAAAGAAAGATGGAGACATTTCTGAGGAAAATCTGGGAAAGAGTAGTAAAAGGCCCCAGATGAAGGTATACGGCAAGGAAGAAAAATGTCAAAAGAAGAAAGAAAACTTCAAGGAGGTATAGCTGAGGAATGGGGCTAGAGGCAAGAAGGTCCACCCAGGTTGCTGGAGGGGGCTGTCAAAGGCTGGCTTGCTTCTCCATCTTCTCTAGGCAAACGTTGCTCGCTTATTGTGGGGTTAGGAGTTCCTGGGGACCACTCACAGACCAAATGAGTTCTGCATCCAGATTTTCTCAAAATGGCAAAAATCGTATGTGCTGATAAATTTGGGAGCAAGAGGATCAGGAAAAAGCCAACCTAGAATTTAAAACACATTGCTTTCAGTTTCTGAAGAAAAATTCAAACCAAAGCAAATTGAGGGGGAAGGGAGAACCCTAACTCTATTTGATGATATCTGATCTGAGAAAGAAAATATACAAGTGCAATTAAAATGAAAACGCCTAAAGGAAAGGGAGGAGAGAATGGAATTATGTTAATTGCTATTATTGTAATTATTAGTAATTATTTTAAATAGAAGGATGTTGAGTATTTTCACATGGCTTAACTGTTCCAATGTTATTGCTGTTTTATTTTCTAAGCTTTTTTTGATTATCCGAATACTTGATACATCTGAACTCAGAACTCTCGTTTTATCCCTGCAGGGTTTTTATGTTGGAGTTGAAATAATAAGCTTGGTGCTATCAAGATATGCCAATTCAAACAAAATGAGAAGAGATCAAATAAATAATAGCCAACTAGGATCTGTGGAGATGTTTATTGAGTTGCATCATATTCTTATTTTCTGTTGATGTTCTTCCCTCTGTTTGTCCTTGAAGACCAGGGTAAACTTTCAGGTCATCCAATACAGACATACCCTGTGGATCATTATGTCTTAAGAAATAAAGGATCTTAGAGATCACAGCCTTCTAATCCATGTCCCTGCGTTCCGATAATCTAGAATCAAAATCTGGCCTCTGCCTGAACTCTAGGAGTTTCTGAGGCTGACAGTTACATTTTCTGAACTGTTCCAAATTATGGAACTATTTTATGTAAGCTGTAGGATTTTCAGTGGAAATTTTTGCTGTTGTATACTGATGCCTACAAGTTGGAAAACAAAACATTCTAAATTAGGGAGCTAGATTTGTAAAGGAGGTGATCCTAACCTGGGTCTGCCTGCACTAGCTATCACTCACTTCAGACATACCAAGATTGAGTGACTTCATGGAAGGCATAACTTTGAGGAGTATTTTCTGTATGCCATGGTGTAAGAGTACATGTTTTCCTCCCTACTCTAAGTACAAGGGAGGATCAGGCTAAAACCATGTGTTAGTCAGTTTTCCATTACTATAACAAATACCTGAGACAATCAACTTATAAAGAGGAAGGGTTTATTTTCACTCAGTGTTGGAAGTTTCAGTTTATGATTGATTGGCCTTGTTGCTTTGGGCTTGTGGTGGCATATTTTGGCAGGAATATATGTTGGCACAAAACTGCTCATCTCATGACCAGGAAGTTAGAAAGAGAGAAATAGAGGAAGATCCCACTGATATCTTCAAAGGTATACCCCCAATGACCTAAATGCCTCCCACTGGACCTCACCTCTTAAAGGTTATACTACCTCCAATGGCACCACCCTGGTAAACAAGCTTTTGCCACATGAACCTTTGGAGGAAATTTAAGATCCAAACTATTAAGAAATCCTGACATGTAACCCCAAAAGTTTCACACACACACACAAAAAAGCTATCAGAACTAATAAATTTAGCAAAGTTACAGGACACAAAATCAACGCACAAAGATCAGTATACATCAAGAGCAAATTTTCTGAAATAGAAATCAAGAAAGTGATTCCATTTGCAATAACTGCAACGATAAAAACAAATAGAACTCAATTTAACCAAAGAGATGAAAGATGAAAACTATAAAACATTGATGAAATTAATTTAAAACATAAAATAAATGGGAAGACATCACATGTTCATGGATTCAAAGAGTCAATATTTTTAAAATGTCCATATCGCCCTAAGTGATCCACAGATTAAATGCAATCCCTATCAAAGTCTTAATGAAAATTTTCACAGAACTGGAAAAATAATCCCCAAATTTGTGTGAAACCATAAAAATCCCTGAAATAGTCAAAGCAACCTCAAGAAAAAGAATAAAGCCAAGGGCATTACCTTACTGAACTTCAAAACATACTACAAAGCAATAGTCATTAAAACAGCATGGCACATGGAACAGAATAGAGATTCTAGAAATAGACTCACATATGGACAGCCAACTGATTTCTAACAAAGGTGTTAAGAACATGCACTGGGAAAAGGACAGTAGTTTCAATAAATGGTGCTGAGAAAATTTAATATCCTTATGCAGAAGGATGAATCTAGGTGAATCTAGGTCCCTATCTCTCACCACTTAAAAATAACTCAAAATAGATTAAAAACTTAAATGTAAGACCTGAATCTATGAAACTACTAGAATAAACTATAGTGGAAATGCTCTAGAATATTGGATAGGAAAGATTTTATGGATAAGACTCTGAAAGTACAGGAAACAAAAAAATTGACAAATGGGTTACATGAAGCTAAAAAGCTCCTGCACAGCAAAGGAAAAAATCATCAGGGTGAAGAGACACCTACAGAATTGAGGAAAATGTTTGCAAAGTGTACATCTGACAAGAGATTAATACACAGAATGTAAGGGGAACACAAAACACTCAACAGAAAAAAATGCCCCAAAATAACCTGATTTAAAGATGGATCTAAATAGACATTTCTCTAAAGAAGACATGCAAGTGGCCAACAAGAATATGAAAAAATACTCAGCATAACAAGTCATCATGGAAATGCAAATCAAAACCACAATGGGCTATCACCTCACCCCAGCAAAAATGCTTTTGTCAAAACTGAAGATAACAAGTGCTGATGAGGAGATAGAGAAAGCGGAACACGTGTACACTTTTAATAGGAATATAAATTAGTATAGCCATCATGAAAAAGTATAGTCTTCTCAAAAATATTTGAAAAAATACTATGTGATCCAAAATCCCACTACTGGTTGCATCTCCAAAGGAAATAAAATCAATATGTCAAAGAGACATCTGCACCCTCACGTTTAATGTGACACTATTCCAAATAGCCCCAAATGGACACAACCTAAGTGTCCATCAACTGATAAACAGATGAAGAACATGTGTACAAACATGCAATGGAATACTACCAGCTATAAAAAGGAATGAAGTTCTCTGATTTGTGGCAACATGGATGGAACTAGAGAACATCATGTTAAGTGAACTAAGTCGGGAACAGAAAGACAAGTGTCACGTGTTCCCAACTACCAAAGTTGATCTTACCTCAAGTGAGAGTAGAATGTTGGTGTTGGTGCAGATGGGGTGGAGAAGGGCATTGTTGATGACAATAATGCACTGTGTGTTTCAAAAAGCTAGAAGAATTTTGAAAGTTTTACCATCAAGAAATGATAAGTGCTTGAGATTAATGTGTTTAACCTGATTTAGACATATACAATATATCCATGCACTGAAACATCACATGGTATGGTTAATGTGTATGGTTTATATATATATATATATATTATATATATAATATATATAAAACTTATCCTGATATATAAGTATTATATATTTATATTATGACATATAAATATTATATATCAGTTAGGATAAGTTTAATTAAAAATTAAAACAATACCTGATGTGTATTGGTCAAGATCTGGACATTTGAAGATATGACACTTGAGTTACTCTAAATAGTTGGGTGGTGACACTCTGTGGCTAGAGCTGCCTTTGCTAGGGCAAAGGGAAGAAAGCTCCAACTGTAAACACATACATGTCCCTGCCAGTACCTAGGTTTGAATTCCATTGGAGGGAACTGCAGGTAGGGCAGCTTAAAGGGGTCGAGTCCAAAAGAACTGCCTAAAGGGCAAGAAGATCCCACCCGAGGGGCCCTGGGAAGCTCAGATTAGTCACAAGCAGCCAGCTGGAGACGTGGCCTTGCTCAAGTTGACCTGCATTTGGCAAATCCTTGGGAGAAGTGCTCCAAGAAGTCTGCAGAAACCCATCCCTGGGAGAGCCTTGGTGGAGACTCCGCCACAACATGCATTTGAGCCTTTTCAGCTGTGTCCTCTTTCCCTACCAGGTTTGACCCTGGAGCATAAGAAGGAGAAGCTGGTGAGTGAGCCCATGGGTGGAGGTAGGAGAGAGGGGATGCAACCTCTTGGGAGGTTCAGACTTGCAGCCCACATGCAGGGGAAGGGAGATCTTTCCAATAAAATAAGATTCAACATTTTTATGTTACCGGATGGGGCTTTTGAAATTATTTGGCACAACCTATAATGCCAGAAACTTGAGAGACTGAAGCAGAAGAATCACAAGTTCAAGGCCAGCCTGGGAAATACAGGGAGACCCTATAAAACAAAAACAAACAAACCAAAAAAAGGGCTGGGGATGTGGCTCAGTGGTATAGTACCCCTGGGCTAGACCCCTAATACTTCAAAAAATAAAAATAATAACTAACAAATAAATAAAATTGTTGAAATATGATATTCTTATAAATTAACGGGGCAGAGAGTCTTATCCTAGAGGTGTCCCATGATGGGAAAAGAGGAGTACCTTATACTTGTGTGACTGGTCAAAGGGCACAAAGGACGTCAAAACAGGACGTCTTGCAGATGCACTCTGCACACAGAGAGGCTGTTCTGTCACTGGCCCTGCTTGGCCACCCTCCACGGTTATCCTAAAACTGGTATGCATCGGCACGGAGATGACTAGTTGAACACTCAGGAGACAGCACATACCGAAAGTGTAAATCAGTTATTTTCCAATAAATTAGTGCTAAGGATTGAAATTTGAGTGAGATATATTTTTAAAATAAGGCCATTCTAGGGCTGGGAAGATAGCTCAGTTGGTAGAGTGCTTGCCTTACAAGCATATAGGCCTGGGTTCAAATCCCCAGCACTTCAAAGAAAAAAAAAAATTAAGGCCATTCTTTTGTGTGAGCGGAATGGTTAGGTGGGTGCCAGTAAGGTGAGATTTAAAGGTTAGTATTAGGCCCAGCGTGTTTTCCTAGTGTGAGGTTGAAATGCTTGTGATTTGTTTGGTGTTTTCCACTGACCAGACACACACTCTGGGAAAGTCCCTTGTATTCCAGTATATTGTTTTCCTTAACTGTAAAATGAGAAGCTGATGGGAACGAATTCAATTCCATCAACATTTAGTTGAGTGCGCTGTGTAAAGTACGACATTGTCATATAATGTGATGATTTCTGCCTGAAAGGAAGCTCAACAAATGTCCAACTGACATGTTTTATCACAGAACAAACTGGGATAAACCAGAATATAACACAATGAGGGTCCATATTAGCTTTCAGAACATTTGTCGAGTGGGCTGAGATAGAAACTCAGTATCTGAGCACCTGCTTAGCCTATGTGGGGCCCTGGGGTCCCCAGAACCGCACACACAAACTCTGGTGAACAATCAAGTCAGTCTAGTGCAACAGGACCAGAGGCAGGAAGACACAGGCCCTGTCTAGTTCTATAATTCAGTGATTTTTGAACTGATTCCCCCTTCAAAGTGTTTCTTTGGGTCATATTATTTAGAAATGTAAATATTCCTAAGTCGTAACTTATTAGATATGTAAGTTGTTTTTTTTTTTTTTCCAAGTGGATTTTTCAGGTCAGTTTCACATTGACTATCATGTCCATCTTAGAAAACTGGAGAACAGAAGGCATCCTGATGGTAGGTCAGGGCTGTCGAGAGAGGAAGAAAATGGTGTTCAGAAAAGATGAATGCAGACCAGACAGGCTTGAAAACTGTGTATACTTCCCAAGTGTTCTGTATAACTGAACCTCAAGTTGCTGGGAGTATTTGTTTCTCAAATCCTGTTTGTGGTTTGAAAGTTTGTTAAAAGTCACATCGAGTTTGGAATAACGGAACTGGAGCTCAAGTCAGTTTGATAACTTTCATCCATAAAATGGAAACTAAACAGAATCTGTTGGTAAAAGATTCTATGAATGAAGAGTCTCAAAGAGCTGGGGGTTGGAGTGTGTGGACTGAGGAAGTAGGAGAAGGTCACTGGGGGTTTTCCCAAGAACTGTGTAATTCTAACCATGTGTGTGCTTCAGGAAGACCCAGACGCTGGCCTGACTTGCACATAAATAATAAGCAGGAAATGTGAGGTGATATAACTAGATAAAGCATACATTAGGGAATCCATTTAAGTCAAGAATGTGTGACCAGAGGGGCTGAGATGGTGGTGGAGTGCACGTAAACATGCAAATTCTTTTAATGGTATTGAGTAGCTTTTTGACTCTGTGGTCTATAGAAACATGTGCAATTAGATTAGAAGCTCAAATGGAGTCTTATATTCGTCGGGAAAATGAAAGATGTTATGTGGTAGACTCTAGAAGGACAAAGTGACTATCATTCCCCTCTCTCAAGCAGAATTCATATAGCTCTTGGCACCTGGTAGAAGGAAATTAAGACCAATGTGGTCATGACTATGCAGTGGGCAGTAGTGCATGTGATAATGTGTGATCATGAGCATTCCACACCTCATGACTGATTGGAGATGCAGTCATTTAACCTAGTTCTTCTGTGTACAGCTAATGGTTTTCTTATTAAGAAATAGGTCCTAAACCAAAGGACGAATGATCTTGCTGATAAGTGGATGATGATACATAATGGGGGGTGGGAGGGGGGCAAGAATGGAGGAAGGAGGGACTGTATAGAGGGAAAAGAGGGGAGGGAGGGGTGGGGGAAGGGAAAAAATAACAGAATGAATCAAACACCATTACCCTGTGTAAATGTATGATTACACAAATGGTATGCCTCTACTTCATGTACAGAGAAACAAGTTGTACCCCATTTGTTTACAATTAAAAAAAAAGAAAAAAGAAATAGGTCCTACAAAATTAAGGTGTTTTTTGGTATGTGTAATGTGAAACATTACCACTGTTTCCTCTTTACCTTTTATTATTTTATTCAATATTTCTTAAATTGGTTATTAACTAATTGTTCATTCTTTAGGGTTCTACCTCCCCACTTTGCACTTTAATACTTACTTCTGGCCATATTATTCTCATATGAATTTCACCTACAAGACAATTTGGTGAAAGACATCAAACTAAAATATTTGATTAAAATATTTTATCATAATCTTAAAAGTTATTTTAGTCTTCTATATGACTTAGTAGTTTAGTTACCGAACACTTGTATTTATTACTTGAGTTTACACTAGATATTCATGTAAAATCAATATCACATGATTTTATAATAAAGATCACCTGCATCCCACCTCAACAAGGAAACAACAAGGTGGAAATTTCTTTTTGGGGAATGTACGCTTTTTATTTTAACTTGAAGATGAAGTTTCTGATCACAGATATAGATGGTATTCACAGAAGTATTGTTGAACTATTCTCACAGTTAAGTATATAAACAAAGAACTATTTCAGCTTTGGTCCTGTTGATTCTTGGATTTCCAGCCTCCAGAATGGTGAGACAATATATTTCTGTTGTTTTAAAGCCACTAATTTTGTGGTACTTTGTTAAGACAGTCTTGGGAAACTATTGCAGAATGTAGCTGTGCTCTGAATGGTAGCAAAGTTTAGGCAGTTTGCCGTAAACAGATTGTGAGCTGAATGAGAGAGTGGTAGAGGGTCATTTTAGATCTTGTTCTAACAGACTGCTTTGAAAGGATGAGGAAAACTAGGCAGAAAGATAATGAAGTATAGGACCAGATGTCAAAGGGCTTGGCCAAGAGTCCCAGGCGGTCAGATAGGGAGGGCCTGCCTGAACTAGGAATTGCTGAAAGTTTTCTCTGATGCAGCTTTCCCAAGATCCCACAAAGGCTCCTGCAAGGACAGGGTTCTGCTTAAACACCAATGCAGCTATATCCATTCCTAAGTAAAACTTCCTTATCTTTTTCTTATTCTGCCCCTCTGTTTACATCCCGGAGAAGTAACCGCTCCTCAGTAGTAAGAGGGAAGAGATATTGAAGCAAAAAGAGGATAAAACAGGGAAGAAGATCATCATTTGTTCTACCTTCCTTCTCTGTAGGTGGTTACTGTGAATCAAAGACAAAGTTTGGAGTTTGTATTGCAGCAGGGAGAACATCCTAATGTCCCAGGAATGCTTGGATACCTGAGAAGAGTTCTTAATGATCTTACCTCGGCAGGAAAACCACAAAAACTTCCCTTGATTGCATGCACTCTGGGAGTGTAGCAGGGCATGGATATTGGAGTAATCACCTGTGGACTGCTGTGGACAAGTAGACCTGAGAAAGGAATCATGTTGTTTTCCATGCTACCATATGGATAAAATATGTGCCTGGGTGTTATCTGCCAGGAAGTCCCCAGTTTGTGGAAAAATGATGGGATTTATTAAGTTCACAGAATCAGAACACCAAATGGTTGGTAATAATAACGTTGGCAATAACAATAACCAAATTTCCAAGGACACTGAGTACAATACTGTAGTTTTCCCTAGAGATATAGTGGTATAAGAGGAGAGATCTCATGGAAATATTGGGCTCTTAGGTTTCTAGGTTTTCTCTTGCTACTGTGAGATATCAGCAACTGACCCAGCTCATCCAAGAATCATTAGTCCAAATTATCTGGTGGATTGGAAATACATTTCTGGACAATACTTAGAGAAATTTGGAGTTAATAAATTTGAAGTATGACCTTTAAAGCTCTAGTTTTATAAAGCTGCATATAGGTTAGATTGATGCAAAATTAGATGGGATATCTACTGATGAGATGATCTCTTAAATTACTTTTCAGTCCCAGTTTTATCTATTTTTAACTTACAATAATAATTATAATAATGACAACTTCCATTTGTTGGACACTGAACATGTGCTATTTTAGGTACCTTACATACATATCCTGTAATCCAGCAGTCTTCAACAATGAATCTTATTGTCCTCATTTTCTGAATGGAAGTTGACATTTCTTTCTTTGGAAGGCTCAGTAATTTTCCTAAGGCCATATGTGGAATCCACCTGGAATTCATCCATGATCTAGTGATATATAGGTTTATTGGATACATAAATTAGCTTAAGCCCTTCACAGTACCATTAAAATATGGTACACATGCTTTTAGTCAACTTCTATGCACTTATTATTTTCACAATCTCTTGCCTCCTGGTCTCTTCCACTTAGCATCCTTCATTTTTTCTATTAGTTTCTTTCATTCTTTATTGCTCTCCCCCTTTGTAAAACTCAAGGCAGTGCTTCTAAGTCCCCTGTAGGTGCTCATTTCTCTTTTTTAACTTTAAAACGTTGGATAAAGTCATTTCATGTTGGAAATGGGTGCAGGCATTCATGGCATCCAGATGTAAAGAGTGAATAGGTTTTACATGGATCAGACATGAACAACTGTTAGCCCTGTGAGTCAGCTAAAGGAGAATTAATATCTCAGAAGCTCTCCCAAGATTCAGAAGAAGAATAAAATTTTTCAAAATAACACTTTTTATATCTTGACTAGATTTCTAAAAAAAACAAATACTTATGCTTCAGCATTTAGTGGAGGGGGGTATGCTTGGGATTGAGGTCACTGATTTAAATTCTACCCATTCCTTCCCTTTCCTACCCAATTGCCTTTGTCTCCCTCCTGCCTCTGTTTAATTGGAGCTTTTTTCAAACTTGAGCTGATCTGAATGGAGTTACACAGTGAAATTAACCAATTCCCTTGGAAGGAGCAGGGGTACAATGCTTTAGGAAGCTTGTTAATTCTTCTCTCCACTCTGCCTCCCTGCTCTGCTCTCAGGCCTCACTTGGAGCCCCTGGAGAAGGAGAATTAACAAGCCCCTGAAGCTGAACCACTGCAGCCTTCCAAGGGAACTGGTTAATTTCACTTTGCTGCTCCATTTGGAGCAGCTGGGGTACTGGTCTTGAGGGAAATAATAGGACCTCGTGTTTGAAACCCTTTCCCTTTTGAAAGTCTAAGTTTGCTTATCAAACCCAAAAAATGGTCACCATATACTCCATCACCGGTTTATACACTGGCACATGCTAATCACACGCCTGCTGCAGTTTGCATTTCTCAAGCCTGCTTGAACCTCCCATGCTCTTTCTGATTCCTAATTCTTACTGAAAAGAGTCTTTCCTCCATGCTCAATGATATGTTTATCACTAAGCAACAGACTTGAACTTGATTTTTCTGTATACTTCTGACTGTGGTGCTCTGTTTCCTTTCTTTGGTCATGGCTCAGGGAATTCCATCCTGGTCTCTTAATGCAGGGTTCGGCATCACGACTGGTTCTTTGCTTTGCCCAGAGGGCAGCATGTAAAGGAATCGGATGGCCCCTGGTGGCTCTCACAGTCCTGTCATTCCTGAATTCTCTTAACACTTCTGTAACATTAGCTCGCTGTTAAATTCACAACCCATTCTTTTTCTAGGTTAATAAATTCATCCAACATTAACAGTTTTAAACTGTCCTCTGGGGGCCTCCTACCATTAGCCTCTTTATGTTCTGAGCCTTAACCATTTAATTCTTCTCTGTTCCTCTCAAAGATGTTTTAAACCGCAGAGCTTCATCTTTTGCCCTATGGTTACTGAATTTTCTTAGTTCCCACTTGTGGGGAACTTTCATAAAAATCCTGCTCAGAGTCTTAAATGAATTGCTCATAGTCTTCCTATGTATAGTCCTTCAATTAGTTCCAGAATAATGAGAGCGAACTGGAGATGAGCTTGCAAAAGTTAATGTTCACAAGTACCCAAGTGCCGAACTGACTCTCAGATCGCCCATTGGGGTTCCTGACAAGCAGAAGTAGATCTTTTTGATATTAATTTACATACATTTCTGTGGATCATCAATTGCCGTTGAGTGTTATGGTGTTGTGAATGTATGAAAAAGTATTCTTTTTGGAAATCATGGAAAACTCTCATCTTGACATCAGAGTTTCTGACAAGTAAATCTGTTCTCATTATCTCAACATCTATCTTGGCTTGTAAAATTCCTGCAAGTTTATGATGCATCTCAGTATCCTCCACTGCTTCCTCCTGTGCTTCAACATAAAGCTGACACTTAAACTAAAACAAGCTTGATAAGATTGTCTTATAGATCCAATTCGTTTAAACTGAACACTGCCGCAGACACTAATGTCCTTCCACTGAAGCTCTTCCCTGCCTGAGTTAGAATATTATGCTCGGGAGTTGGAGGGATGAGGAGAGACGCACTATCTGTACAAAATCACCTCTCACTTCTAAAGGGTTAGAGCCTTAAATATCAAGGTATCCATTCTAATACGAACAGAAGAAAAGTGCTGTTTTTGCACTTTCTCAAATGAGGCCATAGACTTCAGTCATCTACTCTACTCTCCTTAGTAAGTGGACAATAAGAAGAATAATAAACCATGGCTCATTTTAGATGTTAACCCACATCCAAATACCTGAATGACCTTCTCTCTAAGCTGTTTTAAATAAATGGTGTATAAAATACACACCAAGAGAGTCATAAACGGACAAGGTGATATTTGAGGCCTTATGGGAGGCACTCATTTCAAAAATTCCATGCTCTGTCACCTCTAATGATCTTTGGCTCTTCATTTAGCTGAGAGTTGGCTTTTTAATGAACAAATGCCCTAACCAGTCTAGATGGTATTCTTATTATGGTCATATATTTTGGAAGTGTGATGGGGAAGAAATTGATATAAGAAGGTGTTTGAGAAGTAAAAGAATCCCTGAGAGATGGAGGGCATCCATGTCTTATCACAGTGATGATAAATTTAGTGGAATGGAGGTACCTCTGGTAGCGATTGGCAGTTGATAAAGAAAGCATGATATCTTGCACCCTTAAATCTTGAGAAGAATGAATGTATCTGAGTATTTGTTTAGATATAAGTCTGAGTTAATGGGCCAGCCCATAATTAGCGTGCGTGTGCACACGCATGCACACATGTGTGTACTTACACGTGTGTGCCTGTACAAGTTCTCTTGTCAGTTACAGAAATCTGGATGTTCCCTGGGATTATAAAACAAGACCAGAGCCTTCTGAAGTATTCTGGGAAGTATTGAACCAGGTGAAAAACTTCTAGACCTTTTAGCATATATTGGATTCTTGCAGTCAGAAAAGGAAGGGCAAAGAACGTACTTGTCAGGCTTCTAGTGGTTATCTTGGCCTGGAGACCGTCCTCTGTAGGTAAGTCCTGATAGGATTTAGAGCATCCTCGGTTCCCCAGTCCTGAATGGACAGCTTCAGAAACTCCTGGATGATGCTGGGATCCTTGTAAGAGTTAAAGATGAGTAGTTTCCCAGCATCATAAGTTCCTAAGTCAGGGAGCCAGAGAGACTTCAGCCATCTTGACTTCTGATTCAGTTGGCTTGAGTCATGAAGCAAAGGGACATTCAGTTATCCTTAGTGACTAATTGTGGCTTATAAACAGCTCTGTTCCACATGGAAGCATCTTTTTTCTGCATTTGAAACAACATATTGGAAACTAAGGTGCTTGGCTCAAGTTAGCTTTTTTAGGTATACTCGAAAAATTATATATGATAAATCTTTGGGTTTTAAAGGCAGTCCCTTACCATTTTAAAGCATAGTGTGCCAAATGACATGGTTCTAATCACACCTAGAGGGATTACTGGCTTTTTATTATCAAGGGGAGACATTTGTTTTTGTACTATGTAGGGATGTCAGACTAATCAAGAAGCACAAATGATATGTGATAATTGCTTTAATAAAATTCTGTGTGACTTACATGTCATCTAGGTATAGAGTAGACCTGCAAATACTTCCAGCATATTAAGTGAACATGTTTCCAGTATCATTTAGACGGATTCTTTAAAAATTTGCACAATATTTTAATTTACTTTAGAAGATTAGCAATTGAAGGAAGGTAGTTTCTGAGTATTCTTTTCCATGTACTAGAGAACAGATCCCAACAGTATGTATCAAACTACTGTTATGTATTTCAGAGTCTTGCCATTTTTTTTATTCACAGTAGGAAACGTGTAGATGACAATGATTTAGCCACACACTTTGCTTTTCATTCTGATTTGTTTGTAATCTATGCTCTCAGGATGATGAAATTGGGGACCTACAGAGGTATCAGTCAGGGTGTCTGTAATTCACATGTGATGAGAATGTGTCTTGATTCGTGCTGCTATAACAGCATACCATAGACAGGATTTACAATGAACAGAAATTTATCAGGCTGGGAAGTCCAAGATGGAGGGGTAGTGCATCTAGCAAGGGCCTCTGTGCTGCATCATCTCATGATGGAAGGAAAAAGAGAACATGAGAGGGTGAGGGAGATGAGGACAGCGAGCCCATAGCCTTAAACCCTTTCATAATCAGCATTCATCCTTTTGTGAGGTTGAATCCTTCTTGACCTAAGAACTTCCCATTAGCTGCCAACTTCCAACACTCTTGCACTGGGGGTTAAATTTCCAGTGCACGTTTTCTGGGGGAAAACATTCAAAACACATCAGAAGGGAAGAGGTAGAGGAATTTTTTTAATATGTCGAATAGGACTTTCCTGCTGAACAGCACTCTATTGTCTGGGAACAACAGGTCTTGATTATTAAAACAGAAACGTTTTATCTTGTCCTTTTGCCATGAAAGAAGAGAAGGTGATTTTTGAAAACCAAACAGGAAAAACTTTGAAAAACTCAGATAGATTTGAAGATAATTTGCCTGGTGCTATTTTATAATAAATGGTATGTGTGTATAGGAGAAAAGTTGGGCAGATAGTTCCTGTCTCCATGTTCTGAGGTGTATCAGAGCTGTCCTGTTGTCTGTGACTCAGTCGGGGGAGAGGGCTATGGCAGCTGGGACTGCTATGCACATGAGTTGTGCCATCACTGGGGATTGACAGGTGCCCTTACTGCACTACCTTAGAGATAGCAAAAGTCACTTTTTATTTTTGTGTGGTCATATCTACTGTTATTTTTCTAGGAAGTTATAAGGAAGTTATAAAAATTATCTCCTCAGATTAAAAATCTTTATGTTGTGCTCCATTACAAACAAATCCAGAATCTCAGTGGTTTGCAATAACAGCTATGTCTTCTCCTATCAATGTGAACTCTAGTCCACATCACATGATCTCTTCATCTGGGGATCCAGACCAAAGGGAAAGACCTCATCTGAGTCTGTGACAAAAAGACACAGTATTGGCAGAGGCACAGTATGGCTCCTGCAGCAACTGCCCAGATGTCATGCACATCATTTTTCTGTTGATTTGGTCATAAGGCACGTGACCTGGTGGGGTATGGCTCTTGGGGTTGTGGAATATGCCTTTCCCAAAGAGAAGCGAAGTCTCATGGCCAAACACAGGCACATGGCCCTCTTTTAGGAAAGGGAATGGAAATGAATACTTTATATGTAAACTTCTACCTTTGTCACCCTTTGTCTGTTTTGAAGGATTGTAGAAGCAAAGCATGATACTTTGGAGATCGGGTTGGTTTTCTTTTCTTCTTCTTTTTACTGAAAGAAGAGTGGCTAGTAGTGATTCCCAAACTTTATACTTCATAAGAATCACCTGGATAGAGAAAAATGCATTTCCAGTTGTCATGAGAGATGATTAATATCATCAGAAGGGAGAGATTTGTCTTCTTGTAGACATCCTGTCTCTGAAGAATGAGGAAGGAGATCCTTAGAAGTTCGATAATCTGTGGATCCACTACCATCATTTCAAGATGGAAGGTTTTCAGGAAAGATAATCTCTGTGGTCTCAACAGATTCAGACTCTGCCAGGATGAAACTGGGATTCTGCAAAAATGATTGACAGATTTAAATGGAAAAAATAAAAGAAAGAAAAGGGAGGAAGAGGAAGAGGAAAAGGGAAGGAAAGGGGGAAGGGAAGGACAAGTGCAGGAAAGGAAAGTTCTCTGGGTGGCCTTGGACAACCCAGTTCTCAGCCTGGTCTCACAGTTCTCAGGAAGAACTGTAGAGTGTGCTGGGAACCTAACATCTTGAGATATGGAGGGACAAACTTCTCTGCTTGCACTTCACTTAAGAATCAATAAGAGGTGCACCAATCACCTCACTATGGTTACTGTACATCTGTTATTTAATTAACTCACAGACAGCAAAGCATGAAAGTGTGTTGCCTCCTTGTCTCCCTGTGATTAACTCGTGACAGTTTACAAAACATGATTGAAAGAGGGAATTGTGTAACAGATGAAAGTGAGGCAGAGAAATGAAAAGTAATATGGCCAGATATGAAATGAGATGTGAAAGAAGACAGCTGACCATGGGTATATCCACACTGCTGCCATTTGAGAGACTCTAGATATGAGCCCTGGGAACTTACTGAAGGAGAACTGAACATAAAAGAGAAAAGTAGAAGGGATAAGCCTGAAATAATAAGGATGAAAATATCTGAGAGGAAGTGATGCTGGCTAAACAAAACTTGGAAAGCTCTTGGAGATATTTCAAGGCATTGAAAGTACAAAGAATAAAGTATTAAAAGCCAGTCAAACTTAGAAAGAAGTATGCCAGTTGTCCCAGGCATAACAAAGATGCTTAACTGTTAGTGATATGGTGTTGGTAAGTTTGTACAAAGAAGCATAAGTGCAGTTCATATATAAATGAAATTTGAGCCAAGTTATTGAGGTACTGGAGTTATTTAACTAAACCCTGTAATTGAAATATATACATATATGTATACATACATACACATATATGAATATGAAAAGTAAGGGCTGCCAGTATCTGTGTATATATTAATTTTTTTTTATGGTACTGGGGATTGAACCCAGAGCCTTGGGCTTGCAAGGCAGGCATTCTACCAACTGAGCTATATCCCCAGCCCTAAGCATGCATTTTTATTCTGAGTTTTTCTTGTTTTATTTTAATTTTTGATTGACAGGCAATAATTGTATCTATTTATGGGGTACAATATGATGTTTTGATATATGTATACATCTTGCAATGATCTAATCAGGGTAATTAGAATACTTTTCCTCCTCCTCTTCCTCCTTCTTTTTCTTCTTCTTCTTTTTCCTCTTCTTTTATAGTACTGGGGGTAGAACCCAGGGCCTCACACTTGTGAGACAAGGGCTGTACACTGAGCTACAGCCTCAGACCTTTTTATTTTATGCTGAGACAGGGTTTCACTGAATTTTCCAGGCTGGTCTCAAACTTGTGATCCCCCTGCCTCAGCCTTCTGAGTAACTGGTATCACAGGTGTGCACCACCATGTCTGGCAACATTTATAATTTCTTTATGGTGAGAACATTCAAAATCTCTCTTCTAGTTGTTTGGAAATACATAAATCATTATTGATCAGTATAGTCAGCCTACTGTGCAGAAGATAGCACTCATATATGAAGCTAAAAACGTTGATCTCAAAGAAGTAGAGGGTATAATGGTGGTTATCAGAGGCTGTGGGAAAGGGAAAGGCAGGTCTAGAGGTAAATATTATAGTTAGAGAGGGGTGACCTATAGTTTCAACTTCATCATCCTGACGGAGAAGATCTCTTCATTTTTCTTTCATCAGTGAGACAAGCACCACTACACAGAACTGGAAGATAAATTTATATTGTGTTAGCCCCTAACTTTGTGGTAATACAAATTATATGCAGTCATCAAAAAAAAAAAAAAAGTCTGAGAAACTATCACAGCCAAGAGGACTCTTAGATTTGGCAACTAAATCTAACGTGGTATCTTGGAAGGGATCCTGGAACAGAATAAGGCCAATCTGTTTCTCTACTATTCAGGGCACATTGACGTTGTCTTTAAAACATCAGACTCCCTCTTTCCCAGAGAGGTTGATTGTGTTTATCCTTCAAGACCAGACCCTCTTTACTTTTCAAGGAGAGCAAATGATTAGAAGTAATGAACTTAACTGCCTTCCCCTTCCAGTGACCCGTGATAGAATCCCAAGACTTGGTCCCAACTTCTTTTCCTCCCTTGGTGATCAAGCCCAACAGTTTTCTCTCCTTACAGCTTGTGAATCTGCCTCTGCTCTCAGTCTCCACAGAACTAAAATCAGGCACTTTGCACCTCTGCTTCAGGATGCTGATGTATTTTGCCCTATTACAACTATGTTCCAGAAACTTCTCTTTGTGCCTTACCAATAATAACTCATTGAAAACATCCCAACAACTCAATGAGGCAGGTAGTATTATTATCATTTCTATTTTATAATTGAGAAACTGAGACAGTGACTTAAAGTTATTTTGCCAAATTCACCCACCTGGTACAAGTGGCAAGGGAAAGGATTTGAAACCAAGCACTTGAGTTGCAGAAATGCTTTAAAGCACTCATTCATTCATATATTCAAGCAATTCATTCACTTAGCAAACATTCACTACGATATCACATATTTTAACAGGGGAGAAAGAAACATTTTAAAAAGTAAATGCAGAGATCTGGGGGTTAAAGAGAGAACACTGAGGAATGTGGGTTCAGATCTACACAAGGAAGGCATGGGAGAAGTTGAAAAGATGACTCTTGAAGTGTGTGCGAGCAGTTACCTGGGATACAGGGCACTGCGTCTGAGGGAAAAAGCATCTTGAGACAAAAGGGGGCGTTGATAACTAAAACATGGAGGCATGAAATGGTGGGTGTGCTTGGACTGCTTCCATTGCGGGGAAGGAACGAGAAAGACAAAGAGTCGAAAACACAGGAAAGACCAATGTAAGGGACACAGACTGGGTTCTGCCAGCAAGATT